>NW_021636652.1:0-618530 GCF_004799145.2 Neltuma alba | reverse complement strand
TCTTCTTCTTCATCATCATCAAAGTAGAAGCTTTAACAGTTTTCCCACTTGAAACAAACAAGGCAATATGAGAGGCAACAGAAGAAGTATGTGATATATATGACACACTCCTTAACTCTGAAGAAATTAACTTCGGAGATTGTCTCACTGTCGGAGTTTGTAATTTCTTGGAATTGCGAAGAGCTAACTTGTTCCTTAATGGATAAAAGAGAGTAGGTGCTTGTTGCCTGACACGTTTGATAGTGATTGTCTGCTGCTGAAGATTAAGCAGAGTGTATCTACCTGTTATTGTAGTTTCTTCTTTGAGAGTGAAGAATACTTGTAAATTGGTTATTCTTGATGAAGTGGTTTATCTTCATCAAATTGATGATGTATTTGCGTGTTTTAAAGTTTAAACACCAATGTTAGATGAAAATTGAAAAATACAAATAAATTCATTAATTTGCCTGTCTTTTCTTGTTCCCCCCTTCCCAAGCATTATGCATATCTATATTATTCGTTTTGTCCCTTGATAACTCTTTCTAAAATTTAGTTTGGCTAGCTCTGATTTCTAAGTCTAAAGGAATGATTTTGTCCAAAATTTAAATCCCTGGAGAAGCTACTGGACCACATGAAATAAGTTAATCATATATATAAAAATAGTTCTGGTAAAAAAATTTATATATAAAAATAGGAGTTAGATAACTAATTTAAAAGTTTAGATGTTGGTTGATATTTTTTAATCCTAAATGTAAGAGTTAGATAACTAGCTTATAAATATTTAAAAAATTAATTAGGTTAATTATCTGTAATAAATAATATTTGTTTATTTAAAATACCTCCTTTAATTATTATCCCAATGAGAGAAGCTCCCTTTAATATATGTAATTAATAGGAATATTTTGAGAGGGGGGAATGCAAATTTGATAGACAAATAGATTGAAATCTTACATTTAATAGTAAAACACATCCTTCAATTAGTTTTATATTTAGGATTAGAAAAGTATTTAACTTTGTAAATATATATACCTAAAAACCATCGAGCATGGTGATAAAGATTGAAAAGGACAAGACCCTTGACCCAACATGAGAGGAGGATCCAAGAGTATCAGGAAATCTGAATGGAAAACAAAAGGTCGAAATTATATGAAAATGAGAATGAGAATGGGTGAGATGGGGTTGAGCAATGGACACAAGAGAACGGGGGAGAAGTCATTGTCTGTCACATATCAGCATGGTGGTTCTGAAAGTGAGTGGCCTAATTTTTTTTTTTTTTTTAAGAAACAAGGTGGTATTCCCAACTAATCCTTCCGAGAAGTAGAGATTACTGAAGTGGGTTTTGCTTCTCCTAACAAAATTTTTTTCTATACACATGGCTTGGTTTGAATCCAGACACATCATGTTTAAGGGATCCAACTATCTACCGACTACGCAAGACTTTGTTGGTAGTGAGTAGCCTAATTGAATTAAAAAGAAAGAGTAATGTGAATGAATCAAATAATGTGAAGGTGAAGAGTGAGGAGGTACACACTGTCTCCAATGGACCACTCACACAGTCACACAGACACAGTTCATCTCACATGCGTCCATACAGCATCCAACCATTTTGTGTCGGAAAAAGTTTTGTGCCTTTCATCCATCCATCCCATCCCTAATCCTTCCACCTTTCTCTTTACAATTACAAGCTTACAACCAACCTACCAGCTGTCATCTTTTTTTTTTCACCCCACTAATCCAATTTTTTTTAATATCTGAGAACAATTCCAGAAAAGTAGGACACATATCCTATCACGAACGATTTGGTGCTGTGTTATGGTATCACGTCACTGGCCAGCAAAAAATAGTACTACCTCTGATTCATAAGATAAGATTCAATTTGTAGTTCAAAACTAAATCTTACATTAATGATAATAAATTTTATCTTTAATTTTGCCTCAATTATCGATTTAGTCATCGGAATTTAATATTTATCAATTAAGTCTAAAAAATTTCACAGTCATATGCAAATAGTCTTTTATAATTCAAAGAAATGTAGGGTGACTTGTAAAAGGATGTGTGAATGAATATGCTTGCTTTTAACAATTTGGTTAAAGATAAGCAGGGCATAAGTTTGTATGGTTATAAAAATTTTAGAGACTGGATTAATACAAATTAAACTTCAAGAACTAAATCAAACTAGAACTCTCCTTTTGTGGTTTCATTAGTGTTCTCGATTGTATTGTTTTCTTTAATTTGAAATGAACTTCGATATCAAGAGATAAACATATTCGCATAGCTACGGTACTTATTCTTGAAAGCCCTTCTTTTTTTGTGGTATTTAAATTTGTGATTGCTTAAAAGATATCACAACCAGCTTTAGCCAAACTATTTGTCGATTGTTAATTGTTTCTTATTTATAATATACTCCTCCGGTCCTCAATATAGGACCTAATTATTAAGAGTTTTTGATTCTAAATATAAGACCCATTTCTCATATTTATCAGTTTTCTCTTAATTATCCCTATGGATACTCCTTCAACCATAATCAAGTAGAAGAGGGAGATGGGGTATTAAGAAAGATGGTGATGGTGTTTTAGGAAAAATATGTCACGTTTCTTATAATTAACTAACTTACCTAACTATCCTAATTTAATCAAATTAGTTAAATGGGTCTAATATTAAGAACCGGAAGAGTATGATTTTAATACATCTAAAATTCTCAAAGCAACCTTCCAAATACTAGAATTTCACATTAAACATTCTTATTTTATTTATAACCGGCTAGTCAACAATTGACAGCATTGCTTATATAACAATCTTTTTTCGTTTCTCAAGCAACTATTTTTCATAAATCCAACAGAGATATCATTTCACAAACATGGTTTTAACTTGAGCCAAGTGTTCTCTTCTTCCGCTTCTCCTACAACTGTAGAAAGAAAAATCATCATCATTATTGAACAGAGCTTCCATAAATCTTCATTATTCCACTGACTTTCACTGCGAGTGAGTAGTCTAATGGGCCAAGGAATGGCCCATCTTAGCCCATGGTCCAATAACGGTGTTAGTGGGCCGAGAAAGTCAATTTTGACGAAGCCCATTATTAAATTGAACCGTAGCCGCTACGAATGATGTAGTATTTGTGTTTTTATATGAATATATTACCCTAGAATTGTAAATTATTCAAGTTTCACATCATTTAAAAAATAATAATTTTTCATAAGTGGCTTGGTGAGTTGGTGGGCAAAAATCAATGAGATTTTTTTAAGTACCAAACCTAAATTTGACTCATACTGAAAATGTTTGAATCAACTTGAATATTATATTGTGGCATAAGTTGATGATGACGACAATATTTAATTTGTCCCTGTTTGTCAACTAATTAAAAAAAATGCTGTTTTTTCTCTGTAATTTTTTAAACAGGGTTTACAGCGTGAAATGCTTAAATTAAAAGCAATAAGTAATTTAATTTTAAAAAAATAAATCTTTTTAATTTAATTGAATGGGTATTATAAGAAAAGGTCAAACGGTAAATCATTTTCAACCAACCTTTTCCCACAGTCAAATTAATTAATGGTCCACAAAAGCAACTTACATTCTAAGTCACCAATAATAAATGATATTGTCAACTATCAAAACTAAACCCACTTATTATAAATATAATAATCGTTTGTCTAATCAATTCAAACAAGACTTAAGATGAATAGTTAATTATATAATTAACCACGATCAGTCAAAATGGATAAATGTGAATGGAGTAACTAATAATTAAAATAAAAACTAAGCCAATTACCAAATCTTTTAATTTTTTTCTTTTTATTTATCCAGGAGTCAGATATCAATTCAATGTGGGCGAATAACAGAATATTATAATTTTCATTGGACCAAATACTGTAAAGAGTAGGTTATATAAAAATGTGAGTATGTTCTCTAATTTTGAGGATTAAGAAGTGAATAAATTCATATAATGTCATAATTGTGCCAATAACAATTTAGCTTAATTGGATTCAATAAAGAGAATAAAGTGACAGACATTTAGGTCTAAATGCCCAATATTTAGTCTAATATATAAATCTTCATTGAGATGGTGGTTATAAGTAAATTATAAAACAATAAGAACATTGTAAATGTTCCCCGAATATCTACCTTTTTCTATCTTTCTTTAATATTAATAATTTTTTTAATTGAAAAAATATAGAAAGAAAATGAGGGGGGAAAAGACTAAAAATAAAGAAAGTCATGAGTAGTGCTTTGTCATGTTATGGTAAATGCCCCCAAGCCAGAGGACAAAGAGGATCAACTAGACTTTGTTGAGATCGCTATTCCCTCAGTGGAGAAACAAAAATTAAATAAATATATAAATGTCATCATTTATGGTTTTGGTTCAATTTGGTGGGTTCGTTGGAAGACTGTGATAAAAGCGCTATCTGTTTGAAGAGTCAATCAAGCTATATTACCTCCACTAATTTTATTACTCCCTCCTCCGTTTGTTATTATAAGAGATAAATAACCGAAGTATGTTTATCAAAAAAATAGTTAAAATTAGTTAAGAACAATTAATATGTAAAAAGTATATTTTTTTCCCAAAAATACCCTCATTAATAAGGAGAGGGAGCATGAGAGAGAACAATTAAATTATTAAAAGAAAGAGAAGTGGGAGGGAAAAAGAGTGTGAGTTGGAGATAATAAATATGGGTAAAATAGAAAATCAACACAAAAAAGTAGAGACAACTTTTAAGTATCTTTTATATATAGGAACATGTCATAAGCATTAAATGTCTCTTATAATAAGGAACGAAGGGAGTATTTATTACTTATAAAAGTTTTTCACATATAAAAAGAAAATATTAAATAAATGAAATTTTTTATTTTTGCCCTTATTAAATAGATAGCATATTTTCCCTCACTTATTTCCCCTTTCTTCACCTTTATAATTAATATGAACAAAATTGAAATGAAGCATTAAAAAGAGTATCAGTGACAAATAAAAAAGACCAAGATCTTCTGCTACAAGTGATGAATAATAATGATCAGAGTAGTATATTATAAATTAGAACAATAGTTAAACAAAAGAATGAGCGATTTATAGCTTAATTAAAATTAAATACTATAATTTTGAGTATAAACATGCTATCTGATCTTAAGCGTGTTGTGTAACGATTAATTTTTTTTTCCTTTTCAAACGTTATAAGCTCATCAGGTCCAAAAAATATAAGTTTATTATTTTCCATGTTAGCATGGTTATTCTTAATAAATTACTTATGATCATACTTCATTTGAAAAACATCTTTATTTTTATCTTATTGTTATCATACATAATTTACACCATATATATGACATTTTCATTTCACAGTTCGAGCACAAATTGTTGAAATCCTGCAATTCTGCGAAGGGAAACTCTGAAATCTACAGGATTTTAATTTATTTAGATTTTCAGGAGAAAACATGTTATATGTTACACATAATCAGTAAGGAAGAATGGAATATTTTCAACATAAAATATATGTAGAAATTAAAGATATGCAGTATCTTATCTTTATTCATGGAATATATCATCTCGTGCCATTAGCAGTAAAAGAAAAGAAGAAAGAGTTTGCTTTCGGCAACTCTAACTTTGTTCCTCCGACATAATATTAAGTTCTATTGAGATTCTTAAAACATTGAATCAATCACTCACGCACAACAGACATATATCTGCTCTAATTAATTAATTTACTTTTGGACTTTCATCTTCTGAAAAAGTTTTATTTTATCTTATTTCCTCATGTATTTGACAATAAAAGAATACACGCACACACATTAATTGAATGAGGATGGAATCGTTTGGGATGATAATATATATAAACATATATTTATATCACATACCATTGGAAAAGCTTTCTGTCACAATAATTTGAAATTGTACTAAAAAAGTCAAAAAAATCACTAGTTAATGATTTTTTACCCCGATTAATTAATGTTCTAATATTGTGCATTCCAGTAGTAGAGACTTTAAAATAAGGGGCATACTTACGTTAGATATTTAGTCCTCCTTTTATATTTATATTTCCAAAAAAAAAGGTACAGTACAAAACCGAAGATTCATATAATGATGAAATCGGAATGAGATGCTGGAAATATTAATAAAATTTTAGACGGTTAAATTCTGATACTTTTCAGTAAATATATACATACATTTCCAGTTAGACCCTTCAAGTTCGTTCCAAGTTTATGTGAGCATATATTTTTCAGCCTCACACACATGTGGAACCAAAATATGAAATTAATGAATGAATGCATTTATAAGGAGTAAGTATGGCCACCACTTTTTTCTGATGCATCATCATTAGAACACATGTGGGTACATTTAATTAGAAACAAAGATTGTCGCTTTGATGATATGTACCCCTCCAACAATACATGATATTTTAATTCTTCAAAGGTTCCCATTTGCTGCATATTATATCATATAAAAACACGTTATTTGAATAAGATCAGGTTATAAATCTAGCTAGTGGGAGAGTTTAAGCTAAAAGCTAACTTATTTAGGAGAGCTGTTTAAACGTATAGAGTCTATTTGGAACAATTTATAAATAGTTTTTCAATAGTAATTTACGAAATACGAGACAAATATGTGAGAAGAGTTTTATCTCAGTTTACGTGAAACGTGCTTATAGGGAATTTTTTAAACCCCTCCCAAATAGCCTCATAATCTATTAGAAAGAAGAGCTTTTCTTTAATATGATATGAGACTCATAACAAGCTACAACAATCTTGTAAATACCAATTTAATTAGAGAGAAGGATCCATGAAAACACGCCCAATGTGATCAATTTAATACGGAACCAAATGATGAAAACGAATAATGTCAAAGGATTGTTGTTGTTGATATGATTGCCTTAATTAATGAGCTAGCTAGCAATATACTATTCAGTAAGAACCCCGATGATTAATTACAATATCTGACACAACAAATGTCAAATATTCTGCGTTTACTTTTAGAGATTTATCAGAAAATTGTCGACATACCCACACAGGGAAGATAAACATGAAGCTATGTTTGACTTTTCCATCTGTGGCTGAAGAAAGTAGAGGCAGGCAACCAGAGAGCTGGAATCGTTTTGGAACTTGGACCCACTGATTATATATATACTCATTATAATGTGCGGTTAATTCAAATAAATATAAAAACTTCACCGAATTTACAGCCAAGAACAAGGTGTGGATGGGCTGTAAAGTAGCGTTCTAGATCTGAACGTGGTTGACTATTTGGAAATTGCAGAAGAAGGATGGTTCGAATCTTAAAGGTTAAGAATGTTTTATGTAGACGACAGGGACAGAGTCGGTGATATATAAATTTATATAAATATATTGCTAAAAACTTGGCCGTCAGAGAAACGCGTTTGTGTTTAATGTTAATTAATCGTCTTATGGCTCTGACCTTTTAATTTTGATTTCACTTAGAAACACCACATCAAGGACCCAGTTTTCCATTACATAAATAAACATATAACTATCCGATCGATTAAAAAAGAAAAAAGAGGACTTATATATATATATATATATATGCGTGTATACATTTTGGTCAACGGAGACGAAGATATATTAGAACCTCGTCAATTGTTCTCACCTATGAATAGAAAACGACTTGAAAAAACAAAAGGAAACTTTGGCTAACACATATGTAATTATATATATAATTAAAGTAACTATGATTTTCTCTTCGAAAGGATATAGAACTTCATGTGAAGGTGCAGTCGTAGGTGGGTAGATTATTGTTGGATGTTAGCTATGTGTTTTATATATGTGTCGGTCAATGCGCGCCGCGAGAGGGGGGTTGGCCAAAAAAAAAAAAAACACAGATATATAAATATATATATATATATAGAGAGAGAGAGAGAGAGAGCATCATATATCATAAACAAAGCAAAACGGGTCGTCGTTTACGGATTGTCACCACATTACTGTTTTAGGCAATATCATAACGCAAATGCAATGACTAGAAAAAACAAAAAAGATATTATTTCTTATAATTATCAATGAATAGACAGTTTTGATATGAAATTATCAATTATTTGGTTCACTGGACAGCACATTGTTTTCTGGGAAATCCGTGTTCTTCCTTCCACAACCATCCAACTTGGTTTGGGACCATTTTTACTGTTACATCGGCAAAAAATTAGATTAACACCTAATAATTAATTAATTATAATTAGTAGGATTTGTTTTTGTATTACTTTTGGTTTCATAGGACCCATTAGTACAATTCTAAACAAATTAATCAGAATTGTATTCTTCTAAAAGTCTAAAATTCTAGGAGATCTCATTATGTGCGTTTTGACACAAGAATCTAATCCTTTTTGTCCATTCCTTTTGATATCTTTTTGAACCACCAAAAGATTGAGATATATATTTATATATATATATATATATTGAGTGTGGAACCTACATGCATAGGGGAAATTGCATTCAAAATTTGGGAAATCTTCTATAGTAACTAATTATCACTCTCTTAAAACATATAATTACATATCTGAACTTTGGTCTAGAATGATCAAACAGGATAGTCATTATTTTGCCTAATCTTAATTACTTTAATTAATTAATTATATAGTTCATCCAATTCGTCGTAAAATTGATATTTTAACATGTATATTACTACTATTATACTACCATGCATTATAAATTCTCTTTTACAAACATGCAGTATTGTGTGTTTGTACTGAAAAATTCATTGATAAAGTAACACACACACACACACAAGCCTTCTGGTCAATCGTTCAAACCAAAACTCCAAGGTATATATTATCGAATGTAGTTTGAATGCAACAAAATGTGTGAATGGAGAGAAATTTAACCATTACGTAACAATCAAATTGTGGTACTATATATTCTATAAAACAAAGCATATTTATATATATGCACGTGTGTGTGTGTGTTTATTGCAGATATATACTAGGTCTTAACATTTATCAAAATAGACAGGTAACATAAAGAAACAATTTGAGTCAAAATTGAGGGCATTCTTTTATACTTGGCGCATATGTAAAGTCCAAGTTATTTCAGGCAAAAATGAACTATTATTTTAAATGTTACAATGTGAACACTTTATAGTTTATAGAACAAATTAAACTTACAGAACACACGACCACATATTAAACTCACGAAATTTCATACATGAATCCTTACCAAAGAAGCATGAAAAATCAATTTAGGAATTATGGGATAAAAGACAAATCCGTTCAGTTTCAAACTTAGTATAACCCAAAGTCATCATTCTCTTAGGTTTGCACCCACGCCGCAATCACACCATGCATATATAAGTTACAAATTTGATATGTGTGTGTATTAATTGAAGAATCGAAGATGATATAAATAATGCAACTTATATTTATCGAAACTCCATATATACGCAATGCACCGTACGATCTAATTTATAGTTACAAGCCATAAATAAAAGATGTAATTCTTTTTTATAAATGTTGTGTCAAAAACACAAGAGAAATCAAAACTTAACACTAATATATAGTATTATTTAGACATAGTTTACTATAATATCTTGCATTTAATTTCTCCCTCTCCTCTTAATAATAGTACTTACATCTGAAAAGCTTAGAGAGAGAGAAAGTGCAAGTTTAATTTCAATGAAAAGAATAAATTGATGGTCCATATGAATCATGATGAGAAGCCTCCATAGCCCAAATAACATCGATTAAAAGTCACAAGTTCATACTATGACCAGCTGAGACAAGTCAATTTCAATACACACACACAGACATCTCGTTTCATGCAAACACGCCACACACACACACAGAATCATCTAGCTGTCAAAATATATACCTCTCATGCATCCTCCTCTTGAAAATTCCAAAAGCTTTGACATCCCATCAATTGCTGCTAAAAGCTGTTTTTCATTCCAAACTATTAATTATATAAAATCAAGCGACCTTTTCAATACTTGCAACTTTTCTCCTTTGATTCACATTATTAAACAAGTAGGAAACTGAATCTGTAAGATAAGATTATATGTATAAAGATTATTATCTGGAGAGGGATGATCAAGATCAGTTTCAGATGGGAATTATTAAAAAAAATGAAATTGAGAGTACTTTTTAATTTGTTTGTGAAGTGAGGGATTGCAATTTGCAAATGCCCCATTATATAACCGTACAAGAGTGTGCCTTCCGAATGGAATAGACATTATGATGATTTCAACCATTATCTCTTTATATATGGACGGACACTATGTTTTGCTGTTCTTCTCCACATCTCGTTAGGTAATGTCAATTTTCCTGTTTTATATGCTTACACCTACTACCAACACCCAAGACTGAATCAGTCTCTTTGAACTTTGAAGCATTCTCTCTTCACTACATCAATATTTCTCAATCAATTCCAAAGACGAATAAGAAATCATATTATAATGAGTACACATGAATTAATCATTCTTTTCACTGCTTGCTTGGCTATGCAAAGAAATCTGAAAGAGCAGCGAGTGAACTGGGAAAAATAACAGCGCAATTAAACCTCATCGTTTTCTTCCATTGCTTTCGTCAAACAAAGAGTCAGCCAGCAACACAAAAACAATAAATGATGACGGAAACCGGGAAATCTTCGAGGAAGTTGAGAAAGAGTTTCTTGGAACGAACCTAGTTCTCATCACATTTAAGGTTTCAGCTTTGGTTTTGATTTTGTGCTTGACATTAATTAAACAACTACATCTACATGTCATCTCTTGAGAGCTTGTTTAGAAGAGCAGTGATAAGAGCATCTCTTTTCTCAGCCCTAGCTTCTTCTCTAAGCCTTCGTTGTTCTTCCCTCTCTCTCCATCTCTGATCCATCATTATCTTCTCATTCTCCAATGCCTCCATTGTTTGTCTCCATTCTAGCTCCTTCATTCTTCTCTCCTTCTCTCTCGCTTCATAAGCTTCCATCCACTGTGCCTCCATTTGCATCTGTTGCCTCATAAACTCCTGCAATATCTCCTTCATATTCTTCAAGCTATCATTAATACTACTGCTGCCGCTACTGTAATTACCACTACTGCCCTTTCCCTTCTTCTTCTTCTTTCTGCTGCTACTCGGAGTACCTTTCTGATCTCCTTCACTGTCTTCTTTGTTGTTATTGTCATCTTCTTCTTCCTCTTCATCTGACGAGAGATTATGCGGCGCCTTCTTCTTCGATCCGCCACCTCCTTCGGCTTCTGCCAACATCACTCTCTGCATCCTACTTGTGAAAATCAACTGAAGCTCGTTGTAAAATGGGAAGTGCTGCCTCAGGGATTCTGGCTCCATTGTTTCACATCCCTTCATCAAATCTCACAGATGCACAGATAATTCTATGTAAGACGCGTGAACCTCGTAACCCTGAATATATACTATATATGCATACTCGTGGTCTCATGCATCATCTATACTGGACAAACACAAAGTATAGATAGACCCGACATGTTACACGATATGCAGATTGCAGAAATATGGGATACTAAATATACTTTTTGAGAGATATATGTATATAGTTTTGTTTTTTCCATGGCTATTGGATAGGTTGGAGTAGGTAGTTAGAACTTTCCTCACAGTTTCTTGACACGAAAATTCATAGATATACACGAAGATGTCAAATGGTTTACCTGGGATTATTAACAAAAGGACCACTTTTACAAGCAACTAGAGGATAAAAAAGAGATGGGTCATGAAAAATTTAGAGCATATGGGTGAAATCGTAACAGTTAAATCGAGAATGACCCTAAGTTACACTTTTGTGTAAAGTATACTTGTGATGGGAAAGAAAACGGGATTCGGTGAAGATAGAGGGTTTTGATTGAAGTTTTTAGGAGTCATCGGTAGATTCGATACCTTGTACCTGGTGGCGAGGTTTTTCCACTTGCACTTGCACTGCTCTGGGCTTCGAAAGTAACCCTTTTCCTTCATCCTATTGGAAATAACTTCCCATAATTGCTTGTTCCTCTTCGTCTCCATAAAAGCCTGATCTAGCTCTGCCCTCATCATCAAGAACTCCTTCGTTTCTTGAATACTCCATTGAGGAAACCTGTCTCCGACATCAACGTTAACCGAAACACCCCCGATACTATGTTGCTGCTGCTGCTGGTGATGATGTTGCTGTGGTTGCTGTTGTGATTGACGATGGAGATGAAGAGGATGGAGATGAGGATGATGATGGAGATGATGCCCCTCCATTAAATTAAACCATCAAATCTTGAACTCTATGATAAAAGCATAGATTTATAAAGTAGAGCTTGGAAAACAAGGAACAGAAGAAGATTGGAATTTCTGCGTTGAGGAGAGAGAAAAGACAGAGAAAGAGAAAGAAAGATTTATATATATATGGTGGCGTCAAGTGTGAACAGGTAGGTGTGAATCGTGCAAGGAGACGGGAAGAAAAAAAGGGCAGAGAACGAGATTTGATTTCCTATCCGCTTAGGTGTTTCTATTAATAATATTTATTTATTTATTATTATTCGTTCAGATTTGAGAAAACTTTTCCTTTTCCTTTCTCTTTCAGTCTGTCTCTTTATTTTCTTTATTTTGTATTTTTTCATTCCTATTTGAACCCATGAATGCTTACAGTCCCTTTGCGGTCTCATCTATCTGTCTACGCGTGAACTGTTTGGAAAAAATCACAACTAAGTACCCAGGATATGAAAACTCATATAAGAATCCCACCAATCATTTATTTTAAATAATTAAATTTTAAAGTTAATATAATCTTTAGTCCTCAAATTTATTTTTATTCCTCAAATTTAAATCATAAATTTTGATTCCTTAAAATACAAAATATTTGAATTTTTATTAAATTATTTCAAATAAAAAATCTCAGAAACCAAAACTTATTATTTAAAACTTAAGAGACCAGAATTACAATAAAGACAAACTTAATAAATTAAAATTATATTAACACTGAATTTTAATATCATGTCCACTAACCAAAAAAGTTTAATATGATGTTGTTATTTGAATCGAGTTTTGACAAATATTAATAAATATTAAATATAGTTAAATGAATTTTTTAGAACTTGGGTCCTTAATCGTGATTTTCATGACTTACGTTTCTCTCTTTCTCCCCTCTTCATCTTTTATTTTATTAGCGTTCCCACTTCCCATTGCGTCTACGTGGCGTCAGGCTGACGAGAAAGTCGCGCCTAGTGGTGGGACATTTATTCGCTACGACCATGACCACAAAACATAACTTGAACTGCAAGCTTTTCTTTCCTTTTGTATTTATAATTATATTATTTGTAGCAATACAGTAATTGTTGTTGCTATTATTATTAACAGGAAATAATTTCAACTGATAATTTTTTTTTTTTATTTTGAATTGAAAACTGATAATTTTATTTATAGTGTTAAACTTCTCCTTTATCTCTTTTGCTTTATTTTAATTCAACTTTCTCTTCGTCCCGTGCAAGGAAAAGGCTTCGAGACTGTACGAGACGCCGTAACCCCTAGATTTGTCGAACCTGGATTCCCATATCTAGAAAGTAGAGCTATAAACACAAGAAAAGTATATTTCTTTATGGTTATTTCTCTTTTTCTTAAACAAAAATACAAAGTTTGGATCATAAAAATGAGTGGGCCACTCCTTCCCTGATCACATACGCGGCTTGCTGTCATGTCCCACGTGGAGAGGCCTACCATCGGCTTCCACGTGGCATCCATGCTGGTCCACAAGAAAGAAGCGTGGGACCCACGAGTCTCAGGTCGCACCGATGACCAGATCAGGGGTCCTATTCCGTATGACGGCATGCCTTCTCCTTTGCCCAATAAAATGGGGTTCGAGACCTCGAGTCTTTTGGCGCAGAACCCAAAAAAGGGCAAAAATTTATTATCAAGAATAAAATTTTTATTATAATAAATAATAAAGATTTAATTATAAAAATACGAAAATATGCAAGCCGGATCGGGAAGATGAGGAGTTGGGTGCGTCTCAGTTTCTGCCGGGCCAATGAAAGTCCATGAGACAGGCGAGAATGTCAAAACGGGCGATGTAACTCAACGGAGTAGGTGAACAGAAGGGATCGTGGGGTGACCGGGATGCTGCCAGGTGGCTTGTTACGGTGAGGGGGGTAGCTGGGAATCGAAGCCTTAATTGACATATTAAGAGGAAATTCGAAGGGTAAAAACTTTTCAAGTCCTTGACCAGCGTCACTAAGTGGAAGGAATTATAGGAAAGGCAGTGCAGTGATGACGACGGCAACAATTAAGTGATTGATACCCACTCCAATCTTCTTATGTGCTATGCTACTTTTCCAAGAGATCCTCGAAACATTCTGAGGTCTTTCTTAAGTTTAAATGCGGATATTCTCTTATTAAAGACTATTATTTGAGTGACTCGTAAACATTAAATACGAATATCTCTCTTAACAGAAATTCGAATATTAGTTCATCGTATTGTGAAAAATTAACTTTTTATACCAGATTCAACTGCCACTTGCTCAAATCCCATTTAGATTTGGTTTTATGAAGCCATTAATTTGATGTTATAAGATGTGGGGATCTAAATAACTACCATGATAAAAATCATGGGCTAAGGTTTTTCATGTCATGCAGGATAAGACTGGGTTTAATTAGTGTCAAGGACATGTTGCCTGTGTATTATTCGATCGTATGTTTTGATATGTTATTGTCGATTTGGTACTGGACCTGGGAATCAGATGTATTTTAAATGTCTTATATTGGCGTCAATTATTTGGAATTATAATTTTTTATTTTCTAAAAAATTAATTAATCAAGCATTATTGGGCACTTGGAAATAAAATACTAATAATTAATATAGTTTGATGTTCACGTGCATTCTTTTACAGCTCCACAATTAGAGTAAATCCACGCAAATTCAGGGAGAGCAATCACTTGGTGGAAATTCTATTAATTTAATTAGAATCTGCGTTAAGGATACGGTACATAGGAGCATACAGGAGTTATTAGATTAGCCTCCACACTTTAAGGTGAATTATCATTCTCTTTTAGGACACCCGTATATATTAAAAGTGAGACTCATTTTTTGTGCATATTTTTTTTCTTATTATCCTATTTAAAGCCACTTCAAGAAATCGAATTTAAGTTTGTCATGAGATTTTTTTTTATGTATTACATATATGAATTTCAAAGTGAGACCTGTTATTCATAATTTTTGATACACGGAAGTCTAGGTGAGTTTGGTCTCAGGGACTCACCAAAGTCAGGATATACTTCCAGACTCAGAGAGCGTTTATAGAAGTATTTACAAAGTCTTCACATTGACAGTGGAATTCAAACTCATAACTTTGTAAATTGAGCCGACTTATTACCAACCCTCTTACTCATAATTTAGTTAGTATTAATAAGACTTGTTGTAGGATTTGTCTGATACGTAATACACATTGACATATCAGACATTTACATGTGTGTTAAAACCGATGCAGTTGTTAGAGGTCATTTTAAGGTGTACGGAGGGTATTTTTGACTTTTGGTAGTTTGGTTTCGAAGTTGTGGGCCTCGATTGGACCTGAGGTTGTTGTTGTTCTTTTTCATCGGCCAACGACCTGAGGGAGTTTTGATTTAATTGGCCGGAGCCTGAGGTGCTGTTCAAAGATGAATGAATTGTGAATATGTATGTGAAGTTAGTTAAGATTGAGTGGGATATCGCGATGACTAAATATATTATTTTGAGATAAGCTTCACGTCGGGTTGCTACATGTCTTGTGGAGTTACAGAAAATTTGATTAATTAAATTGCGTAAATATGTTTGAAATACTACCTCCGGTTCTTAATATAAGACCTCATTTAACTTGTACTGTGGTTCTAAATATAAGACTCTAATATATTTTGTCTATCATATTTATTCTTCTTTTTTCCCAAAATAGTCTTTTTAATTAAGAATAGTAGTTCTGACTAATAAACTTGATTAGTAAGGATATTTTAGGAAAGACAATACATATTTATTACAAATAACGTAACGTAACCACTTAATCTTTTCAAATTAGTCAACTGGCTCTTATATTTAAGATTAGAGGTAGTATTATTACAACAAGGCAAAGTTAAAATGTTACAAGAATTACACCGACTAAAGGAAAAAAAATTAATGGTATAATGTGTCAAGCCAATATAGAGAGTCATTTTGGTTAATTTCTAGATTATTTACTGTATAACCCATCAAGTTTGTATTTAGGACTACAGCAGACGTGTGTGTTTATATTTTAATTGTTGTGATGAAAAATTAAAACAAAGATGGATGGAGATAGAGTGGAAGATTTGTAGGGTTGGGATGCATGGTTGTTGGTTATAGAAATATGTTTGTTCGGTTGGTTCCAAATTATAGGTGCCTCGTCTTTGACTTCTCTGTATTATATTGCTCGTACTTCTCACATGCGTTGAAATAATTGAAGGAAATAGGTACCACTTTAATATATACTACCTCCAATTCTAATTATAAAATTTTTTTTTAAACTATAAACTATATACTCCTCCGGTCCTTAATATAAGACCCATTTAACAAATTTGATTAGATTAAGGAAGTTAGGTAAGTTGGTTAATTATAAGAAAAGTGACACATTTTTCCTAAAATACCATAATCATCTTTCTTAATACTCCCTTTCCCTCTTTTACTTAATTATGGTTGAGAGAGTATCTATAGGGGTAATTTAGAGAAAATTAATAAATATGAGAAATGGGTCTTATATTTAGGACCAAAACCAACTCAAGAATTGGGTCCTATATTAAGAACCGGAGGAGTATTACAATTAAGCTCGGAGATAGTAAATGACAATATATGATCTTGTGATTTGTTAAATAGCATGATGATAGTGGAGCTCTTGTCGACTTTTAAAAAAAATTGTCTTTTTTATAAAATGACTTTTTTTAGAAGTAATTTTATAAGGTAGGTATGTGAGATAAGTTTTATATTACATAAAAATACTTTTTTTTAATTGATTCTGATGTTTTTCATACACTTCCTATAAACTCACCCTGTCACCGCTAACTAGGACTTTAAAGGTTGGCACTCGAGCTCTGGTCTCAAAAATCCTGACAGTAAAATGACTTTACTATCCTTGTAGCAAAATGTTGGTTGTTCCTCTAATTAATTTAACACAATTAAAGTGATGACAAATTTACCAAAACTCCAGCCAAGAATGCTTTTGGTGAGAGGGAGGAACAGAGAGTTCATCATCATCGCCACTATGCATTGTTGATACCGTACAGTGCTTACGCATGTGCTTGCGTTATAAGTGCAGGATTACTATCACTATTTTCAAGTTAAAAAGGGTCGGGTGGGGCTCCAAACCCGACGCCATTATCCGATATTTTCCATTAGTAGAAATTTTTTATATATTTATTTATCCGCAGTTCAAGATACATCTATATCTGTATATTTATATGCAATAAAAAATTATTAAAAAAATTCATAAGTTCATTATCAACTCTGCATCTCACTTCAGTATGAATCCTAACTCGCAATTGAGTTATGTTAATTTACTTGTTCCCGCTGCAAACTCACATATCCATGCTCGTTTTTGGATCATTCATTTCAATGGACAAGAATTGAGAATTATGCACATTTTTATTACAATTTAGTTTACCTTTTTTTTTAAGCTTCTATCCCGTATATGTTGCTATGCATATATTATCTTTAATCTTTAATATAAGAACCAGTTAGAAATTTAATTTAATCTTAAGTATAAAATCTCAATCTATTTTGTCTTTAATATTTATCTATTTTGCTACCAAATAATCTCTATGGTCACATAAAAAGATAATTTTGATGCGCATGATTGATATGGGTAGTTTAGAAAAAAAATAATATCTATTTATTACAAATAATTAATTTAATTATTTTTTTAAAAATATTTATAAATTAATTCTCTAGTTTTTATATTAATAACCAGAGGTAGTATTTTTCTTAAACGTTTAAATAAATCTTGGAATATTGTTCTAGACTATTAATGATTAAGGCAATGGATGACATCACAGATTAGACTTGTTAAGAACTACTAGTTCTACGCAAATGAGCGAAGCAGTACGTAGTTGTAATAATCTTTGTGTCTTATTAATACATTACTATGAACAATTTAGGATATGTGAGCTGAGTTTTAATTTAATTTGTATATTGGTTTTGATTGATATGTAAGCTGATTTCTTTTTTTTCTTTAATTTTTTGTTAATTAATCATCAAACAAAGAAGATAGCCCGTTATGATTTTGTTAAGGAGTTGAGATTGATATGGTTAGAGATAACTCTGTACGTTGCTATAACAAAGCTTTAGTGATGGGCACATACATTTAATTAAAAAAACAAGAATGCAGAAAATTAATAAAGGATCCAAATTAATTAACGAGATATTCATAGAAGAGTAGTTTGAGAATTCAAGGTGATTAATGAGATTTGAATTAAACAAAAAGCTGTAAATATATGAGAATGGAGGAAAAAAACTTGATCCGAATTAGTCGGTTACTTGAATACCTGATAATAGGATTATACCAAAAAATAAAAAAAAGAGTATGGAGGGGAGCCTAATATTATCTTCATGATCGCCCGATTAGTATCCCTTGCACGCATCAAACTCAAAAGCATACATTTATTTATGTCTTTGTTGATAAAAACAGATCATGTAGTCATTTCAATGCTTCACCCCTCAACAAGTGTTCATGTTTAATTTTTGTGCGTATTAAAATTAATTAAGTGTGTATAAATCAACAAATTTAAATGATTAACATTTAGGAATTTGACAGCACTAATTGAATCCCTCCAGTTCTCTTCCCAATTATTATGCCGTTAGACTAATTACTTCCTCGCTCCCTTTAATTATATGCTACGAGTAAGACTTTTTTAACTAACTTCCAACCCTAAAATATAAAAAAAAAAAACAGTTGACATCATTAAAAACTATCTACCATTTTTCGGATATACTCTTATTTAATACTCCCTCCGTTCCTTATTATAAGAGACACTTGATGCTTATGCCATGTTTCTATATATAAGAGACGCTTACAAGTTGTCTCTACTTTTTTGTGTTGATTTACTATTTTACCCATATTTATTATCTCCAACTCACACTCTCTCTCCCTCCCACTTCTCTTTCTTTTAATAATTTAATTGTTCTCTCTCATGCTTTCTCACCTTATTAATGAGGGCATTTTTGGAAAAAAATTATACTTTTTATACATTAATTGTTCTTAACTAACTTTAACTGTTTTTTTGATCAACGTACTTCGGTTATTTGTCTCTTATAATAAGGAACGGAGGGAGTAGGATAACTTAATCACGTACACAAATAAATATGAAAAATCTCTTTAATTTAAAATATTCAATACGAACTTTTTCTTTGGCAAAACCTCATTTGCTCCTCTTTTTTTTGTTTTTTCCTTTGGCCGAAACACCAAAATGCCTTATATTTTTAAACTTGGAAAGTTAAAAAAGAAAAGAAAAGAAAAAAAGAAGTCTAATAATTTTGAACAGATGGAGTACGTGCGAGGAAAGAGTATGAATGTAATTAAGTAGGATCATGTTTACTTGTCCATACCTATTATGTTTTCTGTCTTGTGCATGAATATTAAGTAATAATAATGTAGATGTAAATGATATGAAAATATGAAATAAATAAATTCCGAATAATATGAAAATCTTGTGCTAGTTATTTATATAGTTGTCTGAATAAAATTAGATGTTGATTTATTGTTCACTGCATGAAATTTAAAATGAACTGTGCTCCTGATAATAACACGACTTGTTATTGTTTTTGCTCAATATAATTTGATAGTATGAGTATTATTCTAGAAACAATTCTATAATTAGATGACGCAGGAGAGAGTAAGAGTCCCATCAGACTCAATCAAATTAATTAATTTTTGGCCAAAAAAATCAAATTAATTAATAACCCAAATTGACAGATCCTATTGAAAAGCATGCGCTTCATATATCCAATATCCAATTTTATATATATATATATATATATGGTTGTCCATTTTTTTCTTTATTATAATATTGTTATTATTTTCCTTTTTCTTTTTTAATATTTGTCGGTCAAGTGTGAACAAACTTTAATCCGCCCGCATAACGAGTGATGATTTAACTAGCTCCCTAGCTAGGGTTCCCTTATTTGTTGTGAAAGTGTGTGCGCCTATCGTTCTCACAAACTACGCTCACATCACTTTAATTAAACGTTCATACCACGAGATTGCATGTATTGCTGCTCTCTCTCTCTCTCTCTCTCTCTCTCTATATATATATATATATATGATCACACCAGATTTTTTGCACAATATGTATCGTACCCTCATTAATATATACACAAAATAATTTCCATTGCGCATAAATATCATTCGATTCATATGAACTAGTTTAATTTGCAAAGTTTTCAAATTCACGACATTTGGAGGAAAAATTTTTTTATCGAAGGCGACAAAATGAGCTGGAAAATACTCCCTCCGTTTCTTATTATAAGAGACATTTGATGCTTATGGCATGTTCCTATATATAAGAGACACTTACAAGTTGTCTCTACTTTTTTGTGTTGATTTACTATTTTACCCATATTTATTATCTCCAACTCACACTCTCTCTCCCTCCCACTTCTCTTTCTTTTAATAATTTAATTGTTCTCTCTCATACTCTCTCTCCTTATTAATGAGGGCATTTTTGGAAAAAAATTATACTTTTTACACATTAATTGTTCTTAACTAATTTTAACTGTTTTTTTTATCAACGTACTTCGGTTATTTGTCTCTTATAATAAGGAACGGAGGGAATATAGTTTTACTTTAGTAATTGCAAATATAAAAATTATAATACTACCTCTTATTATAAAAACTAGTTAACTGATTTAAGGAGATTAAAGAAATAAGTTAAGTCAATTATTTATAATAAATAGATGTTGTCTTCCTCAAAATATCTTTGCTAATCAAGGGTATTGGTTATAATTAGTATTATTAGAAGGACTACCTTAGAAAAAAATACATAAATATAAGAAACAAAGTGGATTGAGTATTATATTTAGGACCAAAATAAAAGTCAAACGAGGTCTTATACTACCTCTGGTCCTAATTATAAGAGCTAGTTAACTAATTTGAGGAGATTTAAAAAAAATTAAGTTAGTTATTTGTAATAAATAGGTATTGTATTTTCTAAACTATAGTTACTAATCAAGTGTATTAGCTAGAACTACTATTGTTAGAAGGATTATCTTGAAAAAAAATGTATAAATATAAGAGACAAAATGAATTGAAGTATTATATTTAGAATTAAAATAAAATTTTATATTAAAAACCGAAGGTAGTAGGTTACATTGTTCATCATACGTGGTGCCACAGAAAAAAAGGTCCATACGCGGGTCATGATCGAGTTCAGAATTGTACTTTAATTTAGGCTTTTTATTGTTAAACAAAAGACGTATGTACTAGTTTGTTTCACTCATTTATCTTTTGTTCTGGCATAATTTGATTTAATACGAAATTTATTTTCTACATGGAATATCAATCTGTTCACAATTTTGGGGGGGGGGGGGAATATGGGTAGCCATTTTGTAAACGACTACTTTTTGGGATGACGAAAGTCATTCCAACGAAGCAAAATGAACCACGTCGTCACTTTTCTCTGAAAAAGCGGAGGCTTCTATGAGATGCGATACACAAACGAGAGATGAACGCGACTTGACCTTCCATGGGATGGGACTGCGCCTTCCATTTCCCATCTTTGATTATTTCGTGGCTCACACCAATATGATCTCTATTAATTTCTCGTCTTTCCTTTGACTTCTTTGATCTCTATTTTGACTTTGCCTTTTCTTCCTGATTTGCAACTTAATTTGCTTATAGGACGTTGAGCCTGAACTATAAATGTTTAGGTGTGAAAACACTCCCCTTAGTTATGTTGTCCTTGTGGAGTTATTAGCAAAAGTTGGTAGTTTTAATTATTTCATCATGTTCAATTAGAAGTGAAAATAGATCAGGCAGCCTATCAGAACCTATAGCCTGGCTTATTTTCCAAAAGAAGCATGCTCAGACCTATTTGAAGGCACATTTAATTTAACATGTCAGATTTAGGCTCTCTAAAAAACATGTTAAGCCTCTTAGGGTGACTTAGGTTTGTTATAAATTTATAATTATAATATATGGGAAAATTAGTTAATATTACTATTGTCAATGCACTCCTTTAATCTATTTTTAAATATATAGTTAATGGCTTAATGCTTCCTTGAATTTTAAAGTTTAGTTGACAAGTGAAGATAAAAATATAACTTAAAATAATAATATAAGTAAATAATATGATCTTTAAATTTTAAAAATATAAATAAAATAAGAAAGAAAATTTTGTTCCGAGAATGATAAATTAATTAACCTATGCATTATGTTAATTAAATTATGATACCCTACTTATTCATTGTAAAATTAATAGTTTTTTCTTTTCATTTATTTGTCTTGATTTTAATTTTCATTTTGCACTCAAATGAAGTCTTGTTTCAAATTTTAACATACAATTACAATTAGTTTTCAATAAGATCCTTTTAAATTGTAATTAAGATTTAAAAAAGTACTTATAACTCTAAAATTTAAATAAAAGACGAAACTAAAGAATTAATTATTATGTATGTTTTCTTTAATCTTAGCTTTTTTTCAAAAAAAAAAAACATCACTATATAATTTGAATTTTTAAAAAATACCCAGCTCAGACTAAGCCAGGTCTTTATACAAACTAGGTTCAAGTTGAAGAATAAGTCTGTAACAAGTTACAGGCCATATTCAGGCCTATAAACTACAGAACAAGCCTTGTTCAATTTTTTAGTTTTTTTTTTTTGAACTTTGACTATCGGCATAGAGCTTGATTACTAGCTGGGATAGAACCCCAGATCTAGTGCCATCAAGGTCACGACTTATGTCATTAGACCAAATGCTCTTCAGTAATTGCGACATAATTTCTAAGAACACCACAGTAGTACAGCGCACTCACTCGTACATAGCACATGTTAGCATGAGGAATAACATCAAAGGAAACTGTTTAGTAAAGGTGAGTTTGGTGAAGTGTCACTTAAGTTTGAATTGTAATTTTACTGATATTTCAAAATTAAACCCATGCACCCTCCACTCTTAAATATATGCAATAGATTACTATAGTTAATCTTATATCTAACTAATTTCTAAAGATTAAAAAAAATTAACTAAGTTAATCATTCGTAAAAAAGTATGCGTGAATTTTTCTAAAGTAGCCCTATACTTGTTTGTATTGGAAACTACCTCTTTATGAATACCATTTAATATATATAAGGAGAGTTAGGGGAAAAAAATTATAAATTTAAGGGACAAAGTAGATTGTGATATTATATTTAGAATCAAATAAAACCCTTCCATTAGTTTTTATATTTAGAACAGGACATACTAACATAGTGCTTATTTATATATATTAAAAAATTTAGTTAAATTAATTATTTATAATGTTTGAGATATTGCTAGATATTAAATATAGACAACTCTCTCAGAGGGTATTCGAATCTTAGTTCTCCTGTACGGGATTGGCCTCTTCTGTCGAACCCAACCCTGTTTTTTTTTTTTTTTTAACTAGACACAGATATCTTCTTATTAAAAGTTTCTATAGGTTAATATTTTATTTTTCTTGATACAGAGTATTGACCGGCAAAGCAAAAAGTGTAATCAGCCCATTGGACGAGGCAGATAGAACTTGACCTACTAAATCAGCTTCATTGACCCATTCTATGGCGGAAAAGGCCCAATGCCAATATGCCTGATTTACATCTTGACCAAGCCAGACCATCCCATGGGAAAAACGACAGAGATGCTTTACCAATCTCATAAATAAATGTTTTTATAAAATATATTTATACAAATTTCATCCTTTTTTTTATCTTACAAACACTAATAATGACCTATTTATAATTTTTTTCCCATAAAACTTAGAATGATAATAAAATAGATATTATATGTTTTTGGGAGAATATAGCTTTCGGTTTCTATACGGCCAACTTTTGGTCTTGCTATTACCAAACATCATTATACCCTTTCACCATTTTACACTTCATCTCCAAGAAGTGATATTACCAACGTTGATCATACATAATTCTATAGACTAAAAATTATGTTTTTTAAAAATATTTTATAAGTAAATAAATGGTAATTTGAGTAGGTACCAGATTTTCTATATAAAGGTATATTCTTAAAAAGGATGTACTTAATCAAGTATAAACAAAACAACTCCAACAATCTCAACAACAACACAATCAAAACATATAATTTCTTTATCAATTGCTTTTTCAACCAACAAACAGATTTTTTTGAAACATGAACATGCATGCTAACAGAAAATCAATGTACTGTCTTTTTTTTTTGTCACCACGCTCATAGTTTTTTTTTAATTAACCAATAATTAATTATTGCCAGCAAATGAGTTAAACAGATTTGACACCTCATTTTCTTGTGATTAACATCAACCACATATGTGTCCATCCAACTTTTCCCCTTGTTTTACTTTGCTTCGGAACAAAGAATCTAACTTGGATCTGGCCTTTCTGGCTTTTCTCCTTTTCAGTGGCAAAAAATATTGGAATCACCTGAAATGTTGAGTCTGAGAAGACAAAAGAATCAGAAAAAAAGTTTTTAAAAAAATGTCACGGTGATTTCGTCCAAAAAATAACAATGACATGTCAAATATTGTATGAATTATTTGTCTAGTTTATGTCATCTCGGAGGGGGAAAAAGGAATGAATTCCAGAAATTAATTATATTTCAATATTTTGTGGTCATCAACTTATCATATACTACTATTAAAATGAAACTGGTGTGTGTGAGGGTTTGTGATCCCCATGTGAAGATTCACAGGTTGATTTGAAGATTTGGGGGGATATGTTGGGTTATGGGAGAAAATGGATTCCCAATTTCAAATTCAGGGATTTTCCTAAAATAAAAATTTTCCCAGAAATAATCATGTGGATGGTCCCACAAAATAAAAAATCAATAAAAAAACAAAAAGTAACAAGCTGCTCATATATATATATATATATAATACAGACTCTAATAAACTATAATTTGCCATAAAATGTAAGAGAATGCATTCTCTTAAGATGTCTCAAAATCAGGCTGACATTACGGCCCAACCCAACAGAGTTCGGCCAGAAAGATTGCTTTTAGTGAACAACAAAGAAAACCCAAGCAAAGTATAAATAATATGGGGAGCAAATCCCATTTTTAATATATAAGAAAATATAAGAAAATAAATTGATTTTTTTAAAAGCCAATATATAATGGGGTAACGAAGTTTAATTCAGAATTCAAGTAGAATATTGCATTCTTTTGTTTGGTTTAATTCTGAAGGAGATTTAGTGGCAAAATGTTCCTAGCCCATGCGGGTTAAATTTCAGGCTTTCTAGCTTCTGATATGGTATAACCTTGAAAAGTTGTTCTCAGAAGTACTTTTTTGTAAAATGAGACAAACTCTTCCACATATTTATTTCGTAAATTATAAAAAATATTTTTAAAATCATAGTTTGGTTTCCATTCAAATATCCCATGATCTGATTGTCTCTCTTAGAATGCTTTTCCTGGTGAATATCTCGTCTTTTGGGTTTTTTTTTTAAAAATAATATTTTGCCGCGCCTTTATTTTTTAAGCAAGTTAAATTTGCTTTTTTAAAATAAAAGTTTAATTTACTTTATTCAAGACGAGAATCAAATCTGAAAAATGATTCGTCTCTGTCCTCTTTCTCCTGTCTCTCGCGTCCCTCTCTCTGTTTTTTTCTGTGTTTGTTTTGTCATTTCTCTGCTTCCAACGAGGAGAAAATCAATATAAAATATAATAGCATCCTAAGTCATGCACAATTAAAACAAAAAAAAAACCTACTCCTACGTGTCAAATATTTATATCAGAAACAGATTATGATTACTAGACATAACTCCCGTCTATTGCGTGTATTTTAAAATATATCCTCTTATTCTTAATATAAAATATAATTATTAAATTAATTTTGATTTTAAATATAAAACATATTTTTCATATTTATTAAATTTTTTAAAATTATTTCTATAGATAGTCCTCCACCATAATCAAATAAGTAAGGAAGAGAGGATATTAAGAAAGATAATTATAGTGTTTTAGAAAAAAACATGTCATTTTTTTATAATTAACTAACTTACTTAACTTTTTTAATCTAATTAAATTAATTAAATATGTCTCATATTAAGAATTAGAGAAATATATACAATTAAAACACTTTTTTTTTTTGCTGAAACCTCAAAAACTTTAAATGATACTCATTTAACCTTTTTTTTTTTTGGGGCCAACAAAAGAAATTTCATTCATAAACTGAAACTGTACTGGGACGAACATGTTTTGGGGAGACAAAAACAACTAACAAACAAATTTAGTGGCAAGGAAAATGAAAGAACAGAGCCAAACAAAAGGAATCGGGGCCTGGACAATCTAAGCTAGACGGCACAATTAAAGACTACGTGCCTATTTGGGGTCACGATAAAAATTTTATATAAATACGTTTTGTGTAAATTGAAACAAAATTCTTCTTACATACTTGTCTCGTATTTTATAAATCACTATTAAAAAACTATTTATAAGCTGTTCTAAACAGACTCTACTTATTAGCAATATCTATATAATCTAAGTGGCACAAAATAGGGTACCTTGGAATGATTCTTTTACATAGAATCCACTATAGAGCGACCTATCACTATAAAAATATTCAAAAACCATTAAATATGTGGTTAATTAATTGCTCCTTGTTCCCATAGAGCCGACCTTTTAAACTGAACAAAAGATAGTTCAACGTAGCACTAGGCCTCAGGCATGTCACTACCATTGGTTTGTGAGTAATGCTGCCACTAATCCTCCATAAACAAAGCTTAAGACAAATATCGTTGCTGAAATCAATCTCAAATCATCCTTTCGAAACAAAGGATGAATACTGAACGCCTTTTCAGAGTCATAACACTAACATATCCATCAACTGTGTTTAGAAGTCTTTCATTCATATCTCAGTTGATCCTTTTCATTTATCTATTATAATTTAGTAGGAAATTTCATCATTATTTTAGGATTTTTTTACATATGTCTGTTAAAGCTCTATCTTTATCTTCTTTTCTTAATTTTTTTTAACAATTCCATTTGCACATTAACCTATTATACTGAGCAAAACTTTTTTCTTAATATCATTTTGTCTTACTCTAAGAAAAGGAAGAAAAAAAAAACCTTTCCAGAGCAAAAGTCAAATGGGAAACCTCTTTTTCTACCTTTTTTTTTAAAATTCTTTTCTAAAGAAGGATTTGCCAAAATGAAATCACTAGTAATCAAGAGCAATACTAAGCAACCGACTTTCTAAATAAAGTGCAGGTTCTCACCAACTCAAGCTGCAGAAGATCAAATGGAAGGAGAATTATTGGAGTGACATGCCTTAATCAACACTAATAGTAGAGTTAATCCCAACCAATCCAAATAAAACAACTCAGTCTCAAATAAAGTATTCATAAGTTGACTTTTATAAGGACTCTTGGAGACACCCATCACATATCATCCTTATCCAACAATAGATATATATATATTTTTTTCCATATCCTCTTTCCCAAACCCTCTAAATCGTGCGGACTATGGTGTTTTGAATCTCAAGATCCAATTCCATCAGCAAAATTTTATTCATAACAAACCTTATTTGATCAAATGATCATTACTGTTCAAACCATCTCTCCCAACTTGTTATATACCCTAATACAAAATAGGAAAAATTACAATGAAGTCCTAAGTAAGGGAAATAATTGAAAAACAAGTCCTAGAGATTGTCATTCTCACTGTAAGACTTGTCATTAGAGGTTGTTGAAGTTGTTATTATGACTTTTTGATAATTATTTCTCTTCTTTAGGACTTGATTGTAATTTTTCCTACAAAATATGCAAAACCAATACATATTCCCACAGCATCTTGTAGCATTATGACTATCATATTTATTGGAATACTTCAAAAATAATTTCAAGACATATATTCATTAAAAAAAAGTATCATTTCTTGTCTCAATTGAACTTAACTCTTGATCAAATTAAAGATACTCACTATTTAAATATCATGTTCTTTCCTCTCCCTGTTCTCTTTTTTGGGTGAAAAGTTCTTTTCCCCCTCTTTTTTTTAAGAGAGATTTGGTAAACCTGCAAGAAAGCACACATAAATAAAGCATATCAAATGATGCTGGATTAATAAACAAACTTAGATAATGAGTCTTAATTGTTAAAACATTCAATAATGGACCCATCAATGTAAAGAATTTCTTGTTCAAAAAGGTTAGGCTGACTCATAATTTGTTGTGTCTCATAAGATCGAAGGGCGAATGATGAAGATAAAGTTAGATACAGAGAGAGCTTTATGGAGCTTCTAAAAGAAGCAGTCATTGATGATGATGAATATTGAGGAACAAGAGAAAGAAATAATAAGGTTGGTAGAGGCAGACATTAATAAGACTTTGGACACAAACAAACACAGAGAAAGACAGACAAGTAGGGCCCTCCCTTTAGTTTCATCTCTTTGGGTTTTGTATATTAAAGGCACAGCACATGGCATCTTCTCTTCCCATTTCTCTCCTCCTGTTCCCCTCTTCTTTTCCACTTTTGCTCCCATACCCCTCCACTTTTGCTTCTTTACGTTGCTGCCCCTCATCTTCACAAATTACAATGCTCCTCTAAACGTGACCACACTAATTTTAACTCATTGCTTTTACTTGGCATTCAAAGTTGATAGAGCATAAATCTGCAGCATCCAAATCTAAAGCATGGGGTTAAGAACAATAACTTATTTTTATAATTGAGAAAAAATTGAGAAAATAATTAAAAAAAGAAGACAAAAATTATTAAATCTCAAATCAGGTTTGGTAACAATATTCTATCTAATGTTGATAGCACTAAATTTGCAAATGATAACAAATTTTTGTTGACATTTTTCATTTGGCATTTAGTAATTTTTATTTTTTTATCATTTTTAAAAAAATTAAAAAAAAAGATAAAATGATAAAAAATGGACTTCATCATCAAATAATTAGGATAAAAAGGGTAGAAATTCACGAAGCTAAACATAATATGAATAAAAGATACTGTTGAATTACAACTGTTTCAACAATATTTTTCCCTTATCTCCCCCCCGGGGTAAGACTTCCCTTTATCGTTTTTCTGTGTAAGATTTCCCTTTATCTTTTTATTCCTATGCTCATTTTTGTGTGTCTAGTTTAAAAACATGTGTCATTGGTAACCATTGACATTTAATTCCCATCTTATTCATTTTTATTTAGTATAATAATCAATTTAAATATGAACGAGATTTTGACGACCTGATAAGAATATTTATTAAATTATTATTTCATATTATTAGTAAATTATTTTTATATGAAAACATGAAAATAATCTTCATCCATTTTGTATTTAATTATACATTCCAATTCCATAGTCCTGGCTGCAAAAGCAGACAAATAAACCCCAACAAACTCTACGGCCGAAAGGAAAAACTCCCAGTAGCCGACAAATTAAAAATAAAAAATATCTAAAATTTAAAAAGAGAAACAAAAATTATCATCATCATCATCATTTTGTAACTTAAAAATTTAATACTAATTTTATTCACCAGAAAAAAATTTTAATACTAATTTTTATTTAGCGAAAAGACTAGCTCTCAGCTTGTAAAGCATCCATCTCAGCCGTTAGACTCTAGCTGGAGCTGATTTCACTGTCACAGTAGCTCCTCCTTCTTCCTCGTCCTCTCATAATCTCTGTGTCTTCAATTTCACTTTGTTTCTGAGAAGTCGAAGCTAGGAAGCCTCTCTTGCTTCCAGTGAGGATTTCCACGTTATCATGTGAAACCCTATCCGGTGGTGTAGCTCGGGAGGTTCCGGAAGATCAGGGACGGGATCAACTTCTTGCTGGTGGGAATGGGCAATTGTTGCAGATCTCCAGCTGCTGTAGCTAGGGAAGATGTGAAATCAAACTTCTCCGGCCATGATCACGGCAAGCGGGACTCCAACGCCGGCAAGAAGGCTCCAATCACCGTCTTGACCGGTGTGCCGAAGGAGAATATAGAGGATAAGTATTTGTTGGATCGAGAGCTTGGTCGCGGGGAGTTTGGGATAACTTATCTTTGTATTGATCGGGAAACTAGGGAGCTGCTGGCTTGCAAGAGCATTTCCAAGCGGAAGCTTAGGACGGCCGTGGACGTTGAGGATGTGAGGCGTGAGGTGGCCATAATGAAGCACTTGCCTACGAGTTCCAGCATTGTAAGCTTGAAGGAGGCCTATGAAGACAACAATGCTGTGCATTTGGTCATGGAGTTGTGCGAGGGTGGTGAGCTGTTTGATCGGATTGTGGCACGTGGGCACTATACCGAGCGAGCGGCTGCCGCGGTGACGCGGACGATTGTGGAAGTCGTGCAACTTTGTCACAAGCATGGGGTTATTCATAGAGACTTGAAACCCGAGAACTTCTTATTTGCCAATAAGAAAGAGAATTCGCCTTTGAAGGCTATTGATTTTGGGCTGTCTATATTCTTTAAACCAGGTGAAAAAAAATACTTACTTGAAATGTGGTTATTCTTGATTGTGGAAGCCTCAATGTCATTTGGAGAAAGGCGGGAAAAATTAATTGCTAACATTTTAGACACAGAATAAGACTACTGATTGCTAATAATTCTCTAAATTGTAAGCATCTCTTCGCTGGTAATTAGGCTGAATACGAAATGCTTAAGCTTCTGGGAATGGATGATTACTTATAGCTTGGCCCATGTTTATTTCTGAGCCATTTGCTGGATCGGTCATTAAGTGGAACTGTTTTGGACGTATAATCCGATCGTTGCGCAGTTCTATAATTCTTTTATTCTTTGAACTGCTACGTTGGTGCTACTACTAAGACCTTACCTTATAATGCTCCAACATATCTTGTTGCGAGTTATAGTACTCAGTTAGAATTTCTTCAGATATCCGAGAAATTGTTCCTTAATGAAACGAAATGTTGCCAATGTACCTTGATGAAACATTTTATTTCATACTTGCTCTTATAATACTATTCACGGTGGAAATGGAAAGAATATTGATGTTATCTATAGTCATACTGTTTAAAGAAAAGGTAGCAGTCCTCAAATATCGGCCATGTTCTGTTATGGAAGAATGCATTCTTCAGCAGAAGATATTTGAAAAAATTTGTGGCAAAATATTTTCTTGTTACATTTTTGTCACCTAAAAAGTAATGATAAATTTACTATAGAAGAGCAAATGAAGTCCTGCTTCACTTATATAAAAACAATTGATCATGTATGGTATAAGATGTATTTAGGGATAGGGAGAAAGCTGCAGGTTTGAGTTGCAACCGCTGTCTGTTATGTGTGGCACATATGACATTAGGTAAAACACTTGAACTTACGCACTTGTCCAATTCGGACTTCCCAGAGAATCCTACCACTATTTAGACTGATCTCTTCGCCTTGTTCTGGCTAACAAGAAGCATTCCTTCTCATGGAAGGACAACATGTTCTTATGGCTTTTCGAACATTGTCTTTTGAGATCACTAATTTTTGATACCCTAACATAAGTTATTGCGAAACCAAATAGGAAGCATGGTTGCATCCCAGATCTTAGTGCTGATATGTGACAGTGAAGAAAAGCATACCTTATGGTTGGTAGTCACATAATTACCATGCGAGTAGGCATTGTTACTGTTGCAGTGGCAGTATGCTGCCACAAGTGACTCAAATTGGCAATTATAAGATTAGCGGCAATGAAATCACCTTATTTAGTTTTATGCGTGCAGTCTGCCCACAGGTACAAATAACAAAACGAGCCTTATTTATTTTCTCATGATCTAAAGTTAGAAAAGCACTTATTAAGAAACCAAATGGCATCTTTGTTTCATATTCTGCTTTCGACTGTGCATCCCCTTGACCACAAATGTGGTATAGTGTTTTAAGATATTGACATCATAAACTGTAAGCTAAGTACTAGATCATATCCAATATTATTATTATTATTATTATTTTTTGGGGTCATTTCTTATGGCACCTTGGCTTTTCTTTTTCTAATTTCTAGGAGCTTATGTTTTTGGTATATTTGAATTATCAGGTGAGAGGTTCTCAGAGATTGTTGGAAGTCCATATTATATGGCTCCAGAGGTGCTCAAGCGTAACTATGGGCCAGAAATAGATATATGGAGCGCAGGAGTAATTCTCTATATCTTATTGTGTGGTGTTCCCCCATTTTGGGCTGGTAATTACATTCCAAATCGTTAAAATTTTAGCTTGACCTTTCTGCAAGCTCTTCTCTCTGTGTAAGGACATTCATTTCAGTTCTTCTGAATCAATGCTTGCATGCTTATGTCACAGTTCCAGTATGGCTCTGGATCTATGTAGCACTATATGGGAATGCATATTGTATTCTAAATGGTTCATATGTAAATTACTCATCTAATATTATAGCAGGGTGTTTCTGGGGTCTGCAGTTGCATTATTCCCTCAGGTTCCAAGTAAACCATAGACCTAAACTTGTAGTTAATTCTAATGTGCAGAATCTGAGCAAGGCGTTGCACAGGCCATTCTTCGGGGGCTCATAGACTTTAAACGGGAGCCTTGGCCCAGTATTTCAGAGAGTGCTAAAAGTCTTGTTAGACAAATGTTAGAACCAGACCCTAAGCTTCGGTTAACTGCTAAGCAGGTGCTTGGTATGTTTCTTCTCTCTTGCTAATTATATCTTAATCTAAAATTAACAGCAAAGTTACCCGTAAGACCTGCTTCCCTTTGCTGAGTTGTGTTGCTTTGCAGTTATGAGGTGGTAACTGATATATCTATGGATGCCTTCACTTGTTTTCTCATCTAGGCTGGAGTTTCCATTTATGTCCGTTGGTTGACTTTTTGGAATTTTATATCATGATTGAACTTTTAAGCTCAGTACAAGTAATGACAGTACCAGAATAGAGACAAATTTGTGTTTCTTAATCATTAAAATATTAGGTTCCTTTGCTTGAATATTATTCATATTCTTGTCAAGCTCAAACTTTTATCTAACCCTTGAGGGGAGAAGAAAGTAAATGTTTGCAGGGGACATAAAGAATGACATGAGATGTGGAGCAAGAAATTATTAGGGATAATGAAACTTTTGGTTTCTCAAGGTTGCCTCAGCTATTGTTTTGGTCCCTGAAGTTTAATTTTTATCAATCAAGTCCCCAGAGTTTTTATAACCATGCAACAATTAATCCTTGACCCAGGAGATGTAACCTTCTAACTCAAGAATGACAACCTTTTCTTAAATTGCAGAAAAAATTGCTAGTTGGATGATATGACAAAAGAATATGGAATTGTATATGAAACTTTAGGGACTTGATTAATAAAAGTTAAACTTTAGGGACCAAATCTATAACTGAGGCAAACTTGAAGCCTTGAAATAGTGATGTGAGAATCTCACAGATGATAATTAATTGCTATGCGAATGAGTTCAGCAGTTACTGGGAGAACCATATTAATTGCTATACGAAGATTTTTGGTTCTTGCATTGATGTCGCCCTGCTACAAGATTTGTACTGGGTTGGGCAATGGGCATGTAGAGTCGTAACTATTGACTGTCTCCTAAACTCTGAAATGATGTTCAATCTAGTACTTTTCTGTTGAGTTCTATAGCAAGTCTTAGCCTGTTGCCCAATAAAATGCATGTTTAAGTGTATTTTTCTTTTCCATGTTTGTAGAGCATCCTTGGCTCCAAAATGCTAAGAAGGCTCCTAATGTTCCTCTGGGTGATGTTGTGAAGTCAAGGCTGAAGCAGTTTTCAATGATGAACAGATTCAAACGAAAAGCACTTAGGGTTGGTTATCTGCGTCTGCTGATATTTTTAGCCTGTAGTTTTAATGTAATATCCCCTGTAAGTTGGATCTGAGCTACTATATTTTAAACAGGTCATTGCTGAATTCTTATCCACTGAAGAAGTTGAAGACATCAAGGAAATGTTCAAAAAGATGGACAGTGATAATGACGGTATTGTTTCCATTGACGAACTAAAGGCTGGACTCCTCAACTTTGGATCCCAACTTGCTGACTCTGAAATTCAGATGCTTATTGAAGCTGTATGATCAACTTTTCTTTTTTCACTCCAATACTTGCATAAATTATGAAGTTTCCACATGTAACATCAATTTCACTAGTTATTGTCTTAGGACTTAGGAAGTAGGAACTGTTAAGAATTGTTAATACACTAAACATGGAAATGAGAGTCGAGCTGCATGAGATTCACTATATAGTATTTTTGTCATATATAATATTTTCTAAAAATCATATCAATCTGGAAACTCGTTGTTCAGGGATATATCTTTATTAAATGAGGCCTTCTTTTGTAGCCACTGCAGAACTGCATTTTTTTCAATCTTTTTCACCTTTGGTATGTTTATTTTGACTGCATCATTCTATGCCAATGGAGATCTGCTCTTCCTGTAGAAATGACATTCTCATTGAGAAGATACAGTTTGGACATTTTAGGACTCAAGTGTCCGGTAGAAGATATGACATTGTAGATTTTGCCTTTCATAAGGCAAGTTAAATATTTCAAGCATGCTAAGATATGATTGTATGAATATTCAAGCTGTACAGCATTGTTGTTTAGTCTGTTATAGCAATGTTGATCGACAACAGGTAGATACTAATCTGAAGGGAAGACTAGACTACGGAGAATTTGTTGCTGTTTCCCTTCATTTAAAGCGGATGGCTAATGATGAGCATCTTCACAAGGCCTTCTCCTATTTCGACAAGGATGGGAATGGGTATATTGAACCAGATGAGCTTAGGAATGCTTTGATGGAAGATGGCGAAAATGATTGCACAGACGTAGCAAACGACATTTTCCAAGAAGTAGACACAGACAAGGTGGATATTTGGTAGTTTTTCTTTTATTTTAACCTTGCTAATATAATCCTACGCGCTGACATTCCTGTTCAATCACAGGATGGACGTATCAGCTATGATGAATTTGTGGCCATGATGAAAACTGGAACAGATTGGAGAAAAGCATCTCGGCATTACTCAAGAGGAAGATTCAACAGCCTGAGCTTGAAACTGATGAAGGATGGTTCTCTAAACTTGGGGCCCGAATAATAGTCCTAATGGCCATTTTCAACCTGTCATTTGAAATAGTGTAGTGTTCCTTCTACCTTCTGGGCTTGCCTTTGTGATGATTATTCAGATCCGTTGTTAGATGGAGGTCTCTCTGCATGGTCGCATGCGAGTCGCAATAAGGAATGCATGCACTTTGTTCCTTCTGAAAAACAGGTGCCTTGGAGCCAGCCATTGGTATGACATGGATGCTTCCTCACTTCTTAACCACTCCCAACGATGTTAAATCAGACTGTTTAATAGCAGTCAGATTATGAAGAAATGCCAATGTCTTGTAGTTTTGCATTTGCTGGAGTCTGGAGTCTGGACCTCTCTAATTTGGGCATTCACCCTCCCGGCTAGGACATAGTTGTTTCCTCCATGGCATCCGAAAGCTGCTTATAATGGGGAGTACTTTTGACAGAATTTGGTGCCGATTGTATCACGAGCCTGTAAGATGCATCTTTGTAATCAGGAAGACCAATCCTGCTTGTCAATTGTCAATATATGGCGTGTCATGTATTGTTGGATTTTCATGATTGTTTTTTGAGAGCTATTAGCAAAGGTAGAGCCGGTTCACTTTTATCTTCTCTATACTAAGTGAGTTCATATTTCCCAACATGTTTTTGGGGAAATGACATTTATAAACCATCTAAAAACGTTAATGATAGTTAAAGATCTTGAAATTCTAGAACTTCAATGATGGTTCGTAGCTCTTGGTTGAAATTAAAATTTCTCTAAATTATTTTTTTTAACACTCGTTTCTTTTAGGTGTTTGGAATATGACGAAAAAAATAAATTATGAAAATCTAGAAGATGAGTATGGACAATATAGAGGAAGAAGATTAAAAAAAATAACTCAGAATGTTAATTAGTGTCAAGGATTACTTTAAAAAAAAAATCACCCTATCCAGGGATATAAAAATATAGATCTAGCTATTCAATTTCATATTGGGCCAATCTTTGCCAAACCATTTAGCCAAGATCGCCGAACACCTCCAGTCTTTCACCACCCCCATCCAAAAAACAAATGTCAACAATGAACTTAACCCATTTAAATTTAGTTGTCAACTACAACTATTAAAACCAACACGCTGCCCAGGTAAATTGACCAATATCAACGATGAATAATACACATCATTACTAGAAGCTATAGCCAAGCCTCTCCAGTCTACAAGTACAGATGTAATTCTATAAATTATGTGCGTTCATGGTTATCACAGTATAAAGAACAATTTGTTCTTCCACCCTTCTACTCCATTAGTACAATAGTCAAATTGAGGTTAAACTTGTCAATTCCTCTTTACAGCACAGATAACAACTTGTTCTGGTCAATGGGGGGACCGACGCTTCACCCATAGCTCATCCGAGAATCAAAGGACTTGGACGATGTCTGACGCCTTGGAATACCAATTTCACATGCATTCACTTTGGAAGCAAAACGGAGAGAACAAAGGGACTCCCCAGCCGAAGAAGGGTCGGGCGAAACATTGACAAACATCAACGTTTTGGAATCTCCACCAAGACATGGCTGCCATGAATGGAAACAAAACAATGTTCAATACAAGGATGGAGGGTATCATCACTACAAGAAACAAGAAATTCAGGCAGAGACCTTGTGGGATAAGTGATACGTATCGCAGGAAAACTCCTTATTGTTGGATAAAATATTGATTGATATCATTAATCTCACTTAATTTTTTCCTCCTTAGCTCTAGATTAAACGTGAGTAGTTGAGAGAGAATAGCACGTTGCGGGCTTGAGGCAAAGGTCCATACGAAGAGTAATACGAATAGATCATTAGCAATATTATCGTGAAACATACCTGGAGAAGATACGTCAGTTTAGAATTCCTAAAAGGAACATGCTCATCTTTCTTGGCCAAAGCAAACATGACATCACTCAAAGACGATAAACTTTTGTTGATAGCCTAGCAATAACGCAAACATATCATCACCGATTCATTTATTTAAGAAAATAGAGTAATTCATGATGGTCTGAAGTTCATGTTATGCAAAGCAATGCACACCTGAGTTTCCTTTAGTCGGTCCCCAGTTGCCCCACTTTTCGATAGTCTTTCGCTTCCAGCTAGATCAATCAGATTCAAGACGCCGTGCACTTGTTGTTCAGTATTCTACATCGTAAAGGACATTAGTGCATCCAGCATCTAAATAAGAGAGAGAGCAATACTATTTAAATCATTGTGCAAAGCATATCACAACAGTACATACCTCATTAACTCCAGTTATACGCAAAGTGAAAACAAAATGGCTTCTTGATGATTGTTCATTCATCTGTGTTCTTCCTACCGACCTGGTACAACAAAAGGAATCCCATTTGATTATTACAGAGACCAAGAATAAATGGCTATACATTAAATATGAAAGATTAAGTTTAACTAAATCAAATTTTTTTTAAAGAAAATGAAACTTTTTAGTATCAAGAGACTTGCTGGTTAAATCCGGACGAGTACAATAAATAATTATGATTTTCATCCAAATTCCAAGTGGGAAAAAAAGCAATTCTTTTGTTCATTAGCTAGAAAGTTTATTCAATCACAACTTCAACATGCACATAGAAAGCACCTTAGGCATCCCACATTATAAACTAGTACCTGCAACTTGCAGCCTGTTGCAGGAGTGAGGAAATCTCCTTCACGCTACAAACGTCTACAATAGTGAGGTCGGAAACTTCTGTGTTTCCATGCGCGTCATGTTTAATAGTGTACTGCTTCCCAGGAACACCATTTTCTGTTCGAGTTAGATCGGTTCCGCTTGGCCGATTCGACGCCAACAAATCTCGAATCGTCTCATTATATATTTCAAGTACTGAAGCCTGGAATAATTAGCAAACTACGAATTTTAGTTGATGGATGTAAGTATAACCCCACATGAAAATCAGAATAAAATATTTTAACCTGCATTTTGTATGACCAACCCTGGTCCTTAAGGGCTTGACTAGTTTGGAAGATCTGTTCTAGAGAACGTGGGATCAGTCCTTTCAGATCTGGAGCATTGGGCCTACCCATCATTGTGTATGTTTTGCCTGAACCTGTCTGACCATAAGCAAATATGCAAACCTGACAGGGCAAGCCAAATTCCCTCTGTCAAAGCATATCTAGTGTACATAAATACGTAACATTAAAAAGCAAGAGAAGATAAAGAAATGCCCCAGTGAAGAAGGTAAGCTAGCAATAGCATCTAATAACGCAATCCTTTCCCTTCCTATCCGACTTGGGAAAGTTTAGTATGCCAAAAACCAAGAATACAGCTAGATTGCGTGAAGTAATCCATGCGAGAACACCAAGAGGGTCGAAGCGACGAGTAAGATCTTGTTCAGAAAGATGAGCTAAGGGATAAGACAATAGTAGTTTTATTCAAAACAAATGGTGCCAAATTCTGAAGAGTAATAACAATTGCAGCTTTACAAATACATTTGTCTTCACATGTCTCTGCATGGATTACTCACGAAATCTAGCTATAGATGAATAGACTCAAAAGTTCTATTTAAATATGTTAGTTCTGCTTGAAAAATAATTAACAATAGACAATTTAACATCACTTAAATCACCTTGTACCCATCAAGCGCACTTTGTACCAACTGCGATATCTCAATGAAAACGTCTTGCTGAGAAGCGTCATGATTGAAGACCTTATCAAATGTAAAAGGGTACTTTTGCCCTGATGTATATCAAAGGATGAAATTATGCTTAACTTCCCGTGTCGTATTTCAGAAGACATAAAACTCATGAAACTCTCAAGAGAAAGCAGTAACAGAAGAAAAGCACAAATGTATGCACTTTTACCGTTTTGGACCAATTCAATGCCTCGGCCAAGAGCTTCTGTTGATGTAGGGTAGGAAACAAGCATGTTTGTTCCGACACCATCTTCTGGTAGCAAAGGTCGAACTCGACAAAACACACGAATGTTCCCTTTTAGCTCCTGATAACAAGTAAGTGGGAGGGACTTAATTATTATTGATGTATTAGAAAGGAACTTTCTGCATTACAGAGTAAAGGAGTATTACAAGGATAGTGTTGTGCAACTTTTTCCTTAATTTCTCTCCTTCAATCATTTGGAATTCTTTATCAGCCAGACGATCCTGCAGTTCACAGATAATTCTTTTCTGCTCTTCAAAACTCGTTCTTGTTTCTAAAGCCGATAGGTCGGCCATCTAACAGAGAAAATATGTGTCAGTGTCAATTCAATTTATCAGATCATTCATGCAATGAACACTATAAGCGTGCAATAATTTTCCCAGTTATTTCCAGGGAAATTTTCAAGAAATTAAGACTGTTTCAACAATTTAGGGGTAAAAACACTAATTTTCTTACCTTCAATTTCTCTTTTTCAGCAGTCAATTGATGTTGTAATCTATTTATTTGGTCCCTCTGAAAAGAACATGTGTCCTATAAAAGAAAGCCCACTATCTTAATCCGAAGAAACATAGGAATCTCACTATATATATATATATATATATATATATATAACAAGAACCATAATAACAACACACAATGTTGAGAAAAACAAAACAAACCTCGAGATCCTTTATTTTACTTGTCAAGCTATCCAATTGTGCACATGAATTCCCCGTATATTCTTTGTAGTATGCTACTTCTCCAGTTAAAGCCTGTATTTGTCCTTGTTGCCGATCACGATCATCTCTAATTTGTTTTAATTCTTCACGGAGACAACTGAGCTCGTGTGCTAGTGAATCTTTTTGTTTCGTAGCCTCATCACGCGAAGCCTAAGAAACATAGATAACAAGAGGAGGAAAAAACAACATAAGATGAACAGGCTGTAAAGATACTTATAGTGGCTATAGGGGTTTATAATTACTTCTAGATTGTTGTCCAAATTATCTGCATTTCCTGTTTCTTCCGAACTACTTATAACAAGTTCGAATTCAAGAGAATGCATGAAGAATGGGTCAATGCCCATGAAAAATGGACAGTGTAAGTTCCAACATGTTCACAACACACATCACTTTACTTAAAACATTCTCAACATGAAAAGGAAAATTCCGAAATAAGAAAGCTTAAATGACAAAGCATTGTGCAAAGAAAACAATCAAAAGCATATATCAAATTAGAATGACTTACTTTAACAGATGCCAGCTGATCCTGCAATATTTTATTGTGACCTCTCACATCGCTAAGGTTTTGAACAATGGCTGTTTTCTCCTTTTCCAGTTCTTTAAGTGATTCATTAGCCGATTGAAGATCCGACTGGAGTCGACTATTGTAGCGCTGCAGGTCCATATTATACTCTTTTGAACAATTGTACAAAAGCTCATTCGATTTGACCTGCAAATGCCAATGTAACAGTAGAATGATCAGCTTAAAGTCTGTGTAGAAAATACCAAGAGGACGATATCTTTATATTTGTATAAGTTGATTTAAGATTCAATGTTCAACTGGTCAAATTTTCCTGTCTGGATTATAATTTAGAATTTGACAGCACCTTTTGCTCAGCCTCTAATTTCTCTTGCTTGACTTTCTCAAGCTCAGTTGAAAGAGAAACTTGCATCTTCTCTGCAGCACTTCTGGCTTCCTTTTCTTCTCTATGACGTTCCATCGATTCCTAATTTTTAAACAATAACTTATTATCAGAAAACAGGAAACTTCAAGGGCATCTCATCACAATGCTACATGGCGAGTAACTTTACCAACTTCAAGGATTCTTCCTTTGAAATTCTCTCTTCCAATGAATAAATTGTCTTCTTCAAATCTGATATTGTGTTGCTTAACTCCTCAATCTTATTTTTCATTTCAGACTCTGAGAAAGAACAGATAACATCTTTAAGCCATGCTTTCAATTGCATCGGAAACTACCTCAATTCTAGACAACTTGTTGAAGATTACTGGGTCAGAAAAATAGCTTACCAGTATCACTGCACTTCTTCTCGGCAGATTCAAGGGCAGATTGAAGCTTTTCCTTTTCTTCAATGTAAGTTTCTTCAAGTTTTTGAAACCATTTTACACACAGTCTAAGCCGCCTAATGAAATCTCCCATCTGGTCCATTTTTCTCTGCCAAACAATGGGAAAATATCGAAATACTCACAAAAGACCGAAACGTGAACAAAATTGAAATCATTAGTCTGGCAAAAGATGATCTAGATTAAGATTATATACAGTGAAAGAGACCTTATTATCGAAGGGATTTCCCTTTTTAATCTTCTCGTTTAACAATGCCTCCACATCCTCTTTGGTGAACTCAACAGTGCTACATTCTGAGCCCTCGTTATTGGCAGCATCGTTTGCTCTATTAGCTTCTGGCCCTTTGTTCACTGAGGCAAACGGCTGCCTGCCACGGCCAGTGTTTCCCTGCCGATCCATCCTTTCTGCTCCAACCCTCCGACGCTTTTCTGACGGGGCTGTATTTGAGGGGCTACGTGGTGGCCTGTTCTGGTTCCTAGAAGCCATATCTGGCTTGAGTCGTGCCCGATATGGATCTGAAGTAGTGGGAATGGGGGTTTCAATTTGGATCTGACTAGAATCGTCAAGGATTATACGGTTTGCAGTGCGTCAGAGGTAAGAGAGAAGGTAAGGAGGAGCTGTGAAGAGGATGACAGTGGAGAACGATGGCAGAGGGCGGAGGGTGAACCGGTGAAGAAGTAGCCGTGGAGAGGATTGTGGAGAAAGGCGCGTGAATTTTGAATTTGCATCCAACGCTCTTCTATGAATCATACGGGTCGACCCGTTCATGATGGATTGGGTCACTGACTCACCGGCTAAGCCCATTAAGTAAAGCCACGTTCAAATGGACGGGTTTTTTCGGCTCCCAGCTTCCGGCTCATAATGGATCCACGAAAAGTATTCACGAACGAAAAAGAATTAGTACTAATTTGAAATTTTTTCCTCATATATTTGTTGAGAAGTGAGAACTTTAATGAACAATTTTTTATTAACATGAAATGAAAAAGGCATAGTAAAATGTTCTAGTAGTATTTATCTAACTTTTATGGGCATTTGATTTCTCATGATAAAGCCATCATTGGTCCGTTTAGATTAAGGGCAGAAAAAATAACTTATTTTTAATTTCACTTTTTAAAAATGTTAGATTAGACAATAATTAGATTAGGTAATGTGATTTATATTTAAATTTGCTTTTATAAATAAGTCAATTTCCAAATGTGAAGTTGTTTGGATTATTATTGAAAAAGTAAATTTAGTTGTAAAATGACAAAAAAAATATAAATTTTATTAAATAATATATATAATTTATTCCCTCTCACCTATTATACTCTTTAGTTACATTTTCTTATAAAATTTCTTTTATCCTTTTTTTTAATTATTATAAAGGTATATTCATCTCATCCTATTTATAAGGCATTTTTAACATATTATACACAAATAAAAAAATATTAAACTGCATTAATTCTTATCTAAAGTATAATAATTTTTTAACTTTATCCTTGTTTGATATATACATTTCAAAACATAATTATTTACACTATAATAAATAGAGGACGGTGACTTATAAATAAGATCAAGAAAAACCTTTTTTTCCTGACTTATAAATTAGATCAGAGGAGTATTTAAAATCAAAAATACATTTGTAACTTTTTTATTACTTTCAATTAATTTTAACTAATTTTTTATTATTCACAAATTAATTATCTGAAACTTATGATAAGAACTAAAGAGAATAATAAATTTTTTAAAAGTGAAGCCCAGTTACAATCTCTGCTGCTAACACAACAATTAAGGGGGTGTTGGATAAACCTAAATCATGATTTGGAGAATAGCTTCTGGATAATAGATTCTGGGAAGAATAGATTTTCTGAAAAAGTGATTCTGATAAAGTGAAAGTGTTTGGATAGTTGTTGTCAGAAGTGCTTTTTTATATGTAAAAATTACTAAAAAGGACATAAGTTTAAATAATAATTACATATAAGATATATTTCATAATATATGTTAATTTGAAATAATAAATTTGTTAATAATATATATTTTGACAACACAATAAATAAGACATAAATAATATAAATAATTAATACTTAATGTGTGTGTATATATTTATAAAATAATTAAATATGTTTATAGAAAAATTATTTATTTTGCCAATAAAAAATATTATGATTTCTTAAAAATTTTAAACATGAAATCCCAAAATTTTTTTAACCATTGGGAGCCACTGAGGAGTAATTATTACTCCAACAACATTTTTTATTGCTCAGAAGCTAGTGTCAGGTAGCTTATTTCAAAACCATGGTTCCCATGGCCAAAACCTTGGTTTCAAAAAAAAAGTGGGTGTTTGGCTGATTTTTTCTCAAACCATGATTTGGGGAGATAGCCAAACACCACCTAAATTTCATGAATCGCACAGTTTGTCATTTGCATCACGTAGTTACCTACCAAAACGTCCTGACAAACAGGCGCATGGTAATTTTTATCATTGTTGTGATTATTTTAGTCAAAATTATTTTTTATGTTGTTTATTGTTAACAATATGAATTAAGTTAATTTTTTTAAATATTTTATGATAAAACTTATATGTATTTAGTTATATTCATTAGGTTTAATCTTCCAATCAAATATAGCACAATATTATATTTTAATCATTGACGATGCTGATGGTCCAACAAAATTTTAAAATTTTACCCATGTGAATTTTTATTACAAAAATCCATATACTAATTAAGAAATTGAACCTAATAAATGAAAATAAATCCAGCTAACTTGTCCTTTCTTTTGGTTAGGTAGATGTATCTTCCTATAAGTGACATTAATACCATCAAAGAAATATCATTGTTTTCTGCCTTTATTTTCCAGAAAGCCTCTCTCTTCCCATAAAAAATAATTCATATAAAGCATCAATTCTGATTTTGATTCAAACTTATTGGGATTATATGTTTAAATTATTATTAATTTCAAATTTTAATCTTATAATTTATATAGTGAAACAAAATAATTTCACATTAAGGGCAACATTGTCCTGTTGTTTATCCTCTCAAGATGATATTAAGCTAAAAAAATCAGATGTTTATTATATTGCTCTTATAAGAACAAAATTGAACTTTGACTCCTAAATGTATGACTAAAAAATTTACTGCCAAAAAACATATATGGACTTATGGGAGTAATAAACTAATAATCCAGCAGTGAAAACAATATAAAAAAAAAAAAAAAAAGGAACCCAGGAGGGACGCGTGGGTTTATAACCAGATAAATCAGTCGCCATTGGAAGGAGAATCAACAGAGTTATGACCTCCTCAAAATTTTAACAATGAGTCCAAAAAGCCTCAAATAACGGTTTTTTCAATGCATAGTACTCTTCCGGTTCTAAATATAAGATATTTTTTATAGTATAAATATTTTTTATAGTATAAATATTTTTTATAGTGTAATTTACATTATAAAAAAGGTATTATATTTAAGACCAGAGGAATCATACTAATACTAAATATAGAAGCTAAGTGAGAAATTTTCTTTAGACTTAATTAAACATAAAATCCTAATTTATTTTATTTTCTAATAATTTATTTTTTTACAGTATTTCTATTGATTGCACATAATAATAGTTTTTATCAAGGAGAAATATAATATAATACTTTTGGTCCTTAATATAAGATTTAGATAACTAATTTATAGATATTAAAACATTTAATTAAATTATTTATTTATAATAAATAAATGTTATCTTCCCTAAAATATAATTATCAATGCATTAGAATTAATCTTTCATGAAAACTCTTTAATATATGTGATCAGTATAGGAATTGCTTAGGACAAAATAGATAAGTATTAGAGGTGGAATAGATTGAGATTGTATACTTATAACCAAATTAAATCTTTAATTAGTTCTTATATAAAAAATCAGCCATTATTAGAATTTTTTTTTTAAAAAATCTAACACATGTTTGTTGCATAAATAAACCAACCTAACTTTTATATTACCATATGTTTGGATGGGGAAGAACTAGGGAGAAACGAATACTAGAAGGAAAAATTCTCAAAAATGGTAAAAATTTTAACTATTACCTCTGGTTCTAATTATAAGAACTAGTTGACTAATTTAAGAAAATTAAGGAAAGAAGTTAAATTAGTTATTTGTAATAAATATGTGTTGTCTTTCCTAAAATATCCTTATTAATCAAGTATATTGGCTATAACTACTATTATTAGAAGGACTACTTTAGAAAAAAAATATAAATATGGGAAACAAAATGGATTAAGATTTTATATTTAGAACCAAAATAAAAGTCAAATAAGGTTCTATATTAAGGATTGGAAATAATATTTTGGAAGCTTTCCCTTCTCTTATTTTTGCTCCCATTTTCCCCTCCATCCAAACGTAGCGTTGAGGAGGGGAGAAAGAAAATCATTTAGCAAGAGAAATATAAAACGTTATCTCTTACTGTGTTAGGCGCAGGCGCTCACTTTGACTAAGCCACTCTTAATCACACGACAAGAACCCTTTTTCCCCGTTTAGGTTGAAGTACAATAATAAGTTACACATACACATGTATGTGTATGTGAGGATGTCACTATGCTTGGTCATGCTTAGGTGGCGACCACAATCTGAACAGTAATATTGTACCACATGTGCGTATGTTTAGTATAGGAGAAATTACAATGAGATCCCAAATAAAAAAAATAATTAAAAAACAAATTTCAGAGATTGTCATTCTCACTATAGGACTTGTCATTATAGGCTGTTGAGATTGTTATTGGGACTTTTTAGTAATTATTTCTTTTATGTGAGACTTGATTGTAATTTCCTTTTAATATATCATTTTGCCTTTTTATCCCCAAAAAAAGAAAAAAAGAGCAAGCCAATTTTGTTACGATTCTTAAAAATGTTTTTATTCGCTGTCTCACCTTAAAACCCACGTGTTTCACAAGGGAACATATGTATGTACATGTAATAATCAACATCGACATGTTCGTGAAAATTTAATTTGTTTATATTATTATTGATCGGTTTGGTTCATGTTTCTATCACCTTTATTGTATATGTATGCGCACCTCAATTTCCCTCCAGACAAAGCAAAATAATGTACCATTTCACTCAACTTTTAACCAATTTTTATAATTTTTGGTTGTCTTCCATCAGGCCTACCCCTTCGCCCTCCTCTCTCTCCTTTTTCTCCTTCTAATTTATGAGAATAATTAAGTAAGCTAATTTTTTTTGGTAAATATGTAAACATTATATCATATGATTTGTAAGTTAAATAAATTATTTTGGTAAAAAAATAATAAATATAAAAAACAAAATAGATTTAGGTCTTATATTTAAAATCATATCCATTATTCTAACTAATTTTTATATTAAGAATCGTATAGTAACAATAATGATAAACTAATTTTAATATTTAACCGTATCTCTGACATTTTTTCCCCTCTTTATTAATTCAAACACACATATGACAGGCTAATACTTAGAAATAATACTCCTCCGATCCTTAATATAAGATCTATTTAATTAATTGATTAGATTAAGAAATTAGGTAAGTTAATTAATTATAAGAAACATGACATGTTTTTTCTAAAACACCATAATCATATTTCTTAATTAATATCCTCCTTTCCTCTTTTACTTAATTATAGTTGATAGAGTATCCATAGGGATAATTTAGAAAAAATTGATAAATATGAGAAATAAGTCTTATATTTAGGATTAAAATCAACTCAATAATTAGATCTTATATTAAAAACCGGAAAAGTACTAATTTGGGTCTAACCTTCACGTATATCCAAACCTATTTCATCACAAACATTATTTCATCCGAGGTTGAGTCACATACGAAGAAAATTCTCCCCCTAAAATATGAGTTCGATAGATAAGATATTTTGAGACGAGATGAGGCGACATCACTTCAATCTGTATCCCACTTCCAACTACTGTGTGTGTGAGTACACACGTATATATCCTTCGTATAATATAAAGTTATAAAAATGTTGTTGATTGGTAGAATCGTGTAACACCACACCTCTATATACTAGTAGGATTATTCTATTTTCTTAAGCATTTTCCAAAAACAGAGTCCTCATTCATTTACACCTTGATCCTTTTCTATTTCTCAAAGACAATTGAGTGTTTCCAAAAATTAATTCTTAATTTTATGCGAATTCTTTCCATCCAATAGTTTTTTTACCCATAAAATCATATCTATAAAAATTTTGGATTAAAAATTACCCTCTAACTATTTTTCATGAATTTCCCAAGAAAATAAGTCCTAAATTCACAAAATTAGCTTTATAATTATTTAGACCATATTTTAAGAGTTTTAATCTCTATAATTTCTCTATATCATCAAGTTACTTGTAGGACTTGCTCACGAAGTCTTGATCGACATGTGTGATGTGTTCACTTACTTTTACTAATAAATAACACTATTGACTTTAACGTCACGTAGTCATACTCATATATATTTCATTCCAAACAATAAAGTTTGATGAGAAATTAATATTTGTGATGTTCAATGCATTTATTTTGGATTACCAGCCGTCGACAATTGAGGTGAGCTCTTTAAACGTCAACACGTAGTAACGTGCTATCGAGTAGTTAACTAATTATTAAATACTAGTATTTATATAAGATGCTACCGACAAATATATGTATGTATGATGATTTATAATTGAACTTGATACATAATAAATTTAAGAAAAATTCCAACTAAATTCAGTTGGAGTACTAAAATCTAAATTCAGATCTATACTTTTAATATTACTAATATTACGTTCGTGATGCGACAGATAAGAAGTAAATATTACTTATTAAATGACACATATAATTGATGCCTTGCTGGGGTAAAATTAGTTAAGGCATGCAAAGTATAATTAAAGTACGCGAGAGGAATTTAATATGATGATATTCATTTTGTTATATTGTTTATATATATAGTGTGGACTTAGTTTCTCTTAATCACTACATGCAAATGACAAAGTGCAAATGCCACCTTTTACACCCAAATAGTTTTGATGCTCATAGCTACAGTGATATCGTTTAAATAAAATTTTAATAATTTAGATTTAAAATTTTTAACTGATAATTTTAAATAAAAATTATTTTTTTAAATAACTGACCATCAATAGATCATTTTATTTAAATTCCGAATACATTAAAATGTTAAACTTTTAAAAGTATAAAAATAAAATTATATTAAATCTCGACATCCAAATTTGATATTAACGGTGATCACCAATGCTGATCGTTCGGGTGATGATGAACATTGAAGCTAATTAAGTCCGTTTTACATAATTTGCTAAAAAAAAAAGTTGTGATAACAATTCTTATTATGAATTATATATATACATACTGGTATTGATTAGTTAAAGATATAGAATGATAAAGATAACAGGATTATTATGGGATTATTTCTTGTGACAAGAATGCGTATCTGGAGGATGTGCTGTGAAAAAGGGACAGATATTTACCCTAGCAGGGTGAGGCAAGAATGTGGCTTGAAAGAAGACGAACATGCTTTAAACTAAAAGTTGATGAAGAAAACTGGAAAAGAGTTTCCAAACTTTCTGACATTCACAGAATTGATATCCCCTTTATAAAACCATTATTGGCTTCTGCTAATGGGAATTACAGTCAAATTTTAAGAAAGAAAAATAATTACCAACAAATTCTAACAACAATCTAAACAGTTTGTAATGACAAATTGTTAGGTTTTCCACAACCAACAGAAAAGTCTGTCAACCTTTAGAATTTATTTTGTAATTATGTTATTTTCTTAGGATCTTATTGTAATTTTTCCGATACGTTATTCCAAATTTCATAAATGGTGTGACACAGTAATGAAAAGGATGTTTCTCCAACATATCTTTCCTAATAATAATCCTAGCTAGATATGCATCACGTGATATTTCATGTATAAATGATTCTAGCATCTTTTAGTGATGAATAATGATGAAATTAAAATTTGTGGGCCACGGCTCCTGCTAGTTCCCTTCCCACTCCGTCGCCATTATATGGAGTTCTAGGTACTGGTCAAGTAACAATTATTAGTAGTTGGGACCAATACACTGGTTTGAATCATGCACATGGATGGGGTTGGAAATGAGCACATTTTATGGAAAAGGAGGGATGTGAATGTCGGCATTAGCACATTTTATGCTCATTTTTCTATGATCTTGGAGTGCTCATTTTATTTTAGATCTTCTAAATTAATTTTGGGCGGTTGAAATTAGATTTGAGTGGTAAGTCTAGTAAATAAGATGTTGGAGATTTAATTGTTTATTTTTTATTTATGAATGCCCTCTCTATAATTGTGGTATCTGCCTTCTGGATTTCAAGAGATATTAGCCTTTATTCTTAGCGGATAATGTTATTACTCCTCCGGTTCTAAATATAAAATCTATTTTGTAGTGTAATTATAAGTCTTATATTAAGAACCGGTGGGAGTATCTTAGAAGTCTAGACTTACGTTTCAAATTATTATATATATATATATAGTATTTCATTCATTGTAATTACTTTAAAATAATATTGTATTTAATAGGATACGTGCCTTTTTCCTTTTGTTTATACTCTCCTATTCTTATGGAATGAACTAAGCATGTTTTCTGACCAAAAAAGAAAGAAAAGAACTAAGCATGTTTAATATAATACTCAGTTTTGCCTCTCGTTTTTATACCCTTCATTTTTTTGGGAAATTGAGGGAAAATTATTCATTAAAGAACTTATCACTGAGAACACCTGATAAATTTTTATGCACAGAAAGTACTAATTTTTTTTTTTTTTTGTAAATTTGATATACATGGAGTATAAATATTCTGATTTAGGCTATTCTTATTAATAAAATTTTTAAAGAGAGACTATTTCTATCTCAATCTTGTTCTTACAATTCCCAGCACACTTACCTTGTTCAAATTTGTCCCCCAGATCATTAACCTATTAAAAAAATTAATGCATATAACAGTTAATTTTTGTCCATATCATGTATAATGTCATCACTCATAATGAGGTCGATCGGTCTGCAATTCCCCAAATAAATAGGTTTTGTTTTCACCATAAAAGAATTGGTGTTTCTGCGGCAAAAAAAAGGCATGTTGTATTGAAATACAGTAATTTTTCATTATATAAATTAATTAATTGAAAATTTGAAGATGATCTGAACTTGAACTCGTATTGGAATATACATGTCGATGGGAGACAATGAGATGGATATGTCCAGCATCCAGCAACGGTCATGCCAATCTCCACAAAAAGTTTATGCTAATTTTTGTACTACTTTAATAGAAAAATTATATTATCTCCGGTCCTAATTATAAGTTCTTGTTTAGTCTTATAACTGGGACCGGCAGCAGTAATGATTATTTCATGTGAAGTTACAAACAGTAAAATAATCAAACAATCTCCACATGCATAATTCTGAAACAAAACCATCTAATTTTTTATTATCGAGAAAATGAAACTCTTGGTTGCTAGATTTTCCTTTTTCCTATAAAAATTTTCATTTGTGCCCCCAAAAATAATTCTATTTGCTACTTTTTTTTGGGACCAAATTCTATTTGCTCCTTAAAATTTTCACTACCATATAAGTTTATATTAATAGAAATAAATATAATTATTTTGAGATAATTTGATTTGTACGTTCTTATAAATTTAAAATACACACCATCTATGATTTTTTTTTAAAAAAATATTATTATGCATAAGTTTTGGTCCCCCACAAATTAAAGTTTTCTGGGTCCGCCACTGAAGAGACCTTGCATTCCTTTTCAAATTTCAACGTATGGAGAGAAACTCTGAAGTCCCGACACCCAGCCCCACCCAATCCCCGGAGCCCAGACCCACAACATGGATGCCTTGTTTTTAGGCTTTGTCGGGTCATATTTCCAAGTTCCAGTTTGGATTGAAACTAACGTTTGAATCTCTACTAAGAAAGTTATTAAAATTTAATGTCTGATAGCGTCTTAAATAAGATTATATCCAATAAAAAGATTCTTACGCCTAAAAAACAACCTTTGGATCTTTGTTTTCCCCCTAACAGAAACTAAATAAATAAAAGAGCGGCAATATCCCATGGGTGGTCAAGTGGAGGAGGATTATAACAAAACAAGGGCAAACAATGTCTTCTTCTCATATTCCTACATGTTGTAATTCTTATTGGTCTAATCCTAATACACCTGTTATTTAAAGCAATAAGCATTACAAAATATAATCCTCTTTATATTACTATCTCTAATCTTAATATAAGATCCAATTGACTAATTCATGATACTTTAAAATATTATAAAAGCATTTGATATTTTTTTACTAAGTACAAACATCCTCTTATTAGAGACGATTATATTTGATATACTGTCGGGGTCATATTTCCAAGTTTCCATTTGAATTGAGTCTAGTTGAAAGAATTTGTTCATCATAACATGATAAATTAAGATTCGAATATCTACTAGGAGAGTTACCAAAATTTAGTATCCGACAATGTCTTAAACAGAATTACCTTTAATAAGATGATATCTATGCCTAAAAAAAACTTCTGGATCTTTGTTCCCCCAACGGAAATTAAATAAATAAATAACAGAGCGGCAGTAGCCCATGCGAGGAGGATTATAACAAAACATGGGCAAACAATGCCTTTTTCTCATATTCCTACATGTTGTAATTTTTATTGGTGTAATCCTAATACACCTACTACTTAAAGCAATAAGCATTACAAGATATAATCCCTTTTATATTACTCTCTCTAACGTTGATATAAGATTCAGTTAACTGATTTAGGACATTTTAAAATATTATAGATATTTTTACAAAGTACAAGAATTTTCTTATTGGGGATGATTATGCTCGATACACTATCATATACTAAGAGTGGGCATCTTTATTAATTAAGATTGAAATCAGGATTAAATTATTTTACTCAACCTAACTCCTGTTCATAACATTAGAATAACATGTAGTTTGTTTTCGTGCCATAGAACCAAGCGGGCCATAAATTCCTGACTTCCAACACTTGTTGTCTGGGCAGAGTGCCTTTACATGTCACGCACTCATGCGCAGGCAACAGTGGACCACTACCCGTAAAGACGAAGAAATGGAGCGGCAGTGAAGGAGTTCATTGCCCTCACGTAACTTCTGAATCTTCATACATTTATATATTCCCATTCTTTAAAATTTATTATTATCTCCACCCTTAAATATAATATATAGTTTGTAAATTACAAACGATGTCGTATAATTAGAATAAAAAGTAAAAAAATTTTATATTTAAAATTTAAAAACAAAAGACCTGTGATTGTGAGAACTCAAAATACATGCCCAGATATTAAAGTACAGGCATACAGCATATGCTAGGGTATAGAGTAATAGACGCTGCCTTTTTGAATTAAAAGGAAAAAGTAAAAAGGAAAGAGAAAAGAAACAAAGGGACAGGTATTTGCCGACATGGAAGGATGATGCGCTGAGAATTGAGATGTGCTGTCACGTGGGAAACATTCCTATTTCTTCTGATCCAATTGGTGTCACGTGCGAGGCCCCTTAAAACTCACGTGACCATCGACCTACTACTGTTTTAAATTTGAAAATTCCCTTTTTCTTGTGTGGATATTTAGCATTCTTATTTCCTATTCTCCTCTTGCGAATTGTGATGGGTGCTTTAAAGTTTAAACAGCGACTCTTGTAGCAGCAGACACTTTTTAATGACAAACCCTATCAATTTTATGCAATCAATCCACGGTTTAGTTTAGATTAATAATAATCATAATAATAATAATAATAATAATAATAATAACTAAATCTTATGTGAGAGCACATATATATGATCAAATCATTAGTTTTTTAATAAAAATTATATTTTTCTTAGATTTTCCTCAATTATTAATTTAGTCTATAAATTTTGATCCAGAATAGCTCAATAAATAATAAGTGAATAGATGAAGTTTTCATTATTTTTTTAATGTTATATATTGTGTATTTTTAAAAGATTACGCTACATTTAATTTATTATAATTAAATAATTTATTTGACTTTATTAATCTACCTAAAATAATGAAATAATTTTTATATTAAAGACTTAAGAAAGTAACACAAAGGCAGGGAAAGATGAGAAGATAGAAGTTTAATTGTTTTCAACCTTGATTTAGCCCAATTGAGCTATGTGGCATTAAACTACTTTTTTTCTTCATATTACTCTTTACGCTAAAAAATAAGGTTAATATTACTATTAGTTTTTATAGTTTGATCAAATTTTGTTTTCAATTTTTATAGTTTTAAATCGTAGTTTCTGATTCTTATAGTTCCACAAAGACTAATCATTCAAAGTACATGGGACCCTGTATTATAATGAGCTTCGGTTCTGACCAGGACAAGTTCTCATGAAGAAACTAAAAATCACGCGGCTAGCTCATGAGAACCAACAATAATATTAACCTAAAAATAGTTGTTAAAACTTGGACATATACTCCTCCAGTCTTTAATACAAGACTTATTTAACTAATTTGATAAAATTAAGAAAGTTGAGTAAGTTAATTAATTATAAGAAATATGACATATTTTTTAAAACATCATAATCATCTTTCTTAATATCTTCCCTCCCTCTTTTACTTGATTATGGTTGAGGGAGTATCCATATGGGTAATTTAGAAAAACTTGATAAATATGAAAAATAGGTATTATATTTAGGACCAAAATCAACTTAACAATTAGGTTCTATATTAATGACCGGAGGAGTACAAAACTAACGATGCATATATAACACAGCGCTCTTGGAGATCCATCCACTAAACATCATTAATTTGCCTTTAAAACAAGTAATTAATTAGTTTGTCAACGGGCAAAATGGTACTCATAGGCTACCATTAACTTGATTTTATTTTCTTCGTTTTCGGTGATCTATTTTTGGTTTTAGAAAAAGAGGAAAGAGAGATCAAGATTGACTCACATGGGAAATACTAAAATAAATAAATGAATGAAGCAATCATATAATGAAACAAAGCAAAATTATAAAAAAAAAAAAGGATGATTCATGCATGTATATATATGCACATGCCAATATGCAATGTGAGCAATTTGCAAACTTGCCACCAGCTAGCTAGGCTAGCCCACCTCCAGTAACTACCCACTTGCCCTCATTTAATTTAATTAAATTCATCAACTAGATTATCTCTCTTTTGATGTCCCACCTGTCCAGTTAATTTGGACCTCAAGTTTTCTTTTATTTTCTTTTCTTTTATTTATTGTGAAAAGCATGTGTCCAGTCATTTCAAATCATAACTTGATCTCATACATTGCAGATTAAAAAAGGAAATGAATAAAATTATATGTATAAAACAGTGAATTTCATCTATATTTTCATACATTTGTATGGCTCTTATTGTATTATAATTTATTAAATAATATATCATTTAATTCTTGTGATTTTTTTAAAATATTTCAATGGAAATACAATAAGTTAACGGAATCAGATTTAATTATTAAATGTCAGCCTCTCAGACACAAATCAAATTAATTATTTCCATTAGTTCCACTAGACATGTAACTTAAATTGATATAATTAATACAGCTAATATTATAATTAATAATATTGTGTATTGTTTTGTTGGCAACTTGCCACTACTTAATATTTAATTGCTAATATGAACTACCCATACAAACAATAAAAAATGTCATATGCGTTCCACCTAATTACACTTTGCACCTCATAATTATTTACAAACTTTAAATATTCACAATTAAACATACTATCAACAACATATTTAGTTATTGATTCTAGGATCTGAAGAAAGTGGCGGAAAGCTCTTAGTTCAAGTGATTATTAAAATTAGCTAGAGTGTTAGATGTTAGTTTGACTTTTGCTTCTTTACAAAACAAACCAGCCCACTACAATAAATTAAAAAAAAAAAGTGAAAGCTACCCACGCTATACTGAAAAAAAAAAAGACACTTCTCAGCACGAAGCCAAATATTTTAAATATAATAGCTGGTTAAAAAAATTTACTTTAATTTTAAATATAACAATTCAATGCATTTTGTCTCTTAAATATATAGATATGTTCAAATTATTTCTATGGTTTGCACATACCAAAATGATTTTCATCAAGTGGCGCATAATTCCAATGTAAATAATTATAAAAAAAATGATATTTTAGAAAAAACTAATACGTGATTTTAATAAATAATCAAGTTAATTAATTTTTTAATCTTTATAAATTAATTAACCTACTTTTATATATATTAAGAATGGGATAGAATATTATTCATGAGTCAAATCGGCTCAAAGAGAAAATTATCTTACGTAGAAGATAGTAGATATATGAGAATCTAGCAAAGAAAAGCTACATATACAATGCAATTCACTGATTATTCAAAACTCACATCATAATTAGCTTTAATTATTAAATGCCCAAAAAGATCAGATTTAGTCATATCGTACGTGTTATTACTAAATCTAACTTTTTGGTCATTTAATTAAAGAAAGACTTAGCAAAACGATCAGATTTAGTATCTTGATCATTAATCGTAAATATTATCTTTTGGAATATTTTTGTCATGTTTTATTTTTTAAAGAGTTTTGCAAACATATAAATGGAATAACTTTTAATATTTTCCGGAAGTTGAGATTTTTTGTTTTTAAAATAAATTATATGTATTATGTATTATAGAAGCATAATTTTAACATAATTAATATATCTGATGGTTTTTGGGCTGAAAATAATTCAAATGATTGGTAAAATGGCAGTATAGTCTCCTCCAATAACTACAAAAAAAAGCATGAACAACGAGGGGGCACCATCGTTTCACTTCTGTCTGAGCCGTCCCTTTCTATCATTTCAAAATCCAACGGTTCTAATCTTTTTAAGTCGGCCACAATCCCTCACGTATTTAATATTTTCCTTTCTCATATTACCCCAACTTTACATTTTTATAAAATTTTAACACACAATAAATTCATGTTAGAATCGTTTCAAAGGTAGACATGGATTGCAAAATTAGAGCCATATTTTCTCATATGCTGCCGGTAACAAAAAGGAAAAGTGACCATGTGAAAAATTAAGGTAAAATTAATTTTTTGGTTCTTCTATATAATTTTGATTTGGCTAGTTTTGACTCCGTTCAAACTTAGAACCTAAACTATAATTTACAACAACTCTCTTTCTATAGGTTTAATTATTTAAAACTTAGTTTCTAATCTTTCTAAATTACATAATTTTATTCTTTAAAGTAAAGAGAATACTCTTTTAAATGATTAAAATGTATAAATTGAGTTTCATCAAGTAAAAAATCAAAGACTATATTATAACTAAAATTTTTTGTTGGCCTTCTACAACTATATTTAAAACTATAGGAATTGAGTTCCATAAAATTAAAGTTAAGGATTGGGTTATATGTGAATTAAAATTATAAAGCCAAAAAATTTAATTTTTCTATTAATCAAAATGTGCATAGAATTTGTTTACAGATGCAAACTTTTTGTAATTATGCAAAGGTGACTATATATGATGTATTGAAATAAAGAAAAAAGTAGGTCCATAAATATTTATTTAGTATCGTTTTAATTTAATTTTTGTCAATTTATCAAAGGAAGAATTTTATTTTTAATTTAAAATTTATTTTAGGTCATAATATAATATTTAAGGAATACAACAATAATATATAATTAGTGGTAATATATGATAAATATATTGTATCACTTACTATTTTACTAGTAATTATAATCTGTCATGCTTGTAATTAGTTTCACACAAGCAAATACTTATAAAACATACACGCAACGCAATGATTTGAAATACAGGTCGTAAGTTTGATCCTGTATTCTTACTCATATAGCCTCAAATTGTCAATACTTTTACCCTTTTAATTTTTTTTAATTTTAAAAGCACTTGTGCAAAAGACATATAGAAATGACTGACTTCATGGAGGCACTTACTCTATGTTTGGGTGGAGGGAGAAGCAAGGGAAAAATAAAAAGAGGAAATAACACTACTAAACCCGGTCCTGAATATAAAAGTTAGTTGATTAATTTGAGTAAATTAAAAAAATAAGTTAAAATAGTTATTTGTAATAAATAAGTATTGTTTTTCCTAAAATATCTTTACTAATCAAATTTATTGACTAGAACTACTATTATTAGAAGGACTATTTTGAAAAAAAATAAGTAAATATAAGAGATAAAATGAATTGAGATTTTATATTTAGAATCAAAATAAAAGTCGAATGAGATCTTCTAAGGATCGAATGTAATATGAAACAAAACTTTTAAAAATAGTAAAAAGAAATAATATTTTATAGTGAGTTACTTTTTCCTTTGATCATTCTCTATTCCCAAATTTTGTTTTTATTGAGGGTTACATGGACAAGGTGATTAATAGTGATTAGGCAGAGCCACGCGCAAATCAATTTCTCACGGCGCCGAAAATATCATCAAATTAAGAAGTCCCCCCTTCCCTCCCCTCCCTCGCCTATAAATACCCCTCACCTTCCTTCTTCTCCTCATCACACACAAACCTTCTCCTCACTTAGCTACTCTCCTCTTTGTCTTCTCTCTTCTCTCTTCTCCCTCTCCAAAATGATGATGGATTGCCAAGCATGGCCTGAGCCTGTCATCCGAGTCCAGGCCTTAGCCGACAGTGGCTTAACCACCATCCCGAAACGTTTCATCTCTCAGCCACCCACCACGACCGCCCCCTTTCTCCGTCATCACAATGCTTCCTTATCTCATGAGCTTAACATTCCCGTCGTCGACCTCGGTGGTGACCCTGAGGAGACCGTTCGCCTCGTGGGGGAGGCCTGCCGGAACTGGGGCTTCTTTCAGGTGGTCAACCACGGCGTCAGGCATGACCTCATGAGTAGCGCCAGGGCCGTGTGGCGCGAGTTCTTTAACCAGACGGCGGAGGAGAAAGAGCAGTTCGCCAATTCTCCGGCGACTTATGAGGGCTACGGCAGTCGGTTGGGAGTCCAAAAGGGTGCCATTTTGGATTGGAGTGACTACTTCTTCCTCCATTTCATGCCTGCTTCTCTTCGCAACAAAGCTAAGTGGCCTGCTCTTCCGCCATCTCTCAGGTACTGCTTTATATAACAAAAAGAAAATTATGTTTATTGTACAGTTCATTGCATATTTATGGATAAAGATAAATATACTAGATATGCGTTCCCCCTCCAAAATAATAATAATAATAAAAAAGATTAGCATAAACTTTAATTTAAAGAGAAGAAATTTGTACCAGCATTTCTCTAGATCACACATCTGCATGAAAGAGATTAAACATATGGATCAATTACAAAGGATCTTAAGATACTGTTAAAACGAAGAGATATGTAGATAGACAATTGATAATATGCCTATTTCTTGGAAAACTTATCATGTGTCTATGACTCTTCTTGGAAAGTAAAGTCACCTTATCTTTACATATCCAAATCTCTCAATCTTCTACATCACATGTGGGGACACATTGGAATTCTCTCTTTCTTGTTTTACTTTCAAAGAAATCCTTCAAGGTAAAAGTTATTTGTTGGATTACTTCACTTAGCAATTCCTTGTTTACCATCTACATATATTTCTGAACTTTTACATCTCATCTTGCTAGTGGCTAATTAATTAATATAATGATGATATGTTTTCTTTTGCCAAGATTTAGTTTCAACGTGTTTTTAATAGACGTGTATATGAATAAGTTATGACTAATTTTATTTATCTATCAATTTATTTTCAATAGATTCAACTTTACTTAAAAGTTTTTTCTAAGCGTGTTTATGTATATAGTATTCTCTCAAATCTTAAATGTAAGACATATTTTATAATATAATTTATATTATAGAATACGTTTTATATTTAGAATCAGGTGATTATTTATTAAAATAAGATTTTAGGTTAAAATAGTGGCAGGAAAGGGGCATTAGTCACAAAAGTGGAAACTTCAAAAGCTTTTAGGACCCGTCAAATGGGAGAAGGCGTGTGGACAATAAATGAGGCCGACCTAACTTTCATTGTCAGAATGTGATATTCCAAAGCTTTTCTGTATTTTTCATTTTTCTTTTTTAAAAAAGAAACAACCAAGTACTTTCTTACTAAAATGAATCCTCTCTAATTCCCAAAAAGTAGCAGTAGTAAGTGTGGATTATGGTTTGATGGTTTATATTTCATTTATTTCTTCTTTTTTTTGCGACATTATTTTCATAAAACATAATAATTTAATATTAAAAATTAAAAAATCAATATATTAATATTAAGATTAATATAAAATATAAAATCTATTGCAAAATCACTATTTTTTAATTCATATAATATATATCGTGCTTTATGTGATAGTGACAAGTTACAACAGAGAACCGAACTCCTTTCTTCACGAGATGGAAGGTTCAACTTTGGAATCCTGAAAGTCTACCTACCAATGACGTGGTGCCAAGTAATAATTTAAAAAAAAAGCCATGCAAAACGTGGTTAAAAAAATAATTATAAGCACTTACGAAACATCAGCTTGCGAAAAAAAGTAGGTCAAATAATCAACAGGATTAATTAATAAAAATTACCTAATTAATGCGGCAATTAACACGTCTATATGCTCTGTTCAAAGATCAAATTCCACATTATATATATTCTGTAAATATTGATGGTCAAAGTTTGTGTAGTTTAAATCTTACCGGTTAAGTTCCTACCAGATATTCAAAACGCATGTTTTATTTCTGAGAGATTCATGTGGTGGTCTATGCACATCACATTTACAGGTGGCTATAAAGAAAGAGTAAAAAGTGTCCAAATACAGAATGCAAAAAGCACATGTTGGTCTATATATAGATAAGATATTGTCAAGAACAAGACAAACCCAACCATTACATATCATCATCTTTTATCACTACTCTTTCCTTTTCCTTTTCCTTTTTTTTTTTATGAATCAATTCTGTACATATTAATGACGTGGATTAATTAATTAACATATTTACATTATCTAAATCAATATTTTTTTTTGTTGGTGGTGTAGGGAAGTGGTCGATGAATATGGAGAAGAAGTGGTGAAGCTAGGAGGAAGGATAATGAAGATAATGTCAAGGAATCTAGGGTTACAAGAGGATTATCTTCTGAATGCATTTGGAGGAGAAGAAGGGATTGGTGGTTGCTTGAGGGTGAATTTCTACCCAAAGTGCCCACAACCTGATCTCACACTTGGCATCTCACCACATTCTGATCCAGGAGGTCTCACTATTCTTCTTCCTGATGATCATGTCTCTGGCCTCCAAGTTCGCAAAGACGACCGTTGGATCTCTGTGAAACCTCTCCCTAATGCCTTCATCATCAACCTCGGCGACCAACTTCAGGTCTATATATATCTCCATCTTTCCTTCTCTTAATTAAATGTTCTCGTGCATTGCATAGAGTCTGATAAAAGATGATATTGATATTGGTAGTGATGATATCGATGTGTATTTGTGTAGATTGTGAGCAATGAGATATACAAAAGTGTGGAGCACAAGGTTGTGGTGAACTCAAAGAGTGATAGGGTATCTTTGGCTTTCTTCTATAACCCTAAGAGTGATGTGGTGATTGAACCAGCCAAGGAGCTTGTGACTGAGGAAAGGCCGCCTCTCTACCCACCAATGACTTTTGATCAGTACAGAGCCTTCATTAGGACCAAAGGACTTAATGGCAAATCTCAAGTTCAGTCTTTGATGAATTGCGATAATAATTAAGTAATAATTTGTAATAATTCTATGATATTTCCATCCATATATATCCCATTAACAATGAAATTAGCTCTTGCATTGCTATTATCCATCCAGCCAAAATTTCTATGTTGTACTACTCTGATATTTCATTTTATGAAAAATATGTGTATGTTTCAACTGTATGTGTAAAAAATCATCTTGATGTATGCTTCTTAAGACACAAATATGTTAATTAGCTCGGGTATATGATATTATATATGCAATTAATTAATTAATGGATGGAAGTTAAATAGCACAAAACGAAAGAAAAGCGTGATTATTAAGGGAAGAAAATTAATTAATGGAATTGGTGGTGGTGATCGACATAGTACTTTTCCCGCAGGGTACGTTGAGTAAAGCTTTACGGCTGCATGTGAATTTGAAGGAAAATGTAGGGAATGTGATGAGCATATAAGAGTCAAGAACAAGAAACAAGGAGGAGATATATAAAAAGAGACGTGCAAATTAAAGCTGAATGGTGGTGAATAGGCAGGCTTACCTTTGAGGTGTTACTTCACACAATAGTGCAAACAATAAAGTCCAACACTATGTTTTCCCACCATCATCATATATAGCTCGTGCCACTTTTTCGTTTTCTTTGTTTTTTTGTCAGTAAAATATAAAACACATGGTGGACCTTAAAGTTAAACAACTCAGTGGTCCTATATATCCAACAACAACTCCAAAGATATCAATATGTGCGCTCCATTTTATTAACAAATTTAACCATTTAAATGTATATATATGTGTACATATAAAGTGTAACAAGAGAGAATAGTTGTGTGAGAGGTTTAATTATTTATATCTCCTCTTAATATTCATCACTATGTCTGGTCTTAAATTTACTAGTTGTTGAAGGCAAATTTAAAACAAAAATTACACACTTCTTTAGTCAAATAGGAATTGCAAAGTGTTGTGTACCAAGTTTTTATGTACAATGATTGATCATTAATATAATTATAAGTATTTACTCCAATATTGCATGGGGATTATTGAATACTTTATATAATTGAAAATCACACTCGTTTTCCGTATGTGTACATACCTGAAGAATGAAAGCATACATGTGAAAATAAATTGCTTCATAAGTTGTTTTGTTTTGTAAATAAATAGAATAGAGATATTGAATATTGTCATCTAAATCATATATAATTTGTACCAATCGTTCAAAATTAATAAATAATGTAATTGTATTTATTAAAAAAAGAAGAAGAAGAAGAAGTTAGGCAGCCATGTGTGTCCCATGGGTTCTTAATTATATATGTAACGTATAGGAGAACATTCGAAACTCAGAGAATATTCGATGGAAGTTAATTTAATTGGAAAAGCTTCATCTAATAATTATCACGTTTTTAATGACCAAGTGTGAACTAACCACAAATTATAACCATACTAATCCAACCATTCACCTCAATAAAGTCACTAATTCTAGAAAACATATGTATGAGAATTATGGAATCCTCTATGTGCTGTCAAATCATGAACCACACCCTGCAAATTCACGTTTTAGTTCATTATGATATGCGTGTCTATATAAAATATAATTGAAGGGTTTCAAAATATATATATAATTTAGGTGAAAGATTTTTTTGGCCTGAAGGAAAAAACGTCGATGGCCAAATAAATAAAAGCACATAGAAAACTAGGAAACATTTGCTTCACATAATATATACATGTGCATGAGTTTAATTATTTGTTACTTGTAATGCTTACAGGTTTTATAAATTATCCATTTCATAACATTGATTTTATAGATTTTCTATCATATATTGATGTATTGATCGATGTATTCTTATAATATCCTCATATTATTGTGCGAATATTACTACCTCCTGCTGCTGCTTAACATATAATTTGGATATATTAAGAAAACTAATTAAATTATAGTTATCTATGTGTTGGTAATTTACTAAAATATATTTTTAAATTATTTGTATTGTAACCACTTCTTGATATAAACTTTTTTAATACGTGCAATAAAAAGGATAATTTATAAAAAATAATAAATATGGGGATAAAATGGACTAATGTCTTATATTTAGAACAAAACTTAATTCTAACTAGCTTTTATACTAGAGAGTCAAGGTAGTTCTACGCTAAGTGTACTGAAAATTCTTGATATATATATATTACTAAAAAAGTAATTAATTATTGACAGAATTTAATGGTGGGATTTGAAAATTTTGTCACAAAAAAGGACTATCACTTTCCTCGCCAAATTTCGATGCTAATTTACTGTTTTTTTCTTGGATAATATATATGCAAAAGGAATAGTTTTAATCAAGCTGAAACAGTTCTTGTCATAATATACAGTACATATAGCATTCCTTCTTCTTCTGCTGGGTCCTTCAAGCAAAGACGTCCCAAATATACAGATATTACAGTCACTTCATGAATATGTGTTTGTATATTATATATATAAATATATATTCCCCTCTTTATTTTATTTATTTAACATCCGATCATTATTCAAACAACACAAACGAACCTCTCTCTCTCACAGCAGGAAGCTCGGAACCAAAGGTGATTGACATTGATGAAATGAAGCTGCAAGCTGATTCCAAGGAAGTAGGTCCCAGTTTTGGTTGCAGAATTCTGGAGTGAGTGATGACGAAGAAGAAGAAGAAGAAGAGGAAACAAAAAGGTCCAAACTTGCTGGGAAATTAACCCTAATAGTATCATCATCATCATCCTCGACGACTCTCTGCTTTTTGTGTGTGACAACGTTGGACCTATTACTGTGTTTAGAACCATAGCTAGCGGGCTCATCATCATCGGATTCCTCAGAGAGACAAGGCATTGATGTCGTCGTAGGTGCAGTATTATTTCTATGAAGCTTATTACTATTGCCGGCAGATTTTCTGGAGATGGTTGAGTTCTGATAAGCTTGGCCCAGTCTCTCCAGGTACCTCCCTTGAGCTTCCATTTTCAGCTTCAAGCTCCTTTGAAACTTTCAATTCCATTCCAAACAATATGTAATTTCATTACCAGGCATTTTTGTTAAAAAAAAAATTCAATTGGGAGATTTATATACTGTTATTGAAACTTCTGTTTCTTCAGTTGATGTAAAGAGAAAAATATGTTCACAGATTCATATCCTAAAAATTTATGTTGTAAAACTTATAAAAAAATTGTAATTATATTTCTCTAGGAAGAAAACTACTACTGAGTTAAAATTATAATTTACAATATCTTCTATCTAAAAATCATAATATTTAAGCTGAAATCTTCAAGGCGTGGAGATCATACACATGGATTTTTTCCTCTTTTAATAAGGCGTTCTTCGTTTTTATAGCCTATCATAAACCAAAAATCCATATTCTTTTTCTTCAAGGTGAAAATAATTGTGTTTTTGTGCTGTTATTAATTTAATTTGACCTGCTATATACATTTTTTTTTTGTTTAACTTTAATGTCACGGAGTATAATTTTTATTTTAATTTCAAATTTTTGGCATTCAAGTGAGACAAAAAGATTATAGAGAAATATTTGGGATTTTTTTCCAACAGGAATATTTTTTTGTTAATAATCAAACTACTTCTTTTAGATTAAAAACTAATTATATTCCCTTCAATTATATTTTCTTCTAAAATTGAATAAAACCATATCATGTTGCAAAATTTAAAATGTTGCATAAACTTCTTATTATGATTAAAAATCCCGAAAAGATTCAACATAAAAAATTGAATTAATTCTGAAAATATATGTGTGTGTGTACCTCCAGCTGGTCGCTCAAGCGTTTTTGTACTTCCATTTGCAAGTGTAGAGCTTCCTTTAGCTGCACCGTCCTGATTATATTTTAACATGAACAAGCAATAACTAATAAGTAAAAATCATTATTAATATTAAAATAATATAAGTAATTAAGAATATGTCGGTATTTCCAATAATTGACAATTAACATATATATAAAATTAGAAGAATAAATCGTTGACGACTCACGCTAATGTGCTGAAATTAGGCAGTATGTCCGATATGCTTCTTCTCTCAAGCTTGCTTCCTTCTCAGCAAAAGTTAAAGATCACTAATTAATAATCTAAGAATTAATTATTGGTCTATGAATTAAGATTTTTCAAGCGACGCAGCTCAATTTGACAAGAAGTTTAAGAACTTACTAGTAGCAGACTCTGGAATCAACTTGTTGATCCTGTATTTCTGAAGAAATCCAAAACGAAGCTTGTTAATTAATTATTAATTACTAATTTAAATGGACCTTCTTTTTATACATTAATAATTAAGTACTTCTCCGGTCCTAAATATAAAATCTTTATACACACTAGTATAAGGGTCTTATATTTAGAACCGGAGGAGTATATGGTATATAGTAGGAACCTGTAAGTGGCTTTTGACGTGATAAATGGTGATTCCAGATGCCCCCATGCTCGTCATCTCCTTCACTATACTCTTTGGCGTTGCTCCTGCAAATTAAACCCACATTCACAAAGTAATATTATCTCATCTACACCCAGAAATTAATTAACAATAAAGCGCGCACGCACACACACACACATATATAAACACGTACTATCAGGGCCACCAAGTCTGTTGACAGCTTGAACGAAGAGATCATGAAGTTGATGAGTCCAACGAAGGCGTTCTTTTGCAGAGGCATCAGATGAGGAAGGGCGATTGGAAGCCATAGCTTCTCTGATGATCTTGTTGGACGGATTGAGTTGAAGGGATTAAATTGTGTGGCACGTACAAGCATTATAGAGAGAGAGAGAGAGAGAGAGAGGACAAAAACATTTGTAACATATATGGTTGGAGACACACAGGTAATTACCTAGGCTAGCTTGGCGATGCCCACTATGAATTTCTCAATTATGATTCTGCCCAATGTCTTCAGTTGTCCCAAGGCCAACCGGCTCTTCTGAAATACTACTACTTCTCTTTAAGTTATACGCACAATATATTATTATTTTATGTTTATCTTCATCAAAGAAAATTTATGCTACAGTCAATCTGTTCTAAACATAAGAGTTAGATAACTAATATACAAAAACTAAAAATATCAGTTAAGTTAATTATTTATAACAAATATGTGTTGTTTTCTGATAAAACATAATGAAATCGTGCAATCCATGTAATCAACTCTATTTAATGGAATAATACTTGTTGTTGTCGTGTTGATTTTCTTAAAATGCTCCTTTTAATCATGTGATCAGAAACTTCCCTTGTTGATCAAAATACTATCAATATATGCAATTAGAAAGGATTGGGAAAATAATTATAAATTTGTGAAATAAAATGAATTGAGATTTTATATCTAACATCAAAACAAATTCCTCAACTGGCATTTATATTTTAGAGCAGAGGAAGTATTAAATACCAAGTATTAGTATTCCTTCAGACATAAATTACCACACATAATCCATATTTGGAAGCGCTTAAAAAATAATTTTTTGTTTTATGAGACAAAATTTCTCTAACATATTTATATATTTACTTCATATGGACGTGAAATCACTTATATCCGCAAGTTGTAAGAAAGCAATTAAATTTGGCGAATGAAAGTTGGGTCTCGAGCACTATTTTTCATTCTGTGAGCTTGTCCTTGTGAAGAACTCCTAGTCAATATCGACATGAAAAAGAGAGCAAATAATTGCCACCAAAAAAAAAAAAACAGAGCAAACAATTATTTGCTAATATATATTTTTAAATATGAAAAATTTGTTCTCTTCTGTCTATGACAAACATCTTACAAAATTTTAGACTATAGCCGATAAATGATGCATATAAACAGAAAATCTTACAAGTTTGCTGGTCAACCTAAATTACCACACCAAGGATTTTGGTGTTTATTGTCATTATCCCCTCAACAGCATAGGATTTAGATCCCGATAGGTGACAATTGAAGTGAAGGACACGTTATGGTACATTTCTCTGTCGGCTCTTCGTTTTAAAGTGCGATTTATTACTATAAATCCATCATTCTAATCACTTGAATTTGTAATCGTCATCTGCAATAACCAGCCCACATCTTTTGGCACTTTTTCCAGCAAGAAGTTAAAGCAGTAGAGTTTTCTTACTGCTTAGGGAATCCTGAATTTGATGATTAAGACGCAGTTCGTCAAGAACAAAGAAATATTTCCAATATCCCAGGAATAAACAAAAAGTCGGACAATCCTTCTATGGCTTTAGGAGTATGTTCAATTATCTTGGAAGTAGTTTGGATTGGATAAACAAAAATCACCAGGCACAAAACTCAAGTTCGAAAATAATAATGTTAGTAGTCTCGAATTTAAGCTTTAATTTGAGTATATAGTCGTGTTTACATACTTTTGATGCCTGTGTAGTCCCATTGAACTCGATTTAAGTTAGTTAAAAGTCTAATGTACTTTTAAATATCAAGTGATTGATTGTGAATAAAACAGAGACATTTGCAATTCAACATAATATTCACATTTTCTTGTGCTGTTAAAAGATTATATTTAAACTCAAAATTAAATATAAATTATTTAAGTTCATATTTGAAAGTTTAAATATCACTTTAAGGATGAGCATGTCCCGATCATCTGAGTGGAGTGCCGAATTTGAAGCCTGCAAAATCAGGCTCCATGACATGATTTCCCAACGTCAACGAACAACGTTGACCACAGAAGAATATGCATTGAATCTTACATATTTGTCTTCATGAAATTTATACTACCAATTACTTTTAAGTTGAGATTGGGGGAGCGTCAAAGTGAAATCTTGTAAAATACGTTCCTATGCATTTTGGCTGAAGGTCAGATAAGAACGCCAATCTATACGGAAGAATTAATTTGGAAAAGTGCTATCTTGTGCCCAAAGGATCCGAACTCCACCAAATTAGAATATATCACAATCTATTTCTACGGTGTATATGACATTATTGAATATTCTCACCGAAGTCAAGCTTAATATCCCTCAGAAATTACGAGTTAAACATAGTAATATACCTGTTACGTGCCCTTTCGTAAGAAATATAGCACTATTACAATATTTTCAGACTCTAGTATCATTTTTTGCCTTTAGTCACCTAGGGCCTACCTCGCCTCATGCTACATGATGGGCATTTGTATTGCTTTATGCTCTCAGCCTTGGCAGGAGTAATTTTCACACATTTCCCGTGGAACCATCTCTCGCAGATATCGCAGCCAATCCAAAATTCATCTGCATTATAGTTTCCACCACAGCTACCACAAAGGGTTTCGCTATGCTCATCTTCATCCTCCTCGTAGCCTTCATCGGCAAACTTTGGGTTGCTTTTCACTTGCCCGTCATTTGATCTCTGAAAATCAAGGGAGAAGTTTGCATCAAACAGGAAAAATACAAAGTTAAATGCAATTTTCAAGTGTTTACTATCAGCTTCTTCAATAGAAAATGTATACTTTTTTTCCAACTGAGGAGCACGCGGGAGTCCTCAAAGAGATTCTTTCAAATACAACAAGCAGCAGCTTTGTTCCACTAGGTGGATTGGCTACATGGATCGTATGATGCAATTGTGCTCTATCAACAACTAAATTTTTGGATAGGTTGTTGACCAAAAAATCCCGTTTATGATCTCATTAAGTGTTCTTTCAAATACCATAATTTTATAGTATTATTTAAGAACAAATCATATCAATTCATCATTCCCCAAAGGCTCATCTCTAACCCTCAAGGATGTTATATATGAGCCTGGATATTAATCCAACTAACCTTGGTGCTGCCCCGAGATTTGCTACCACTGTCCACAGTGGGCTTGTCCTTTAATGGTTTCCTCTCAGTCACGACTTCAAAAACAGTGGGAAGATCATTGATCAAGCTGAATAACCGTTTCCTGCCATATACAACTAGTGTAACTATCAACGGGAAGAGCCATATGAAATATTGTGATTAGATGTGATAATGTTACAACAGATATATCGCATCTATGTCACCAACAAAAGATATATCGCATCTGACACCCATTCCAATAGCATTAGTTCCTGAGTAAAGCGCAGGGCGATCTATAGCCAAAAAACTAAGAAGGACCTGAGAAACAGAACAGTGCCTACATGATCTAAAAATACAAATGATAAGTCAAATGAAACTGCATATCCTTCTTTCAGGTACTTTAAGTGGCTTTAAAGATCTGGAATAAATGGAAGACTGAAAAACACTTCGCCCTTGTACAACAGAATTTGGTATTCTCCCCCTCGAAAACATTCTCAATTCAATAATCCCACACAACTTCTTCCAATATTGGTTTCATTTATTAATTGGAAAGCGGAAACAGCTAAAGTCTATACAATGAATGTAAAACCAGTTCACAAAGGTCAAACATTCATTTTTGCATACCTTTCAAATCAAAAATTAAAATTGTCAATGTCAACGTGGTTCTTAGAATTACAATTAAAGAAAGCCCCGAACAGTTAGACACCCTTGGAGGAGTTGGCCACTCACCTTGGCACCATTTCTACTCTTGTCACATAACTGAGCATTCAGATAATTAAACTTGTATGGGAACCCCTATGTGACGTTGCAGGTAAAATAAAATTATGTTAAGAGACCTTTTGCTGCCCCAATTTAAGAGATTTACTGAGACATCAATCATGATTATAGTAATTCATGCTGACCAACCACCATGACAATAGCCCATGTTTCCAACATGCTATAGAGTGTTTGAGTATGTCATTGACAGAAACAAAACCATAAAACCACTGGAATTGTCACCACACATATGACTCCATCAAGGATAGTTTGTACCTTTCATTGCGGTTAAGACGGGCCCCGAGATAAAAAGCCACAGAAAGCAACCACGAATCACTGTGGACAGCAACAAGAGAAAGCCAGTCCCTGCGGTGCATGCCATCTCTAGCAAAATTGATTCCAAGAGCAGGCTCAGGAAGCTCAGGTGGAACTTCCTCTGCTGGCAGAGTTACTTCCCATGTTTCATTTGGATGTCCATAAAGGCACAAGTTCTCCTTATCTTAAACAAAACACATAATTTGAATTTTAACGGGGGGCATATCTATATGCATAAAGCAAAAAATCTAAATGAGCATTACGGCAGGGCTTCAATATGTTATGAAGAAATTGCAATTCTTTTTGGATTCACCAAAACATTCTCCGCTGAGTCGAGCAGAAACTCAAGGAAATTATAGTTCAAAAATTCTGCCAAATCTCATGCTGTGTTTCAGTCAGGGAAGTCAACAAGGGAATTTGTAAATAGCCCACTAATTAGAACTATAATGTCATGGGGCAAACCGAAGCTTAGTCAAATTTGAACATTTTCAAGAGCACCCAGGACAACAGGCACGCAAAACTTTAGGCATTTATTTTTATTAAAAAAAAATTGATTTCCTCAAATTATCCAGGGGAGAAAATCAATTCTAACATAAATCCAAGAATGCATATTTCACACACAAACAAGCAACATCATAACTAAATTAGGAAATAAAAGATGTAACGAAAAGAAAATGAAAAGCTTCAGAATATTTACGTAAACTAAAAAAGTATACAGATCCAAGATTACGCGTTACCTGGATCACAGAGCCCATAAAATTCATCAACATCTGAGAAACGGAGACACAAGAAAAACAACTTTAAGACCCACCACAGACAAAATCAAACTGAAGAAATAAAATACAGAAACAGAGAAAGAAATAGAGTGCCTTGAGTTAAAGCACGAACAACTCCTGCTCTTCGAGCACTATAATCCTTGAAGATCTCCTCCACGGTGCGAGGACTAGAAGCCATTTCCATAACACGATGAAGAGATCTGAGCAAATCGATTCAAAATGAGTATACTAGCACAAATTGAATGTGGAGGAGGGATTCAAGAGATCATGAGCACGGATCCAAGAGATCGTGAGGGGCACAGAACAGAAGCATATGGAAAACGGTTCCAGAAAAGCAACAGAGAATGACGAAGACGAGAGTAGTCTGAGTAATACGATCATTCTATAGCTTTTCATTAAATTATACATTGACCCACACATTTTGTCTGGGATTTTCAATTTGGTCCTTAATATCTATAGACAACAGTCGATTCGTCCTTATATTTTTTAATTGCATTTTCACATATAAATATATAATTGAATTTATTTATTTTTTTGAATGATAAATTGAATTTATTTTTAATAATCATCTCATGCCAACTTTGTTGTAAAATCCACAAACTCAATAAATTGACTAACAAGTCAGTCAAATTTTCGTTAATTGAAGTTTCAGTCTTATGAATAATAATATAAAATTATGTTAAAAGAATTATCTTCAATCAGGTCAATAGTATTCAAATTTAATTATATAATGCTGATTCTAATATAATTGTATAACAATATTATTTTTAAAAAAACTGGTAAAATTCAAGTTATTCATAATTCATGGAGATATAAGTATCAATTACAAATATTTCTAATTTATATGAAGGAATAAGATACACTCTTCTCCTTCAACTATTCTGTTTTGATGCCATAACTTAATGAATGCAATCATCAATATTTTGATTTGATTTAATGTCGTCATTTAAAAATTCTGGATATAATATTTTATTATTTTTTATTAATTTGGCTTGACATGATTTTAAAAATAATCAAGCCAACCGCCACCCTTCACTATATGTAACAACCAAAAAATCCAACTCAAGACCTCAAAACTAAAAAGTTACATGGAAAAAGAGAACTTAAATTTTAACATTATTTTCGAAGGTTCTAAACAAAAAAAAGAAAGAAAGCTTGAGATTTTAATTTTATAATTATTTTCAAGAAATTTCAATAACTTAAATTATTAGTTATATTATTTATATGATTTGGTCTTTGATAGAATTTAAGGATGTCCTATAATCTATGTAACCAACCTCACTAAGTGAAATAAATTTTTGTTATTCCTCCGATCCTTAATATAACATCTATTTAATTAATTTGATTAGATTAATAAAATTAAATAAATTAGTTAATTATAAGAAATATGATATGTTTTTCCTAAAACATGTTATCACATTTCTTAATATTCTCTCTTTTTTTTTTACTTGATTATAGTTAAAGAATATCAAAAAGAATAATTTAGAAAATTAATAAATATGAAAAATAGATTTTATATTTAGAATTAAAATCAACTCAACAATTAAGTCATATTAATTACCAGAGGAGTATTAGTTATTGATTATTCATAATCATATCAAAATAAAGAGTTTCCATGCAGAATTTTTTAACTGAGAATCCTAAACTATAATTTTCCTAAACATATACAGCAAGGGCTGCCATGTGACAGGACAGCAGCACCGGCATAAAGCATGGTTTCGTAATGGGCATATCTGCAACCTTTGACCTAGGCTTAGCAATACGAATCATTATCCCAGCAAGCATGGTCTCCAAAAGAAGTGTTGTACGGACACCTGGTCCTGATAAGAGCACCTATAGATGGTGCATTGTCCCATACTCATAATTGTGATGGAGCACCATTATCCCAGCAAATATGGACCAATTTTCATTCAATAACTGATAATTGAATCTCAAACCAAAATTGAAAAGATGGCATCTCTGTTTCAAGTCATTTATAAGTGATTTCCACGTTTGCTGTGATATGCACATGGCTTGCTGAAAGCTATGATCGTATATCAGTGATCATCTATACATGACCAAGAGCATAAAACAAAATGATCTGTGATCATCTCTCTCTCTCTCTGCGCGCGCGCGCGTATTTGTGATTGTAAAGAATTCAAATGTGCAGGACATGTGGTTAGCGGCAAAAGAACAGTCTAAAATTAGACACAATAAAGTAAGACACCTGAAAATCCTAATTATCATTTGGTCCAAATATTAACAGACTTCACAAAGCATGGATTCCCATTTCAAAATTGAAAACAGAAAGCAAAGCAGATGCAATCTTACATGATATGGTAAATGGCAGCAAGAACTACTAGTGGAATTCACGGTGATGTCAGTAGTTTCTTAAAGCCAATTTTCTGCTCTGATGTGAGTCTGGAGGGGAACTTGATGTTGAACTTGATTCTCAAGTTACCCTTTTTGGAGGGTTCTTTGGGAATAGGCATGCCCTCTGCTTCAACAACTTCTTCATATGAGGGACTAATGATTGAATTGATGGGAATAGTAAGATTCCGGCCATCAAGGGTAGTCAGCTGCGTCACATAACCTGTCAGGGCTTCGATGAGAGATATCTTTTGGGTGACAATAAGATCATTGTTATCCCTCTTGAAGACACTATGAGTTTTCTCATCAATGATGAAGACAAGGTCTGCAGGTATAACTCCTCTCCGTTCATTTCCCTTCTCTGGAAAAGTTATTTTTGTTCCTTTCTTCCAACCTGGCTTGATCTCAATTGCAAGAATTTCCTCTACTGAGGTCGGCTTCCTACAGAAGAAGAAAACAGAGTAGATTCGGTAATCATAACCAAAAGTAATTTCATAGACTCTAGTTCCATAGCCCCTTTTCCCCGTGAAGCCTGCTGATCAACCGTCAACCGTCAACAGTGCTAGCTGAATTGTGTAAGGTCAATACTGAACTATATGGTAAAACCCTTTGTTCAGGAGGCGCCAAATTTCAGGTCAAAAACAAAAAAGGCGGAACAAATTCAAATAGCCAAGTGTCCGCAGAAGCCGAAGTCCTAACCTTTCCATATGATGAAGTCACCGTTTTACTGAAAGCATCTCGTCAAAAGTTTAAAACAGGAGTTACAACTGAAAATACATATTGTAACGTATCAAAGTTTCACACCAATTTAAGCACTTAAGCTGCTTGCTCCTCAAGAGCGTAGGCCACAGTTGTTATCTATGGCCCAAAAATATTACAGGGTCAAATAATTCTGGAATTTAAATGCCTCTAACTCTACCTCTCATACAGAAAAAACAGCCTTGGACCATTTTTAAGATTCAAAATAGCTCTGCCTCTCACATGCATACTCACGTAAATGCAGTCCAATCCCAAGTTCAAATACTGCTACAAACTTTGATGGCACATTTTAGAAAAATCAAGACTCCTTACATCACAATCTTCTCAGATTGAAACCTGCAACAGGAAACAATCATAGGCATTCCCATGATAAGTATCATGTTGTCTGATTTGACCTAGGTTTCCACTCGACATGATTATGAAAACTAACGGAAAAGATCATATACCAACTTTTCTATTGTTTATTTAAAAGTTGAAAGAAAATAGGAACAAAAAGGAGCATCAATTGAAGAACAATTGAATCCCTTGAAGGGAGCTCCAACATGCATCAGAATCTCAACAATTAAAAACACGTTAGAATGAATACCAAGAAAAGAAACCCTATTAGAAAAATAAAGTATTTAACAAAGATAGTGATTCCTCCATCTTTTGATAATTTCAATTAGAAATGTAAAATTTGACTGTAGACAATCCTATAGATGTGTGACTGAAACAGCTATTTCCTGCACCACTCCAGTGCCTGAAGCATAACAGTGGCATCTTGAACCACAATTGGAAAGGTTATTCTTCAAGAAATTTTATATAGAAGATATGCATGTCAAATAATAGCAATGAACGATATGTAAGGATTTTGACACAAGTTTGACATAGCTAAGCGACAATGAAATTGTCTGATAATGGCGTAAAGCCCAAGCTAGAACATTAAATAGCTCCAATAGGTAGGGAACTATATTTTACAATACTTAGAATATGAATCTTTTCCATTTTACCGATTTATATTCAAAGACAAGTTGGGAATTGAAACAACTGGCACATCATATTGTCCCCATATAGGTAAAAGGCTCTAGTAGAACAGAAGGGCACAAAGATGTGCTTCCTTACTTAAGGCAACCTTTTTTTTTCCAGAAGCATTTGCCTTCAACCGACACAAATGACATCATTTGTTTACTCGGCAGCGGGGTCCACAGGTCCAAGCTTGGATGCACATGACCAAATTAGTAAAAATATAATGTAACTGAATGTATAATCTCTATTCTTACTAGTTAGACAGAAAAGATGATGAAAGATGCAGATCCTAGCAATCATACCATGATTAATGTAGTAACATTAGCAATAAAGATAGCTCTTTTGGGGAGACAGCATACAACCACAATTCCTAACGAGATTAGAGGATAAAAATGCATCCATGTCAAAGATCTCAATCCCTCTCAGAACAGTTTGCCACTAAGAGGCTTAGTACAATGAGGCTGAACATGTAAGAGCGAGATGGCATAGCTTACTTTCACATCAATATATTAGACTGCCATAATCAAGCCAACCGATCAGCAAATAACAAACCTTCTTCGCCCACAAAAACATTAAAATGGACCAGGTATCACCTTGTTTTTTTTAGTAACTTGTTATTTGTCTATTTAGAAATCCAAGTTCACCCGCTAGCACATTCATGGAGGTAAATTCAACTTGCGGAATGGGATTTTTCTTCATAGAGGTAAGCAGGAGTGCTAATAAGTTGAAGTAGAAAGCTCACCCAGTGGCATCGACAACATCTCTCGAAACCTTCATTTTTTTTGTAGTTCCTTTATACAAATCCTCCAAACTACATGGCAGTTTTCGTTCTATAGCTGCACCTTTCCTTGGCATATTCCCTGAGCCATCTCCACCTCCCCTCCTAAATGAAGCAAAAATATCATCGCCAAACGCACCACGGTGAAAAGTGGACCCGCCAGCACGCCCTGCCGTTTCGCCTATTCCACCAAACGGGCTGGAAAACTCAAATAACTCCGAAAATATATCATCCGCACTTCTCGGGTTGAACCGAAACGTCGTTGGTCCACCGGAAAACTCGGCAGCGCCGGGTGGCGGTGCCTGCCCATTCAACCCCTCCTCACCATACTGATCATACACTGCTCGCTTTTGCGGATCACTCAAAACCTGTTCAAGTTTAAATCACTGGTCAAACGCCCAAGTCCAAATAAACTCTCTCAGTTAAATCTACTTAAATTATTCAGCATTTTAAAACTTTTCAGATTTTCTCATAACCCAAGTCACATTACGCTGAATGTAAAATGAGAGACAGCGAATAGCAAGGATTCTAAATGCAGGCATCATACATCATAAGCCTCGGATATTTGCTTGAATTTAGCTTCAGCCCCTTTCTTGTTGTTAGGGTTTTTATCAGGGTGCCACTTCATAGCAAGCTTTCGATAGGCCTTCTTGAGATCATCGTCGTTGGCGCTTCGGTCTACATGAAGAACCTTGTAGTAGTCGACGCCCATGCCTTCCCCACTGGGAAGCTCTCACTCCGCACTTGGCCTTCGATTTTCAGGAAAGAGAGTGCACGAACCAGTGACCCCAACAGTGGGAAATGGAAGGGAACGCGTCGAACGATCTCACAGAACAATACCTGAGATACGCTTCAGATGATTGATGACATAAACTAACTAATCATTACAAAAATTGGCTGTTTTGAAAATACCTTCCAAACTCGGCTCAAAAACAAAACAAAAAGAACTGCCAAACAAGCCACCACGTGGAGACTGGATAGTTTTTTTTCCCGTGTCTCTTTTTTTTTTTCTCATAAACTTTTTTGGGCCAAAATCGCAAAAAAAAAAAAATTTAAAAATAATTTGAAGGGTGTGTTCCGCTCCCAAAAAAAAAAAATTAAAGGGTATGTTAGAATTTAGATTAGTTTTGCAGAATAGATTTTGACGATAAATAACTTTTTTTATATGAGTGAGGAGAAGTAATTTTTTTTGCTAAAGTATAAATCATATTCAAAACATTGTCAAATATTAAATATAAATATCTCTTAAGATTCGAACCTTAATTCATCACACTGTGAAGAATTAATTTCTTCTACTGGGTCTAATTTGAAATCATGATTTGCCCAAAAACTGGACTGATATGCTAGGCTGAAACTATGATTTTGGGCTTTAGAATAGATTTTGGGTTTTAATGAATGTTTAGATAGTTTCTCTGAAACCATGGTATAAATTGGAAAAAAAAAGTGTTTTTTGCAAGGAAAGAAAGTGATTTTTATATCCAATCCATTAAGTAGCGTGAGTGGGACAACTAAATTTAGGAAAGGAATTTCTGATGTATTATTTATTTATGATATGCTCAGGATTATAACTTGTATGATAGAATTTAGTGATTTAGATTTAATACTAGTTTCTATAAGTTATTATGCAACATTAAAATGTGATTTAAATAATCTAGAATTATAGCTGTGGGATAAAGAAACTCAGCGGAGAATCAGAGGGGAATGGAAATGAGAAAAAGCAGGATGGGCAATCCACCATTGATCGTAGTGAAATTTTTAAAAAAAATTAAGAAAACTTCAAACCATATACAATGCGCGTATAAAAATTTTAACAAATCACGTTCTTAGATCAATATTATAAATCCGCTATCCCATATAATCGATAAACTTTGTTGAGATCACACTAATTTTTTTCTCAATTAAAACAAGTTTTTCAAATAAAAAAATTGAATAACGGGACTTTTTTTTAAAAAAACTTTCAATATTTTTTTTGAATTACACGTGGCAAGCTTAAAGCTTGAGAGAGTTATATATCAACAAAAGATCAACGACAAGAGAATCAAGAATTAGGACCGAAGTCCTCAATTTCCTGCGCGTCTCTGTAAATAACAGGTCTGCAGTACTCCACCATTTGTGGCAACAATTTCAGCTGCACATCCTCTGAGTGTGCCTGTTGCGCTAACTTACAAGCACATTCCAGTGTTTCCCTATTTGCGTGTGCCAGTTCGACCTCCCTGTCCTCATGTAATAATTGTCTTGTTTCCTCAATAATCTGTCCATAAGGATGATTCTCGCCGCTATCTCTAAGCAGGGTGCTTATCGCTTCTAATGAATCAGAGAAAATTTGGACTTGCTTCAATCTGACATATTGGCAAACTTCCAATCTGATTGCTGGAATTTCAGCTATTGTAGCAGGATAGAAGCCAAGATTTTTTTTAACTTTCAATATACTATCTCCAGTTTTAAATATAAGAGCTAATTGACTAATTTAAGTAAATAAGAAAAGAAGTTACGTTAGTTATTGTAATAAATATGTGTTATCTTTTTTAAAATATCCTTATGAATCAAATGTATTTGATTAGAACTATTATTATTAGAAAGATTGTCTTTAATCAACGGGGGTTGATCCAAGTAGTAAGCGGCTTGATACCGCTTAAGCGAGGTCTCGAGTTCGAGCCTTACGATAGCCAGGTGCGCAACGCAAGTCGGATTTAGATATAGTCGAAACAAAGCTCCGATAAACTGGTTGGACAACCAACAAAACAAAAAAGAAAGACTGTCTTTAAAAAAATACATAAATAGATTCAAAATGGATTGGAATCTTATATTTAGAACAACCAACAAATTATCATATAAGAAACTCCTTTACTCTTTTTATGGTCTGAGAACGAGCACTGCCATTAATATTGTAGCTTATTATATTTTTCATATTTTATATTGAGTATTGATGTACTTAAAATAAAAACAAATATCATATAAGAAACTCCTTTACTTTTTTAAGTAGCACATTTCTATTTGGAAAAATTTTCGATTTAAAAAATCATATAATTTCAACATTGACTATCCAAGTCATTCCACTTCTAAATTTCTTCATGTGTTTAGCTCTCTTGCTTTGCATTTACAAACAAAAAACTCTTCGCTCAAAAACAGCCATTATATTCACACTTCCTTCTTTTTCTTTTTTTAAAACTTCACGGAAATTAAAAGCTTTTAAATGGATTTGCATTTTGAATTTAGGTTTATTAATAGTGGTTTAAAACAACTTACTTATGGACAAACGGATGAGTTTTAGGGATTTAAGGACTCGGAAGTAGGAAACCTTTCTTCTACTAGATATGGAGGTGGAGACGTTTAAAACCCACCCCATGACCATTCCTATGCTACCAATGAGTTCCGAACAATTTAATGTAGAAATATATACACATCCGTAACAAATTCAAAATGTTATTTCTCGAGGCAAAACCGAATTGAATATATGAGGAAAATATGATACAACACAGGGCAAGATACATTGTTCCCTTGCTTCCACCTCCAAAATTGCGATGAACGCTAACACCTGAGCTTCGTTGATCCCTAACGTAAGAATACACCTGGAAGAGGGTAGAGCTCTTGATGGATGGCCCAACTATCTATGCATGTCATAGATTCACAAGTTCTGGTTTTTCATACTCTTTTAGCTGAGAATCTGCAGGATAATCCATACCCATTTGGATGAAGTTTCCCATTTGAATTGCCTTTGTGCAGACCGCATGTGTATATACCTCTATTGGACACGATTTATTCAGAAAGTGTTGTTCACATGTCAAATTCAGCAGAACAAATCCTGGCAGCTACACGTACATTCATGTGGTGAACTCGAAGAATCTTTCTCAGCAGAGTTCAATCATTCAACATGATTACCTAACAAGTCAACTAGCTGTAGAAGATTCTTTGGATTTTTCTGTTGCTGTATCCTTGTCGGAGTTGCCAGTCTCACTAATCTGTGTTTGACTAGTTTGTGGTTGACTTGGAACTGTAGGATCTGATGCAATTCCCAGAACAACCAACACGGACCTAAAGAACAAATTTCACGGGATAAATTTAAAATTACAACTTGTGAAGAGACTGTTTTAGTAGCAAAGATGAGATCTTAAGTTCGGAAGAAACGATGGGTAAGGGATCCATTTTCAAACAATCTTCTAATGAATCATCCACCCTTAGAGATAGAATGGTAATAAGAAAAAGAAATCCATATCGTTCTCAAGTGAACTCATGAACCTGGGTAGTGAAGATTGGATATCTGGCTGACTAGCATGAGCTACCAATGGCGCCTTAAGTGCCGCAGATCTGTTTAAAGCATTTTCCAGTTGTGCTGGAGGTAGCTGCATGCAACCATACACCATTATAAAATAAACTAAAAAGCAGCCTATAGAGATTCAAAATGCATGCGTTTGTGAAACTGAGACATCCCAGAATCAGAAAAATGAGAGTTAAAAGACAACGCAAGAATGCTCTGAAAAGCATTTATTTATTAAGGTAGGCTTGTGTTAAGTGTCACACACACACACACAGCAGAGAAATTAGCATAACTCAAGATATAGTTAATGTGGGTTTAAAGTCTCATCACCAAAGACCCAACTCACCATTGCAGCCATATTTTCATACCACTGGTCCTCAATATAAAAGCTAAATAACTAATTTGGAAAAATTGAAGAAATGACAAATTTGTGTTGATTTTCCTAAATTATCCTCTTTAATCACATCTATTAAAACTATCTCTTAGTGGAATCTTTACAATCAGTAGGAATGTTTTAGAAAAACAAAATTATAAATTTAAAAGACAAAGTAAATTGAGATCTTATATTTAGGACTAAATTCAATTTCTAAGTAACTCTTATATTAAGAACCGGAAATAGTATTACATTAACAACCCAAGCATCGGAGTTGTTCTGTGAGTTGACAAGGGAGGAAAGACTAGGAAGAATGGAGTAAAATTTGATTGTGGAGAAGGGCAGCTGAGTGCATGGTGTCGCTCCAATATAATTTGTGACAAATCAGGCATGAAAAATCAGATGAAATATTCTTCTCATTTTGGCGTAAAGTACTATAATATTCTTGAGCATATCTTCCCTATTTTTAACACTTGCGACAGAAACTTGCTGTAATTTATTTGATGTTTGCTTCCGTAGGTTTTCATGTGGGCACCCTGACAATTACTCATACACAATACCACAACTACCATTTGAAGCTTTCCTCTCTTTAATGCAACCAACAAGACAGAATTCTTCAAAAATAACGTGTATAGAACAGTGAAACAGAAACAGTAAATAGATCGGAGAGCTTTGAATTGAATACCAAATTAAAATGAAATCAAGTTCCAGAAAACCGAAAAGACAATCAAAAGCAGACAATCATACCTGAAGCAAAACACCAAATGACTGAGGTTGTGTCAATTGCGCACACTTCAAGAATCCCACCCACAACTTTGGGTATTTCCATATCTGCAACAGTTCATTACGTCATTACGTCATGCATATGCACCGAATAACTCCAAGAATTACCAAGAGAGAAATTGATATATAAATATAATCACCTGCTTTCCCACAAGACGAGAGAGAATACCCATTATAAAGTCCACCTAGAAGAATTTAAATAAGTCAAATTCTAGATGTATAATGATAAAAAACAAACAATTAAAAATCAGTTGATGGAAGCATCTAGAAGAATTCAGAAGACAGAGAAGTCTAAGGTTTGATCCGTGCAGAGGTTAAATATAGCCTCCTAAAACTCAATTGTTGATGTCTCAAAATTCCTTCCTTCTAGAACAGTGTAAAACGTAAGACAGACTCAGGTAATACTCGTCCACTTGCACATGCAGCAACTGCGCATTATTGCTTAGAAGGTAGAACTGTGCAAGTGAGCTTACCAGTGTTGGAAAAGCACCAATGGCTTGCAATACTGTCCGCATGAACAGTAAAGGAGGAGGGATTTGCTCAACCTGGGTAAAGGTTGTGTCAAATGAGAGATCAACTAGATTGATTATGCATTTAAAATATATCAAAAAAATTTCCAAAGAACACACCAATTGATTCAGAACTTTGGCAAGAACTTCTTGAGTGAAAATCTGCCGCTGCTCAAAGCAAGCATTGCATGCATCTGTGACCTGCATATATAATGTTTCAGTCTAGCATAATTTATCTCGAAAAAGCTTGATGCATTAAATCAACCAAGATTTTAAATATAAACATACCTTCTTTAAGGGAATTCCATCCCTTTCCGGATCAATTCCATGAATAGCTATTAATACTTCGGCAGGAGTAAGCACAGGACCAGAATTTGATGATTTCTGTGAAAACACAATGCAGTCAATCACCAAAAATGTATTCAGAGTTCAAAACCTTTAATCTCTGGTTAGGATGTTGGCAACCTGACATTCCACATACAATTAAGAGCTCAAATAGAGATAAGAAGCAATGTTTTCAGAAACTGACTGGGCATTGAACCGAATGCGGCACTAGGTTAGGTTTTAATGGTCAGGCCACAACTGAACCATAGTCAGATCGTTTTTAATTAAATTAACTAACAAATTTTTAATTTTATAAGATAATATATAAAAACCTGAAAGCTTAACATTAATGCATTTTATAGCTTAAAATTTAATAAAAATCAGTATTCATTTATAATAATAAAGTTTATTGTGAGTACTAAATTGTACTTTTAAATATATTAAGGTACATTTCTGAGTAACAATAATCAACATGGATGGAGAAAGTGTGATGCGCTATAACCAGATTTACATTGTGAATTTTACTACCACGTTCTCTTTCTTCCACCTTATATTACTCCTCCAAATTATCTCCATCAATCAGGAAAAAACTGGCTCCATCGATATTCTTTCCCCTCTCCCATTTACCTTTTCAAGTTTCTCTCTCTCATTTATTTTTGCCAATGCATTTGTCCACTTCTTAGATAAAATCTCCTCCCTCTGTAACCATTTCCGTTTTCCCCACGCAACACCTCCCTCTCTGGCTGTTTTCATTTTCCCACGCAACCTTTCTTCTTCTCTGCTCTCTTATTTTTTCAGCTTCCATGAGCAACATTTTCTACATCTACCAAAGGGTTGTCCCGTTATCCATCTATCACTTTCTTTGTTTCAAATATAGAACGAGTTATTTTTCTTCTTCTGCTATTTGTTATTTGTCTTGTTTTCCTCCTCTCTCTCTCTCTCTCTCTCTCTTTTTCCCCCCTGACAGGCACAGTTATAATCTTGTTTGAGGTATTATCATCTATCATGTACTAAAAGCAGACACATCTCTCAGTAGGGATTTGAACCCTAGTTCACTACAATATGAGAGCCTAGCCCCTCTCGCTAGACCCAAACCCTCTTTTCATATTCATCTTCTGCTCTCTTATTTTTCTTGTGGTCACTGAAATGATTAACGCTAGGTGTTCTGATGATCATCCAATTTCACCATTTTTTACAGGTTAGATGCTGGTTTTCAGGTTCTTTCCTAGTCTTTAGGGAGGTTTGGTCATATGTTCCAACTAGACCTAAGACTGGTCCTGGTCTGGTCCGGTCCTAACAACACTGATCAGAAGTGAGAACTTGTCTCCTTTATTCCAACTTAGTAGTACCAAGAACTCACACAAATGATACGTAACATACCTGTAACATGCGAGCAAGTGCAACTTGGAACTTATCCAGAGGAAGATTTACAATGCGAGGAAAGACCAGCATAACCTATCAGGGCGAAGAAAAGATGTTAACCCATCTCTGCCAAATGAAAGGAGAGGCAAATTAAGAAATGCAACTAGAATTTATTGTCTGTTTTTGCCACTGGATTGGGAAACTCTATTAAGAAACAGCTTTTTATCTCTTTATCTCCTCTTTTCTAGTTCAGGATGCCATAGGAGTATATATTTTTATCCCCTTATATGGTACTTTCTGTCAAAAAAATATATAGTAAATAAACAAATAAATAATTAAAAGATGGAACTATTTGAGAAACAGTAGACACCGGACACAAATGTGTATGAAGACCAAGCTTTCTGACACATGGCATATGTAATCTTCAACTGCTAGCATGGCCAATTATTTAAACAAGGGTTTAAAAAAATATCATAGAATGTACCATAACAAAAAGCCTGCCCAAAACTTTATCCACACATTGAATCATAATATAATTTCACCAAAAGTGCTGCATAAAAAGAAAAGAAAATTGCAGAGAAGAGAAATAGGGAGAACCTCATCTTTTGGCAGATATGCCAATACAGGAATAAGAACCTCTGCATCCTGTCAAAAGAATATCCTTGATTACTGATTAACCAATTCACTGAGATGTGCAACCAAGCTCAAACATTTTGACATACCTTAACTTTTGAATCATGTAATCTTTTGACAGTAACTATTAAATCCTTTGAAGGGACTGTCCCGTCAGTAAGTGTGTGCAACACCTGACGTTATCAATATACAAGTACAAATTTTCAATAAGATCTTAATGAATATGCACATTTTTCAAAAACATTGAATGGTAAAAGAGTAAACCTGCATTAGGAGGTTCTCACTTCCATGTGGGGGATCCGAAATAATTTCAAGGAGATCTGGAGATGAACCCATAGTACGAACTAGTATAGGGATATGACGATGAACTGCCTGCAAAGTGAAGTTAGAGATAAACCTGATCGTTAAACAGAAATGATTGATGATATCTAAAAGAATCCCATCCCAATAAGCTAAAAAGTGAGTAAAACCTGCTTGACTGCCTTTGATGTGTTTTTATAGATGACAAATATTTGCCAAAAGAGAGAATGTTTCTGGATTAAAAATATCCACAAATCAACTTCAAATCAGATATAAAAAAACATTATAACTAAATAGAAATTGAGACACTACTATAACAGATTGTCACCTTGGTACACAGAGCAAAATACAGCGACATGCATCTCTGAGCCTCAGAGACAGAAATCAGTGAGACACTTTCAGATGTAGATGACTGGTGATTATCAGAGCAGATATCCTTACTGTTGCCACTCACCGATGATGGTTCATTGGAAGGCTTTTCATTATCAGGTCCCTTAAAAAATATATATACATGTTTAGACTTCTTACGAGTTCAAATTCAACTTCCGAAAAGAAAGGCAAAGCAAAACCTTGCTTTTAATGGATTGTAGCCATCAACCAAAAAGTATATATATACTGTACCTTTGGTGCTTCAGCAATAGATCCTTCACCATCAGCAGTTTCAGATGCATCACCACTCGTTGCTGATAACAGCATTTCCTTCGCAAAATCCTCTATTTGATGAGAAATGGATGTTAAAGGATAAAGTTTATTTGCCACCTACAAGAGTCATCCCAATCATAAGACAAATATTGTTCTCAGTCAATTAAACGTCCAATGGGAAGCTAAGCCAAGATTACTACCAGACGTATTGCCTTCATCCGCACTTCCTCCAATTGATGCACTGCACTCTTTCATTCAGAAAGTAGAAAAATAAAAATCAAACCAGAGATGATATTGAGGCCAAACACACAAAGAATAGATGATGTCCTTAAGTTTCAAAGGGTGCAAAAGTGTTATAGCTAGTAGTTACAACTAGACAGGGGAAAAGGCACCATGAAAAATCATAATGCAAAAGTATAAGCTAAACCTGCAGAGCAATTTTTAAGCAGGTATCTCGAATGGGAGGCCTCAGCAGAATCAGACTCCATACAGCACTGAGGCCTTGGGTAACTCTATCCCCGCTCTGTGACTCCTTTTCAACTTTATCCGAATTTCCAGGAGAACACATGTTCTCTAAAACTTTTAAAACTGACTTTGGCAAACAAGGAGCTTCACCAAGCAATCTACTGAAGGATTTATCGGAAGGTGGAAAAGAATCCCTTAGTGCTTCTGCCTACATTCAAAAAATAAAGTAAATAAATTGGATAAAATTTCAATGCTTGCTTTGCATAAGAACAAAAGGAAAATTAAAAAACAAGCACAGACCACTGTTCGGAGGAATGTTTCATATACAGAAGCAGCTGCTGTAGAAGAAAAGAAATCAGTCTCCTCTTCAGCCTCACCAAATAACCTGTAGAGGACACGCAGAGTCAACTCGTGTCCCTGAGGTGTTCAGTAACAATTATCAGCTCAAACAGACTATAACCATAAAGCCAAAAGCTGGAAGTTGATATGTAAATAGTAACCAAAACTTGAGATGTAAACAAACCTCATGACTTATGTAATCAACCAAGACGTGCCTTTGCAATAGTTTCCATGGGTCTAGGTCCAAAGGAAGCTGTAGGGAGAAAAAGAAAATGCAGTACTATCAATATCCAAATACATGCGAACAAGAGATATAATGTAAAAAATATAGAGTAATTTACGACCTTAGGAATGTCTAAGCTATGCTGTTGTTAAAGTATTTATGAATAGAAAGAAAGATTGAATGTTAACATATGCAAGAATAAGTAACATAATGTTAGGTACACCTTCACAGCGTTGAAATTGAGAACTTAAAAACATGTTTTTTTTTTAAAAAAAAAAAATCTTCTAACTAGAGTTTTCAAGAATGGAATATGGTAGCCACTACTAAGAAAAAGGAAAGTAAAAGCTAAGGAGAAATATTGGACCGATTAAAATATGACAGAAAAAGACCATTTGTTCAAGGCTGACCCCTCAAACTACAAATCACTAATACCCTCTGCTGGGGAAACATTAAATGTTTCTCTTTTTTAATAACTTAAATGGCAATACCACTTGGCAGATGCTAGGCAGAAACTTTTTGAGGCAATTATGAATCATCATATCGTTTTAATAATATAAAAAATCTTATTATAGAGAAAAGAGAGTACAATTAAAGTGGATGATAAGACAGCCATTGGTCCATTAGAGAAACTAAAAGAAGACAGAGAACCAAGAGGCTGAAAAATGCAATAAATTATTGATCATGATTAATCACATGTAAAAACAAAAACTGAAAAGAAGTAGATTCTCTTATGGCTCCAATTATGACAGGATTTAAAAGTATTGGGTATTAAACCAATGCAGAAAACAGACTACAAGAATTGAATCAAATAGTTTATGCCTTAAAAAGTTGAGAGATCTTAAATTTACAAGAAACAAATCATATATTTGTCTATAAAGAAATTGAGGGGGGGGGGGGAACACGAAATGTTTCAGAAGTTGAAATCCTCACCTCAACCCCTAGATAAGCAAGTATTGAAAATCGAACTTTTGATCCGCCAGCAATTGCTATTTGCTTGTAAGCATCAATAATACGAATAAAAGCCAATTTTTGCAAATTATCCTTCTGTTCATCTGCAAGCTCAACAACAGGTGCGGTCATCTTTGGCAGAACCAACCGAGATGATGACCTGTCAGGAGTTGCTGCTGAGGATACCACACTATTTACATCTGTAAGAGCTTCTTTTGGGCTTGTCTCCTCAGACCTATCTGTCGATATTGATGGAAGAATGTTCAGGGGTGATCTTTGACCAAAACTCGTAACTTGTTCTTGACTGGCTTCTTCTACATCAGAGGAAGGCAAAGCAGCTACAATTTCTGACAAGGTGTCACTGCGACCAAATGAATCCAAACCAGGTATTCCACTCTCTAAATTGCCCACATCATGGGCATTAGAAGGGGCAGCTGTGCTCACACTCTCCGTTCCAGGTATTTTGGCATCGGAAGATGGAAAATCAGAGGCCAACATCACATTTTCAGATGAAGGATTCAATCCAGAATGCACAACATTACTATCCACTCCGGTTGCAGAATTCTCTTCTTCACCTTGAGATTTCTGAAATATTTTTGTATTAACACTTTAGTCTTAATGTTTTCTTCTTAGGAAGAGAGGGATGGGAGGGGGAAGACATGCAAATTTACCACATATACAAGGTAATGGAAGTGAATTAAAAGATAAAAGAAGAGATGAAGGAAACTAAGTAGCATGGGAATCTTAAGTCTAGCATTCAATAGTATGGGATGTTCTATTAGATACTTAAGTGGGTTGGCGCTTACATCTCATTGTAGTTCCCCTCAATTGGTATCAAAGTTGGTGGTCGGTAACTCTAGAAAAGGCTACTAGTGGAGAGTTTTGACAAGCAAGGAAGCCAAGTGAAAAGTTGCAACATGTGGCCCCTGGATATTGGCTCTACAAATTCGGCCAATTGATGAAACCAATGTAGTATAGAGTGCCTAAGTCCCTTCCTTTGAGAATTATAGGGAAGCTCTATAAGGTCTTTGAGTGGGGTCAATTCTTCTACCTCAATAGGTAGCATTCGGAGGATTCCCACCACACTTGACAGCCCATAAAAGACATAAAAGCCAAAATAAAATGAAATGATACTATTACCTCATTGGATATCGATTGATTAATGTCAAGAAGTGAAGCTATTGGTGGGAATGTATTAGAAAGCGACATGACACAATCTACAAATGACGGTGGATATTTAGCCTTGCCATCGGAACCAATTATACTAATGTCATGCAGTGGCTCATCATCTCCTTCAGCACTTGGATTATCTGGAGGTAGGTTACACATATTAGCCATTACCACCTCAGCTAGCAAGTCTGAGGAGATGCTTGAGATAAGAATCTCCAAAGATGCAACAGCTTTTTCACCCTGAGCAACCAAAGCACCAAACATTGCAACAAGTTGCTGAACAGGCCCATTATCCACTTCTTTTTTTGATGAAAGTGGTACAGTTGAAGCATTGTTGTCTTTTGACACTGTTGTGCTTCCATCTAACTCTTTCTTAGGTTCTGAGACAATGTTTGTTGTTTTGACACGTTTTTCAGGAACATCTTCATCTTCAGCGAAATCACCTCCATCCTGTGATCCTAATCGTTTCCTCCCTACAATACTGTGCACTGAATCAATTGGAGGTATGACTTGTTTTTCTTCCTGTAAATTGTAAAATGATCATCATGTACCAAGAAGGAACAGGAGCCTTATTAATATTAAGAAGAATCATTGCATGGAATTTTATGAGAATAAATCATCATACAAAAACCCAACAAGCATCACACACACACAATCCCAGATACCTTAATATCTAGATCATCATCTTTTTCTTTCTTTATACTTCCATTAATCTCAGAAACGTGGTGGAACACCTGATCTGCCATCCCTTCAGACTGCATTTCCTCCAAGGCCCCTGCTAATCGTTCTCTCCACTGCCAAAGAAAAAATCACTTTTCTGTAAAGCCATAACAATGTAAAACATATGATATATGTGGTTGACCAGAAGGCTCAATTTATAAAAAATAAAAAATAAAAAATACAAAGGCACCACATATTAAGGAATTCGTATTGATTGTTTCCTCTATGTTTTCATAGACTATCAAACTCAAGACAATAAAAACTAATAATACAACTCATAACTTGTCCTAATATTGGACTTGTCCATTATTCCTCTGAGTTTAATGTCCAACAATAGCCTGAAGCTTATTTCCATTGCATGATCACAGAGATAAGAGACAAATACAGGCAAATGGCAAAATCAGTCATGGTCAACGATGGCTTACTGACCAACCATGAAAAGAAGTCATGGACAGAAGAAACAGGTTCTTTAGCACATCATACTAGCTAAGCATCATGATTCATCCAAAAAAAAAAAAAATCTCCACTGCTGCTTACAACTACCTAAGCTACTTATTTTATTATTACACATCTTCCATGTAACTCCACGCTTCAAGAGAGCTTCATCCTTAACTGAGACTAATAAATTTCTTTATGTACCGCTAAATCATCTTCTGTAAAATGTTATATCAGACAGATCCAGAACAAAGATTTTTTTTTTTCTATGCGCTGTTTTTTTTCCCCTGTATCCAATCTATAAGGCTAAACTTACGGCATAGATGTCATAGAATAGAATGCAAAAGTTCAATGATACAAAATAGCATGTAGTTGTACATATTGACATATCACTCAACAAAAAGTCAACAAAAAGAAAATAATTAGATTGCCCATTCAATTGAACAGATAAGATCCAAAAGAGGGTTAATCGATAACAAGCATAATATATGATAAGATCACACAATCTATTGAGACATGTCAGTATAAATTAGATACCGGAGCAGCACTTGGATGTGTACATTTCAAGCAAGTGAGAAAGGCCTTTTTCAACGCATGATGTGCTGCTGCTACACAGATCCCATTAACAACAGAGCTTGATGGTTCCAAACCAAGCAAAACTGGTAAAATGCGGCCATAGAATGTAGGCCTATCTTTTGCAATTGCTGAAAGGCTGGGAATAGACCAAAGGTCAGTGGAAACCAAGCGAAGAATCAAACAACATAGAGAGGAAGAGATTTTTACAAACATGATTGACAGGTATGAATAACTTTCTAGTAATGACAATGAAAATATTTGCCAAAGAACCAGTCTTGAATTAAACTAACTGCTGAACATTGTAAATGAAGAGGCAGGATTAGTAATGTCTACCATCTCAAGAGTATCTATAAAGGTCGGGACACACGTTGCTTTCAAACAAAACTAAGTAGCTAGGATTTCCCAATAAGGAGTACTAAATGATCTAGTAACACATACACATGCTTTTTCCCTTCATTAAGCGAGGGGCATGCTTCTATAATTGCAGAGCAAAGCAAAGCTCAAACAAGAAATGCTTAACTACCTGTTAATCAGCACAACAATCACTGAGTTACTGAGAGAATTCACTGTTGGACGTCTGAGTTGATCAAGCAGGAGACCCAAACTACGACTAGCATCAATTGACAAATCTTTGAAGTTGAGTATGGGATGACCCTTGCGAATCCAAGATATGTTAAATTCCATAAGCTGTCCTGTAAACAAGAGGAGTGCAATCTATTTGAGCGCTGACATGAAAATATTAATAATTAAATTGGCCCAACCTTATGCAAGTCTGACGAAGATGAGCAAACCCCAAATTTAATACCTTGATGAGGAGGGGGCTCTGAGGAACCATTTGGATCTGGTGTGTATAGAAGAATAACTGCTCCAACAAACTTCAGTGCCAGCAACTTTGTACCACCACTACCATGCTTTTAAAGATGTTACAGATCAAAGGCATCAGACCATAAACCAAAACGTGACTACGTAGGGTAAAAAATGTTGTTACTTACTTGAAAAGCAAGCGAGTATACTTTTTCTTTGAACTTTATCATCCACGCCCATGCAGATTCAAGTGCACTGTCCAGATCACTGGAGTATAGACCCTATAACATTTTGAAACAAGAATGGGATGATCACAAGTTAAAAAGTGATCTAGAAATAGAACCAATTCAAAGGTGAGAAAGAGTTAGAACAGAGATAGACAAATTCAGTAAGACAAATAAAATGTAAAAATTAAGTTGTATTTAATGGCTTTAAAGATAAATAAATCAAAACCCCCATAATATATGTTGCTATTACCACCCCCTTCTACTCCCTCATCTTCACATTTCTTTATTTATAAGTACAATCTGATCTCACTGGTCACCAATCAATTTTTTCCTTTGCTGAGAGACTAGTAAAAATTTTGTGAACCTTTTATGTGCCTTGTTCACTACATAAGCTAAATGCTGACTATTGATAGAAATAGAATAATATATATGGCTAGATATTTAAGAATTAAGTTTTTAAACTTAGAATTGAGCAATTATCTTCCAGTTGTAACAACGTCGAACCAAATCATATAATATCAAACGCATTGGCGTGCACACATCATAGAGCAAAATATAGTAATTTACCAATTAAATACATATTTAATTCTGTTATGTTAGAATATAAGCGATCATACTGAATTTGGCTAAGCATGCAAGGGACTTAAGTCATCAAATCAAGGAGCACGATTAGAAAACCAGCAGGAATGGAATGAATAAAAAGATAGGATTTAGTAGATTCAGTAGTAAAAATATTTCACCTGTATTGCAATTTTCTCAAGAGTGGAATGAAATAAATTAATTCCACATGAGATAGCTTGACGAACAACAGCAGGTGTGTCATCATCCAAAACAGCAAGGAGCACGGGTATAATGTCAGGCAAGAACTCTGTGTTTTTAGATCCAATTTCACCAAGCATCCTGCAACTCAAGAAAAGAGGGACATCTATGAGTCTAAGACTCTACGTCAACGGGCAATTTGCATAGTCAGTAGTCCACCCGTAAATGCTGAACTAAGTTCAACGGCCATCTTAGCGCCAAAAAGACCGGAAAATTAAAAAGGGAGGAGAAAAAAGCAACACACATATTGGTGTCCATTAACCAATTTAAGGGCAAATAAGAAAATAGGAGAAAGGGAAATTGAAGCAAAAACTACAAAATGTGTACAACATAAGGAAACCAAACTTTTTTTAATAGCAGAATCAGAAAAGAGGAAAAGATTAAGTATAACGAACGAAAAGAAATTCTCCTTGTAATAGGCAATGAAAACGGACAACAACAAAGAACAACAGCCAAGCTCAAGAGGGCGATAAAGCTCGCTGATCACTCTGTACGCATAATGAGATTCCTATACAAAAGGAATGCGCAAGGCAACAATTAAAATCCATGAAGGCTATCCTCTCCGATTAAAAGACTGAAATTTGAAAATAATGTATAAGCAAGAATGGTCGTCCCTCCACGAGTAATTTCTACCTTTAATTCATCAGGGCTGCCTTCTCTTTCTCATGACAAATATTCAAATAAAGAAAAGCATACACATTGGTGTATTCAGAAAGAGAAGAACATGAAAAAGAAAACCGTGCACAATGGAAGCTTTAATTCATCAGGGCTGCCTTGTCTTTCTCATGACAAATATTCAAATAAAGAAAAGCATACACATTGGTGTATTCAGAAAGAGAAGAACATGAAAAAGAAAACCGTGCACAATGGAAGCTTACTCGGCGATAAATTTGCGAACTGGACTGAAGCGGTCGGACTGAAAATCGAAGAGACATGGAAGAAACTCGGTGAGCAAAACGGGGTCTTCCTGAGGCAACTCTAGCTTCAGTTGCTGCAAGTAATCGAGCTTGGAGGGTATGTCCATGGCCAACTTGACCGAGTGCACGAGACTGGCGAGCTTTTCCCGCGAAGTGGCGGCCATCTTTCCTACCATTGCTGAAGAGAACAACCCCAATTCAAAAATCTTGCATGGAAATCACGAGCAAGAGCCTATCATATCAGTGCAATTAGGGTTTAGAAGACGAGGGAGAAACGAGATTTGAATGCGCGAGGTCAGAAACAGAATACTAGAAAGAGTGCCCCTTTTTCTATTTTCTTTTAATGTCTCTAGTTCCACGCAGATGTCATTCAAGCTTCTTCTTTTCACGATTCGTTCAGCCGGACCGTAGATGGGATTCCGAGGTCGGACGGACATCCTAACCTCCGAACTGACAAGAATAGATGGCCAAAAAAAGAGTAACAATAATAATAAAATTTAACCATTCATTAAAGCATATTGAAAAATTTAACTAAATTAATTAATTATAATAAATATATATTGATTTTATTAAATTAGACTCTTTAATCATATGCATCGAAATCACTCTGGATAGAAATCCTATACAGCCAATAAGAATATTTTAGAGATAAAATACAAATTTAAAAAAAAAATGCGGTCTTATATTTAAAACCAAACTCTATCCTTTATTTAATTGCTATATTAACAATGAGGATTATCCTTCACCTTTTAACAAAGAGATGGAAACTAATGAGAGAGGATACGCTTTTGTTGTTTGCATTATACCCGACTGTGTTTTAAGTGAATGAGTTTTGGATTTTACTAAAATTTTCAACTTACGTATAAATATATGATTTTGAGGGTGAATTTTACCTGAAAGTTCTTGTTGGGTGATTTTAAGAGGAAAACCCCCCTAAAAAAATTTCTTTCAAGTTTCAAAATTTCAAGCCAGTATTATTTACTACAATTTAATAGTAATTTACTATATTTGAAAAGTAGATGACAATACATTTCTATAATAATTTTTAATTTAGGATTTTGAAATTCAAAAAATAATTTTTAATAATTTTTCTATTTTTAATTAGCATAATAATTCCTCAAGATTTGAAAAAAGGTGTACTATCTCTTTATATTAATGTTTCATCAACATTGACTATTATTCTAGGCAGGAAGCTTTTCAAAAGAAGTAATGAGTATCCTAAATTTTTTATTGTCACAACGAATATCCAACAAACTGTTGTCAACTATTCAGAATAATTACAATTAGCACTTCTAAATTCTAACCATTGATCACTTGACATTGCTTAGATGCAAAATTAAGGCCTTTTTGAAATAACTTATAAATAATTTTTTAATTTTGATTTACGAGATAAATATATAAAAAAATTTGTTTATAAATACTTTTCAACACTATTTCAAACAAATTTACTTGTGAGAAAAATCCAAACAATTTATATTTCAGATGCTTTAAACAGTAATAAATTGAAAAAGCACTCAGTGTAAAAATATCATAAAAATGATGGTAATTGTTTTTTTTTAAATAATTGTAATCTTTTAATCTTTAATTAGTACATATATAAAATATACAACACGTTTGTGGAAAGTTCAACTGGCCCTTTGTATAGTTTTCCCTAAAATTCTATTCGATTATATGGGCACCCTTAGCACGAAAAGTGAAAAGGAAAGCAACCAATGAGACGCTTGAAAAGTCTTAACAGATAACTCAGAAAAACGGTTAGTTAACAAACAGACAAAATAGAAATCTCAGAGAGCTGATTATATATCAGCAACGTTATCCCAATTCCCAAACAAGTCCCTCCCAGAGTTCAGGTCCGTCAAACAGCAAAGAAAGATGGCTACAGCCATGATAAGAGGAACAAGGCTTCAAGTGATGAATGCGACGTCGTCCTCTACCGGCAGCAGTGGACGGAAGCTCATAGAGTCCGGCACGGTGAGGGCGATACAGGCGAGGGAAGCTTACAAGGCGATGAGCACAGAGGGGTTTGTGCTGCTGGACGTGAGGCCACCGTGGGAGAGAGAGAAGGCACGTCCCAAGGAGTCAGTGCACGTGCCAATCTTTGTGGAAGACAAGGATGAGGGTGTTGTGACTCTGTTAAAGAAATGGGTTCACTTTGGTTATATTGGATTGTGGACAGGTCAGTACTTGACTACTATCAACCCAGACTTCCTTGCTCAAGTGGAAATGGCCATTCCTAGCAAGAACACTAACATTCTTGTGGCCTGTGGTGAAGGTCTCAGGTAATCCCTAATGTTGTAGATTCATTAATTTGGTAATTTTAAACTACTAGTCTCCGCTCCTAATTATAAGATCTCGTTTGTAGACCTCGTTTGTAGGTTACAAATGAAGTCTTATAATTATAACCGGAGGTACTTGATATAACACTACCATCTAAAGCTAGAATCAGCTGAGAATGATATGGAAGCCAAAATTTAGATGTTGGTTTTGGTGATTGGGATAGCAGGTCCATGATAGCATTGTCAAAGCTGTATGAAGGAAGTTATAGAAATCTGGGATGGCTAGTTGGAGGGTTTAATCGTTCTAAAGAAGAAGACTTTCCAGAAGTAGAAGGACAGGAAAAGTTGCAGTACGCTACTATAGGGGGAGTGTCCTACTATTTTCTTCAGTTGCTCTTACTTCTACAGTCTGTAAATAAAGGATAAATCTCCATGTGTTGTTCGTAACGTGTGTTCAAGCTCATCTCTGATGCCTTTATATATGGCCAACTCTATGAAAAATGGGACTGCGTTTGTAGGTTAGCTAAGTGTGAGGAATTATATTAAGACAAACTTATGGGATTTTACTCGTTAGGTTTTAATACTGACTTGATTTTTTATGTTGGTATAAAGTCTACGATCTCTTGTCTTAATTAAACATGTTGCCAAATGATTCTTGACAAGAAGTCCCTTGTCTCCATAAGGCCTCTTCCCCATAAACACGGTCCAATAATGCAAGAAATTTTCATTATCACCATTTCATTTAATTTGCTAAATTGGCTCAATCCAACCCCTCCCCACCTTTTTATTGAGTTTTGGCATCAGCCCTGCAAACGCCACAAAAGTTTCTCTATTTTCTGGAGTAATAAAATTTCCAATTATTCACTATTAAGTTCGTTAACATTAATCTCTGATTCTTAATATAAAATCCAGTAGACTAATTTGAAAAGTTTAAATAAGCAAAATAGATTATTTAACATGGCTTTGTGTTACGTAATCTCTCTAAAATACTTATATACATCATTCCATTAAATGTTAGTTTATAATAAGCCAAGCAAATTGGTTTAGAGAAAAATGATAAATCTAAATATATTAAAGTAATTCATTTAGATTCTTTAATCTCCTCAACAAAATCAATTAGATCTTATATAAAGACACATAAGAAGCATAAATATAATATCCAAAGAAATACCTTTCACAAGAGTCATTGATGTGTTGTTATTCAGTTGTTATACTACTCCTCCGGTCCTTAATATAGAACCCAATCTTTGAGTTGGTTTTGATTCTAAATATAAGACCCATTTCTCACATTTATCAATTTTCTCTAAATTACCCTTGTGGATACTCCCTCAACCATAATCAAGTAGAAGAGGGAGAGAGGGTATTAAAAAAGATGATTATGGTGTTTTAGGAAAAATGTGTCACTTTTTTTTATAATTAATTAACTTACCTAACTTCCTTAATCTAATCAAATTAGTTAAATAGGTCTTATATTAAAGACCAAAGAAGTACTTTTTATCAAAGAAACCTAACAACAAATACTCAATTTTTTTTTATAAATTAAAAAAATTTCATTTCTTGAACTATACGAATAGGATCCGAGGTTGTATAATAGTGAGAAAAAATTAGGCAATTTGCACTCCTCTTTGGGCCTTTCCTGAAAGGGAAAGGCAAAAAAATCCACATAAAAAGCCTCTGTATCCCATCTGAGCAAGCGCATGCTCACAGCAATCTCGTTATGTACCTGAGACACACGTTGCACCTTTTCATTTTCCCCCGCAAACGGCCAATCAATACGATGACTCCCGTCACCATAACCAATAGCCTAATTATTGCTAATGATTTCCAGGAAAATAGTGGCTTAGATGCCAACTAAATCTATGGTTCTGGTCTGGCTATTCTTTCTTCTTTTTTTTCCCTTGTCTGTGCCACAAGACACTGCATTGCATCCCATGCTTAAACAGTAAATATCTTCCTCACCTTCTTCATGTTCCTACGGCATACCGGGCAAGTACCCTCTGCCTCTGCTAATCTGCAAAAATTAGATTGGTCACACATGATCTCATACTGACATGGATAAGCTGATTCATTACATGCATGCCACAAAAATAAGATCTACTAAATTAATTACTAATCCTCCGGTCCTTAATGTAAGACCTAATTAAAGAGTTGATGTTGGTCTTATATGTAAGATCTATTTCACAAGTTTACTAATTTTTTGTCAAATTAACCCTATTAATATTCCCCAACAATAATCAAGTAGGAGGAGAGGGAGGGAATTAAAGAAGATGTTTAGAGTATTTTAGAAAAAAACATATCATATTAACTAATTTAACTAACATTCTTAATTTATTCAAATTAGTTAACTAGGTCTTACATTAAGGACCGGAGGAGTATAATACAATGACTTGCAAGGCAGAAAAGTCTATGCGCTTCTTTAGATGCATGACAAATAGCAGTTTTCACTATGCGAATGTTGGACCCGTCCTAGTTATTACTATACTGTAATGAAATTATACTACAAAAGATGCATTTTTCAACAGCCTCCCATCATTTGTTTCCAGAAATTAGATGAGAAGAGCTCTTTCCTACACAACAGTGACGCCACAACATAGATTCTCCAAGCTAATATAATCAAAATGTAAATCATGCCGTATAAATTGGCACACTTTGTGTATATCCAAATGCAGCATGCTAAGCTGCTCATATGAAATTTCTGGCCAATGGTTAGTTTAGTCCTAATATGTCAAAATCAGGGTGATGGATCCACTGCCAACTTTCATGAACTAAATTTCAGTTTGTAATGGAACTGAGAACTCAAAAATGGGATCTAGCATGAGAAAGGGGCAATTGCTTACCTTGTTGCACATTCAAAGCAAGCCACGCAGTGTCCACAAGGAAGGAAGAAGCAGTCCCTTGGAGCATCAAAGCATATTGCACAAAGGCGCCTTGTATTATTACTGGTTTCACCATCAGCTATAGACTTCCCATTAATGGAATCCCCTGTAAGAAAGTCAAGATCCTCCTCGTCTTGTGACATGGATTCATATGATGAACCCCAGCTGGAAAGATCATCATCTTTGGGAGAAAGCAAAGGGGCTCTTTGAGGTGCTGTTCCCTCATATCTAACTCCTGCGCTATCTTGAGAATAGTGCAGCTTGCTAAAGTAGTTGAAGGCCAAAAACATAAGCAAAGTCAATCCACCTGTGAGGAGAATGACAGAAATATTAACATATATAATCATATAAGGCTTCAAACAGTGATTAGGAAGTTGACCATATGACAAGCATACCCATGCCAAAAATATATGTGACCCATCTTGGTCCATAGGACAATTTGACATACCACTGATTACCGGATGTATTCTGAAGCAAAGAAAAGAAAACTTAAAACAGTAAAAGAAAAGGAGCTGAATCAAATTGAGAGTCTTACTTGAGTTATATTAGAAGCATTTTACTTCCAAGATAAACCCCATTGCCAGCTTTGAGCAACAAAATTTTTGGTTTCAAGCAGATAACAAGAACCTTACCTGTTGAGGTGCAGGAGATGTTAAGACAGCTGCATTCCCATCAGGAAAGAAAACACTCAAACCGCATGGGTCACTAGTCAAAGTACATTTGTAGTAAGCATCTGTTGTATTATACATGGCAGACCTCACTCTGATGATCAGTTCCACCTATTCAATGAGAAGGTCGAGAAAAGAATTACGACATCTGCTTTTATGCTACAAGCATTAAATTACTTCCGGAAAACTTGTACCCAGGTTTTATGAGAAATATGGTATATGAAATCTGAAAGTAGAACTCGTATCTGAAACAAACTTTCCCATAATCAGAAAACTCTCTCAGGTCCAGTATTATTGTTATGCCAATACCATTTTAGTATACTTCTTCGGAAAATGAAAGTGTTCAAGTGCTGGAAAAAACACCAATGATGGAAATAATTTTTTTACCAAGCAATTATTGTTGTGCCCTACATAATTTTCATGCATGACATATGAACCTTGGATGCATGCAGTTACTCCTTGGTCTATCAAAGTGAGTAATATGCATGATGCAGAAAATGCACAAGACACAATTACAATTCAGGTGACTTTGGAATTTGATGAAGGCAGCAATACAACAGAGTTCATCATACTAAAGAACTAGATATCTCAGAAGTTTAGTTCAAAAGTTGAGGGTCAGGATCAGCTGAGGATCATTTCTACACTCATTGACCTGTTAATAGTTAACTAAAAGTGTAACTATTTATCTTAGTTCAAGATTGGTGTCAATCTCCACAGGCCACAACTGATTCTCCCTAAAAAATGACACATCATGGACTCGTCATCAAAGAAAGTTGCCGATTTCAATCAGTTTAGAGAATTTAAATTAAGGCAACAAGACTAGAACGTATGGGATTGCAAAAATACCTCCGCTCTCTCCTCCTCATCCAGATTTCCTAGTGCCAAATAATAGTCCGATGAACTGAATATGTCCTGTGTAATCATACCAGTTCCTACGAAGAAACGGTAATTAAAATCAATATAGGATCAATATAAACATTGATATAGTTTCTTACTGCCGTGTTGCAACGTACCATCGAGTAAGTTCCATGAGAGTGTGCTATTAGGATATGATGGATCCTCCAGCCACCGAGAGAGGCCTTCACCCCCTGCAAGAAATGGCATCCGAATAACATGTTCACTGAATTTATTCTTGAAAATATTTGGTACAACCTGAAATGATAACCATAGATTCTTATACAATGTAAACAACATAAAGTGATGTTATAAGTCCTATGGAATCTACGATAGCTAAAACAAGGCAGGACTTTGCAGGGTTACGGTAAAAAACTGTACTACTTAAGCGTCTCAGCATTTAACTCATTAGGAGAAACTAAAACCATCCACAATCAATTCTACAATTGGTCAGTCAGTTCTAGGGATTTCATGATATGTTTTCACATTCTATGTTCCATGTATGAGGGATAGCTTCTTTATTTTTCATCTTAGACTGCGCAATTCAATATTCTACAAACTCTTTTATTATTATGCTAGAGCTTCTGTAGCTTATATGTTTAATTCAATTGTACTCAAAATATGCTTAGACAAGGCCTGCTAAAACTATCAGAGTTGCTTTCCTCAGTCAGACCAAATTATGACAATATAAAAATTCTCCAGAGAGGTCAGTGGAATGTTCCCAAAATAATTTTTCTATTGGAAAGAGGTAGAACTATGCTAACTAGGAAAAGAGCTATGCAAACAAAATTCAAAAAGCTAGTCCCTGTAAATTTTACGAGGAAAAATAGTAAGTTATACTGTTTGGTGAAATTAATATTTCAAGAGACTGTAGATAGTATATTACAGAAATGGGAGAATTACAATGAGGTCCCAAAGAAGGAAAATAATGACTAAAAAGTCCCAATAATAACCTAAACAGCAATGACAAGTTTCATGGTAAAAAAATATCAACTTTTGGGACTTGTTTTGTAATTATTTTTCTTCTTTGGAACCTCATTGTAATTCTCCCTACAAAAATCCCTAGCCAAGAACAATTCTGCAACTGCTAAATCACTTCCGATTATACAACTATTATGCCCTTACAGAAGCCCGCAATCTGCTAAAGAAACTAAGACATAGCAAGGATGAAAAAGTGAAATAAGTTTGTGTGTCAAATATCATAGAGACAATGTGGTTGCATTTTCCCAGGGAGTTAGATTTCACTATCTAGTCTTTGTTCTCTTCAAGATATGTCAGGTGTTATTACCAATTTGTCTTGGAGTTGGTTTACTTGGATCCATTCCATGGATCGGTCGAAATATGTGAGTTATAGCCGTTTAGCGGTAGCTATCAATCCAGTCTAACAGATTCCACCAACTTGACCCTTTTTAAATTACCCTTATTCAGATGGCGTAACAGATTATCAAGGTTTTTCGATACAAGTTATATTGATGCAAAATCCGCAACAATTTCCTGCTAGCTGTGTTAAATATGCGGCATCCCTCTGAGAAAATATTTCAAAAAAAGAAAAGAAAAAAAAAACCACATTCTAATGGAAGGCATACCTTCTGCAATCACGAGAACAATAGAAGGGCTCTCAGAGCTCATGCGATATGAAATATTTACTTGAGACCCTTCATTCAGGTAATATTTCCATTCCTAGAGAAGAGAATAAGAGAATTATTAGCTCAACCACAAAGATTCCGAGATTCAATGACATAGTGAAAAAAAAAAAACATACAAATTAAATATTCCTTATTTGTGATTAGTGAAATCAGCACCGAAGTATTATTTAAGGGTAGTACTTGCCTTATGCACATCAGGTTGAACGGTTACGTTACGAGTTTCTGTCCAAAAAGTAAAAACATCAAGAGCGGGGGTTCCGTATGTACCATAAAGCATGACTCCAGGCTTTGACCCTAAGTTTTCTACCTAATGCAAACAAAATCAGATCAGAGGCTCCGGTAATTTTATTAGTATAGAACTTATAACAAGTATTTAACCTTTATGTATTGCACGAATATGGGGCTAGGTTGGAGAAGAATGGAAGCGCTTGGACTAAGCAGGAGGTTCATTGACCCGTAAACTCCAAGTATCATAGTCATCGACACTGTGATATTGAAACACAACTTCAGCATTATCTATCCAATAAAATGAAGATTCAAACCGAACTTTAGTGTCTTCGTATTCACTACTGAAATTCATACCAAAGAACCAAAAGGTGAAAAGAACAACGACGCAGGACCAAGAATCATCCCTAGCTATTGAAGACGCATTTTGATATGTCCAATCGACGACGCTCACATTCTGCTGGTCTAGGCCAGGGGGTTGAGATTGAGGACGATGACTTCGTCTTTCCTCTTGGCGGCGTACTCGTGAAGATCCTGAAGTCGACGGAGTAGCTCCAGAAGCATCCCTAATGGCCGTAGAAGAAGAGGAAGATGAAGCAACAGGAGGTTGAAGTGCAGTGGAATGCGAGTCCGCCATTGTAGAGGGAAGAAGTAAAGCAAGCAGAGAACCTCAGACAGCGAAAACAGAGGAAGGTGGAAACCCCTAACCACAAGAAGAAAATGGAGAAGGAAACTGAGAGAAGACACGGATAGTAGTGAAGGCTAAGGGGTCCCATGGAAGTGATGCGAGGCGGAGGGAATTCACCAGTCGGTCGTCGTGTTAGCCTGGAATGGTAGCTAGGGAGAAGAGTGACAGTTATTGCCTTATTGGGTTAGTTACAGACGGAAATGGCGGTACTTTCGTTATTGAGCTTCCACGCGCGCCTACCATTCAATTTTTCTTCAGCAAAGGAACAAAAATTCAAGTAAAAGAATATAAAGCTGGTTAAAAGGTCAAAGAATACCCTACAGTATCACGGCCTCCTTTCAGATTAGGGAACACGTGCAAAATCTGGAAGCTGAGGCATGATTCCAAATCCACAAGGATGACTAACATATACTCCACTTTTAATATAAAATTTATTTAATTAGATTAAAAAATTTAAATTAATTAATTATAAAAAGTATAACATATTTTTCTAAAATATTTTAATCATCTTGATTATGGTTGAGAAAGTATCAATAAAAAAAATTTAAAAAAATTAATAAATAGAAAAAATAGATTTTACGTTTAGAATTAAAATCAAGTTAAAAATTAAGTTTATATTAAAGATCAAAGGAGTGATATGTATTTACTCAAAATTAAATATGCTTATGATAAGTAAAATTGCCTACGTAGTTTTTTAACTTTATATAAAATTTTAATTTTATTTCTTAATTTTATATAGTATTTTTTGTTTGACCTTGAATATAGTATTTTTTTTCAGTCTTATAAAATTAAGAAGTTTAGTGAATTCGTATATGTAAAGTTAAAAGACAAAAACATGTCCTTGGTGATATGTAAACTTTCTATGACTTTTATTATATTTAGATCAATAATGTTACAAAATTAATTAGATTGTCATTTTTCGGTCCTTATGACAAAAAAAACAAAATTACAGAGATCCAGGAACAATATTTCACTGATATTTTATTTCGAAATATGTAAAAGATATTTGCTACTCCGATATGCTAATTCAATGGTTAAAATGAGCGCACGTGACAGCCAGCTAATTACTTAGAGCTAACCAAATTAATGTATAAGGAAACCAAAACAGAACACTAAATACAGCCTAAACTTGTAACAAAAAAAATTTACTCATATACCAAATCTGCCTTTAAGAAAAACTGATTCCCTAAATATTACCACGCAACGTCGCTGTTTGTTAAATCAAACTATAAACAACCTCATTCTGTAACATACTTACGTTGAATGGTTATGATGAACAACCTCGTCTCGAGGACTATATAAACAGTTCATTCAATTCACAGCTCAATCAAAAGACATTGCTTCCGCCAACAAGTTTACTTTCACAGCAGATCAAACGAAACATAGAATCTCCATCGACACACTCCAACAGCTATTTTTGAAAGCTTTCTTATAGATCCTTTTCAGAGATTTGAAAGCCGGTACGCTGATTTTGTCGGATACAATGTCGAAAGATAGGCATAATAAGCTGCAGAGGTCAAATAGTAATGTAATATTTTTTATGAAGACTGGATGGAAGTTCGTAGGGTTTTGGAAGAGAAGGTGGTACAAGCTTCGTATGAACCTCAAATTCTAGTTTTTAGGGTGGTTACTGGTTAGAATATCAGATAATAATCAGAGAAGTTATGGCTTCTCTGATAATTAGGAAATCCAGATTCAGAAATATGACTTCTCTGATACATGTAAAAAGCTAAGATGCTTGTTATCGGGAAAGATGGTTTAGTTTTATGTTTACAATAGTGTCGTTAGAAGCAACAAGACGATACCAATGAAGGGTTTTGGTATGCCTTCAAGGTAGGCAACGTTGCTGGTTCGTTTCGAGATATGTGATAGTAAGGTAATTTTATATTACCTCCGGTCCTTAATATAAGATCCTGTTTGACTTTTACTTTGGTTCTAAATATAAGACCCAAATTCACTTTGTCTCTCATATTTATTTAATTTTTTTCAAGATAGTCCTTCTAATAATTATAGTTCTAGTCAATACACTTAATTAGGAAGGATATTTTAGAAAAGACAACACTTATTTAGGACAAATAACTAACTCAACTTATTTTCTTAATCTCCTCAAATTAGTCAACTGGCTCTTATAATTAGGATCGGACGTAGTATCTGAGTTAAAATATGTTCGTATGGTTTGAGATCTCGTTCTTTCTCTCAAAACTTGAATTTTAATTTTTATGATATTGAAGGAAAACCCACACATGTCAATGTGATCAAGTCAAATTGAAGGGATAAAGTTATTCCTAAGTAAGGTTTTCGACGATTTAGATGTTTTAATTACCCATCCATAAGGTTCTAATCACCATGTTAGATACGCAGAAGCAATGGATAAGTTTTTGTCTTTTGCAGAAATTAATTTTTCCTTTTTCTCATAAAACTTAAAACCAACTTCATGCATTAGGCAATGCAATGAGTGACTTACTACTAATTAATGAAGCTGGCTAACTGGCAAGCAAACATAGCGTTTGAGAAGTAACACTGTAGGCTAAAAGAAAATTTCATATACATTTCTTCTAATACTCTTCCGGTCCTTATTATAAGACTCAATTTGACTTTTTATTTGGTCCTAATTATAAGACCCAATCTATTTTGTTTCTTATATTTATGCATTTTTTTCCAAGATAATCCTTCTAATAATGATAGTTTTAGCCAATATACTTAATTAGTAAGGATATTTTAAGAATGACAACATTTATTTATTATAAATAACCAACTTAACTTACTTCCTTAATCTCCTCAAATAAGTCAATTGGGTCTTATAATTAAGACTGGAGGAGTACTTCTGAAAATTTTTACTCAAGAGCAGCATTAGGTATTTGACAGTTTTTTCGATGCAAAATTATCCCAAAAATTTAAAATCATCGTAATGTTTCTCCTTATCAGGTTTGAGTTCCATTTTCATCACAGAGATTCTGGGACAAACCTCTTTTGAAAGTGAAAAAATGATGCGTCCCATGCTTGAGGATGACGTGTGGAACTAGTTCTGCTTGGTGGCCCACAAAGTTGTGGGAGATTGTGAATCAATGCTTAATATGAGTCAAAGGAATTAGAATATGCCTCTACTATCAATTGAAGCTGATGGCATGATCGTTAGCGCTTCATTCCTAGGTTTGGTATTAACACCAGCACGCGTTCAATCCCACTTCCATGAAACAAATTTAAGAAAACTCCCTTAAGAGGGAGGTGATGTTACATCCTTAGTTTGGGATGAGGTGCGGAGCAAGTTCTGCTTAGTGGCCCAAAGTTGCAGGAGACTGGTGAGCCCACGTCTGATGTGGGTTAACAGAATTGGGGTGTACCTCTATTATCAGTTTAAATTTATGACACGATACTTAAGGGAAGCAGGCCTCGTTGGCGTTGTCGGGGTGCTGGTAATTGACGAGCGGGCAAGAAATATCAACGTTGTCATCCCAGTTATATTGGAGGGCACAAACTAGCCGTTAGCAACGCCAGCCGACCAAAATTTTCTTTTTTTAATTTAAGAAAAAATTCAGCCAAATAATCAGCGAGAGTGATACAACGTCTGTGCAATGCGCATGTTTAAAAAGCAACTGCCAATTATCACCCAAAAAGAAAAAATGGAAAACCAAGTAACTATATTTTTTTTTTCAATTTTCAAATTGGTACCTTTTGTGTTTTTTTTTCTTAATTAAATTTTTAATTTTTCTTTATTAACATCATTAACTCTTGCATAGAGACTAAAAATGCTAATAGAATAAAATTATAAGATCTAATATTACTAAAAAAAAAGTAAAACTAAATGATTTAATTAAGAGAAAAAATACATGGATACCAAATGAAAAATTAAGAGAAAATATAGATACCTTCAATGTGGTTTTTACTGCCAATTACCTTCATTGCCCTTACCTCTTCACAATGGCTATTTCCGTCTCCAAGCTTTTTTTTAAAACCCAAAGACAAAATGATACTCCTCCAGTCCTTAATATATGACCTAATTATTGAGTTGATTTTGATCCGAAATATAAAACCTATTTGTCATGTGTATCAATTTTTTCTAAATTACCCCTATAGATACTTCCTCAATCATAATCAAATAAAAAAGGAAAGGAGGACATTAATGAAGATGATTATGATGTTTTAGGAAAAACATGTCATATTTATTATAATTAATTAACCTTAACTAAATTTTTTAATCTAATCAAATTAGTTAAATAAATCTTATATTAAGAATCGGAAGAGTATTAAAAAGAAGCAAAGTTTACAAAATACATGCTGGGAGTAAACCAAATGGAAATGAATTAAAATCATTGTTTTGGGGATTGCGGGCTTGCGGCCCAAAAACAATTAAAAAAAAAATGCTAACTTGGACTGCACAGAGTTGTACCAAAAAAATGGCGTAAATAGATAAAAATATAAATATATGAATTTAAAAAAAATGTCTTGTAATTCATTTGAGATTTTATCATAAAAATAAAGTTAATTTAAAAATCATTTATTGGTTTTATAAAAATGATAAAAAAATTTTTTAGAAAAAATTATGCTTAACAACCACAATGACAGTTTATTTAAATATAAGGACCTCATTAACAAAGAATGTGCAATGACTGCTCACCGAGATGGGTCACTTTTTACAGGTATTTCAGTTATTACATTTTTTTTTAAATTTTCGTACAAAATCTTCATCGTGTAAAATAATTTAGAAATATAATTTTCTTTAATGGCTCGTATCAGAAAAATAATTTCGCATCAGACGGACACAACCGAAAACGACATTTACCTTAGTAGGTTTACCAGGAATGCAATGGTAAGTCGCTTTGACGAAGCTGGCTGTTCCGACTTCGGCCTCCTGCATCTTCCTGGAGAAAGAGAATGGACATAGCTCTCTTCTCTCCATCATCGCTCTTCTCCGAGGGAGACGGAGAGGAAGATCATGTTTGTGCTGGTAATTTCCTTATTTTCATTTCTTTCTTCGCCTTCTTTATGTTCCCTTCATCTTATGCGACTATTTCTTTACTCTCTCCCTATTCTTTTATAATGCAGGCGAGGAAAACACTGATGTTGAAGATACCCATGTAGAGAGGAGGCACCAGTTTCCTGGAATGGTGAGGCTTTCCTTGAGAGTCCCGTCAATACGTGGTTTATTGTAATCATATTATGAAGAACTATCAATAGCTTTGCTCATCAAGATTAGTAACAACGGCTTAGAACTTGAAAATAACAAACTTTGTATACCTATCACTTGGGCATCATAGGTTGCTTGACAAACGGCTATTTCTATTTTGAGATTTAAGCTAAATTAACCCAATAATTTAATGACTAAAATTTTAGTTCAGCCGTTCAATTTTTTTAAACTAACACAAAAGGAGTTTATTTGTTTAGTTGGGATTGTATTTGAATAATGTGGTAAATCAGGCGCTTTACTCTTGGCGCATTTTAAAGTAGCTACAATCAGTGTGATTGAAAGGTTGCTGGAAGAGTGCAAACTCAAGGCAATGAATCATATGTCCCAAGCTTGTTACATATCTAGTTGACTGGAGGACCCTTGAGGATTTAGTGAATATATCTGCTAGTTGGATGTTCAAGTTGCCTTAACTGGATTTTCAAACATTTTATTCTAGTACAGTTTGATGTTTGGGTTTTGTAGTCACCTGCATGGAATTGGTCTGAGGTGCATTATATTCTATGCAGGACTTGATTATCAGAGAATTTTCCTTTCATCAACTGAACGCTAATTTACTCTGGCCTGGGACATTTGCATTTGCAGAATGGTTAGTTCAACACAAGTCATGCATTGAAGGACGACGCATCATTGAATTGGGAAGGTACCTTTTTTACTTTGTTCTACTGACGGGATCAAACTATCTGTCTTTGCTTTAATTATGAAGGGCAAAGTAAAGATGGTCTTATATAAGGCATCCATGGTGAAGTGATCTATTTAACCATGGGAAGGTAGTCAAAGCTGAAAGGTGTGTTCAGGTTGCTTGACCTTTAAATCACTAATCACTATGAGTATGAGACACTGGAAAGAAGCAAAGCATTAAAAGAGAGAAAATGCTAAAAATACGCTGTTCAAACAAAAATGAATGTAAATTTGTAACAACTTTTGACAGATAAATTAACTAATTGCAATCATGAATCACCAATTCATTAGTCATAATAATCGTCAAATGCATTAAGTCCCAATATGGTGCATTCAAGGATAATAGCATGCTTCATTTTCTTCATTTATTTACAAAAGCCTAATTAGTTTTGGGGGAACGAAAATTTAGATAGGGTGGGTTGGGCTTCTAAGGCTAGGTTTTGTAGTTTCCTATTTTATCTTATGACGGTTTGAAACATTTTGCCTAGGCTTCTAAGCTGCCCCTTCCCTTTCAGCCATCCAATTACACTGAGGTCCCTTAGGTGCACGCCTTAACTTGGTGCCAAAGGTGCTGCCAAGCACCTTAGGCAGTGAAGTGAGCACCTCTAACTACGCTAAAACTTAGATGTTTGCACCAGGCTGTACAATCATCAGTATGACTAATCATAGTTTTTACTTTTTTGACCGACTTGCTGCCATTTCTTACAAAGACTTTTCTCTGTTTTTAGTTGGTTACAGAGAATATTCTATTTTAAAAATTAAAATAATGAGGTTTTTTTTTGGCCATGAGATATGTGCTAATGTGCTCATTGCTCTATTGATATCACAAAACTTGTAATCTTAACATGCCTCCTACAACTTATTGGTATATTTTTGTTTCCTACTTTTTTCATGTCTACTTATTCTTCCCTTCATTTCGTTTTTCCAATTGCTGTTTTTCTTTTATCTGGGTAATTCACATTTGGCACATGCCTGCTCTCATCGAGAATTTTTTAGAGGTGATTCCACACAACAATTCCCCATGCCAGGGGTGGGAGTGGGGGGAGGAACTTTAGGGTGCCCTTGTGCAAATGCACCTGGCGCTGTATTTTTGTATCAATGTTCTTGACAGCTTGACACCATTAATATCCAGTGTGAAAAATGAGCCTTTCATGTTATACAGTTACATCTTGCTTGCAACATCTTTCCACATTTAGAAATTTTGTATTATTAGTTTTGCTAATTTGACGTTTCCCATTTAATTTCAGTGGCACAGGTGCTTTGGCCATATTTCTTCAAAAGTCATTTCATCTTGATGTTACAACATCTGACTATGACGATATAGAAATTGAGGAGAACATAGCTCACAACTGCAGAGTGAATAAAGTACCTGTCATTCCTCATGTAAGGCGTAAGTCTTCTTTCAAGCAACCTATCAGTTAGTGGTTGAAGATCGTGTTCGCAATGAAACACACTTTTCCGATTCTATTTTTCATTTCAAACTGAGGATAACAGAAAATAGGATGTGCTTATTTTTCCCATTCCATTTTCTAATGCTTGGTGCTTATTGCTTACCTTTAAAATCTGTTTAACCTTCCATTTTCCGTATTTAAAAGTGACAATCGAATCATTCTTGAAATTTAGGTTTGTATTTAATTGTATTCTAATTTTTTTTTCCATCGTAGATTTTCTGATTAGTTGCTCTTTTCGCTATGTACTTATTTTTTTCAGATACCTGGGGAGATAAGTTTCCAAATTCTCCTCCTGACTGGGATCTGATCATTGCAAGTGATATTTTATTGTGTAAGATAATCTCCTACCAACTGACTGGCTTGATTGGCTATTTTTAATCATTTTCCATCGTTAATATTGAGCTTGAAATGAGTAAAATCACGATTAAGACCTCATGGTGTTCTTAGTTCCTAGAAGAAGCATAGGCAAGATGAAAATTCCCATTCCCATTCAAGTGTTTGAGTTTGCTACCTGAGTTATAACTTTATAATGGTTGCTCTGGATAACATAATAGCTTCTCTATGTACAAAGGTGTCTTTAGAAGAGTCACATCTATGTCCTGCACATGATGATCACTTCTATTTGTCAGAACGGAGCATTTCAAATCATAAATGAACACCCTAGATTATGTCCCGTCACTGTGTTCCATGTTGTTCTGTGCATGTTCCCTGTTCATGCCTTCAAGTCTGTTTTTTGGTGGCACAGAGCAACAAATCTGGTATCATCACTGATCTTGAAATGGACAAGTTCTTTGCCATTATGTCATGGTTTTGGAGCTAGTGTTTGTCAAAATTGTATTTAGACATAAATAAAATTTTATTTATTCTTTAATGAAAAGCAATTCATTAACAATGCGTCCTGAGAGTCAGAAATCTGCAAATACAACCAAGACATCAGAAATGTTCTTCACTTCTCGTCACTAACATGGCATTCGGCAAAAAAATGCTTGCAGATGTGAAACAGTATGCAAATTTGATACAGACTATTTCCTTTCTTCTCAAATGTTACAAACCGAGCAAAGGAACATCATCTTATCCTCCAAAAGAGAATAACGGTAACTGGCTAGAGACTCTTAAAATAATAAGGAGCATATCTTCACGACTTTTTATAATTGCTGAACATGGTATACTTGCGCTGGCAGGAGATGTGGTGTTACCAAAGCCAGCTTTTCTGATGAGCTGGAGACGCAGAATTGGAAAGGAAGACGAATCCCTTTTCTTCAATGGTTGTGAGGGTGCCGGTCTGGAAGTGCAGCATCTGGGATCTCGCGTATATTGCATTACGCCTCGGGAAAACGAGAAATCAGAGACGTGAAGTTGATCAAATACCAAATATGCCTGGTAAGCATGGTTCATGAAAAGGGGAACGGATAGTGAAGTCGAATTTTGGAAGTTTGGTTCATTAACTGAGTTACTTCCTGTCATAGGTAGCTTTTCTTGTAAAATGTACATCTAATAGTTGGTTAAAAGCAGATGATACTCAATACCTCCACTTGAAATTTGTCAACGTGATCAAAGTGTAATGCACGTTCCAATTTCTTTTACTTGTCTTACTTTCTTCATCACATCATCCATCGCAATCATCTCTTATGTCCCATCTGGAATTGGCTGCACTCAAGAAAGCACCTACCTTAATCCCTTCTCACCGTGAACGGTTTATTATATGCTTTTGTTATCATTTCTACTTGTTATTTTTTGCTCAGGACCCTAGAGGATGCTTTACATCCATAAAGTCACTTTATTTTTCTTCTTTTATTCTGGATACCAAATAAGGTCATTCACATGGACATTTTTTGCTCTCTGACTCAAGGCAGAGTCTCTGGCCTTCAACGGGCAAACCGTACCTGTGTATTGTACCATTTGAGTGTCTGATGTTTCCGAGTCAAATTTGAATTCAAAAAGCTTCCTTGTACAAGTTGGCCTCTAACATCAAATGCAAATCTATGATCATAACGTTCGGCGGAAATAGGAGTCTTCTTGTGTTTCATTGTTGCTGTCATTAAATGTCATAAGATACGGGATCTTTCAGCCCCTCCTTGCGGTCATTTCCCTTTTGGTTTTAGCAGAAATGACAAAACCGAAATCTTGGTGGGGTTATATGAACCGTGTTTGATTTCTCCTCATTATATTTGGCTTGCTTGCTTGAGCTGTCGTTATTAGTACGGATGAAGTTGGGGGACCGCGTGGTAAACCACTGAGTGATAACAACACACACACACACACTCTGGTACGGATGATGTGATAAATTTGATGATGGCGAGAAAGATATAAAAGCTTGTTATCGGAATTTAGAGGTTAAAACATCTTGTCTCGTACATACTTTTAAAAGGGACAAAATTTAGATTAAATTTCTTACATTTATTATGTTAAATTCTCAAATTACACTGCGGGTTTAGAATTAAATTGGACACGTGACGAAATGTGATTAGAGAACTTAAGATAATGATGCTAAGCATTTTCCTATCATTAAGTGGTTAGTTTTATGAATATCCCTACTTATTTTAAGAACTAATAAAAAGTAATTTATCCCAATTTCTGATTAAAAAGGGGAGAAAGAAACTTACCCGTATTGTGACAACTCGTGTTCAACATGACCATGCGTCTCTCAATGATTGGTCCACCTGTTACGCATAATACACCCTTATCCTCTTACTAAATCTCATTACTTTCTTCACTTTATCCTCGGATTCCCTCAATCCAAGGAATATTCTCGCGCTTTGCTCTTTCTTTTTTTTGGGGGGGGGGGGATTCGGAGAAAATATGGTTCCATAATTAATATTCCGTTGGATTTTTTGTAATAAGAAATTTTAAAGTTTTTTTAAATCAAGAAAATGCTTAAAACTTTATTAATTCTATCCAAATTTTAATTAAGTTTTCAACTTCATCCGTATTAAACTCATCCTTGAGAAGTTAAAGAACCAAATTCAAAAGAAAATCATAAACCAACATTAAGTAAGAATAATATTAAAAAATTGTATTAATACCTCATAGGATGCTTTATAAGAGAAAATACAAATCCTTTTTTGTCATAACCCGTTTGAATTCACAATACCATGTTTGAAAATAATTTAAGGAAAACATTTAATATTATTAGATTACAAAGTCATGAAAATTACAAACTTCTCTCTCTCTTTTTTCTTTTTCTTTTGACCCTCTACAGATTTCTCTTTCAAATCTTATAAAAATGACAGGACAGAGCATATAGTTTTAGTTTGATATCTAACTCCCTCCCTTGTTTTAAACACTCAAACACAAACACAAAGAGACAGGGAGAAAGAGTAAACACTCTCTTTTCTAAAACAAAAATTGAAAAGCTTTCTCTGAATCTGACGCCATCTGCTTCTCCTTCCTTATGTTCTTGAAAGTTGAAAGTATGGAAATACTCATTTCTCTATTATTTTTGCTGCCCAAGTTCAAGTTTTAGAAAACCTTTTGATATATCGTGCTTCTTGACTAGATTTTTCCCCAAAAACATCAGTGTAGTTTTTGTCGTGTGGAATTTGAAAATTAAGCGACATTATATGATTTGTAATTTTATGATTTGTGAGTTTTTTTTAATGTTATAGTGTAAATATACAGATGTATGAAGTCAATAAAAAATTTTAAATTTTTTTTGACTGAATAACATATTAATTTGAGGTTTTGAACAAAAAATTTGGTGAAAATTCAATTCTTGAATTTAAAAATTAAAATATAATTTCAAACAAATCAAATTTTGAAATTGTATGATTGACTTGCCATTATTAATTGCTTGTATGAAAGCGACGTGATTACTAAATTACAAAGTGGACATTAAATAATTAAGGAAGGACAAAATATAATTAAGAAATTGGATTACATTGGATGATCAATATTGTGTAACCGAAGAAATTCAAAATGATTACTCCTTGATCCACATCCAAATCAACTTCCAGAAAGCAATCGAATCTCCCGTCAAACTACTCACAGATATTATGCAGCTAATGCATAGAATGCGAACTTTCATCTAATTTATGTATTGAATCACAAGAACTAAATAGAATTTCTTCATATAAAAAAATGAAACATATTGGAAACCAATATCAGGGCTACTGAGATGAGTAATTAGCTTTTACTCATCTCGTGGATGAGAGAAGAAGTTTTAATCACGCTTCATGTAGACCTTTATGACCAAAATAGTGGGAATAAAATTTTATACTATTTTAAATTAGAAAGTTCATTGAATTTGTTGAAAGATGTCTTAATTTCACACTTGGAATATGATTATATTTGTTTTTTTCGATAGTTTATCGCTTCTTTCAGGAGTTTCAGCTCTCTACCAATCATTGCTAAAAATAATTGAATGTTAGAACATTTTATTTTGACAATAGTAAGACACAACAACCTTTGTTCCAATACTTGCATATGATTTTAGAAAAAAACAGCACATATAACGTTAACTATCCATGAAAGAGAGTTCTAAAACATAACAACATCTAGAGAGAAAAAAAACAACACAAATACTCCTAGCCAGATTTTTTCAGTTAACCATTGGCCGTTTGGCCGAGTGGTATCTGTGTGTGTGCGGGGTGTACACATTGCGGGTTCGATCCTGCCCCTTGTAACAAAAAAAAAATTCAGTTAAAAGTTCATCTTCAACAGAAGAGGTGGTAGGCAAAAAAATCTCAATCATAAGAACACATCTCTTGAAGAGTATCTATCTTGTGCTTACAACTTCAAACTATTAGTATCTGTTTCTTTAATTTAAAAGGTAGTAATTCTCACACCTGTGTGTGTGAGGGGTCCAAATTACATTCTCCCTGAATTAATTGTCAATTATGATTGCTTAATGATCATTTCATTTCTTTAAACATAAAATGACGTAGATATGTGCTAGGAAAATATCTAACTGCCACTGGCTTTTGGAGCCACATATTGAGAATAAAAACAAGGTTGTCCTAAACAAGAAGGGGTGAGTAATTTCAACATCAACGTAACACACCAAAGAAAACGTGAACAAGTAACATGATATATTTGGTACCTCCACAAACGTATCATTTTGTATAATGACATAGGAAGCTTCAACGAAACCTCCTCATCATCATATAAACCCATATTTATCAGATATATACCATTGCCTTGTCAAGCTTGATTCAGCCTAGCTATATCTCTTCATACTTACAGTATAATTCCTGTACTTCAAAGTACACAATCTTATCTCCCTTTTTCCTCATCCAAACAAAGCTGGGTACCTACGTATTAATCATGAACAACAAACAATTACTACTCCAGTCCTATTTATAAGACCTTGTTTGTAGACTATAAATGAGGTATTATAATTAGGACCAGAGGTAGTATATTACAATCTATTATACTTTTCCGGTTCTTAATATAAGATCTATTTATCATATTTATCAAGTTTTCTTAAATTATCTCTATGGATACTCCCTCAATCATAATCAAGTAGAAAAGAGAGAGGATATTAAAGAAGATTATTATGGTGTTTTAGAAAAAACATATCATGTTTCTAATAATTAACTAACTTACCTAACTTTCTTAATATAATCAAATTAGTTAAACAGGTCTTATATTAAGGATTGGAGGAGTATGATTTATGATGAAGCTGTCAATTGTGATAATTTCAAAGTGGAGGGGATACTAATAATTTTTTGACATATTAATCATGAACAACAAACAATTATCCAAACGTTTGGGACAAGTTTTATATTATATTTAAATATTACTGAGAAAGAAAAGAGGAAGCTTCGTGGAAGCTGTGCAGAGAGGGTTGGGAACCACATGCATGCAGATAATGGAGACGATGCGAAGGATACTCTCGTATCCCTTCGTTATGCTGAAAGGTGATCTACCACGGAAATATTATATACATATATATACATACATACATATATATATATATAGCCTCTTTCAAATCTTTAATATATATATCAGAATTAATACAATTAGTGTCTGTTAGAACAAAAAATAGACAACAGAGAGAATTTAAAAAAAAAAAAAAGAATAGAATAATTTTGACCAACAAAATTTATAAATAGTTATCTTTATTTTTAAAATACATATAAACTTTCTTTGATAATGGGACAAGAAGGGAGGGAAGCCGTTGATAATTATTTACCACAAAGCAAATAAGGACACTATGTACCTATTTATACCTTCCATGTGATGTCTGAAGGCCTGCCCTCCTGAAAACAATGTGGGTGGGTCGCCATGAGCTTTATATATAATTAAGCATGGCGTTTATTAATTATTAGTTATTAATTTTATTTATTGTTGCTCATTGATTCTATATACTACCTCCGATTCTAATTATAAGACCCAGTTGACTAATTTGAAGAGATTAAGGAAGTAAGTTAAGTTAGTTATTTGTAATAAATAAGTGTTGTCATTCCTAAAATATCCTTGCTAATTAAGTGTATTGGCTAGAACTATCATTATTAGAAGGACTATCTTGGAAAAAAATGCATAAATATGAGAGACAAAATAGATTGGGGTCTTATAATTAGGACCAAACAAAAAATCAAATAGAGTCTTATATTAAAGACCGGAGGTAGTATAATATACACATGGCGCGCCATTCCCGCGGACGGGCCACAGAAGGTAGGTATTTTTGCCCATTCTTAAATTTGATTAGTACTTATGAGTCATGTTTGTCATTTTTGGAATGTACAGTCATAAAGATGAACACATCCAAGCACCGGCCACGAGGCATGTCAGGGTTTAGGACCCATTGAACGTGGGGGTCCTATAAATTATTATATTACAGAAATTAATAAATATGCTCTTATTATTTGTATCATTGTAAAATGAACCAGAATGCCATTTATATCTTGAAAAAAAAATGTCTTCAAATTTCGCTGTTAATATATGAGTCTTATTTTAATAAGTGTTTTTTTTAAGCTTTGGAATATACTCCTCCGATCCTTCATATAAGATCCAGTTAACTAATTTGATTAGATTAAGAAAGTTAGGTCAGTTAGTTAATTATAAAAAATGTGATATGTTTTTCTTAAAATACCATAATCATCTTTCTTAATATTCCTCTTCCTCTTCTACTTGATTATGGTTGAGGAAGTATCCATAGGGATAATTCAGAGAAAATTGATAAATATGATAAATGAGTCTTATATTTATGACCAAAACCAACTCAATAATTAGGTCCTATATTAAGGACCAGATATTAAGGACCAGAGGAGTAGTATCTTAGTTTGATAATTTTTTAAATTTCAATTTACTTAAAATCTTTTATATAAAAAACAAAAAGAAAATGAATAAGAATAGCATGGGATAACTCACTTTTTTTCACCGTCCAATGCTCCGAATCCCATCGAAGCGGTTCATAGGATCTGCGCAAAGATATGGAAGCGGCAAATAGAGAAATAAATAGTAGAGCGAGGCAGGAAAATTTTAAAAATATCTGAACCCAATCAATAGTTCCTTTTTAATATTTTTTTAATGCATATAAACTCAATTCGAGCATATCACCATCATGGTATATAATTCGACAATCAAAGTATAATAAAATATATATTATTGCGCATTTGATTATTTGTTCAGACAGACATTCGATAGAGATTTTGCCCCATACATTCCTCAGCTTTAGAAAACTCACCAAGCTTAGCCATACCCATGCCCTCTCTCTCTCTCTCTATCTATATATATATATATATATATATAATTTGATTGATATCGCAATCACAACGTTCATAATTTATACTTTACAAATAATATAATTTTTTTATAAATTTTATATCTGGTTCAACTAAAAATTATTTTTTTGAAGAAATTTTATCACTTTAATGTTAGATGTTATTTTCGATTAACCGTCTATTAAAGATCGGTAGTTGGCGTTTTGTTTTCAAAGTACTTCAGAATTCTGGATTCAATTATACCTAGCTGACTAAATTGTATATAATGAAATGATTTTGAAAACAATTGGAGGGACGCTAATTCTGGAGCAATATATTTAAAAGGGAACCTAATTTGTACTTAATGACGTGAAAATTTTTCTATAAGTAGGAGGTTACGTATTCAATCCTACTTGCATTAATATACTTCATCTCATCTTTAATATAAGCGTTAATTGACTAATTTTAGTAGATTAAGACAATTCATTAAATTAACTATTTGTAATAATTAAATATTGCCTTTCTTAGAATCTCCTTGTTAATTATATATATTAGTTAAAACTAAAATTTGATGAAACTTTTAATATGTGCAACTGTTATAAGGATTATTTTGAAAAAAAATAAATGAATATAAGATATAAAGTATATTGAGGTCTTATATTTAAAATCAAATTAAATATCAAATTTGTTTTTATATTAAGAATAGAAGATAGTTAGTGAACGCCTCTTTGATTCCCAAAAAAAAAAAAAGAAACATATACCTAATTCCCACCAAATAAGATAATGATAAAATATAAGAGCAAATTGAAAAGCATGAAAAAAGTGATTCTGTTCTTCTTTTGAGCTGAAAAGAAAGAGTGATTTTTAACAACTTGGATATGGTAATGCAACTGAAAGTCAAATATATGAAAACCAATTGGTACGGGCTTTAAGACATGTTTAAAATAACTTATAAATAATTTATCAATCATAATTTAATTTACAGAATATAAAATAAAACGTGATAGGAGTTTTATCTTTTATATATATATAAATTGTATTTATGATCATGATTTCAAATGAGGCTTTAAAGAGTGGAGGACAGACAAGGAATACCTTGAGGAGTTGTGAAGCAGCACGTCAGTGAAGGTCGGCACGCAGGGACGGTTCTCTAAAGATCTTCATATTTACATGCGTGCTAAATATATAGGCCACATCCCACTAACTCACTCTCTCTTCACCCAAAATTTCTTTCTTTTCTCTCCTCATTTTCACCCAAACTTTATTTATTTATTTATTTTTTTTCTTTTTTCCATTTGTCTTGACGTGGCTGTACTCGCATTGTGTACTTCATCCTACAAGATATTTTTTTGGTAGGCAACTTCTCCATGAAGAGCAAGTTAAGTTGTACGGGCTTAATCATTAGTGATTAAGTTCTGTGTTTTATGGATGATATTATGTTAATTATGTCAAATACTTGCCGGGATTAAAGCTTTCTTATTCCTCGTTAATTTTGTTCAACTCAATTGAAATCTAATATTATCTCCGGTCCTATTTATAAGATCTCATTATAATTTATAAACGAGATATTATAATTAGGATCAGAAGTAATAATATATTCATGTCTCGATTATGACAAATCAACCTCTTCTCATTAATCATTGTCTTTCTGAACGCTTTTGTGATTTATGACTGTACTATTAAGATATTTATTTTGACCAAAGTAGGAATCGTTGTTCATTGTTAAATTTTAACAAAACTATAGGTTCGTGTATGTTTTGAATTTTTTATCTTATTTTTTAAGAGATTCAATATTAAAAATTTGAAATATAACATGGAATTTAAATCATATCAAGTCTTTACAAATATTTTAAATGCATGATTTTAGGATTTGAATCGGGTGATTTTCCACTAATTTGCTGACCATGGAACATGTTTGTTTGTCCGGATCCGCTTCAATTTCTTCAATTTCCAGGAAGCTTCCTGTGCATGGCCGTACTGTAGATACGTACGCTTCTGACTTTCTGTTACGCTCGTTAAATACATATAAAATATTCCAAAATTCGAATAGTAGGGGTGTTCACGGGACAGGACGGGACCGGGACAGGGTTTTAGTCCCGTGTCCCGTCCCGTCCCGGTTTTGTCCCGGTCCCGTCGAGATCGGGATGGGACGGGACGTCCCGTTCCCCTCCCTTTTTTTTTTAAAAAAAAAACTATAATTTTTTATATGAAATTTTTTTATGTTATAATGCTTATTTTTTGTTAGGCTTTTAAAGATAAAAACATTATAAAAAATATTATGTAGAAAGCTCAATTATATAGTATAAAAAAGGTGTAAAACAATACTGTAAAAAAAAATACGATAAAAGAAACACTATATAATGGCTTTATGAATTATTTTATTGAGGAATGAGATATTGTTTAGATAATATTACAACTTAAGAGTTAAAAATCACTATAAAAATAATAATTATTATTAATAAGTAAATTAAATAATCTAATAATTATTATTAATAAATAATTTTTTTTAAAAAAAATATCCCGGGACGGGACAACCCCGTCCCGCGTCCCGTCCCGTCCCGGTCATTGTCCCATCCCGAAATTTTTTTTGTCCCGTCCCGTCCCGTCCAGAACTCACCGGAACCGAGACGGGACGACCGGGACGGGACAAATTGAACACCCTTATTCAATAGGAGTAAAATTAAAAAGATGTCATTAATTATTTTAAAAATGACTTATATTTAAGAACAATTTTTTTTTCTTATAAGAGATTTACATGTAGAATTAGAGTGGTAAGCTAATATTTGAATTTGTCTCAATATTTAATATCTTTTTTTGAAAATTTTATTTTCAATTATTTATTTTCTCTTTTGTAATGCATTTTCTCATATTTTCTTATACATGATCTTCCATCCTTTTTCTTATTTATTATAATAATATGTTTAAAAATAAAAATATTATTTATTTATTATTTTAAATTAATTTTAACTGATTTTTTATTTGAGAGTTATAATAAGAAAATGTGGGAGCATAATAGTATATTTTATTGTGGTCATAGCATATTTGGCCTTTGGAGTTCGGAGTGATGGATCCCTCTTTGTTTCATTAAAGAATAATTTTGGCGCCAATATTGAATCCGTACAAAGCTTTTTGTGGTCTTGAATTTTTTTCAACCTCCATTGATTGGCCCGTAGCTTTCAGTGGTTCAATCATTGTCATTTATATACCAATAATTTATATATGTATAGCTAGGTATCCAAATCTATTTATAATTAGACGTGGATCTATTGTCCTCCTATTAAAATTAGAAGAATCAATCATCATACTTATGCATTATAAATACTATAATTTGTTAGAATTTTTATACTCCTCCGGTCCTTAATATAGGATCCAATTGGTGAGTTGGTTTTGGTCCTAAATATAAGACCCATTTCTCATATTTATCAATTATCTCTAAATTACCCTTATATATACTCTTTCAACCATAATCAAGTAGAAGAGAAAGATGGGGTATTAAGAAATATGATTATGGTATTTTAGGAAAAACGTGTCATATTTCTTATAATTAACTAACTTACCTAACTTCTTTAACCTAATCAAATTAGTTAAATGGGTCTTATATTAAGGACCGGAGGAGTATTTTACAATGATAATTCTAGTTATGTGTGGAAGGAAAATTGACACTAATATAAACAGACGATATTTGTTAACTTTCCCTAGCACCTCAGCACAAAAAAAATACTACCTCTGGTACTAATTATAAGAGTTAGTTGACTAATTTGAGGAGATTAAGGAAATAAGTTAAGTTAGTTATTTATAATAAATAGGTGTTGTCTTTCCTAAAATATCCTTATTAATCAAGTGTATTGACTAAAACTATTATTATTAGAAAGACTACTTTTGAAAAAAATATATAAATATGAAAGATAAAGTGAACTGGGATTTTATATTTAGAACCAAAATAAAAATCAAATAAAACCTTATTAAAGACAGAAAATAGTAATACATAAGGATACATAAACAACATGTTGTCAACCGAAAAAAGAAAAAGGCAAAAGCAACATTCCGTCACCTGCTACTATTCATATTAGAAGTTTTTTTATTTTTTATTTTTTTGCAGGCTAGACTTTCAACTTTTCTTCTAACTTGATTTTCGTTTTTTAAAAATTAAATAGTTTATAACTTTCAATTCAAAATTAACAACTTTTTTCCCTACATTTCCAGTGAATCTAGAAAGGAATATAAGACACATCCTTAAAAATTAATTAGATACATTACGCAGTTCACAAATTTCAATTCAAATTAACAATTTATTTTTTCCTACAAGCCATTTTCAATAAATCTAAAAAAAAGTATAATATATATCTTAAAAATTAACAAGTTACATTACACAGTTTACTACTTTTAATTTGAAATTAATAACCTCTATTTTTCTTCAAAACATTCTCAATAAATCTCAGAAGTACTTAAACACAACAATATATCTTTAAAAATTAATAAGTTACATGTGCAGTTAACAATTTTCAATTTAAAATTATTAGCTTTTCTTTCCTTTCAGAACATTTTCAATGTATATCAAAAAGAGCATAAGATACATCCTTAAAAATTAACAAATGGGTATGTAGTTTACAAACTCCAATTTGAAATTCACAAACTTCCTTTCTATACAAAACATTTCCAATAAATTTAGAAAGGAAATTAAACGCAATACATTTCTTGAAGCTTTGCCGGTTTTATAATCTCAATGGAACAAATGAAGGGCAAAGCAATAGATATGCGGATGGAGGGGTCAAGCTAGCAGTGGATGATTCTGTGCTACAGGACAGTAGAAGCATTTATGGTGGAGTCACAAGGAATGGAGCAGATAACTGGATTTGTGGTTTTAGCTATAAACTCATTAATGTGCCGCCTATGGTTGCATATGTGATTGGCATTATTCATGGGCTCAACATGTGCTGAAACAAGAGTTTCAAAGCTTGTAGGTTATCATCCTAGTCATTAAAGGATGTGATGGCCAACATCCCTTACCAGGATTGGCAGGTTAAAGTTCATCATGTGTGCAGGGAGGAAAATCACTTAGCAGACTACTTAGCTAATTTTTTCCATAATCTTGATAGTTTCTTTTGGATCCTTGACTAACCTCTTCTTTTTTACCAAGAGGTGAAAAGTGAGGAAGGAGCTTAGATTTTGTTGATGTTTTGCATTGCCTTGTTGTTCTAGTTTGTATCTAGGTTTTCATTCCAAAAAAAAAAAAAATAGAGTGCAAATGCACATGTACTATCTCTGGTAGTGGATCACCTTAACGTAAAAACTTAATATAAGAGTTAGGTAATTAATTTGAAGAGATTAATAAAATTAATTAAGTTGGTTAATTATAACAAATATTTTTGACTTTTTAAAACTACCATATTTAATCATATGTATTGAAATTATCCTTTAATGATAACCTTTGACAATTATTATGGATGTTTTAAAAAAAAATTATAAATTTGAGAGACTAAAGAATCAAACTCAATTTTATACTAGCTTTTATATTAAAAGAGGAGGTAGTATTAATTTGTGATTCTAAACTAGTGGAAGGGCTAAGGAAGAAAAAAGTGGCATGATAAGCATGACAACAGGTCATTAAAGCCATGAGTTAAATTATAATCCTCTGGTCCTTAATATAGGACCTAATTATTAAGTTAACCTAATTATTATGTTAATTTCGGTCCTAAATATAAGACATATTTTTCTTATTTATCAATTTTTTCTAAATTATCCCTATGGATCTCTCTCAACCATAATTAAGTAGAAGAGGGAGCAATGATATTAAGTAAGATGATTATAGTGTTTTAGGAAAAACATGTCATATTTCTTATAATTAACTAACTTATCTAATTTTTTTAATCTAATCAAGTTTGTTAAACAGATCTTATATTAAGGACCGAATGAGTAATACTCTAATTAAAATTTTTGTGAGATCAAAAATAAATGTTTTTCTTAAATATCATAGAAATTAGGAAGCTTCCTGGAAGCTGCATATATCGTCGTATATATAGTAGTATGGCCTCACTCCTACTCACCACCTCACGAGAAATACATGTAGGCCTACAGCCCACAACAACAAAACAACTAATCTTCCCCTTTTGCCATCTTCTTCTTCTTCAAACCTCCAACTCTCTCCTTTTAATCTTTCTCTGAAACCAACCAAGAAGCTTGAAAATGGCGTCTTATCAAGAAGCAAGGCTATTGGAGAACGGAAACCTCAAGGAACCGACCGGCAAGGAGATCATGAGGCACGGCCGTTCGGCTCGCAAAATGTCCTCTTCCTCCTTGCGCAAGAAATCTGACCTCAGGCTTGTTTCCAAAGTTCGCTGCGCCTTGCTCCGAAATTTGTTGGCTAATCTGCAAGAGGTCATTCTGGGGACTAAGCTTTCCGTGCTTTTCCCTGCGATTCCTCTGGCCATTGCTGCTGATTGCTATGGATTCGGACGAGTGAGTACTCCTGTTTGCTTTTCTTTGTGAATCAGAACGCTATTGCTCGGTTTGTTTTTGAACTTGTTTTGGTGCACGAAAGAGATAATGGGAAGCTTAAAAACTGTTACAATAGCCCTCCAAATGCATCCTCAACAATCTCACTCCAATCAGGGCAAAACTGGTTCGCGTTACGTCACGTCACATCATTTGTTTTGCTAACCGCAAAAGCTTGGTTTTTTAAAACTAAAGACGTGTTCGGATATAATTAAAAGGGTTGTTTTTTCTGTAAAAAGTTAAAACAAATTTTTTTATATATTTATTTTGTTTACCGTAAAATTATTTTTAAAATTATAGTTTGGTTTCATCCAAACAGCATTTAAGCTGAATGAGATTAGATACAGCTATATGTATACAAGTGACGGATAAAAATAGATGGAATGGATTCTTTTGTTTTTGGCAAAATTTAACACATGAATTCTCTTGTGTTATCAAAGGGGAGTAGTAAATACGAGTACCCTTTTTAAATATTTTGAGATTCAAATTTTGATTTGCTATACTTAGTAGGATCAATCACTCTCGGTTACCTTTCATAGCAAAAGTTCAAATCTTGATTCGTGTTTAGTATGGTTAACCCTTTTTGACTCAATCCCTTCAGTTAAAACCTTTTATTTTCCCTATAGCTCTTTCATATTGACTCCATTCAATCCCGTTGGTTAGTTAAGACTCCCATATATACTTGATATACATATATACATTGATGTTGCAAATGAAAATGGTATAATTTGACCTGAGAGTTTTATGGTCCCCTATATGCAGCCGTGGGTTTTTGCGTTGAGCTTACTAGGACTCACACCACTCGCTGAACGAATCAGCTTCCTGACAGAGTAAGGAAATCCTATCATCAACTTCTGATTCTTATCCATATTCAATGCCTCTCGGGATAAAACTAATGCTGATCCTATTTAAATTCTCTGTTTCATGATTGTCCTGCGCAGACAAGTTGCTTATTACACAGGCCCCACAGGTATGAAACTTCATAGAATATAAAATCTATTACTATTAATATCGTATGGGAGTAGATTGTAGACGTGCGATAGATGAAGTCCTAACCATTGGATAATTAATTAATTACTACCTCCGGTCCTTAATATAAGATCCCGTTTGACTTTTCGTTTGGTCCTAATTATAAGACCCCAATTTATTTTGTCTCTCATATTTATACATTTTTTTTCCAAGATAGTCTTTCTAATAATGATAGTTCTAGCCAAATACACTTAATTAGCAAGGATATTTTAGGAATGACAACACTTATTTATTACAAATAACTAACTTAACTTACTTCTTTAATCTCCTCAAATTAGTCAACTGAGTCTTATAATTAGGACCGGAGGTAGTATAATTGTTGATTTGTGATCATAAAATTCGTGTGGCAGCAAGCAATCGTGGGTCCGCCTGTCTCTCTCTCTCTCTCTTAAAGATAATAAATTGAGACAATTTTCAATCAATCTTGAGCTTTTGACCCGGCAATTAATTTTGAAAGAAATTATTATTATTATTTTATTAATATTTTTTAATAATGTTTTTGTAAATGAGAAAATGTAAAATAAACAATTCGTTTTTATAAGAAATCATTTAGAAATTATTTTCAATAATAAATTTAAAATGAAAAATAAAATATTTCATTGTTTAAAAACTCTCACTTATTATTAAATGCCTGGGCCCTCATCGCCATCACATTGAATCCGATGTCATGTATTTAGAATTAGACAAATCTATGTATTAAGTTTTAAAAATAAGAAAAAGAATTAGTCAAAGCCATGTATCATTATGGTGGGGAAAAAAATGTCAAAATTATTTAAGTTGGTCCTTTATGTTACTGATTTACAGTGGGAGGGCTTCTGAACGCGACATGTGGAAATGCGACGGAGCTCATAATAGCAATATTTGCACTCAACAACAATAAAATAGCTGTGGTCAAGTATTCTCTCTTAGGTTCCATTCTTTCAAACCTGCTCTTAGTCCTTGGAACTTCTCTTTTCTGTGGCGGCATAGCAAACATTTCACAGCCACAAAAATATGACAGAGTAAGTCCTCGCATCGCATTTTGGCTTGAAGACATAGACAGTAAAAATTTGATATAATAATTGCATCTTTTGAGGGCTTTATTAGGTGCAATGATAATAACTGATATTGACCATTGAAATGTGTGCTTTGGTTATTTATTTTGCAGAGACAAGCAGATGTGAATTCACTCATGCTTCTGCTTGCATTATTGTGCCACATGCTTCCAATGCTATTCAGATATGCTACTGCCTCAACTGCTCTCGCTGCAGACCCATCTCTCCAATTATCAAGAGCTGCAAGTATTGTCATGTTGATCGCATATTTCGTTTACCTTGTCTTTCAACTCTGGACTCATCGCCAATTATTTGAAGCCCAGGATGTAAGCAACTTCTTAAACTATATTAAACTGCTTTTAATTTTAATATGTATTATGCCAATACCACAATATCTAACATGAAATGGTCATCGTGCCTGACCAGGAAGACGATGATAGTGACAGCGTTTCAGAAGAAGCGGCAGTGATTGGATTCTGGAGTGGGTTTGCATGGCTGGCAGGGATGACAGTGTTCATAGCATTGTTGTCTGAGTATGTGGTGGAGACAATAGAGGTAGTTAAACGTTATTTCTACTTTGTTCTCAAATGCATGATTAGGCATCTTCTGACTAGAGACGTGTTAGGTAGGAATGACCCCCCCCCCATGCATGTGTGAGAGACAATTAATGTGAAAAAGTTATGTCCCACATGGGTCATGATCGGTGCTGTTCAAGAGTATCTTCGAGGATATTCCAACCAAATAATATGGCAGAAAGCTCTACATTTTATTCATGATAACGTACTTTTTGAGTGTTGGCTATTGTAATTACTGATAACTGCAGTTCCTACTTTGAACAGGATGCATCAGACTCGTGGGGTCTGTCTGTCAGCTTCCTCAGCATAATTTTACTACCAATAGTAGGAAATGCAGCTGAACATGCAGGAGCAATCATTTTTGCTTTTAAGAACAAGCTGGTAAGAACTTGAAGGACCTTATGAAATTCCAGCCTCAATTCTAGGATAAGTTTCTAAAATCTAACCTATGTGCATGACTTTAGGACATCTCTTTGGGTGTTGCTTTGGGTTCTGCAACTCAAATTAGCTTGTTTGTGGTAAGAATTCACCTGCATAAAGTACTGAAGTTTCCATTTAATTAGATTTCCTTCTTGGCTTGGTAATAGACTGAAACGTGATCACAATGTAGGTTCCCCTCTGTGTGATTATTTCTTGGATACTGGGCAACAAAATGGATCTTAACTTCAACGTTGTTGAAACGGGTTCACTTGCTTTGGCCATTATTGCCACTGCCTTCACTTTACAGGTAAGGCTTCTCTAATATTTTTGACTTTTTTTTTTTTTTTAAATCCTCATTCTATCTTTGAACTATACTGATTCTTCGAACTCGTATAGGACGGAACGTCTCATTACATGAAAGGTTTTATTCTCCTGCTATGCTACGTTGTTATTGGGGCATGCTTTTTTCTACAGAGAACACCATTCAGTAAGTAGCATCAATCTATACTTTTCTTGTGCATGATTAGATATCCCATTGACCTAACATAATTAATCTCATTTCTCCACCAGACCAAGTTCATCTCGGCAACATGGTGCCTAATTCAGCAACCGACACCGTTTTCAAAGCTTAACTGTGGTAAGTTCACGTTGTGCACCATCTACAATCATTGTGAATTTTAGTTATACACAACGTAGCTCTTCAAGTTACACAGTTATGCTTGCATTTGAGTTCTGTCCTATGTTTTTCTTAATGCATTCTATGAATTAGCTCTTCAAAGCTTAACTCTGACTTTATGGATCTCATTTGCAGGTAATTTGATGGCAGGGTCTTGGTCTCTTTGGATTGCCTCCTTGAGGATAACAGATGAAGGGAAGCAGCATCCAAACTCAGAACAGATTCAATGGATTGATTATTCTTTCATTCCAGTTGTGTCGTTGGTTATCTCTAGATTGAAACGTGAAAATGTTTTGCGTTGCTTTGGGAGGAGCTACTTCTTTGCTGGCTGTGTAAAGATCCCTTTGAGTAATTGGTGGGCGTAATATTCTCATCTTTATTTTATCAGTTTATCACAGGGTTTTATATATATTTTAAGGGGTGTTTGCCTCATGTAATGTCATGGTATCATATCTCAATAATGGAAGGTTGTTCTTCTGTGTTCTACATGATTTATTTTCTCATGAAGTGGCAAAAAATATGGGTGATAATTGATTATGAGACAAATTGAAAATGTTAACCCTCACAATCAATTTTAAAAAAGCCTTTATTTTTTATATTGTTCAAGATAAAATCTCTCTTACATTCTTATCTTATACATCGCAAAATTCTTGAAAATAAATTAATTCAAATACTTAGTCAATCATTGATAGTTTGACCACTGAAATGAAATAAAAGTTATTGGGAATGGACAAAACGAAACAAGACATATGGTATTTTCACCAAACTAGAGAAGGCTTCTCGTATTAATTTGTAACTTGACATAACTTGTTGTAATAATATAATTCTTAATTTTTATATTATAGACAAAGGAAAAAGGAAAATACACTGATGAATACACCAATTTAAATCCAATTTAAGATCAAAACATTTTAAAATTTCGATTAAAAAAACTAAAATTGGGTAATAGTTCGATGTATAATATGAAATTGCTCATTTCTCTCAAATGTTGCACATTCAAAGAAGGAGTATCAATTATATTATTGTGGGGTCAAATATCCACAATTATACTACTAGTACTATATAACAGTTAAAGTCAAACTATAGTGGAGAACTCAAAGTCCAAGATTCACTCACTTGAAGAAATCACAAAGCTAAAAAAAACAAAAACAAAAAGGGCATAGAAAGATAAAAAGAAAAATCTCCATAAAAATAACTGTTGAATTTCAAAATTTTAAATCAATATTGGCTACTACACTCGTAAAGAAAATGAATACATTTGAAAAACAAATAATAACACATTTTTATAGTAATTTTTTATTTGAAATTTTAAAATTCAATGATTATTTTTTTAGGATTTTCCCAAGATAAAAGCCCTAGCTCTAAGAAAGTGAGGAAAGGTAGAATTTTGAAACAGGAGGTAAAACTCTAACCTAGAAATTAGATGTCCTGAGCCACCACATACTATGACCACCTCAGTTCTTTCTGCAATAACGAAACTAATTGGATTAATCAATGGCTTGCAATTGTGCTGGAACAGAGGGTACAGAAAAATTCTTGTGCTCTATGATTGTATAGGGGTTATTAATTTGTGTAACAAAAAGTGTAACTTACACCACTCATTTAGAGATATTATTCAAGATACTTAAACCATTATCAATATGGACTGGTAGGTCTTAATTAGACATGTGGATATGAATCATTTAATGGTTAGGGATTAGATGGCAAAAGCTTTTCATAAGATCGAAGGAAACATTTTGTATCTTTGATTAATTTCCACCTTAGATTCATGGATCTTGATCAAGAATGTGATGCTATTTAGTTTTATTTTTTTCAAAAAAAAAAAACCTTTTCTCTTGCAAAGAAACAAAATTAATGGTAGCCTAATCAATACACCATAGTTGAAGATCAACTTACCTGATGTTGTTAGCTGAGGTATAGTATCCCTCTTATTGTTTTCTTATTTGTTTCTCTGGAGTGGAAGGGATTTCACGGTTCAAAATATGAGGTCTCGAATTTAAATTTATGCAAATGCAAAAAAACCGTTTTAGATGATTTAGGCGATGTTTGGAAGTATAAAAAAATATTTTTTAAAAATATTTTTTCATAAAACAAGATAAATTTCTTTATATATTTACTTTGTATATAATAAAAGTATTTTTAAAACTATGGTTTTGATTCTATCTAAATACTCCCGTGGTTGCAACCGGACCCAGCAATGTTCAATTGTGACCCATTCCAATTTTAAAAAGAAAATATTTTTTTAAAAAAATAAATTTGTGTTGACCCCAAAAAAAAAAAAAAAATTAGAATTGCCTCATTCTTACTCCTTGTGCGATCGTAGCTCTCCCATCTCAGACGCGGAAGCCTCCGACTTACCTCTGCTGCGTCGATCATCGGCTATTCCGATCCTGTGGCTGTGTTGGTCACTAGTTCACAATTTTCTGGTAAGCGTCGTCCAGAATTTGAATTTTTCACAAATTTCGTTTATTTTGCTATCTTTCTGGCTAGAACCTAGAGCTTTGGGGGTTTTTCATTTTATTCTTCTATATCGCGTAAGTCCTGTAATCTGGATGTCTTTGGATTATTATACCTGTGTTATGGGTATTTTCGTTTTTGTTCATGTGCCGTGGTTGAGTTCCTGAGATAATGCAACTGGCAGATGAGAAAGGTCAAATTTGCAGAATCTGAGCGTAATGTAGAATTGAAGAGCAATTTCTTAGAAGTTTTCTAGCCCAATACTGTCTTAAGGAGATGGGTTTTCCCCGTTGGAATATGATATTCGAGGCCCAACCAAGTTTTACTACTTGATGAGAATCAGGAAAACCTGAAAGAGTTAATAAAGAGCGATTATTTGCTTACCTTCTTGAATTCTTCCTCCATCACTGACTACTTTGAAGTAAAATTTTATTGGTGTCATTAGCAGGACTTACACAGTAGTGAACTGCTAACCAACTTTGCAACTGGAATGGTTATAGTGAACCGTTCCAAATTGCTGTTTTGACTTGTGTGTTTGTATAATATTATTCTTTAGGTATGAGCTACTTTCTTTATCTTCTTTCGCTTCCTCAGATTTTGATTCCGTCTGATAGGTGAGTCATTCTGAACCCTTTTTATAACATGACAACTGATTTAAGAGGGTTGGGGCATTAAGAAACTAGATCCAACTTCCTCCAATGGCTTGATCCATTGTATTGACGCTGAAAGATTTGAACAATTGAAATAGTTTCCTGAAATCTTGCTTGAGTGCTTCCACCATCACCTTCCTCCTTAAGTTCAATAGGCAGATTTGTGATCTTTTGATGAAAAGGAGTTGAAGATTGTGATCTTCTATTCCCCAGCGGTCTCTGAATCATAAGGATGGCTATTCTCCTTGTCATAACCCTGGGGAAGTGTCGTTGAAGATACTTCACAAAGATTGGTTGAACAAGAGCTCCGCATTGATCCTTTGCTTCCTTTGCTCTGCTTGTTCGCTTGTCTAAACAATGATTGACCGTCCCTCCTGAATTGGCTTGTTAGGCCCCGTACAAGGAGTCTTCTTTGGAATTAGGCTTTGTTGGGCTGGGATGCTAGTATAGCTGGACAAAGAGTTGTACTTTACATCCAACTCTTTTTAAAGAAAGAAAATGGACCTGATCTGGAATTCTTATGAATGGGGTCATTTTCAGTCTGACTGCAAGAATTTTGAACTAATTTATAGCTCAGATGTTAAAAGCCATTTATGTGCATGTTTCTTTGACTAATCTAGGTTACGGAGTCTTTAATTTTTTCTTCTTCTTTTCATGTGAATCCAGATTAAACGTCTTGGGGTTGGGTGACTCTAATTTGTCATTGCTTTTAGTTTCTCTAGGTTGACCTTAATTATTTTCCTTTATCTTCAATCACGAGCAACTATCCAATACTTTCCCGGTGTTGCTTGTATCGATAGTGACTTCACAGCATCATTTGGTTAATACTGTGTTCTTCTTGCTATAGTGTGTTCAGTTTATGACTCTTTTCCTTAGCCGACAGTATATATTGTAAAGATTTAAATTTTTTAATGTTAACTTAAGAATCGTTTACAAGGCAATCTTTTTAATTCCTATATATTTTTTTCCTTCTGCTTTGAAGCAATTGCCAGATATCAATATGTCTCGAAGATATGATAGCCGTACAACAATCTTCTCCCCTGAAGGCCGTCTTTACCAAGTTGAGTATGCAATGGAGGCCATTGGCAATGCTGGTACTGCTATAGGGATCTTATCAAAAGATGGGGTTGTCTTGGTTGGTGAGAAAAAGGTAACATCTAAGCTTCTGCAAACCTCCACCTCAACGGAGAAGATGTATAAGATTGATGATCATGTTGCTTGTGCTGTGGCTGGTATAATGTCAGATGCCAACATCCTAATCAATACTGCAAGGGTCCAAGCACAACGCTACACTTATGCTTACCAGGAACCTATGCCTGTAGAACAGTTGGTCCAATCCCTCTGTGATACTAAACAGGGTTACACACAATTTGGTGGTCTTAGGCCATTTGGAGTCTCATTCCTTTTTGCAGGATGGGACAAAAATTTTGGTTTTCAGCTTTATATGAGTGACCCTAGTGGAAATTATGGGGGTTGGAAAGCTGCAGCTATTGGCGCAAATAATCAGGCGGCACAGTCAATTCTTAAACAAGATTATAAGGATGATATCACAAGGGAAGAAGCTGTGCAGCTAGCTCTTAAAGTGCTCAGTAAAACTATGGACAGCACAAGTTTGACGTCAGATAAGCTTGAATTGGCTGAGGTTTTCCTGTCCCCTTCTGGAAAAGTTAAGTATCAAGTTTGCTCGCCTGAGACGCTGACTAAGCTGTTGGTGAAGCATGGGGTCACACAGCCAGCAACAGAAACTGCCTAGTCGGCAGATCCATGGTTCATGCAGCTTAAACTATGCCCATTTAGTTTGAACCTTGGATCACCTAAGCTTTTCTGTAATGTTCTTTTCAAAAGAGGTCATATACTGTTGGAAAGATGTTTCAGAATTTTAAACTTATGGTTTTGATATCGTGTTTATCATATTCTCAAACTCCACTTTTTTAGATTTGTTTATACCCATGTTTTTTTGTCACAAGGATATACTTATTTGGTGCGTGTAGTTACGTAGAAAGGTGAGGGCTGAGACACCTGCTCTGTCATCAAATTGGATTTGTCGGCCTTCGATAATGCAATAACAGTGTTCATACCTTACGCTTCAGCACAGTAAAATGATAAAGAGGACGTTAATGATTCAAAGTTTGTTCACATTCTCAGTTTCAATGAAGCAAAAACAACATGCGAAGCCTTCTTCTGTTTCCCTCTTTTCCTGTTTCTATGGGCGACATTCTCCACGTAATGGTAAAATTCAACGGTCAGGATTTGACTGAATTGGATATTTTTGAGCTCGGAAAATTAGGGATAATGATTTTAAAAAATTGACAAATAATTCTTAAGGACCTTGTGTAATGCATAATTTAACTTTTTTTTTTAATGTGCAATTCATCGTAGCAATTATAGTCCCATGTCTGAATAATATTTTATAAAAATTCAACTTCCTATAATATTCTCCTTTAACTGTTCAAACACGCTGTGCATGTATTTTTTCATCCTTTACGTAAGACTTATTTGACTAATATAATTAGGTTAAAAAAGTTAGATAAATTAGTTAATTATAAGAAATATGACATATTTTTTTCTAAAACATCATAATTTTTTTTAATATTTTTCCTTCTTTTCTTATTTGATCATGGTTGAGATAATATTTATAAGGTTAACTTTTAAAAAATTAATAAATATAAAAAATAACTTTTATATTTAAAACGAAAATTTACTCAAGAATTAGTTTATATATTAAGGAGATTAAGCATAGAAGGAATATATAATTTGAGATATGTGTGTGTGTGTAGTTTATACATATAATTTGACAGATACATCAGCGCGCGGGTGCAGAGTTTCGGTTCGTCAGCCCCTCTCCGTTCTTCAATCCCGCCGTCCTCCTTCTGTCCGGCATCGGTGTGTGTATTAGCTTCTTCCTCTGTTCGTGTCGCTTCCGTGGTGAAGCTGGGTGAGCAGTTTGCTTCTTGCTTCTTCTTTCCTTTGCCGCCTCTGGTGGTACAATTGAAGCCTGCATTGCTGTGCGCTGGCGGTTCATTCTTCTTGGTTCTTCAGCGTCGGCCCCGTCTCTCTCTCTCTCTCTCTCTCTGCCCTCTGTTTGCTTTGAGTGAGGTTTACGGGTTCAACCTATCATCCCTTGTTCCTTCATCGTCTTTAGTCTCTTCTGTGAGTGGCAAGCTCGAATCGTTTTTCTTTCTTGGTGGTTGCTGCTGATTGAAATTATTAGATTAAAAATGTTTATTGGCAAGAAGGAAGGATCTGATATTAACCTTGTTGAGAATTTGATTGTTTTGAAACCTTAATGGACTTTATTGATGTTTGCGAGTATATTATTTGCTGGGAGTTTATGAATTGCGGTGTTTGGTGTGTGAGCTAATCTTGAGTGCCCTCAAGGTGTTCAACAAAAGGAAGACGCTCTGTTTTTTTTTTGGCCAAAGGAAGAGGCTCATTTGGATGTGTTTTTAAAGTATTTTGATGGTAGAGAAGAATTCTATGTCGGGTTGATGATGATTTAAATTTCAATTTGGAAGTCGTGTAACTTCTTGGTGATGTTAGAAAGAGTTTGAGTGGAAATTTTAAGAATTAAGTTTCCTATTTCGTGTTAGCCTATGGGATGTCTATGAAGTGTTTGCTCAAATGCTTGAGAAAGGAAATCATCTTGAATTGGGAATGCAATTTGTTGGTGATAACATTGAATAAATGTTAGTGTAAGAGTTATTTACTCTTCTATATTTTTTTGCCAACTATTTACTCCTCTATATTGAAGCGTGGATAATGTGGACATTGAATATATAAATAAATTTTGGTAATTTTATGTTAGATTAGAAATTGAATTGGGTAACTGTGTGACGCTATTATGAATAGGAAAACCAGAAAGTTAATGAAGAGAGATCATTTGATAACCTTCTTGACTTCTCCATCAATGAGTGTTCATGAATCAATGCTTCTGCTAGTTCGATGATTAGTCTGATTTTAAAAAACTTAAAACTAGATAAAAGGTTCGTGATTTAATTTGATATATTCTACTGCAGCGTTCTGTGAACTTGCATTGATCTGTTCGCAGGCCTTTTTTGAATCAGAGTAGTTATCATGTTTTTGCAGAAGAGCCTTACAGACCATGCAAGCATTGATTTTGAAGACAAGAATCAGGAATTAATCTCAAGAAGTTAAAAGCAGCTTCTAGGATATGGAAGAAAACCCAAGCAAGCGAGGTTGTGAAATTCAATACTTGCATTGTGGGAAGCCAATGGCATCAGGTGGTGGGATTTCTCATCTGAAGGAATCGAGACTGACAGCAACAGACTCTAGACAGCTAAGAGCCTTGAATGGTGTATTTTCCTGCAAATTAACAAGAAAATTTGCCCCATTTTTACAGTTATAACATAGCATGCTACTGAAGTCTCTATTAACCACCTTGATTCTCAAGCAACTTAATCAAATACATGCTCAACTCATAATAAGACCTAAGCCCCAGATATTAAACCCATTACTGGGAGTCTTAGCAAATTCATCCCGCCCACGAAATGCCCTTCTCCTCTACAACTTAATGCTCTACTACCCATTCTCCCATAATCATTACACTTTCACTCTGACTCTCAAGGCCTGCTCTTTACTACATGCACACACAAAAGGGCTTGAAGTTCATGGTCATGTCATTAAATCCGGTCATTATGCTGATATCTTCATTCAGAACTGCTTGCTTCACTTCTATATTGTGGAACATGATGTCGGTTCTGCCTTGAAAATATTTGAATTCATACCTTCCCCGGACGTTGTCTCATGGACATCCATAATTTCTGGCCTCTCCAAGTGTGGTTTTGAAGCAGAAGCCATCAGGAAATTTTCATTGATGGACGTGAAGCCTAATTCTGCTACACTTGTTAGTGCATTGACTGCTTGTTCTTTCCTGAAAGCTATGACACTAGGGAAAGCTATTCATGCGTATGGAATGAAGGGAATGGTAGATAATAACATTATTTTTGATAATGCAATGTTAGATTTGTATGCAAGATGTGGATCATTGGTTAATGCAGAACACTTGTTTGCTAATATGATGGAGAGAGACGTGGTTTCCTGGACCACAATGGTGGGGGCTTATGCTCAACGAGGTCGTAGTGAAGAGGCTGTTGATTTATTTAAAAAAATGGTACTAGAAGGGGAGGCGGTGCCTAACGAGGTGACCGTTGTTACTGTATTGTCAGCATGTGCATCTATAGGTGCTTTGAGTTTGGGGCAATGGGTCCACTCCTACATCAAAAGAAGATCTGACCTTGTAGTAGAAGGCATTATAGGAAATGCATTGCTTAACATGTTTGCTAAATGTGGAGATATGAATATGGCAATTCAGATTTTTAAGATGCTTGAGCACAAGGATGTTATCTCTTGGGGTACTCTCATTTGTGGCTTGGCTATGAACGGCCACGGAAAGCACACAGTGCAGCTCTTTTCTCGCATGTTGATTCATGGTGTTCCCCCAGATGATGTTACCTTCATTGGCCTGCTGTCTGCATGCAGCCATTCAGGCCTAGTAAACAAAGGATTCATGTTCTTCAAAGCCATGAGAGATTACTATGGCATTATGCCACAAATGCAACATTTTTGTTGCATGCTAGACATGTACGGACGGGCTGGACTCTTTGAAGAAGCAGAGGCTTTCCTCAAGGGCATGCCTGTTGAAGCCAAGCGTCCTGTTTGGGTAGCTCTTCTTCAAGCCTGCAAAATTCATGGCAATGAGGAGATGTTGGATTGGATCAGGAGAAACCTTCTCAATGACGAAAATGTTGGTGACGGTGCGCTTGCTTTATTATCTAATCATTACGCAAGCACTGAACGATGGGATGATGCTAATAAAGTTCGTGGTAGGATGAGAAGAATTGGACTGAAGAAGATGACAGGACGTAGCTGGATTGAGCTTGATGCTAGAAATGACACGTTGGATTTAGATTTGTGCGGGGCATGATAAGGACTTGGAAAGAAGAATCAAATAGCAGGGGCATATTCTTTACAAATACAACATTGTGGAATTTTTAAGGTGATGCTAATCTATGGGTTGAATTCCACATTCTTTGTACACAAATTCCTTAATGGAATGATATTTATTTAATCACGTCACGAGGCCTTGCGTAATTAGCTTTTCCAGTACATGACACGACGGGATCGAAAGGTCGCAAGATATTTTATACTAATTTATAGTATTTATGTATTTTAATCTATATGACATGGTACGTCGCATCTCTGTCTTTTTCTTTTTGATAAATGTGTATATAATAACATGAATTAGAACATTTTTAGCAATTGTTTTCTACGTGAATCTGTGTAATTAGTTTTAACACCCTGCATATATAAAAAATGATTGCATTTTCAACGTATTTATCTTGTAAATGAAACACGTGGAATTTGATTTATACAATTAGGAGATTAATTAATTTCAGTTTCAAAAAATTTATTGATAAATACGCTTGTTACTTAATATCTTGATTGATTATTTAATTTAAATATTATGTATTGGTTATATTAGAATTAACATGTTATATATATTAATTTATATTCATAAATGTAATATTAATTTATATACACGTCTGCGTTCCGATTCTACGGCCTCTCTTTTGCGACAACCTTTGCGAATAATACACAATCTCCCGTCCTTTCCGTCCTCGATTGTGTTCATTTGCGCCACTCTCAGCAAGTCAATTCCCGGCTTATCTCCTTTGTGCTTCGTACTAAACCCAAGCATGAGAGATGAAAGAGTCTTTCTTACGACGCAAAAATTCCAAACCTTAAAAACTCCTTGGATTATGTCGTTGACCCCGCTTACAAGGAACCATTGTGGAAGAAGACCACCCTCAGCTTCGCCACCGCCTGTTATGATGGTCGTGGCTCCGGCGGCGATGGTGACAAATTCGCCTGTGTTTCGATAGCTGAGAGGAAAGTTGATAAAGAATTCATGCCGACTCTGGCTCAGCTCCTTAAGCATCCACTGGCCGCTGTCACATTCGTTCCCAAAGATGTTGCCCTGTTCTTCGCCGGAGCCATTTCCGGGGCTGCTGCCAAGACTGTCACTTCTCCGCTGGATCGTATCAAAATCCTTATGCAGGTGCTGTCTCTGATTCCACACTGTTAATTCCTCAACTACAGTTCTCATGCTTTGTCATTTCGGGAACTGCTAGAGCCGAAATTCGGTACACTTCTTGTAGACTGAAAAATTCATTTTTTGGCTATAAACCGTGGAGATGATGACCGGGAGACGCAAAATAAGGTGTAGGAATTCTATTTTTTTTATTTAATATTGAGATTTAAACTTTCGGAATTAGTAGTCTTTGTTTTCCGGTTAATTGACTTAAATTTGTTTTCATGGTGAAAGAAATTGCAGGTATGTGTAATATCTTTATTCAACATGAATGAGTTTTTTGCTATCTGTAATATTTTTGAACGTGTTCGACAAATTGTTTTTTCTTTCTTTCCGATTTTCCTTTTATTTTCCAATTTTTGGGTATTATTGTTACTTTTCCTCTTCTATTTTTTTTTAAAAATTATTTCTAAAGTTATGTGCTTATCATTCAGCCAAGAGATATGCTCCTTGCTGATCAGGAAGTTTTTTTGTTTCGATGTGTGCCTAGATTGCTGTCTATTTGATATGACATTATGTTTTTTTTTCCTTTTATATGACATTATGTGTTTGCAGACTCATGGAGTACGAGTCGGGCAAGCAAGCGCCAAGAAGGCATTTGGTTTCATTGAGGTATTTAATGATTGGATCATTTTCTACGTTTAATTTTTATGATCTTTCTTCTGCTGTTTTTACGCTGGTTGCACATGCGCCATGTTTAACGCCCTGAACCTGAAACTCTTTCCGTAAACTCTCGTGTTCATTAGTTCTAGAGAGCAGGATTAGGGTTCTCATAGAAACCCAACAACTCATGCCCTTCACTTTCTAGATTACTCAAATCTATCTGGGAGTTATTATGAATGGCGGCTTTGATGTTTCCAGTTGGGTTTATTTTTATTCCATGAGCAAGTATAACGTCCTATTTATTGAACACTTTCAGATATGGCATATATGATGCAATTCCTTGTGAAGGAATGTGGAACAAGATGGTTGCCAGACAGTACTTTTTGTCGTGTGTTAGGTCATAGACGCACTTATTTGCTTGTTGCTAGCCAGTAATTAATAATTCTCTTAAATTGGTAGAGCCTTATAACTGTACCCATCTGATTGAAAGGTAGTGCACAAAATTCTTTGTATAAAAGCTGCCAACGAAATGATCATGAAGTTCACTTTTGTCATTAAATTCTCTGTACCCATCTAATTGAAAGGCGGCGCACTTAGTTCTTCTGATCAGAACATTTGTCTTAAATTTTTATTGGAGCTAACTCAAACATGAATTGCAGGCTATAACAGTTATAGGGAGGGAAGAAGGCATCAAGGGTTACTGGAAGGGCAACCTTCCCCAGGTCTTTGCAATGATTTGAGCTTATTGGTAGTCATCACTCCAAAAAATATTGACTGGTCATTTCATTTGTTTCAGCGTTTATTATTTTCCATTCCAGGTGCTTTGGATCATACCTTACAGTGCTGTCCAGCTGTTTGCTTATGACAACTATAAGGTCAACCCCTAACTATCTCTTAAAATATATCTTTTTTCAAGTCTAGTTTTTTTACTTTTGGATTTATAGAAAATATTCAGCGGAAAGAATGTTGAGCTCTCTGTTTTTGGAAGACTTGCTGCAGGCGCTTTCGCAGGCATGACATCTACTTTTGTAAGTAACTTACTGCAATCATGTTATTGCTCCTCATTCCAGCATTACTGTATATTCTATATACGACTATGAACATTGTTTTTTGGTAAATATATACCTGTTTTTTGCTCTTCTGAATTCTAACATTACTCTTGTTAAATTTTATTTTTTACTGCTATTTGTGATGTCCACCAGTGTTTCTAATTTTGTTTATATCTATGTAGGTTGCTTATCCGTTAGATGTCTTGAGATTACGATCAGCTGTTGAACCTGGTCATCGAACCATGACACAGGTATGATAGAGCTGGCTTTTGCATCTCAGTGGGATCTGCATATGTGAAAACGGATCACACTGTGGCTTTTCCAGGTTGCATTGGGCATGCTAAGAGATGAAGGATTTGGATCTTTCTACATTGGACTGGGGCCTTCTTTAATTGCAATAGCTCCTTATATTGCTGTAAATTTTTGTGTTTTTGACTTGTGAGTTCACGCACAATCTTTCATATTCTTGGCAAAATTAGAAAAGAATGGGTTTGGATGTTGCAATTGAAAAATCTTAATCATCTTTGAATAATAGATTGAAGAAGTCTTTGCCCGAGAAATATCAGAAGAGAACTGAAATCTCACTAGTAACAGCTGTGCTTTCAACTTCTCTCGCCACTCTGACATCATACCCTCTAGACACCATGCGAAGACAGATGCAAATTAAGGGTACGCCTTACAGGACAGTTCTAGATGCTCTTTCAGGTACGGATTGCTCTTTGACTCTCAACATAAAACAGTTTCTCATGCATTTGGTACAATTATATGTGTATGTCTCTGTATTTGTGTGCCCTGTAGTAACAAATATATAACATTAAGAGGTATTTTAACATTATGTTAGTGTGTTAGTGTTTAGTGTTTTGCCCAATGTTGGCATTTTCCATGATCAGACATTCTTAGGGTTTTCCAGTAATCAGTTTTATATGAATACTTATTTGAATGCCAAAAATTGATGCAATCAGAGGTACAGAATTGTCGCAATATATACAGAATCACCAAGAGGGATTTTAAGAGCAAGACATGCAATTTTAATACACAGAATATCTAGTATTTACCAAGTAATTTAGATTCGAGTGTCGTCAGGTCCTTAGAGGGAGATGGCTCTCCCAACATACCTATTTCTATCCACATGGCCTCAAATTCTATTCCTAGCATTGAGAAATGTTTCATGAATGAAACTTCAAAACTGTTTATGTGAAAATTAGGACTCCGTGTTGCTCCAAACAACTTCAGGTTCTGTTCAATATTGCAATGCTAGTTCAGGTCATATATGCATTAAACTTCTGACAAGGAATTTGGGGTTTTAAGTATGAAACTGAACACCCGTTCTATGTGAGGAAATCTTTACATCTAAAAGGCAATTTAATATCTGTACCAAGGAAAAAAAGGCAATTTAATATCAGTCACTATAATGAGAAATCACCTGTTAGGAGTGGAGACATTTTAATTTATATGAAAGATGGGAGTGCTTGAAGTTTAATGCCTCAGTAGTTTGTGCTATTAGCAAATCAATAATTCAATCATTGCAGGTATTATGAACCGGAATGGAGTTATGGGGTTGTACAGGGGTTTTGTGCCCAATGCGTTGAAAAACCTACCAACAAGCAGGTTCCTCTGATCTTCTATTGATCTGTAGCAGTAAAGATTATGATCTATTATTATTAACTTGATCTTTGTTGCATCCTTCTCATTGCCTCAAACCAATACTTAAATAACCATCTATTTCAATACATTTATTCTTTGTTTGCAGAATGGATCTTTTTTTTCTAAACGCATCATTTCTAACTGCTCGTGGGGCCAAAAAAAAAAAAAAAAATAAGTGGATCAAATATTGTCTCAAACTAGACCTTTGGTATTGAGATTGCCAAGGCAAACTCATTTGCGCAAAGCATACATAGTGTGTGCATGTGTGTGTGTGTGTATAGTTGATTGTGTTTTATATACTCCACCCTGAATTATGTTTGTGCTTTGTCGTCTGATTTTCCCATTGCTTCTCTGTGCAGCATCAGGCTTACCGCATATGACATTGTTCAACGCCTAATTGCAGCAAGTGAGAAAGAGTTTCAAACAATCACTGAGGAAAATCGCAAGAAACAAATAAATACCAAAACTGAATGATGGTGACAATAATAGAATTCATATTATCTTAACCCATTTGTTTTACCTCTTTTTTTTTTTCGGCCAACCCATTTGTTTTTCCTCTTAAATTATTGTTCTTGCAGCTTTGTCCATTGAACGGCCCGCGCCACATCCCCAGCTCGTTTCTTAAAACATAGTTCAATTGACAATTAGGTCAAACGAATTTAGAAATTTATTATACTTGTTTCTGGAATTAGACGGCACATGGGCTTGCGGGGGGGAAAAAAAGGTCCTTAATTATGAAAATTGATTAAATATAATTAAAGTTATGAAATAACGAAGTTGGACTATAATTCTACCCACTAGTTCAATCAGGGATTTTATTAATTTTGAGAATGCATTTTGTTTTTAATTTGTGTGAGTATACTTTTTCCTTATAAAGCACATTTAGTGGTCTAAAACAAGTTAGAGAGTGCTTCGATTACCTTCTTTTAGAGTTAATTATAAATTTCTAAATTTAATTAAAAATTGAGGCAAAGGTAGAATTTACTAGATGAATGATAAGGAGTTTATAAAAAAAATTCAAAAGAATTGGCACTTTCATGACACAAAGCTGTATTAATAAACGTACAAGTTAGTAGAGGCTTACTGCTCTCAAACATGAGTCTTAATTTACATTATTTTCTAAATTTATATATGTATGAAGGTGTATCAAGTACCCTAATATGATTTTTTTTTTTTTGCAACATACACCATTCTAATGTTATTTTTTAGTTTCGTTATCCAATACACTAAAAATAAATTTTATACTTTTAAAAAAAATTATTCTTTTTAATTGGGATATTTTAGGAAAATTAATATGAATTCGTAAGCGAATTTTTTAAAAAAAGGGGGGGCAATATGACACTTTTAAATTTTAATAAGTTGTGAGACGCTTCTCAACCGCCAATATTATTTGTTCATTTGTTGCGCGCGCATATTAACGATTAACTGTCTTTTACCGCTGGCCAAAAAAAAAAAACCTGTTTTTTTCAGTTTTTCCTACTGACAACATGAAATGTTAAATACATACTAACTCAGTGATTAAATATAAAATATAGTTTATAGTAGTAATTAATTGCACAGATGCTATACTGAGAACCGGAAGAGGTAGTAACACGCATTATTCCTGGAGCAGCCTACTGTTCTTGATTTCATTCGCCCGTCTCGCATCTACCCTCCTCGCTAATCTTCTTTGTGCTTCATTCTGAACGAAACATGAGTGGGGACAGAGTCCTTTTTACAACGCGAAACATTCCAAGCCTCGCCAACTCTTTCAACAATGTCGTGGACGCCGACGACCACGAACCGTTGTGGAAGAAGACCACCCTCGGTCTCGCCACCGATGGTTATGGTGGGCTTGGTTCCCGTGGCGATCATTGCAAATTCGCCTGTGTTTCCATAGCAGAGAGGAAAGTTGATAAAGAATTCATGCCCACGCTGGCTCAGCTCCTGAAGCATCCGCTGGCCGTTGTCGCATTCGTGCCCAGAGATGTTTCCTTGTTTTTCGCTGGAGCCATTGCCGGTGCTGCTGCTAAGACTATCACTGCTCCTCTGGATCGTATCAAGATCCTTATGCAGGTACTGTATCGAACTTAACACTGTTAATTCCTCGACTGCATTTTTTTATACGTCGTTATTTTTGAGAACTGCAATAACCGAAATTCGCTACATTTTTCTGTGTGTCGAAAATTCTTCTTTTTTCGTCCTTAAGCTTAGAGATTGAAGCTAGCAAATGGAAATTCAAGTATGGAAGATCGATATTTTGTCAACCTTGACCAGATATAAACTTTCGGTCGTCTTTAACTTTTCTGTCAATTGACGTAAATTTGTTTTCATGGTAAAAGGAATTGCAGATATGTCCAATATTTTCATTCAATAAGAATGAGTTGCTGCAATTTGTAATTTGTTTGGACGTGCTTAACGTATTGTGGCATTTTTTTTTCCAATTTCTCTTTTCATTTTTTATTTTTCCTTTCCAGATTCTTTACTACTTTGCCTTCTTTTTTAATACTTATGTCCTTATAATTTAGCGAAGAGATATGATCCTTGCTGATCAGAAATTTTTTTGCTTTGTTGTCGTGTGTATAGATTGCAGACTATTTTAATATTGCATTATATATTTGCAGACTCATGGAGTACGAGTAGGGCAAGAAAGTGCTAAGAAGGCAATTGGTTTCATTGAGGTATATGACGATTGCATCGTTTCCTATTTTTATATGTGCATCAAATTTAAATGATTTGTTTATACCTATTTTATGGTAGCTAATAGCATGGATGCGTTGAAAGTGTTAATCTTTCTTCTGCAGGTTTTATAATAAGCTGATTGCTTATATGCCATGTATAGCCTCCTTTGGGCCAGACGCTTTCTTTCTTTCTTCCTTCCTTCCTTCCTTCCTTCCTTCTTCTTCTTCTTTTTTAAAAAAACATTGTAGAGCTTTGTTGTTGTACCTATCTAATTTGAAAGATAGATAAGTCACCAAATTTTTGGTATTAAAATTGCCAACTAACTTATCATAAGGTTCCCTTTTGTCACTAGATGGATCCTCTTAGCAAAAGATTAGTATATACTTGACAGTAAATGACAGTAAATGCTGTATTGTTAGTCTACCCTATCTCTTTGCCTCAACCTTTGATGCATCTTGTCAGTAAATGCTCTTTTGATCAGAACATTTATCCAAAAATTTTTGTTGGAGCTAACTCGAATATGAATTACAGGCTACAACACTTATAGCAAAGGAAGAAGGCATCAAGGGTTATTGGAAGGGCAACCTCCCCCAGGTCTCTACAAATGATTGAATCTATTGGTATCTATTTCTCCAAATAATATTGATTGGCCATTTCATGTGTTTTAGTGTTTCTTCTTTTGCATCCCAGGTGATTCGGATCATTCCTTATAGTGCTGTCCAGCTTTTTGCTTATGAAACCTATAAGGTGACCCCCTAACTATCTTGTAAGATGTTTCAGTGCTAAATATTTTTTTGTGCAAGTCTAGAGTTATCCTTTCGGATTTCTAGAAAATATTCAGAGGAAAGAATGGTGAGCTCTCTGTTTTCGGAAGACTTGCTGCAGGTGCTTTTGCTGGCATGACATCCACTTTTGTAAGTAACTTATTCCAAAGGACTTACTTGTAGGTTTGACAACCATGCTATTATGTTATTGTGCTTCATTCCAGCATTATATTATAGCATATTTTATATAACAAGATGAAGAATTTCTGTTGCACATTGATAATTTTCACAATCTTCTAAATTCTAATATTACTCTTGAGTTTTACTTATTGTTATTTATAACTATACTATCTATCAATGCATCTAATTTTGTCTATCTATGTAGATAACATACCCATTGGATGTGTTGAGATTACGATTGGCAGTTGAACCAGGTTACCGAACCATGACAGAGGTATGGTAAGCCTGGCTTTTGTATCTCATAAAGATCCGCCTCCTTGAAAATGGATCAAACTGTGGCTTTTCCAGGTTGCTTTGGGCATGCTAAGAGATGAAGGGTTTGCATCTTTCTATTATGGCCTGGGGCCTTCCCTAATTGGAATAGCTCCTTATATTGCTGTTAACTTTTGTGTTTTTGACTTGTGAGTTCATGATAATCTTTTATCTTCTAAGTAAATTAAAAGAGAATGGACTTGGATATTGAAATTGAAACATCTTAACCATCTCTGAATGATAGATTAAAGAAGTCGTTGCCTGAAAAATATCAAAAGAGAACTGAAACCTCCCTACTAACAGCTGTGCTTTCGGCTTCTCTCGCCACTATTACATGCTACCCTCTAGACACTGTGCGAAGACAGATGCAAATTAAGGGTACACCTTACAATACAGTTTTAGATGCTCTTACAGGTGGGCATTGCTCCTCTTTACTTTCAACATAAAGTAGTTTCCTCCGCACACATTTGGTATATGTGTGTATGCTTATCTCCATAATTTGTGTGCTAGTAAGTGACAAATGTATAAGCTTCAAAGGTTATTCGGCATTAAAAGTCCCATATACTAAAAGGTCTAGCTTGCGTTTTAGTGTGTAGTCTTTTGCCCAGGATAGTTGGCATTCATAGCTGGAGTAGTTATGTCACTTTATTGGTTCCTGGAATTTAAATATTTCCTTAATCAGACATTCTTAGAATTTTTCAGCAATCAGTTTTATATTTGCTTATGTACTTAAAATTCATCTCTGTTGTCAGTAGATGTCAGTCGCTGAATCACAATGCGTAGTTTTCCAATTGTTCACTAGAAATTTAATGGGTACTAATCCCTTATTTGGTGTGAGGGATCAAGACTTCAGCTGAGACTTGCTTTAACAGACTGAGATCTGCTGTTATATTTTCTTCCACACCATTTTTTCCTTTTCATCTTGAATGTCCTACCCAATATTTTATACAGGTGGTGCTATCGTAATATAAATTAGGGTAAGATATGGAAATTTCAGGAGGTTTTCACTTGCTCACAAGTGATTCAAATTCAATTATATTATGAGCTGTATTTTGTAGCTGTCTACTGCAGAATGCAGGTGCTGTGTCTTTAGTATAAGTTATTTATTTTTATCACTTTAATGAGGAAAGAAGCCATGCAAGACAGTCTGTTCTTATCAAAGGCCTTCAAAATCTATTACAGCTGATAATGTCGAGTTCTCTTTCTTCTATTGAAAATGTTTCATCCAGAGAGTTTATCTATGAATTAGGATTTTTTCTGTGATGCCCCTACATCTTGAAATAATTTTAGATTCTATTTAATTTTTCAATGATTTTTCAGATTATATAAGCATGAAACTCCTAACAAGAAATTTTTGACTTTTAAGCATGAAACTAGCCCACTAAAGGCAATTACTATAATTGGGATTCAGGCTTAACCAGGTTGTAGCCTGTTGCGTCTGGATACATTTTAATTTATTTAAAAGATGAGAATGCTTGCAGTTTAATGCCTCGCTAGTTTGTGCTATCGGCAAATCAATAATTCCCCTTATGCAGGTATTGTAGAACGGGATGGAATTATTGGCTTATACCGGGGCTTTGTGCCCAATGCCTTGAAAAACCTACCAAACAGCAGGTGCATCTGATCTTCTTTTGTACATATGACTATGTCATTAAAAACTATGATATATCGACTTGATTTTTATTGCAATCTTCTCACTGCCTCAAACCTTCTTGTGGCCTAGTGATAACTTCATTTTTCTTACCGAACACATAATTGCTTCCTGCTTGTCGGAAAATAAGATGAAGAAATAATATCGTCTTAAACTAGACCTCTGATGTTATGATTGCCAAGGCAAACTCAGTTGCTTTTGTACTATGCTAAGCATGCAGATTGATGAAAATTAAAGTTAATTATGATCATGTCTATTTTACTCTGAATCAAGCTTGTGCTTTATCGTTTGATTTCTCCTTTTTTCTTCTCTGTGCAGCATCAGGCTTACCACATATGACATTGTTAAACGCCTGATTGCAGCAAGTGAGAAGGAGTTCCAAACAATTGCAGAGGAAAATCGCAAGAAACAAACAAATACCAAGACTCAATGATATAGTGGAAATAGAATTCATTTGTCGGACCCTAATTTTCCTCCTAAGATATTGCTCTTGTAGCATCATCCACTAGTTATGGGAGTGTCTTTACTCCTGAACTCTCAGCCTTGCTGCCAATGTTGTTGTAGGGAAAAACCCAAAAGTGTTCTCTGCAAGGTACCTCAGTCCATCTATGATCTGTATAGTTTTCCGAAAGCAATCAATAATGTGGTGCTCAGTGTGGGGGCAATCTTTTTTATCCGAAAAGATGATAGCCTGAGGAACTCTATACCATTCTTATCTTGTTCTGGACCAATGGAGAGTGAATTTTTTAGGAGAAACGGTTGTTCCAAGTGCTTTGTAATTGTTATATTCTTTTGCTCAATTCCTTGGTCGTATTTGATCCTGCCATGCTGTATTTTGTCAAACTGAATGCTGGAAATATTATACTAGTCAATCCAAGTTATTTTGTTCTTTAGCCTATCATCACTTATAAACTGAATTATTCCCTGTTTATTGTTCTACCGAAATCGATGGACTCATCAGTGCACTATGGGCAACATTATAATCACAATTACTCACAACAACCTTGCCATACAAAATTCTGAAGAGATGCTGCTTAGTGGAATACATGTAATATTCAAGTGCAGAGTTCTATTATTCTTTAATATCTGTCGCAGTACAAATTCTGCATTTTTTTCAGTGATACACAGCAGTGCCTCGCACGGTAAAAGGACCCATTCCTCTCGCAAACTATCATATCTCACAGTTGTAGGAGACATCTCAGTGACTTTCCAGAGACCAAAAGATCAAAGGCTTTGTTAATGTCATCAAAGGGGAGCTCGTGAGTAATGAACTCGTCCAGCTTCACCACCTGCGAAGAGGGCCATAACAGGTGAGTATATTCCTTCCATAGTTTCTATAATGATGATTTAATGAAAGAAAGACAGGAAAGAGGGGGATGTGTTTGGATGGTCATTACTCCTTGCAAGCATTGTTTGGCAAAAAGAGGGAGCTGAGTCTTCCCTTTGAAGCCTCCAAAGACTGAACCAACAATTCTGCGACCATCAAACAGCTCCATTGGATGAATTGGAAGCATTTGTGGTGTTGCATGAATTCCCAATATCACTGTCAATCCCCATCCCTGTTTCACCATTATATAATATTTGTCAAACAACAAGAAGGCTTCTTGTTGTTCTTGTTGTGTAGACATGTAGAAAGAAATGGATACCTCATGAACAGACAAGAAGGCATTTCGGAGGACATCAGAATTTCCTACACATTCAAAGCTATAGTCTACTCCTCCTCCAGTCATTTCTCTTATTCTCTGCCAATGATATAACAACATTTATTATGGAAAAATGGTTAGTAACAACTTTTTTGTTTTGAACAAACAATTCTTAGTTATTAGCATAACATTTGTTATAGGATGGAATCAGTTCTTGGAAAGAAAAGACGAACCTCGTACACGGGCTTCTCTTCATCCCTTGGATTTATGAAATCCGTCACTCCCATTTCCCGGGCTTTCCACCACATTCAAAATGTATTAGTTGTTATTTATCAATAATATGAAATCTGAGCGATCATAAAAACAAGGCATTATCTTTTAATTAATGGATTATATAGGAGTCAGCCAGGCAGGTACCTTTGATCAATTTGTCGGGGTTGGTGTCTATGCCGATTATTTTGGATGCCCCTCTTGCTTGTGCCCCTTTTGCCACCTGATTCAATTTCAATGCAATCTCTCACTATTTGCATTCATCATGGAATATTCATAAATCTTTTACATTTGGATTATTTATAACTTGTATACTTCCCCTTACTCATATTATAAACCATCTCTAACTATCTCATCATAGTCAAGAAGGCATGATTAACTCATTGACTTTGAAAATGAAACATTTTTCTAACTGTCCGTATTTAAGAATATAGAGAAACAGGTAAAGGGCTGCCAATGCCACATTCTCACACCCCTTGTAATTAACCTCTCAAATGTTTTTTATTTTTTTATTTATTGATTATTAGATTCTATATAAGATTAGTGACATTCGGCATGAAATGATGCAATTTTAAATTTTCTTTAGGATTTAAAAAAAAAACTTTGAAATTGTGCAATCTTGACTTTTAAAAAATAGGAAAATTGAAAACTACACCATTCTATGTCTGTAAAATGTCAAAATATGACTAATTTTACGTAAAATATAGTGATCAATAGGAAAAATAACATTTTAGAGCGTCATAAGGAGTATTATTCAAATTTCAAGTCTTCTGGATAACATTTTGAAAAAATTTATTAGTGACTCATCAACCGCCCTATATTATGAACAGTCAATATGAGCACAACATATGATGGAAGATATTTTATATATATATATATATATATAGAGAGAGAGAGAGAGAGAGAGAGAGCTAACAGCGAGGCCCACTGCTCCCAAACCGAAGACAGCAACAGCAGAATCAGATTCAACATTGGCTGTGTTCCATGCTGCTCCCACCCCTGCACTCTCATTTTTATTCAATTCTTTCATCAAATCTAATCCCATTTCAATTTCAAATCTAATATATATATATATATATATATATAAAACTCAAGTCAATTCTAAATTAAAAAATAAAGAAGATATTTTAAATCAGTTTAGTTGATTGAAGAGTCTGGAATCACGGCATGAAATCAAAAGAGTGCCTCAAAATAAACAATTGAGCCATCTCCAATCCAGAGAGACCTGGCCATCACTATTTATTTTCATCTTATCACATTGCAAAACAGATAAAAATCTTTTAACTTTCCTCAATCCCCCACCTCATGTCACTACAAGTTGACGATATACACCAATTCTGGGTCAAGTCAACCGGCAGAAATGCAAAATCAGACAAACAAAATAATTAATTAATAATTAATTAATTAAACCTTTTTTTCAATGCTCGGCTTCGCACGCAAACTGAGGCAGCCAAATACGAAATCACACACCTTTGGCGTACGAGAGATGAGGTTTGTACAAGTAAAACAACGTTTATGAACGAAGCAAAACCATATAATGTCAAATAATTTAAAAAAAAAATTACATACATCCTATTTTGTCAAGATTATATATATTTTTATTTTGAAAATGTACGAATGTCGCAAAGTAAAAATGAAAAAAAAAAGTTCTTGTAAGTTCAGCAAAATAACAAAGAAATTTTTTTAGTTTTTTTATTAAATTTTAAGGAAAAAAGTATAATTTTCAAATATAAAAATTATATAATTTAATATGGTATACACGGAATTTAAAGCCAATTATAATATAGTATTTATGAGTTGTAAGTAATGCAACACCCCGTCCGCCAATATTTTATACATATAGAGTCCACATATAATTCATTGGAAGTCGCATAATTGATAAGGGATATAAATACTATCGTCTACTTTAACCTCCTCGCAAGACAGCAACATTCGAAATTCCCATGCAATTTTATATATATATATATATTGGGGGAACGTGTACTTTTATTATAGATAGAGATTCATAACAAATCCAAGTAATTCAATATCTATATAATTTTCAAAATAATATGTAACACAAATAAAACTAAAAAAATGGATATAATTTATTCAATTTTTATTTTTTAATGAAATCTAGGTCTCTGATTGCGAGTGAATTGACCATGGGAACTTTAAGGTAATAGTCAAATGCTCCATTGCCCTTCGCCTTGGGCAAGACAAGGGACGTTAACGTCATTGCATCCGTAGAAAACACGAAAGCGATTGTCCAATGTTCGTTTCAAGGGGTGTTTAAAAACAGCCATGACCGCTTAAAACAGTGCTTAAATCCAAACACCTCCTTAAATTTTTTTGAGCTTAAGTTTGTTTCAGATCATAGTATTTGAAGTTTTTGAGGAAAAAAGAAAGACTTTACCGGTGGAAACGCCACAGCTGAGTAAGGTGAGGTTTTTGAGGCAGTGCTTATCGACGCCGCTGAGGTTGACGACACAAGCCGAGTCAACGACGGTGTACTCGGTGAAGGTGGAGGTGTTGAGGAAATGGTAGATGGGTTTGCCGCCGTCTACGGTGGTGAACCTGGTGGCGCCGTCAGCCACCATGAGTTTCTTCATGGGGTTAACTCCAAAGTTTTGGCACATATTGGTACGGTCAGAATTGCACAAGTTGCAGTGGCCACACTGGCCGTTGAAGATTGGCACCACATAGTCTCCTTCCTTCACATCCTTTACTCCTTCCCCTACGCTCTCCACTATCCTGCATTTATTTACTCTTCATTCATATCTCATGCATCAACCGCCAATTCAGTTTACCCTTATTTTTCCTTTGAAAAACCATTTTGCTTAATCAAATACCTAATTTTTCTTTATTAGCATCAGTAATTAGCCTTTTTCACTTTGTTCCCTTACTACTACTAATCCCTGAACAACAGAACCAACTAAGAAAAATTAAAGTACTTAATTGGAAAAAAAAAACCATGCAGAACCCAAATTAAAACTGGATAGAAAAATATTTGTATATGCAAAATGGTTCTCTCTCTTTGTTTTTTCCCCCCTAAAGAAAAGGTTATATCTCTGTAGGAGTGCCCTGGGTTATTAATGTTAATACCTCGTCCTGTCCTTAATATATATAAGATTCACATTATCGCTCATCCAAATTAAGAAACAAGCATTTAAATTTGGGATACCCGCAAGCTTCATGGCCAAAAATCCTCGGATAGGCCCTTTGAGCTTCGTTCTGCACAGAAACAGAAGAAACCGATCACATTTATAAGGATAAAGTTTCATATCAGAAGAAGAAGAAGAAGAAGATCTTTAAGGGTTTAAGAATAACAGACGTGGCCGAGCCAGGCAGTGAGATCTGTGTGGCAGATGGAAGTGAAGAGGATCTTGATTCGGACTTCCATTTTCTGGGGAGGATGAACCTTCACTTGGCTCTATCACCAACGGTTCTCCAGCCCCATAAGCAACCGCCGCTTCATATATATTTCATTCACAATCTCAGAAAAATGGCAATATGTATGATCCATGATTTTGATGAATATATATATATATATATAATTACCTCTGCAAGTAATGATCTTGCCCTTTGTATCATTCGGACTCAAGTGCTCCAAACCCATCTTCTTCTTCTTCTTCTTCTGCTTGAATTGCTTAGCTTCTCCGTGATTTGTGAAATATGGAGTGGGCATGTATCTTTATATAGACAGTTGAATGGAGAAAGATGGCGTATATGGCAATTAAGGATTTGGTTTTGATTTTTTAAAATAATAATCTTCCCTATATCTCTATTAATTGGCTTGCCTAGCTGGCTCTATATACGTAGGGTAGGATGGGGTTCCCAGTATTTAATGACTTATTAATATTACGTATTACTATATTTGGAGATATTATATATTTATACATCCTCCTTTTTTGATAACAAGACTTTCTTCCAGAAGTAGTAGTATTTTTTTCATAATTTTTTTATGTTCTCTATTATAATTATTTAAAAAGGAAATGCCCTTCATAAACTCATTTTGCAAGTATCTCCCTCTTTTTAATATTGTGAATGTGAGTTGTGATTAAAGTATTTCTGTTGGCAAAAAAAAAAAAAACTCGGGATGGTTTTGAAATATTTTAGTTTTTTTTAAAAAAAATCAATCATTACGACTTTTTTTTAAAATTTTGATTTAATTAAAACATGCATCCTATTTTTTGTGTGATGAAAATTAATGTTCAGTTTTAATAAAATAAACAGGATTCATGAAAGTAGAAAATTCAAGAACGCATTTATTACGACTTTTTTTTTTAGTGCAAGAACTTTGAACCTAGCTGAATCAAAGAACAGATAAAAGGGAAGACTCCAATGTCTTTGTCAATTTATAATCATCACTAATATGGAAAATGAAAACCCCATTTACACATTGGTCATCAAAGCCAAGTGTGAACAAAATCCCCATTGAACTGACCGCTGACTTGCTTTCAGTAATTAAGATTAATTCAACAAGAAAACCTTCACTTTTTTTTTTTTAACTCTTCGTGTCCTCTTTACTTTTTATCTTCATCACTGAATTAATTTGTAATATTTCATATTTTGATGTTTTATCTTAATATTAAAGAATAAAAATGATATACTGTCTAGATTAAACCTTTGTCAGTTTAAATTTGTTATTTTTTATTTTTATTAGTTAATATCATAATAATATTGTTATAATATATTAAATTTAGCCTTAAAAGGTTAATCCAAATTACCCCACTACGCGTTTTTTAAAATAAAGTCATTGCCTGTCCAAAAAAAAAAATTCCAACACATGTTTGGTTGATTACTTGATTTGATGTGGTGATGTGTCCGATTACCGCGGACAAAAATTAGCCGGCTTTGCCTTCTATGTTTTCACCAACAGCTACTGGGTGGCTTTATAAGAATTAGTTAACTAATTAAATAGATTAAAAAAATTAGTTAAATTAGTTATTTGTAATAAATATATTATTTTTTTAAAATATATTTTAATCAGATATATTAGCTAGATTATCACCATTATAAACTACTTCCAGAAAAAATAAATAAATATGAGAGACAAAATAAAAGTAAATAAGTTTTTATATTAAGGAATCGAAGTAGTATATCATTACTTTTTAAAATTTAATCAAACTATATTTAACATTTTTTAATTTTTCTGCCAATATATTTTTTTCTTTTAAAACTACTTTATATATTTTTTTAAATATACTTTTAATGAACATAACCTGGACATATTTTATTTATTATACGGAGTTCAAAAATAAAATATATCTTTCAGATATAATAAATAGGAAAATTTATTATAGTCCTTTTTTTTTATTTTGATGTACATATAATAAAAAAAATACCGTCAATAAGACGCTAAGTGACATGTGTTTATGCCAATAGTTAAAAATTTTATTGTTGGCAAGGGAAAAAAGTTAAAAAGTTATGTCCTAATGCATGGACACTTTATGAGATTTTTAAAAGTACGATTTTACTGTCAACATGTCACAACGAACAATTCAATCCATGTCAAGTTTTAATATGGATATGCGTGTGCGCGCGTGTGTGTAAAATATATGTATGAGAATGTGAGGTTTATCTTAGCTCTAAGGGTCAGATGGGATTTGGGGGCAGTGAGGGGTTTAAAAAATTTAAAATGAAAAAAAATAGTTATATGATAAATTAGATTTGTTAACATAAACAAAATAAATTACACATAACCAAAAAAGAGCCGCCTTGCATATCCTTAGCTTTAGATATTTAATGAGTTCGTGTTTTCAATTAAATTAAGGCATGTGAATTTCTTAAGATTATCTACCCTTTACAATTGACTTCTTTTGATTTAATTATAAAAATTATATTAAGTATATAAAATTAAGTACATAAAATCTTCTCTAAATTTTTTTCAAATGAAATGGCACATAATTCTACGAAAGTTTTCGAGTACTCCATGGATGGTTGTTGCCATATAGAAAAGCGATTGTAGACGGCTTTAAGTTTACAGTTGTCTATGGTTATTCTTTTGGTGGAACCGAAAAAATCAAAATATCATTAAAAAAGAGGAGTTAATTATTACGCCCGTATTTAATATAAGAGTTAGTTAACTAATTTATAATAAATTAAGAAAGTTTATTAATTTAGTTATTAATAAATATGAGTTGAATTTTTTAGAATCTGTTACTAATAATGTATATGGGTTAGAACTACTATTTAATAAAATCTTTGATATGTACAATTATTACAAGGTTTACTTTAAAAAAATGAATAAAAATAGAGATAAAATGAATTAGAGTCTTATATTTAAAATCAACCTAGTTCTTACATAGATAATATTTTGCCAAGATATTAGTTAGAATATGTCATGAACTTCAAGATGGGTTATGTATCTCTCCGATCATAAACAACTTTTTATTATTTTTTGTGGATTTAACTAGATGTCTCGGATAATAAATAAAAGAAATTAACGAGAGAAGGTGAAGAATAAAAGGCGGTTTGAACATTAAGATGTTAAGAGAGACAAAAAAAAATACTCTGCCATTTTTGCACGGATCTACCCTTACATAACATCCAAAGTGTGACCAAATTTGTGAGGGGCAGCTCCACGTGCTTTCCACTACCACTTATAATATTTCTTCTTATCTTTAATATAATAGCTAGTAAATTAATTTAAATAAATTAAAAAAATTAAGTTAGTTATTTGTTACAATATAAGTTAAATTTTCTAAAATACCCTCATCAATCATATGAAATAATTTAAATTTTAATTTCTAAAATACCCTTATTAATCATACATAATAGCTAAAACTACAATTTGGTAGAATTTTTAACATATATAACTACTACAATGACTACTATGAAAAAAAATAGATAAATATGAGAGATAAAATAGATTGGAGTTTTATATTTAAGACACAATTAAAAGCCAAACTAACTCTTATATTAAGGATTAAAAGTAATAGGATTCAAAGTGTTTTCGGTGCATTGAAAAATTCCCGGCAAAAAAAAAATTGGAAGAAAGTTTTTTTTTTAATTATGTTTTGTTAAAAGGATCAAGAAACTTACAAATCTATGTGAGTAAGTTTTTCTTATTAGTATTTTCTTTCAAAATCTCACTTTGCAACAAATTAAATGGGCCCTAATTCGTAAAATTTGATTAGTCTTGTTTATAATGGAATTGATAGATGGAGAAAGAAATTTGGAGAAAGAAAAAAACTTACTACTCCTTATTTAATATAAGATTTAATTAACTAATTTTAAAATATTAAGAAAATTATTAAATCACTTTAAAAGATTATACTTATTATTTTTCTCAAACTAATTTGTCTCACTTATAAATTAATATTTAATCTAATTACACACGTAAGTATTTTAAATAGATCATGTTATATATGTTATAATTAAATAATTTAATAATTTTTTTAATCTCTACAAATTAGTCAATTAGATCTTATATTAGGAATTGAATATGATAGTTCGTAAAATTCTTGTCGTGTGGTCACTATTTTTTGGGGGGAAGAAAATATCCAATCTCAACTTGCGAATTGCAGAAAGTCACAGTCAAAAATAATCTAAATACCATGCATATCTAATATATGTATCAACTTCATAATTAATTTGTTTGTTGGCAAAAAAAAAAACTGTCTTCCGAAGTTGACACCGAAAGTTGACTTGCCTAGGGTTTGTCTAGATATTTTTTTGGTGATATTTTATCCATAAAGTTAATTACATAAATGCATGAAAATGTAGTATCTATGGAAAAAGGTTTTTGGGGGGGCGGGGGGAGCGTGCAATTGGAGCAGCACTGGTGAGTTTCACATGAACCAATTTGCTTTTGCTACTTCATAGCATCCCAACTTGCCTATTAAAACCATGTATCCCCTTTTTTTTGGTTAATTTTCCTTTTTGGCCCAACTGAAATGATGTATTCCTGCTTCTATTAAATTTTTCGGTGCCTAACTGGAATCTCGATGTGAGATTTTATCAACTTTAATTCTATTATTCGAAGGTTAGCCCTCAATTTGATTTTTTTAAAAACTATTGACTTGACTGCCGTAAGTTGACAAGAAGGATTTGCCTTTCAACTAGGTAAAAATGTAACTTATTTTAAATCTGACTTTTAAAAAAATAAAATTGGATAAAAGTTAGATTAGGTAGTGTGATTTATGTTTGGATTAACTTTTATAAAATTTAGTTTGTAAAGTAGAAAAGTTGTTTGGCTTATAATTAGATAAGTAAGTTTAATTTATAGAATGACCAAAATAGATATGACTTTTATTAAATAATAAAAATCAATTAAAAATATGAATTTACAAAATGTAATGATTTTAAATTATTATAATTGGAAGAAGTTATATTTAATGAATAAAAATATATTTAAATTAGAAATCATAGTAATGTGAAAATTGAACCAAATAACATTAATATAATTAATTGGATGATATACTCTGCACAATTTATGTAAATATAAAATAAAAGATAATATTAAAAATTAAAAATATTATAAAATTATTTTAAAAATTATCTCTACTTAAGAGAGTGTTAAAAATAAATAACTAAAAACTGATTGGAAAGTATAAGGAATATGCATATGGAAGCACAAGAATAATATAATATGAGGGTAAAAATGTTTTTTAATTCCTAAGAGTTACTTTTTTATAAGTCATAAGTAGTTTTAGATATTTTTATAATCGTGCTTAAAAAAAAAAAGCTTTTAATCTATAAGTTAGATTGATCAAAAGCTGTGACAAACAACTTTTAAATTTGCAACTGACTTATTAAATTTTAAGTTATTTTTGGCTCTTAAAATGCTGCAACAAACAGGCACATCGAGAGAACACAATTTTAAATTCCCAAAGGCATATTTATTACGAAGGTTATACCTCAAATGCTCAAGACACGATAATAATTAATCTCCAGTGCAAAGTAATTTGAGAATATCCTAGATTCAACACTAGGAAAAAATGTGACTTAAGTATACACAAACGTAATGAAAATTCTCACATTTTTCTACTTGAAGACATGTAGTGTCCTTCTCTACTAATTACCTCTTAAAAATCCGATGCTTTTTATTACTAACACTAATTGAAAATTTTCTTTTATAAAAAATACATATCCCCTATATTATAACACAAACGCGTGATTTTAAAACTAATTGAATTAAGGTGTAAGTTTATTTTGAAAGTTTTTACCTAGAAGCGTTGGTTATTTGAAATTTTTTGGGGTAAAAATTTGCCCCTAAAATTTAAAATTGTAATAATTTTGTTCTCAATACTAATATTATTTTCGCCTGAACAAATGTACTTACATTGTTTTATGGAGGAAGCATGGCCCAATTGGCCAACCCTGACCCATTTTGATTGGGCCTGGACACATGTGCCACGTTATTTTATGAAGGAAGTTTGGCCCAATTATCCGAATATAGGCCATGAACTTCATAAATGCGCGGCTTCGACTTGATTGCAAGTCCTGTTATTTGTTTGTTAGTTTCTGAATTTTAGAAATTAAGTACAACTCCTAAAAGTGAAATGTTCTTAATTAGTAGATAAAATTGAATTTCCCTTTGAATAAAGTTCAAGATTAATTGTGAAATGGGATTTTTAATATCATGATCCAGTTAAATGAAATAATCATAAAAAGGTCATTCATGCATTTAAATTGAGGGATTAGCCTTATTAGTACTAATAATAACACGGAAAGATTCTTGAGTGCATTTTGATGCATTTGATGGATTGCTCACGTGATGACAAAATTTGGCAACTAATTTTATAATTTTTATTCTCTTGGATCTTAAATATTGTGCTTAATGTATTACATAATTGGAAAGTTAATGTTGGTCACATATATAAGACATATTTCATATGTTTATCAATTATTAACCCTATTGATATTCTCCTAATAATAATTAAGTAGGAGAGAGAAGGAGGGAATTAAAAAATATACTTAGGGTGTATTAGAAGGAATGCATCATATTAACTAATTTAACTAATATTTTTAATCCAGTTAATTAAGTCTTATATTAAAAACCGGAGGAATATGAAACTTTGTTGAAGGATCTCTTTTCTTTGAATCTCTCTCGTTTAATAATTGTTTTTATCGTTATCAATTTATTTTTTCCACTATTTTAATTTCCCACATTTAATATGTTTTAGGAATATTCTCGCAAAAGTGACACACATGTTTTATATGATAATGACAAATAATTACCTTAATCAATTTTTTTAAACTGTACGGATTACTTAACTAGGTTCTTATCATTAGGGCAGGAGGAAGTAATTGCTTCGACTTTAATATAATGAAATGGACATAATAGCTTCTCTTCCAGGTTGAAAGATTGCTTCTTAGAAAAGTCGAATAAAGGTTTGCAATTTGAATTAGTAAATATTTGCTATCATAATTTAACAATAGATTAGAATGCAAGGTTTAATTATTTTCCGTACACAGATATCAACTGAGCAATAACTTTGCCAATTATAAACAATGAGACCGTTTAGCAGTTTTGTTTTGCTCTTAAATACACGGTCTCATTTTCCTGTTTCTCACATCAACAAACCCCCCCCCCAATTACCTTAGGGTATGTTTGGCTCAATGAGAGGAAGGGGAGGGGAGGGATTTTAATGGAGGGAAGGGGAGGAGAGTGGAAGGATTTTAATATTATCTTGTTTGGATTTATAAAAAAGGAGGGGAGGGGAGGGAAAAATATTTTAATATGACAATTTTGCTCTTATTTTATTTAAGACATGGGCATAATGGTCACAATATGAAAAAATATGAGTATAATAGTTACAACATGACAAAATATGGGCATAATGGTCATAACATGGCAAAATATTACCCTTTCCTCCAAATCCTCCCAATTTTGGAGGGGAGGTTGAGGAGGGAGGGGAGGGAAAATTTTTAAATTTTCCCTCCCCTCCTAAATTTGTGTGTTGCCAAACAAAGGAAATGATTAAAATCCCTCCCCTTCCCTCCCCTCCCTCCCAAATCCCTCATACCCAACACACCCTTATTTGTTAGGACATTTTTAACTTTATGAATTAAATTTTAATCATGAAATGAAAATGTTAATTTTTTAAAAATGTCACAAAATCTCTATATATCAGTTACAACAACAAAATTATCTTTTTCTGAAAAAACAGAATTCTACGAATTAGTTAGAATAATAGCCTTGTATTTAGGATAGGAGGGAATAAACTTGACCTACATTGCCCCTTAGGACTATTGCTAATGTATTTTTTTCTTATTAACTTAAAAGTACGATCTCCGATCCTAATTATAAGACCTCATTTGATTTTTATTTTGGTCCTAAACATAAGACCTAATCCACTTTGTTTTTTATATTTATTAATTTTTTTCTAAGATAGTCGTTATAATAATAGTAGTTATAACTAATACATTTGATTAGCGAGAATATTTTAGGAAAGATAACACATATTTATTACAAATAACTAATTTAACCAATTTTATTAATTTATTCGAATTAATTAACTAGCTCTTATATTAAAAACTAGTTAAAACTGAATTTCGAAACCAATTAATCAATCCATGTGATTTTGCAAAAATGTTCAAGAAGATAAAGTTTTAATTTGGATGCTATGCCAGTCATGTCATCCTATGGTGCAATCACTTTATCCAATCCCCCCAATTAAGGATGGGTCGGCTGTGGCATGACATGGTCTTAAAAGGCGGCGATTAATTTAAATATGCCACTTGTCCTATGAATGGGTCAATTTTATATTTAATTAATTAATTAAGTCGCATTAATATATGCCAGAACCTTCTTTAGAGGCTAAGTGGCCAAGTCCGAGGAGCCACTTGTTCTTGCTAATCACAATCAATAAATATTATTTAATCATGTGTTAAAGATAAGAGATTGGATTTTTCTCGCATACCTTGTGCTATTATTAGTACTTTGGGCGAGTGATCTTTCGGTCAGTCTAATGGATTGAAAAATTTAAGTTTTGCGAGCAGCTGATACGAAAAGTTACAGGGGAAAGCAATGATCATAAATAGTCCAAACTTTGTTGGTATTTTCTGTTGGCTGTACAATCCAACAAGAGGATAAGCTTGAGTCCAAAATAATCTTTGATCATTTGTTTATTGTAAAATTTTGCAAACTAAAAAATCTTAAGTGAATGTGGAATAAAATTTATACATATTTTTACTATTCACATAGCATGTATTCTCTAACTTCTGTAAATTTTTTTTAAAAAAATCTTAATGATAACTACTATTATATATATCTTGTGAATATCGATTGGCTTCTTAAATTAAAAGAATCTATGTATGATTTTCATAAGTTATATTGCTTCCGGTCTTTAATATAAAATCCTGTTTGACTATTTTTTTATTCTAAATATAAGACCCCAATCCACTTTATCTCTCATATTTATATATTTTTTTCCAAAGTAGCCCTTTTAACAATGATAGTTCTAGTCAATACATTTGATTAGTAAGGACATTTTAGAAAAAACAATACCTATTTAGGACAAATAACTAACTCAACTTACTTTCTTAATCTCCTCAAATTAGCCAACTGGCTCTTATAATTAGGACTGGAGGTAGTATTGTCTTATTATCTTAGCCATTCATGAATCCAAAGAGTATTAATGTACTAAATAGTGCATCATGAACGTACATCTTAACGTTAGTATAAATAAAATATATTTTGCTAAATAAACAAACAACGTCAATGCATTAGTACACACTCCCTTTGTTACCTTATGTATTTATGCAGAGAATTCTCGTACTATTAGTTTTATTCATTAATTATCTATTAATAACTTGAAACTTAAAAGATTTATTGGCATATGATTTAAAATTTGAGGAATTATATGCATAAAAAGATAAAATCTAGGAACATAAATCGATAGTTTGAGGACTGTGTGTGTATATATGTATGTATGAATATAAAAACTTGGAGAGATTTATTGTAAAATTTCAAATATTAAAAAGGTTATTTACATATAACATAAAATTCAAGGAGTTTGCATAAGTTGACATAATAATAATAATAATAATAATAATAATAATATTATTATTATTATTATTATTATTATTATTATTATTTATTTTGGCCAAAGCATGCAACCAACCACTTAGAAGAAATGAAGAATGATAAGATATATAATTGCTTCACCTATATATATTAATGCAACCAGTAGAATGACGACACTTCCTTCACTTCACCAGCCTTGGCACATAGTAGTCAGCCATACCTAAACCACAACCACGAGCCTCCTCCTCATATTTTCATTCATTTAAATTATTATCCAAACACCTCTTGCTTTCATTACATTAATTATTAATTATTAATTATTAAACTACACTTTAATGGATTGCACTAGTATTGGTATATACTATATCTTCTTCTTAATATAAGAGTTAGTTGACTAATTTGAATAAATTAAAAAAATTTGTTGAGTTAGTTATTTATAATAATTAGGTATTGTCTTTTTAAAATATTCCTGCTAAGCATATATATTAGTTAGAACTATCATTTGATTGAATTTTTAATATGTATAACTATTACAAGAATTACTTTAAAATAAATAAATAAACATGAGAGACATATTAAATTAAAATTTTATATTTAAAATCTTAAACTAATTTTTATATTAAGAACAAGACGTATAGTTGATACAAGTAGCTGAACATTCGACTCGGTTCTAAAGAATGGCAGGGGCCACCGAGGTAGTTGAATTAAATGATAGAATTATATTTGATTTTTTTTCTTTTAAACAAAAAGTTTTCAAATAAAACATTGAGGGGCTCCCCCCTCATAACTTGTTTTATAAAATTTGTCGTGAGTTCAAACTCATAACCTCATATTTAAAATTTTTTTAAAATAAATATTTGGTATTATTTGGGTTATGAGTCTGAACAACTTCTTCTTTCGAATTTTACAGTTTATAAAACAAAAGAAATAAATATTTATTAGAATTGATAATCATTACTTAATCAACATTTTTTTATGTCATCGTTTTGAAGCTTTCCTTAAGACACTTTATTAGCGTTTTGAATTTTGTTAAAAGGGTTAAATTAAAAGTTGCAACAAATATCGAGGGAAAAAAGGAAGGGCATTTGCGTAATTGAAGAATATATCTTCGGATCTTTTACCTTCTTTCGGTGCAGTTTTAGTGAAGAGTGTGATTAGATTAGCTGACGAGGTGTGTGTAAGAGTTACGTGTGCCATAAGCGAAAACCCAGCAAATCCCACTCTTTGTCTCTTCTCCCTCACTCCTAGAATCCTCTCTCTTTCTCTCACAGCCAAATTTCCTGCCGAATTCGATTCCTTTGTTTCCTTCCTGGGATTATTTTCGCCGCAAAACGAGGATTAACGCTTGGGATCATGCAATTCCTAGGTTCTGCTGTGGGTTTACCGGTTTTTAGTGAGAATATCGTCTTTCTTTGAGTTCTGAATGGGAATTTGTTGACTAACGAAACGAAGGAGGAAAAATGCGCAAGTCTTTCAAGGATTCCCTCAAAGCTCTCGAAGCTGATATCCAGTTCGCCAATACTCTGTAATTTCTTCTTCTGCTGCTGCTGCTCCTGCTCCTCCACTCTTCTCTCTCCTCACCCACCTTGCCTTTGTAATTTCAATAAGCGTTTTGTTTTATAGATATGCATGTGATATTATGTGATTTTTGATGTTATACCAGATGAACATTTTCTGGGACTTTGAGGAAGATGATGAATTGCTGGTCTCTTGTATTATTTTGTGTTTTTGGATTATGACATGGGAAATTGGGCGTAAAAATTTTCAGATATCATCTTTGGTTGTTTGTTATCTAGTTATAACGTCATAGAAACTCTTATCTGTTTGTCCTTTTCCCCGTCGAGTGCTATGGAGTTAAAGCTAAAATTAGAATTTGGCTTCTAATTTTTAAGGTATTTGAGAGACCAGCGAACGGCTCAGCACCTAAATTGATTACCGAATGATCCTTTTTTCCCCCCAAAAAGGAAGGAAAGGAGAATGAAGTTGGGGTTTGTTTGAGTTTGGTGGGGAAGAATAGAAAGCAAGCAAGTTTTGGGGACTGAAATAGTTGTTGCGATCAACTATGGGACTATGGCGTTATTTGACTATTATACAATATGAGATGTGTTTGAATTTTGACTTGGGCCAGTAAAAGAAAGGACAGACCAATAACTGGTATCACTCCCAATTTTCACGTGATTGCCCAAACTTTTGAGTTGATTGATTCTTAACATACTACTCTTGGGGATAAAAATTTTGAGAGGTAACTCAGGCTTCAACTTCTGTAGGGATTCCTTTTTGATCCTCATTAAGGAGATAAAGAAGCTTTTATGTGCCTGTTTAAAATTTTAGTGCTTATCAGTTATCACTAATAATCGGTTATGAATTGCATCTATTTATACTCTATGTTACTGCATTGGTGTTTTAATAGTGCAAATTTCCCAGGGAGAAGAAGAATAAAAAGGTCCCTTCTTTTTTAGTTTTATTTAAACCTTTTCATTGCGCATAATGTGTGTGATACAGAGCTTCTGATTATCCAAGAGATTATGATGGTGCCTGCATCCAAATGAGATTGTCCTACAGTCCAGCAGCTCAATTTCTTCTTTTTCTGGTTCAGTGGACTGATTGTCACCTTGCTGGAGCGTTGGGATTGCTTAGAATTCTCATATACAAGGTACATTTTCTGCCTCTTTACTCTATAGCTGACTAGCTGTCTCCAGAGTCTGGACTCACCGCTTTCTATGTCCTTTTCATATAAACAGCTCAATATATATGTTAAGAAATATGATAATGTGAACAAGTGCTGCTTTTCACAAAACATTGGATTTCTTACAGGCATACGAGGATGGCAAGACAACAATGTCCATTTATGAAAGAAAAGCCAGTCTGAAGGAGTTCTATTGTAAGTGCAGAGTTATACTGAAAATTAAAAATAACTGTCATTTGCTTTTATTCATAAGTGAGCTATGATGGCTTTATAACTTTCCTGTGGAGATGTGCTTGACTATATATATTTGGTTACCTTTGATCTCTTTAATGACAGGCGTGATCTTTCCCTCTTTATTGCAACTACACAGAGGAATTACGGATGTAGAAGACAGAAAACAAAAAGAAATATGTGCTAGTAAGTATAAGTCAAAACCTGTGGTCAGGAAAGGAAAGCATTCTGAAATTGACATGGAGAGAGAGGAAGAATGTGGTATTTGCATGGAGGTGAACAGCAAGATTGTATTGCCCACTTGCAATCACTCAATGTGCATGGAATGCTATCGAGATTGGTAAGCAAATTGTGACATTTTAGAATTTTAATTAGCATACGGTGCATCATATTTTGTCCTCCCACATCTTGCTTAGACTGGTGTCCATAACTGGGAGGATACTTCCTGTGATAAAATGGTTATTAAGTTAAAACAATTCAATAAAAGAAATGACCCATCTAAGTTATAGAATCTAAATAATGGAGATATGGAAAATTTCAACATGTTCTTTCTCGTGTGGAAGGGTGCAGAACAAAGCCAGTTTATTAATACCCATTCTAGTTAAAGAATAGAACTGAATATTAAAGAAAGAATCTACTCCTCTTGAGATTTTCCTTTCAGAGTTTCCTTTTAAGATCTATGCTCGAGATTTTGTAATCTGAGCAGAAGTCCTAGTACCTCTTTTTTGAAAATATGCTTAGGCAATTGAAGTGTTTGGGCAAAGCAATGCTTCTGACACTCCATTGAGTTCTCAAAGCAATCTAGTTCTTTCAAATCGCTAGCAAAGATAAACTTTTTTTTATCAGAGATCTAGAGAAAAAGTGATAGGTCTACCCACTCTCGATCAAACTTACAAGCATATCATAGCTGAATTCAGTTATTTCAAACGTTTATGTAAGATTTTTTGTTACATTCATATTCCTGCTCACTGGTTTCAATTATATTCACCTACTCTTATTGCTATTGGATTTCCTTTATCATTTTATGGTTGCTTCACTTCTAAAGCATATAATACTGCCACTGGTTTAGGCATGCACGATCTCAGTCTTGCCCTTTCTGCCGGGACAGTCTGAAAAGAGTGAACTCTGGTGACCTTTGGGTGTACATGAACAACAATGAGATAGATGACATGGCCTCAATCACAAAGGAGAATTTAAAGAGGTTATTCGTTTACATTGAAAAGTTGCCTCTTCTTGTTCCAGATCCAATATTCATGTCTCGTCCTGTCCGCTTGTGAGAGAGCCAATTAAAGCAAGCTAATCATCTGAACTTCAAAACTCACATCTGTACATAGTTCTCAGTTTGTCCTCAGATTTCTGATTTTTTTTCCCCAAAAAAAAAAATGATTGTAGTCTCAGGTGTTTGCTATTAGGTTCTTCCATAGAATTATGTCAGCCCCAGGAACAATGCTTCGTTGGAATTTGGAAAAGGTTTTTTTTTTTAATATCACTCAAGGTGTTACAATTTTATTCAAGAACTTAGCTAGCAAATGCCCAGAATGCTTCACTGTTGTTCTTTTTCTCAAGCTGTATATTACTTGGGAATCACAAGCCAATGCTATACCCATTTGACTTGATTATGTAGTTGAGGTGTTAAGTCCTCATTTGTTTAAAAGTTTTATACAAGGGCTATGGTTGTTTACCAGTTATGTCAGCCACATTATTGTCCTTTGAGAATCCCACCCGCCGTCCCAACACACGAACGATATGAGCTATAAATATTTATCTATATTTGGCAAGAGCAGATTGTTTGAGATATTTTTTGGGGGAAAAAACTGATTTTTGGTTAGGCTAAATATGAGAAAGCTGTTGGGATAATTTAAGCTGTAAGACATTTAGTGTCGATTTGAAAAGCCGATAAAAAGAAGTTAAATTTGACTAACATTGTTTTTTTGGTCCCTTCCCATTTTAATCAAGCGGGCCCTTATCTATAGTGTGAATGCTAGGATGATCATTGTATTACGTCATATTTGACAATACTAAATGAACATTCGCATGCATTAATTTATTCATATATTGTAATAAATCGAATGATGCTCTTTATATGATTAGAGGCGGCAAAAATGATTGAAGCACGTACTATGATTGTAAAATAATGCGTTATGCTATCGTTGAATTATTTAGGCTTCCAAATGTAAGATAATTTTTTATGCGACGTGGCATTTATTTTTAATGTGAAATGTAAAGCATTTGTGTTTTGGCGGCTGTTGCAAAGATTTTATTAATATAATATGAATTTAAAAAAAAAAGAAATCATAAAATATTATGATACCTCGGTTACCAAATGTTTGAGAATGTTGGGGCCTCAAGATACCTATCATCGGTGGTTATAGGTGGAATGTGCCATGTTTTCTTACTTCTGAGATATTTCCTCTGAGGAAAATTAGTGGAAACCCCTGTGAGAATTTTATTAATTCTGATGTATTTTTATATGTAGAAAGAAAGTTCAATATTTTGTAAAATTTCATATACAGAAAATACCAATATTCCAATTCAAATCATTTTATTAAATAAATTTTTTAAATAGGAACTTTTCATTGGTTTTCTCTTCCTTAAAACATGATTGATAATCTTGACAAACGCATTCCCCACATGGAAAAAATCTCTTCCCCCATTTTCATTTCCTTTCTCTGCTTGTCTTTCCTTACAACCACACAGGACTTTAATGGCATGAAAAAATTTCTTTCCCTCCCTATCTTTCCGTAGAATCAAATAAGACTTTCATTATGGTAACATCATTTAAACCTCAACAAAATGATCCAATTAACAACGTCTTACATTGGAAACAATCTTTGGCAGTATTGCCAAACAGGACTTTAATGGATTATATGCTGAAATATGGAGTAACTTTTATCACTAGATGAACATTGTGTGAAGTGAAAATGGTGTGTTTCATACATATCAACTTCCTTTCGTACAAAAAGGGAAAATATGTTACTTCGGACGCCAGCACATTTCAGGCTACAAGCTTAAAAGGGAACATTAGAGTACAATAAGTAACACCTGAGGGAAGCTCAAGTGAAAGGCGAGTTCAGTTCTTCTCTATCTGCACAAAACATTCAGAAGTATCCTCCTAGTATGCACAGACAACATATATAATAGACTTCCACCAATGAAACAACATTATTCAAATTGAAAGCATGAATTTCAGTCATCATCCTCCTCTTCGTCGTCTTCTTCATCCTCCTCCTCCTCTTCCTCTTGGTGTGCCTCCTGTAGCAAAGTAAAATAGCCAAACAATATGGTTTAAAGCTTTCATCGTCACAAGAAACATCACCAATGGCCATGAGCCATGCATAAAAGCGCAAACTTTATTGGTGACTGAAAGTAGAAGCTATGCCCCAAAAGATTTCTTGTTTTACCAGCTTTTTCTGATTGTTAATGATTCACACAGAATGCATCTTTAAACTTGATAGGAATATACATAAAGAATAATAATGGACAAGACTTGGATCAAGCTCCCAAGGTATTATAGCCCACCACATTATTGCCTCTTTTTTTTTTTTTTTTTTTTTTGGGGAGGGGGGGTTGGTTCAACATGCAATATAAGGTATTTGTTTTATTTTTTTACCAGAATCTAGAGAAATCAAAGCAGCTGCATATCATAAATTATTTACAAATCCATTTCTATCATGCTAAAAAAATCATGATTATTTACAAAGATAAACTCGTTACACAAGCTTATTAAAAGAAAAGATCGATAGGAAAGAAGTGAGGCTACCTCTTCATCTTCATCATGAACTTCAGATTTGGACCTGTCTGATTCATTACCTCCATCATCTGCAGTGCTTGCCTGGGCACATCATACAAAGTGAAGCCTGTGAATAATGCACACAAAAACAGCAAAAACAACAGACCATCTCACGCTAGGTGCTCACCTGCTTTTTGTTATAAGCATTCATAATTTTTTCATAGTCAGCTTTCCTTTTCGCAGCCTTGGCTTCATACGGAGCTTTCTCCTTCCAGACCAATAGAGAAATCGAAATCAGTAAGAGAATAAATCCCTTCATTATGGTGAGGTCACTTTAAACAGATACCACAGAACTCAATATAAGAAACAATTATATAAAGCTATAATATACACAGAGTCTAATAAAAAGGTTACTGTTTTTTGAATGTATCACATGATGAAGACCAAACCCAACATAAATAAAATTTGCAGTTATGCATCCAAGATTGAACTGCTTACAGCCTCAGACAAGGATTTCCATTTCTCTCCTCCGGCTTTCCCAACCTTCAATCAAAGAGTACAGTAAGAACCTTAGATGGGTTATTCAATGAGGAAATGTATCAGTAAATAAACTAAAGAAACTTGAGATGCAACTTACAGCTGATACTGCCTTCACAGTAGGATTTTCCTTCTTAAAGGTTGCTCTGAACTCCTCACTGCCATATAGAGAAGAAGATAGTTCAAGTACTTCCACTTTTCATGGCAGCTAAAAGAGAAAGGATCAAAGACAGAGAGACAAACAGGAAGACAAAGAAAGCACTGGGTGGTCTTTTTGGTTTGTTGGGATCTTTCTTGGCCTTGGTCATCCGTTTACTACTTTTGTCAGGTTTAGCCGCAGCCTTTCTCTTTCCGACCTTTCTGAAAACAATAGAGATATATATGTTCCATCACTACAATATTCCTGTAACAGTTGTTTGCACCATCAAGTATGTGTAATCAGATACAAATAAACTTTTAGATATAAGCAAAAACAATCATCCTTTTGGGCCAGAAGATACAAAACCATGGAAATAAGTATACCTCAACTTTATTCACATTTAGTACAATGATACAACGAACTAACCTATCATCGACAGGCTTCAACGATTCCCTAGAGTTCTTTACAGCTCCCTTCCCTTTGCCAGTCTTCATTGTTGAAGTTCTTGAATTGGGGTTAGAGAGTTGGATTGAAAAAAATTAGAAAAATCCAAATAAAAAGGAAGAACACATATATAACGTTAACATGAGATTGGTTGCAAGATCAGGTCAATTTGAATAAATTCTCCCCAAAGAGATAATTAATAAACTGACATGTTACGTATGTGCCTAGCTGCCGAAGCACTTAGATAAATTCACATGTTTAGAGTTAAGAACTGATCCTGATTTGTATACGTGACTTGAAAAAACATAAAATCCTTGAACACGTGATGAGTAACATTTGACATCTGATAGGAGCCTTGAACACCCATCAAAATATCAGTGCTTCAGGAGTAAGAATTTATTGTAATCTGTTGCCACAACATAAGATAGACAAAGTTCGAGGCCTCCCATCAGGGGGGAAAAACTGTACATAGAGGAAATCCACAGAAAGAAGCATGTGATCAACACCAATCAGCACAGACCTAATCAACAGTGAAATGTTTAAGGGGGTGGGGAAATGGGGAAAGAAGAAAGCCACAGAGCCAGAGTACAAACAACATAAGTGAATATAAAACCTTTCTCCTCATAACTCACCGTTTTCTTTAAAATTATTGGGAAAAACAACAAAAAATATTGAAATAATTCAGCTTTGACTTTTCACAACTACCAAACAGAAACACAAGCGAAGAGAAACAACAAGAAGCACAGCTATGGTAAAAAAGGGTTACCTTGGAAAAGATGAGGAGGAGGAGGAAGAAAAGAGGAGCTTGAACGCGAAGCAAAACCACACAGAAACCCACAGGCCAGAATCAAAGGAAGAAAGTACCTGAGAGAAGACTGAAGAGAAAGGCAGAAGCAATAGAGGGCATACGACCGAGTAGCCAGTGAATTTGATAAAGCCACCGGACCAGCCGGTGGATCGTAGGGACTTTGTCGCCACACAAGTCAACTGGAGAATAGGATTTTGGCCTGGCTCAGCCGGTTGCCTAGATTCGGTAACGATATTTTAATATTCCCTTTCAATAATTAATTGAGAATTCAGTAATTGATTAAAAACTTTATACTTTATATCAACGACACGACCAAGATTTAATTATCCTCAATCAATCACTGGATAATTGCCCTCTCAGTGCGCAAATAATCATTTAAGCCCAATAATCAATTTCAAACTAAAATTTAAAGGTTTAAAAAAGATTAATATATAAAATAAAGTATTTTTTATTAATGAATAAGAGGTTTTTAATTGGTATTTTATTAAATTTAGAATGAAGAAATAAATATATTGAAATCCTAAAGATTGCGTAGAGAAATTCTTACCTCCTTTTTGGAGCATTATTCCAAGAGCACAAAAGAATTAACTGCAGTGACCCCCAAGTCTGATTCAGGAGAAATTCTTGCGTGCTCCCAGAGCACCAAATCATTTATACTCTGACTAATCAAAATATGCCACATCAATAAATTTAATCTGACATGCGAGCTTATTTGTCATTTTTTAAAGGCTTAGTTTCCATTTTTTTCACCCGCTTCTCTCTCCTCCTCCGTCATCTTTTTCTCTTCGTCCTTTTTTCAAATCCTCTGTTCTTCTTAACTTTTTTCCTTCGACTCCATCCCTACCCACCAGATGCAGAGCGGCCTTCTTTCATCTTTCCTTTCCTTCTTTCACCCAGCAAAAAATAAAAATAGCAAACCACACATAAATTTCAGAATGTAGAGAAGATAAATTTTTCCCTCATGATTTTAGATCTGAAATAGGAATAATCAGATTCAAGAACTTGAAAGAGGGAAAAGGAGGATCGGAGGAGATAGGGCCGGGGGAGTGACGGTGGGAGGAGTTGGAGGGTGAAATGCAGGTGACGCAGAGGTAGGGGAGGGAGGCAAGATGAGAGAGGATGAATCAAGAGTGAGGGAGATGAAGAAATAGAAGCAGAAAAACGCAGCAGAGAAGGGTTACGATTAAGGAGAGAGAAGCGATGGAAGAAGATGGGCGTAAGTTTTTTTTTTTTTTTTTAAATGACAGATAAGATAACACGTCAGATTAGACTTATTGATATGGTGTATTTTGATTGGTCAGAGTATAAATGATTTGGTGCTCTCGGAGCACGCAAGAATTCCTCCTGATTCAGTGCATTGGTGGGAACAAAAAGACAAAATGATTGGAGAAATCTTAGTCATTCACTACATCCAACGGTTCCTAATGAAGTTCCATGCAGAGAAATCTTGGTCTGCCAAATTTGGCTTAGCATGGCAGACAAATCTTAGCAGCATATCACCTGAAATTATTTAAGAATTAAGATAATTGATTAGGTATGACAACCTTTTGTAGGTTGGCGTCAAGGACCCATATAAAATTTGGGAAAAAGATAAAAAGACAATTGTTTATGAAGGGTCAGGTAATTTGGTTCAATCTTCAAATTTTCTTGGAACCATAAATCTAAGGTATGATTCTAAGGTTTTATGAGAACTTTGAAGAGTTTTGACCCTTTTTTTTTTTTTTAAATATCATGATTCATGAATCTATTATATTTTCACAAAAATACCAATCAAATAAATTCAAATGAATTAAAGTGCAAATTTGATTAAATTTTTTTCATTCAGTAACACGGTGTTTGGTATCACATAAAAGCGTTTTTGAAAAATATTTTTTTATAAATTGAAACAAACTCCTCCATATATTTATTTTATATACCATAAAATTATTTTTAAAATTATGGTTTGGTCTTTATCTAAACCTGTCTTTGAAAGTTTTTTTTTTTTTTCCTTCCAGCAATCGACGTTTTAAAATGATGTCTTAATTCTGTAATAAATATTTTTGAGCTCGAGTGAGCTTACCTCTCAGAGCTCTCAAAGCTCTCAAAGTCTGAAACCCCTAGCAATTCGCGCGGTATCCAATATCCATCTCTTCCTGTTCCAACGAGCGTTACAACCAGCGAGCATCCAGTACAGAAGCAGTGAGCGGGCACTCCGTCATTCGCCTTTATTCTTGTCGACGGAAGCGAGCTTACATCTCGGTAGCGATTATGTTAGTGTTGCTTCCCCTTTTAGTTGTCTTGCTCTGTTTATACTTTGGAGTTCATCCGCCTATTGGGTATTAAAACGCATCTTGCAGAATATTTGATGTTATTTTGTTAGTGGACATAAAGAGTGGTGTGGCCGAAAGAGAAGAAAATGGTAATAATGAACATGAAGACGTTGATGGATAGGGTGGCGGCAAAACTTCTAGTACAGTTAGTTGGATTGCTTGTGGTTAAGGTGGCTGGAATCTGTAGCTCAATATTTTACGTATTTTATTGATGCAATTTATTGTGTATCTACGCTTTTTCTCTTCTTGTTTGTTCGTTCAAGTTCTTTTACACTCCCTTGCTTGCTGGAGGGGTGTGTGTGTGAATTTGAACTTAACATAATGATAATACAAATAAAATTACAAACAAAATGTGCACGAAAAGTTCAAAGTTCTATGTTCATGTTCATTAGAGCAATAGTAATCATCTCGATTTATTCAGGCAACACTCCGATTTTGTGAGCACAATGCGTTGTACACTGAGCTAGGGTGGAATTGAAGGGGAGGATGAAGATGATGGCCTTTTGCTGACTAATTCTGCATACTTTACTCTTCCTCTGCTAATTACTTTCCCTTTTTTAATTCACCTCAAACGAAGAATGAGGATGACGGCACTGGCTCTTACGTGCCCTTGCTTTTTGCCATCAATTGTTTCTTGCTCCTCACTTGTAAGGGTACCTACATCTTCTTGCAAATGCACATCAAGCCCAGGTTACTAATTGCCAGATGTCTGTCACTTTCAAAACTGATATTTTCCATTCTATTCATCTTGTGATTTGTGTCATCACGACTACTGTCTGGGTTTTGGTGGCAGTTTTAAGGAGATGCGTTGACAAGGAAAAGGAAGAGGTACTACTGGAAGGGATGCCAAAGGAGTATTATGATGATGTATGTATGCAGGTTTCTCTATCAGATGAGATGTCCTTGCCATATATGGCTGAACTAGGTTTTTCCCTCTTTCATTTTGTTTCTATATTATGATTTAGCTGGGAAGATTGACACTTCTGCCTTTTGTGAGACAAACCTGGCCATCTGAACTAATAGTTTATTAGATGTCACGGCCTTTTGCAGGTTGCAGTTGGTGTATCACTATTTGTTTTCCCGATGTTCTAGTTCTGTTTTCAGATTTTCTTCAAAGTTACTTTGCTAGATTCCAACATAAAATTTCTATTGCTTCTATTAATCTTGAATCCGTGTTGTGTGTCAGTCTAGGCAGTGTTTATGCTGCCCTTCCTTTTATTGGCCATGCTAACTACCTTGGTATAATCAGATATATAATTCTTTCCTTACAAGCCTGACATAGCTCTTATGTCATTAATATTGTTCTTCTTTTAATAATCATGATGTATGAATTTACAGTGGATGCTTTTGTTCGTGGTTTATGAATATAATTATGAAAACACTGCCCTTAATGTTTATCTGCTTGCTTATGTGCTGTCTTGTCAAATTTAAAATACAAATCCATCTACGGTTTTATTTGGATGCAATGCATTAACCTTCTATATGATAGGAATGGCAAGCCCAACAACGTGAAAGGACAAAGGAGTTGCGGCGACTACGCAAACAGGAAGAGGAAGAAGAAGAAAGAAAAATTGAGGAATATCGTGAAATTGGCATGCGGTTGAAGGAATATCCAGAAGAGGATGTCATAAAAGCTCGGAAATTGGTTTCAAGCCTTATAAGAGCTGCTGAAGAAGTAGAAGAGGTGATTGCTTAATACTTGCCAAATCAATATCCTTCTCATTATATGGCCAATACGTTTCATCGTGAGATGCTGTTTTTATTTAACCTCCAATGAATGCATCTAAATACCTAATAAATGAAGGTAACAGTGATTGCATCTTGCATGCTGGGAGCTTAGCATGTGAAGGTAATGCTATAAGCATAGGTTCCCTTTGATGTCATGAATTGTTTTCCAAAATCACACATATGCACACCCACCCTTTCTGGTTGGTGGCCATCTATTCTAATTTAGAGTTCAGTATAGCTTGCTTGGAGAGGGAGAGTGGAAGATTGTATCCTGTTGGCTTCAAATTTAATTCTTTCACATTAAAGAAGAAGCAAGAAATAAATAAAAATGGCACGAGTCCATTATTTCCTGAAATTTTCCACTTTGTGATGGCATTTTTAACATGCTTTTTTATTAAATTCTTTCCCCATTCAATCATAACTTTTTCTGTGATAAATATAACTTGTCTATTTATTGATAACATGCGTACCTTTCACACTTTTGGAAATAATAGTGTTGAGAAAAGTTCCATCATTCTAGATAGCTAGATAGCTTGAGTCTTATCTTCCCCTTTTTTTAATGGGTGAAGCTTCTCTTCTCTTTAACTATGGATAGCTTTTTGCATGTTTTACTTTGTGAAAATTTAGGCTGCTGTTTGCACTTATTTGAATAACTGGCTGAATCTTCTATTGTAGAAAATTGAGGAAGCCGCTGAGAAAGGAGAACTTACCGAACTTGTTTTAATGGTCATATGGAATCGCCTTGATCTTGCTCGACGTGATGTAAGTTGGTTTTCTAGCATCTAAATTTACGTAGGTATATCTTTCAATCAATTTTTATGGGGGATTTCATCTTATCATGCTGAAATAAAATATTGGTTTGAGGATCAAGGGGTGGCATACTTTTTGTTTATATTTCCATGACTATAGATGCCTTATATTCAAAATCTTTGATCATGAAGTTACTGAGCTGTTGTTTGTTTAAAATAATTGCTACAATTTTAGGGGGAATATCAGAGATACACCTTAGAATGTGTTAATTGTCTGTTTCTAGTGCAAGTATCATTTTCTCCCTCTTACAATCTTTTTGTGCATGATCTTATCCTTCCAGGAGGAAAAGGATGCTGTTAGAAGTCTGGATCTGTTATACAGACGGGTTGAGGTAAGACATGCTCTTTTAATTGGTTGTTTAGGAATGCTTACAATCAAGCATTCAAATTTTTGTGACCAGCTTATTTCCTTGATATTACGATGACATCCGGCAAAAATTGAAACCTAATACTCTTAATGTTCCTTTCCCGTGAGTTCTTACTGTTTGTTTTATGATGCAGACTGAGATCTTGAAACGCGAGGCTTCTCCTGCAATGAGGTTGCTCAATGACCTTTTAATTATGCATGATGGCATTAATGAACAAGAATGGCTCAAGAATTGTAAAAAACGTATGGTTGATACATTTCCACGAGAAGATCCGTTTAGCATTCTTGTTCCACAAGGATTTGATATAGACAAGGTATGCTGGACCTGTCGGTTGTGTGGCACAGGCCAGGGTACAGTCTTGTAGCCGAGTCGTGTGCATGTCCAATAGCTCCTGTTTGTTTCTCAAAATGGTTTTTATAAAAGCCTTAGTTTGTGATTCTCAATGCGTGGACTATGGATGTTAAGTTGCCTTACTCCATTTCTAAATTTATACGTCTATTTGACTGAATCCCCTTATTATTTTTAACTTTAGTTTCTTTCAATATATATAAACAATCTCATGTTTTCAGCATGAAGGGCCCATACGACCTCCAATTGAAGACGGTGATGTTCTTTTGAGGGTGGACTTTATAAGGGAGGTGGATGAATTGCTGCAAGAGGTTCGTTCTGAACAAGAGGAAGTGCATAATGAACCAGGGTTTGATCCTGAATCTGTTGCGAATAGATTGAAGCAACAAGAGAAGCAACGGACAATACACCAGGTAGAAGCTCTGCTTGACTTGGCCATTGGGCTGCAACTGTAGCTATTTGAGCCACTTCTTCGGTGACAAGAGAGGCTGCTGGATCTTAGAATTTCAGAGTTTTTCTTCATTCTCATCTCCATTTGGCTGTAGAATAGTTTTTAGTTTTCAGTGGGGCTGAGAATGTAGGGTGTCTGTAGCCGAGTTAGCTCTACATTTGTCTTTAGCCCCTCTGAAATAACTAAATAAAACATTGTCAAATTTGCTCTTAGATAAAAAGATACATGTAACTATGTTGTCGACTGAAATGATTTTTGGATTCAGGTTATATATAAGCCAATCCTTTATTTAGTTCTTATAGTTTGAAAAATCAATGTTCCCTCCTGTCCTTGATACATTATTTTAATAACCGGAGGAATAAAATATTTTATCTGCTTATAGGAGGGAGAGTTTTGGTGCAACGGTCGTCTTCGTTTGACTTGGTGGTCATGAGGTCAAGCTTTTCGTACTCCACGTATTTCAGGAGCTTTATGCACAAGGCTGTTTCATATGTTTAAATTTTTTGTTTAATTCATTTATCCTATCAAATCTTAATGATATGAAATGACAAAATGTTTCATACACACACAAGTATCAAAATGTTGGATATTTATTTCTTGACAAAGTTAAACAAGAATATTAATAAGCATACGATGACAAGGTTGAATAATTTTTTTTTTTTTTTTTATAATCAGAATGCAAGTCATTTCTCATTGTTAATTTGAATTTATTTGTTATCTCTACGAAGGCCACGGAAGGTGCTACGTGTCGTTCTATGTGGACGAATGAAAATGTTTGTTGGGGCAGGGTTCTCCCTTCCATATCGATTCACAAATTGATTCAGTAGCTGTAGTAGTCATGTGCTCGTTGAATCTTTACCTTGGAATCGATCAGTTTCTGGCTCATGCCTAATTTATCGTTTCGTTCATCAACACATAAATTCTTGACTATTAAAACAACAAACAGACTTGAGGCTACTTTCATATATCGGAGATCGAAGGCCTGTGTCAACTAAATGCAAAAGCTGGGAAGACTTGGTTCCACAAATAATTATACCTGGAAATGTTATTATATTATAAGAACTAGTTGATTAATTTAAAAAAAATAAAAAAACTAATTAAATTAGTGATTTATAATAAATAGATACTGTCTTTTTTAAAATGTCGTTGATAATCAAGTGTATTGGCTAGATGATTATTATTACAAAAATTACTTTAAAAAAATAGATAAATATAAGAGATAAAATATATTAGAATTTTATGTTTAAGATTAAAATAAAAATTAAATAAGTTTTTATATTAAATATTAGAGGTAGAAATATAAGATAAAAGCTAAATTGCTTCATATGTTTTGATCCTAATGCGTTCAAGGGGGGAAGACAGATTTTTTTAAATGCGCAACAAAAACATCATTTCAAGGACAGATTACTCCCAGAACTCGACTTAGGATTTTTCCATAGGAGCAGTGCCAAGTGTCCAACCACGACCACGAGCTTTCGCCGTACTGGAGCTTTCATGGGCCTGAGTGGGGTCCACATTACTTCAACCAGATAAGCCTCTAGATAAGATTTCCAACATCTGCACCGTCAGATGGATACTCTTCTCCATCCAACGGTAAATAACCCTCCACATCCGATTCTCTTATATGCCCTTGATAAAGTACTCATCCATATAATCTCCGTTCTCCCACTGCACTCTTATTGCGAGTCACCTTCTGTTCTTCGCTCTACGCACGCATTACCGGCTCACGTTAGCACACAGCCATGGCAGCTTCCGCTTCCGCCGCATCTTCCTTCATCGGCACGTGCCTCCCTGACGTGCACTCCACTTCGGGTCGGTTCGTGGCTCGGTTTGGGCTTGGCACCAAGAAGAGCCCGCCTAAGAAAGCATCGAAGCGTAGCTCCGATAGGCCACTGTGGTACCCGGGAGCGCAGGCGCCGGAATGGTTGGACGGAAGTCTTGTCGGCGATTACGGATTCGACCCGTTCGGGTTGGGAAAACCAGCGGAGTATTTGCAGTTCGACCTGGACTCACTGGACCAGAACCTCGCGAAGAATTTGGCCGGTGACGTGATCGGGACTCGAACAGAGTTTTCCGATGTCAAATCGACGCCATTCCAGCCTTACAGTGAGGTTTTCGGCTTGCAGAGATTCCGTGAGTGCGAGCTCATTCACGGACGGTGGGCCATGCTGGCTACACTCGGTGCCCTGGCCGTTGAATGGCTCACCGGCGTTACCTGGCAAGACGCTGGCAAGGTATGTTCTCACTGTTATTTACCGTTTTCGATTATATTATCGTCTTTTTATGCTTCTGTGTTGGAATTATGTTTAGTCCCTGCTTCAAAATTAGTGAATGACAAACTAGTTCCAGATCAATTTCTCTTCTCAGTTGACCAAAGAAGAAAAAATTAGAAAATGTTCACTTATTTCCTTCTAAAGATCAACTGCCGCACTCAACAAGTTTTCAGGAATTTAAAGTTCCGATCTATCTAATAAGTTTAGGCAAAGCTGTTATATTTTCTCTGGCAAAAACCAAATTATTAGTACAGAGTCGATCTTTTTCTTCTCCCGGGTTGAATAATACGATTTCTTTAACCCTGTGAAAAGCAAACATTTATAAATAAGTAGAATCTTGCTCTTGTTTGGCTTTAAGTTTGAGAAGTTTAAATCCCACAAATCAAAGCACCAGAAAGTGTGTGACTGAATCATTGTTGTCTGAAACTCTGAATAATCTTACATGCAACATATCTCTGTTAATAGGTAGAGCTTGTTGAGGGTTCATCCTACCTTGGGCAACCTCTTCCCTTCTCAATGACCACATTGATCTGGATTGAGGCTCTGGTGATTGGATACATTGAGTTCCAAAGGAACGCCGAGCTGGACCCCGAGAAGAGGCTGTATCCCGGCGGCAAGTTCTTCGACCCACTGGGCTTGGCCGCCGATCCGGAGAAGAAGGCCACCCTGCAACTTGCAGAGATCAAGCATGCTCGTCTTGCCATGGTGGCCTTCCTTGGTTTTGCTGTTCAAGCTGCGGCCACTGGCAAAGGCCCTCTCAATAACTGGGCAACCCATTTGAGTGATCCTCTTCACACTACCATCATTGACACTTTCACTTCCTGAAAAGCTTTCTTCTCTCTAGTCATCAGATATTGGCCATATGCATGTCCTGCAGACATTTCACGTAGTTCAATTAGTACTTGTAAAGTTAGTGATATGGTGGAATTTGAGAGGCTAAAGCAGAATGTTACTGCTTCATTTTATTGCGTCTCAATGTTAAGAATCTGAAAACATGAAAATGAAACGAGTGTGAAAAGATGAGTTTGGCTCCTTGTTAGGTGTGTAACTGGTTTTGAAGTTAAAACACAGGTTAAAAGAAGTAATATAATTAAGAAATAGAATCATATGCATAATACAGGCCTTTTTTTTTTCATAAAAAAAAAAAGTACGTAATATGCTCTATGTTTTTTATTTTCATATTTTTCCTTTTTTGCCAACCTTTTTAATTTCAATTTTCCAGCCAGTACTCGCATTTTAATTTTGAAATTTCAAATTTGGATAATACGTAAAGTAAAAGGCGGAATGTTAAAACTGAGAGTACCCGTACAAGATCAAAATAAAAGTTAAAAAGATGGAAGAATTTGAATATATATTTGATTTCTTTTTAATAACAAGACAAGCGAAATTTTTGCATGAAACTTCCCCCAGTAGTAATTGAGAGCTTTTTCTAAAGATTAGAATGGGATGGCTTAAACCACGTTAACATAAAGCCATTTATTCTCACAATGGAACTCCTAAATGATAGAATATCCGTCCGACCTCAATCCATTTCATATTTCCATTGATCGTTACATTTCATTCCGCCATAGAGTGCGAGACATAATTTAAAATCTCAAATATTATTTATCTGGTTTTAAATATAAGACAACGTAAATCGGAGGAGTATAATTCCAAAGAGTGCTGAGTCAAGGCCCTTTTTAGGCTTTGCTGCTCGAGATCCCAATATCCGGACGCATCACGCACCTTCTTTAAGTGTCTGCGCTCTTTGCCTTCTTTTTCGTCTTGTCAAACAAAGCAGCTTCGTTGGCCTCTTCGTCTCGGCCTTCGCCATTGTTATGCAGCACAACCAAACGCAGAAAAGCCGCGAAGTTGAGAAAGATGGGAGCCATCAGTGGGCTTGGCCGGTTTAGTACTTAAGGATATAGGTTAAGGCCCAGCTTGTTTGAGCCCATAATGTGGCTGGACACAACTAGCCCATCTTAGAGACTGTCTGGTTTTGGGCTCCATTTTGTGACTGATGACTTGTACAGTTGTACCATACATACGGCCAAGAAGAGTAAAATTAAATGCTCTCTGCCTCGTCATCACTGCCTCAGTTATTCTGGTTTTGGCGCCGGCATCAACCTGTGCGTCTTAGCTCTCCTTCGCTATCTAGTAATCTCTCAATTATTGTCTTCGTCTCAGCTCTCATTTTCTCATTTTTCATGCGCGTTATTCATTGTTAATTTTGGTGATGACGTCGGAGAAAATGCGGCTTTCCATCTGACATGTTTTGGTGGATGGTCTAATCTAATTTCTTGGAAATTTAATTTTCTTAAAAAGATAATTGTGTCAGTATTCCTATCTAGATCGAGATACAGCCTGCTCATTAATCTATCTTCTGTGCTGAATATCTCACAAGTTTCTTACTATCTGGAAAGCTAAAAGTTCCGTGATCAAACGCTGCTGCTTCTTAAAAATTATTTTCATGCTTACTTATCTGAACTCTTCTGCTTACTTGTTTCTGCTCCTCAAGTTTATATTTCCTACGTTGTGATTTTAATTTTTATGCTTTTGCCATCATGGTGCTTGATAGAAAAGCCTGAGAAAATGATGCTTAGTTGACTGATGTTGAAATGTAGGGAAAATGGATAATTATTGTTCCTTTGCTTTTTGTTCTATAATTGAACTGAATATTTGCTCCGCGAAAATGAGCAATTTGGAAGTCCGGTGAATATGATGAATATTATGCTCTAGGTTCATCCAACTCTGCAGGGCCACTAATAGATGGAAATAAATCATGGGATTATGTGCCATGCAAGTTAGTTGAACCAGATATGTTAGACTTTCATTTGGCTGTGGCCTTAACTTTGAACTATGTTTAACCGATGATTATTCTCTCGTTTTGATGTAAGCTGAATTTAGATTATCTTTGAGTAAATTGGTGGTATGCATGCCTTCTTTATTGTTTATATTTTTGGCGTAAAATTGCCTGTATTTTTATTTGGCTTTACTTCTGTACCATTTTTGGTACTTAGGCAGTTTGCAATCGTTAACTGAATGCGTTTTATGTTTGTTTCACTCTCAGCTGCACTGTTTTCATTGCTTGGTACTGGTAAGCTGAGCTGGACATGGTTTCAACTTGAGCTAGATATGCACCAATACATGGGGACCAATAAATGGGAACAGGAAGCCTTGTGTGGAGTTTTACAAAGAAACTTATCACGTTTGGGCTCATTACTGTCACAGTAACAGATCGTTTCCTGACCATTGTTCCAGTTCGTTGTGGCTCTATCTCTCCCACATTTAATCCTAAAACCAGCTCTTTGGTGGGGAATATTTCTGGTAAATTTCTTGTTAAAAGAATCATCTGAGAGGAATCCTTTTTTTTTTTTTTCCCTTTAAACTCTTTCAGATTACGATGTTTGACATTTGATTATTCTGCAGATGACTATGTCTTGGTTGAGAAATTTTGCCTCGGAGACTATAGGTTTTCGCGTGGTGATGTGGTGGTATTCCGGTAACCTTTTTTTGCCCCTTTCATTTACTTTATTTATTTCATCTATGTTTTTATATCGCATAAATAGATGTGTTTCTTGTGTGATGCACGAGATAAATAATAACTTAATAGTTTGTGAAACATTGTTTATTTTTTTAGTATTTAGATCTTACTGAAATGCGTAAAAAAAAATCAGACATAGAAAAAGAAGTTGTTGAGCCCAAGAAGAGCTTATGAATAATGCAGTTTCATCTAGATATTATTACTTGTATTGATATTGAGTTCTTTTCGTGCATACCATGTACTATATTTTCTGTATGAAAGTTAGCCTATCAAGCGATGTAACTAAAGAGCTAGATGTAGTAATCACCAACTCTGAATCTTGAAATCTTTTGAGTCCGATGAAAGTGTCCATTGTGCTGCAATTTTTTTCAAGGTTGCATTTATTTGCTTAAAAAGTTGAACATAACTCAGTTTACTTATGTTTCTTGAATGGGTCTGCAATAGTAGTGAATAGGAATGGGAGGAAATATTGGATGAACAATGAAAGGACTCGGGGGCTATGGCATGTGAGTTTTCCAGCTTATATATTAAAGACTCTTGTTCTTCATTTATTCTGATGTATAATTTGATAGCCTCCTTATCACTGTACTCATAATCAATGATATTAACCATGTTACCAGGATAACTCATTTTGTAAATGCCGAGCATTTACAACTGAGTTCAACATTTTTATTTTGAGATTGCATAATTATTACATTCTGAACTTCTGCAGCTCCCCGTTGAATCACAAGGAGACACACATAAAGAGAATTGTTGGATTACCTGGTGAGTGGTTTGGTGCACTTCGTAACTATGATGTGCTGAAGGTTCCAGAAGGACAATGCAGCTTCCAGCCTGGATTCAACCTCATTGGGTCCTGTAAGCCTCCATTTCTATACTGGAAGCAAGAAAACAAACATTTCATGAATGATGGTGGCTAAAACTAAGACTTTGGTGGCGACATGTTGTCATAACTGAACATTTTATTACCCTGTTGGCCAAGGTTATAGAGTTCAAATGTTAGCAGGAGTTCATTGGTAGCTTAGTATTTCACTCTGTAGTTCTCATGCTTTCTATCTCAGGTATCAAAATGCACACCACAAAAGTCGACCAACTCATCCTTAATTGCTAGGACAACAATTTTATCCATTGCATATAGTAACTACGCTGGCTTATTACAAAGAATTAGAGGCGAGGAGCTTCCTTGTATACTATCTATTGATTGCGTTGCTTTATGTATTGAAGAAACTAATATTCACTATGCTTTTTTTTAATTAAATCTTCTTGCTCACTGACTTGAACTACTATGTAACTTTTGGGCGCTCATGACAGATGTTGACACTGAGCTCTAAGCTTATCTGTCCTTTAATGTTTTACGAGTTCTTTTTTATATTTTCCATGGGACACATCACTTAATATTATATTTCTTGATAGAATAAATAAATCAATTGTTTGTAGTCGATCATGGCAACGCAGCTTTGTGGCAAATGCAGAGTATTTTGATGTTATAAATCTCAACCTACAGGTAACCTAAAATTTATGTGCGCAGATTCCTTTGGGTTTAGTTCGAGGAAGGGTGACCCACGTTGTATGGCCTCCTCAAAGAGTAGGTGCGGTAAAGAAGACCCCACCAGAGGGATTTTCTTCTTCATTGTTGACTCTTTAATAATGCCAATCCCTTTGGCTTCAGCAGGACGAAACAAATTTTTGCTCGGATTATTTCCATTTGGATAGATACTGATGTATATGCTGATTGAGTGAGGATGGCCCCAAAAAAAAAAAAACAAACAAACAAACAAAAAATTAAAAAAAAACAAAACAAAACAGAGGATACTCTTGTTGATTTGTATGGATAAAATTATTAAAAGGCATAACATAGCAGTTATGAGATTGTTAATAAATTAACGGATATGCTCCAAATTTTGAATTTTGCAATGACAGTTTCTTAAATAAAACAAGTTTTTTATCATCAATGATGTCCAATGCATCATAGAATAACTATGTGAAAAAGATAGAAGAAAATTCTAACTAAATTATTAGCTCTTTATAAATACCAATTTTAATGCACACATCTGTGTTTGTGTTGGGAATAAAACCAACCTTTCCCCCTGAAACCTCCTATTTAATTGTTGTTGTAAGAAATGAGTCCCCTACATATAACATGTCCTATTAAGTCTAACCAAACCAAATTGAGGTAAAGACTATCTACAATGTATGTCCCTAAGATTTAATGTAATGCCAGTAAAAGCAATTAATGCTTGTTTCAGGAAACGTTTTTCCCCCCCAGAGTAGAGCTTTTTGCATATTGCTTTGCACACAAAATATCTATGCAATTGTGTTTTTCTAGCTTTAGGACTCCCTGCTTCATTCTTTGCATCCTTAAGGCTTAAGGATCTAATGTTGTAAAGGTAAGGAGAAAAAGTTATCTTTAAGTAAGAGTGTTTATCATTTAACCAATTTTAATCACACCTCTCTAATTAAAGTATAAATGTATAATCACAAAAAAAAGAGAGGAGTCAATGGAATTGCGGTGGAAAGAACCCGATCTTTCTACCCTCTTCATTAAAGTCTGACTAATTTACAAAACCCAATGCATCAGCATCATTCCAACACAAAAAAGGCAGATCTTTCTTTCTCCGCTACAACCTTTCCCAACACAATTTTTCTCATCTACTCACATGCACTTGCCTGCTAAACGCTGCCTTTTTTCTTTCCAAACTACAGAACTTGACCTACCAAATTTTAGCTGTTTTAATTCAATAATTAAGAAGGAAATTTATTTAATCAACATTAGATTCATATGCAATCACTTTTATATCGATTGCTAAATTATTTAACTAAAATAAAATATGATAAGTTTGTTTTTTCCCCCGATAAATAACATGATATGCATATAATTTAATTTAATCAGAAAATATCACCTCTCAAAATAATGTACTTATTATCTTCTTATTATATATTTGCCGTATTTTTATTTAAAGCATTGCTTTTTTATTAAATACCCAAAAAGTTACTATTGAATAACTGTAAATTATAGGGACTTCTTTGCGAGAAAAAAAAAATCTCAGAAGTTTATGACGAGCTTCATCGGTGGGAAAAATAATAATAATAACAACGAGCGTCATCTTTCCCGGGTCCTAAACGAAGCCCGTTATTCACAAAGCCCGATTTTCACTGACCTTCCAGCTACGGACTGATAGGAATCGAATGCCTTTGTACTTCTTCCTGGTAAACGATTCAATGAATTCCTTCTCTGTCTTCGTTCCTGATTCACACCCTCAATCTGTATTCTTTACGTCGCCATATGTATCTAACATTTTTCTGAATTATTATTCCTTGTTAGTTTGGTCACGTACTTTGAATTGCAGTGTCTGATGTCTCCTCTGCTAGATTGATTTTGTCTATTTTTTTGGTTTGGCTATTCTGGGTTCCTAGAGGTTAATATTTCTCATTTTTCTTTCTGGGCTTGTGATTTACTTGATGTCTTTCTTTTCTCCTTGGTCGTTTCTTGAAGGAAAATTCGATTCATTATTCCTTGTGGGTTCAAAGTTGATAGATTGGGTTAGCGGGAGATATGGGAAGGTTGTTCTTGATCAATCTAGAAGGAAACATCTACAGCTGCAAGCACTGCCGTACGCATCTTGCCCTTCTTGATGATATTATATCCAAGGTTTCATTTCTCTTCCTTGAAACTTGAATTTTACTTTCTGGAATTTGATTGTGCAGTTTTCTTGTGGACATTTCTGTGTTTTCTCTGGAAAATAGACATAAGCTAATTGGGTAACTAGGAAGTCTCATTATTGGGATGATTTGGGGCACACAATGAACCTGAAAGGGAAGGAAGGAGTATGATTTTAGAGGAGGTGACAAGATTTGAGGAAATCAATTGAAAGAAAAATCAAACATGTCCAGATATATATTCTAACCTCTTAAATCATATCGTGTTGTCTTTGAAGCATTGCAATTATAGGGAGGAGCTGTATCGGTGTCTGTCTGAGGGTCTTTAATGTGTTTTAAACTTTCACATTAACAGATATACTGGACTGTCCTATTAGGAATCTAATCATCACTCTTTGAATCACTGAAACACATATTTAAAGACATATCAGATCCAAGTCTTCAATGTCATTTCTCGTGCCGATGCTTCAACTGGTTGTGTTGATATATTCTTCTGTTTTCACGTGATTCTTTGTCTGTAGAAGGATCTTTTCTTTGTGCTGTATAATGCATATTTTTGAGGGAGTGGGAAAGTTTCACTCTGTACAACTTGTCTTGAAGTGTTTAAATCAACTGCAACTTCTGTTATATAAAGAAGTTCCTTGCAGAGGTGACTCCTGTAATCCAATGATGAGATGATTTTCCTTATTAAGGAGGAGAAATCTAATTGGTTAAGCACATAATATTAGTGATACAGTCCTTCAACCAGTCTTCAATGTAGCAGAACTTGATGACTTCGATTACCAATTTTTTCAATCATGAAGTTGTGGGATTACAATCTTTAATTGAAAAATCCAATCAACCTTCAGTATTTATGTCATCATGTGGATCTTTGTAAGCAATAGAGTTGGTTTTTTTTTTTATCCTTATTATGTTGTCCATGGCACTCTTTTTAATTAGTCTTTTCCTTTTGTGACTTCTTGTTTAAAAAGAAGAGAAGTATTTGGGAGACTAACATTTTAATTGACTTCATCTTCCTTTCCATGATTTCCTATATGCATTCTGAATCCTTAGTTTGTACTATGCATTTCACAAATTTCTTGCATCAAGAAAATGGAATCATGCGTGCAATCTAACTCTGCTTTTTTGTTTTCTTACCCCTTTCATAGTCTTTCCATTGCAGGCATGGGAAGGCTTACCTATTTAATGAAGCGTAAGTGTTATTTCAAGTCGAAAAAAGCATTAGAAGTTGCTAATGTAGATTCTGCTTATGCTGCTATGTTTTTAATTTTAACATTTCTAGAATTTGCAATATCTTGAGAGAAACCCAAGAACTTGGAACATGCCTCATCAGTTCATCTTGAATGCGTTGATGGGGAATTCTTCCAAGTTGAAAAAAATTCAATTTCTAGTTTAACGTCAGGGTGAACTTATGAGGACTTTTTTGACATCCTGTTTTCTCTTCTTTATGACAGTGTGAATGTCACAGTTGGAGAGAAAGAAGAGCGGATGATGATAACAGGACTGCATACTGTTGTTGACATATTCTGTGTCACATGTGGGTCCATTGTTGGATGGAAATACGTAAGGAGCAACTTTAAGAGCTTATTTTTTGGAATTTACTGGTTTTCTTGTCATGCTATTGTTACTCTAAAGTGTTCCTTAATGCCTATTCCACTTTTATTCATTTAGGAAGCTGCACATGAGAAAAGTGAAAAGTACAAAGAAGGAAAGTTCATTCTTGAAAGGTAACCAGTCTGGTCTATTATTCTTTACAGTACTTTTTGGGTATCACGATGTCCCTAAAGTTCTGAACTTCCCTCGAGCTCAACTCTTCTCTTCAGGCAATTTTAACAGTGTACTTCATTATGAGTCTGAAACATTTAGAACTTCTAAAACGCTTTCCTAAAGAATCGAACTGAGCTAACCCCTCTGATACTAGATTGTTATCTTTTGTGGAGGTTTACAACATTTCATTATGTTGACATTTGTTCTTTTGGGCGGTTCATTAATACACATTTTTGGTGACATGATCTGTTCTTGAGTAGGTTTAAGGTTGTTGGCCCTGATGGCAGCAGATACTTGCAAGCTCAAGAAACTCATGTTGCCGGAAGTGATGGTGATGACGCTTGATTTGCTCATCTTAGGATCATTCTATTTTCACATTCGAATTGTACATTTTATATGTTATTATTCTCTTTCAAATATACCATATCATCATTTAATTAGAATAGGTTGCTTTGAAACTTACGAGCCTCTTCCTCCCTTCCCAGATGATTTTAAGATACTTTTTGCCTCGGTGTCATTGAATATTAAATTGCTGAGGCAAGAAGAAACCAGAAGCATTGGCTGGGGGAAAAAAATTCTTTGGTATAATAGTTCACGATGTTGAAGAGAAATTACAGAACATATGACAGTTAAGAGCAGGGCAAACACCAGAATATTATTCCCTTTGAGAACATAACTGGAGTATTAAGTATTGACAATACATTTTAACAAGAGTCGCCACTGAAAAAATATGAGCAGACTTTGAAATATTCATTCAGCTTCTTGATTTAGGTATTTCCTCGACATGGGTTTAGGTACATTTAGTGTGGGCATAAATCAGTCAAAATTATATTGACTAATTTTAAATTTAATTTGCTTTTCTGGTACTGCCTAATTTTTGTGACTTAATTGGACTACGTAACCGGCTGGAAGCTTAGTTCAATGATTAAAACATACAAACAATCAGATAACTTGAAGAGAAACTACTGCTACCCCAAGAGTTTTCCCCCCAAACTACTGATACCCCTCCTGATCTTTGTTATTATTCGAGACACATATAACTTGTGTTCTTAGAGTGTAGTAGTTTTTTTTTTTTTTTGTAAATGTAATATGGCATGTAGCTTCCTTGTCAAACCTTGCATATTGTTTCGGCATAATATGAGGGCCAAGGCTATCACTTGTGTGGCTTTAATCTCCAATTTTAATAAACTAAGTTATCCTTTTTATTAAAAATTATTAAACTTACATATAGTATGAAATAATAAGAATGATCTTATTTAGTTGTATTCATTAATGTAGATTATGTTTTATTAATTTATTCTGCATGCACAAAGAATAAAGTAGGAATTTGTAACAAGTGGTAAGAAGTGGGGATATAATGGTGCATATTTAATGTCAAGAGTTGCTGAGAGAGTAAAAGAATATGGTTTTAAACTTGACAGCGTTGGCATAATGTCTCTATTTAGCTCCGTCTCCATTTCCTCTCTGCTTACCATTTCTATCATTAGATCAATATTCAATGGCTTAGATTTAATATATTAGAACAATATTATTATAATATTGTTTAGTAAAAATACACAAACAAATTTAACCTATACAATTCAAAAATGCGAAGTGCATGGATAAAAAGTAAAAAAATAATGAAATATTTTAATAAAAATCTACCAAGACGATGTAAGCAGATGAATCTCTACCAATTGATATATATATTTCTTACTCTTCCAGTACTTAATATATGATCTAATTATTGAGTTGTTTTTTGTCCTAAATATAAGATCTATTTCTTATATTTATCAATTTTCTCTAAATTACCCCTATAGATACTCCATCAACCATAATCAAGTAGGAGAGGGAAAGTAGATATTAAGACAAATGTTTATGGTGTTTTAGAAAAAATGTGTCACATTTCTTATAATTAACTAACTTACCTAACTTCCTTAATCTAATCAAATTAATTAAATGGGTCTTATATTAAGGACCAGAAGAGTATTTAATTAATACTACCTCTGGTCCTTAATATAAGACATTATTTAACTTTTATTTTGGTCCTAAATATAAGACCTCATTCCATTTTGTCTCTAATATTTTTGTATTTTTTTCAAGGTAGTCCTTCTAATAATTGTAGTTCCAGCCCACACATTTGATTAGTAAGGATATTTTAGGAAAGATAACACATATTTATTACGAAAAACTAACTTGGTTTATTTTTTAATATCCTCAAATTAGTCAACTAGCCCTTATAATTAGGATCGGAAGTAGTATTATAATAATATTATTATAATATATTAAATTTTAATCATTGGATGTTGATTCAATGGTAGGGGTGGGTAATTACACAAGAAATGGAGAGAGGAGACATCCCCTTCTCTGATCGTATCGCCCTCTAAAATCAAGATTAAGTAACCTTATCTAAGAAATATACTACTCCTCCAATCCTTACTATAAGACCTACTACCTCCGGTCCTTATTATAAGACCCCGTTTGACTTTTTGTTTGGTCCTAATTATAAGACCCCAATCCATTTTATCTCTCATATTTATGCATTTTTTTCCAAGACAATCCTTCTAATAATGATAGTTATAGTCAATATACTTAATTAGCAAGGACATTTTAGGAATGACAAAACTTATTTATTACAAATTACTAACTTAACTTACTTCCTTAATCTCTTCAAATAAGTCAACTGGGTCTTATAATTAGGACCGGAGGTAGTATTTAACTAATTTGATTAGATTAAGAAAGTTAGGTAAATTAGTTAATTATAAGAAAAGTGACACATTTTTCCTAAAACATCATAATCATCTTTCTTCATACCCTCTCTCTTTCTTCTACTTGATTATGGTTGAGGGAGTATCCATATGGGTAATTTAGAGAAAATTGAGAAATATGAGAAATGGGTCTTATATTTAGGACCAAAACCAACTTAAGAATTAAGTCATATATTAAGAACCGGAAGAGTATTATTTAACCTCAGGTCACAAGTGAAGATTAACTTGTTCATATGTAAATGTAAATATATGTTAATTAAGTATAACATAAACATATATTTATATAATGATAAGTTATTCAAGAAATAATGTGGAGGCAAAAACAAATATTGATCCTTAACACAACGCAAATAGAAAGAGTAATGAAATTACCATTATAAGTAAGAACTTTAGTCCACAAAATACAATAAGTTACTCGGTGGGTGCTGTCTATTTTCTTTTTTGTTTTTTTAATTTGAAGGTGGGTGCTATCTATGAACAACATGGCACTGATTTATTATGAGATATTGCTTATATTTTGATTGACTCCAATTCAATCCCAACGTGATAGATATACATCAAAACAGATGCACCTTTTTATTGCTAGATATTGATAGGAGAAAAATCACATTATGCAACTAAATTCTCTGAATTAAAAAATTACTGCCAAAAAAAATTATTTAATTTTTAATTCCTATTAATTAGTTCTCTTTTCTCTGGACCCTCTTGCGAGCTATGGTGTATCGGGTTGACCCATGGGTGTGCTGCCAAAAACCCAGCAAGGATCCAGTTGTACGATAATACCAAATGAATCACCTTTTGTCCTTTTAATTTCTTAAAAATTAATCCTGCAATTTTCTGATGAGTAAGAAAATATTAATTAAAATGGAACATTTCTAAAAATGAAATTTGCAAAAATTTGCTCCAACCAAAAACGAAATATGAAATTTTGTACGAAAATAAGTGTTACTGTCCCTTTAAAGGAGTCCAAACTGATTTTGCAATATTGATCACTAAAATATTGACCATTTATTATTTGAATCAAGTTTTGAAAAAATAATATAATATTATGGAAATAAAGAAAGATTATACAGAGAGCAAGCATTTTCTTTATAAGAAGTTATAGTATATATTAACTATAAAGAAACATGTGGCTTTACCAAGTCATTAGTATAAAATATTAGAAACTGGAAAATTTAACTTTAATAAGCAAATAAGAAGAAGAAAATTGCGGGGCTTGGTGAGCGATGCAGTTCAAACTTCAACACTTGGATTTTGATTTATTCTTTCCGTCCGGGGCTCCATCTACGACTTATAAACGTGTGGGCGTGCATTTGCCCCAAAAGGCAAGAGTCATGTCTAAGAACTATGAACTAGACTAAGTTTGTATAAAATCATTATTTGACCTTTTACCTAAAAAAAATCACTATGTGACTGAAAATGACAAGTACAAGTATTTATTATTATGTATCACCTCCCGTACTTAATATAAGGTTTTATTTGATTTTTATTTTGGTTCTAAATATAAGATCTCAATCTATTTTATCTCTCATGTTTATGTATTTTTTTCCAAGATAGTTCTTCTAATAATGATAATTCTAATCTATACACTTGATTAGTAAGAATATTTTAAGAAAGAGAACACTTGTTTATTACAAATAACTAACTTAATTTTTTTAATCTCCTTAAATTAGTTAATTAATTCTTATAATTAGTATCGGAGGTAGTATTTACGTTATACATTATCACGAAATTGGTTCTATGATCGTAGACGTCTTCATCGTCATGTAAGAACCGATAATATAAACACACTTTCACCAGTGGAATTGGTCGAGCATAATTTTTTTTTTTCAAATAAAACTCTTTTGAAGACCTTTTATCATGTTGAACTCTGTCTTGAGGCTGAAACGGAGACGCGTTTATTGCAGAATCTGTCTCATTAATTATGCCTTATATTGCTCATTTTGAATTTCTCTGCATCATCGTCATGGGCGAAATAGAGTCATATAGAGACATTTGATGTTGAAAATTTTTTCTGACCAAAAAAAAAAAGATGTTGAAAATTTACAATATAAAATTCCATCCTAAGTTGACAACAATTGCTATGCTACGAGATTGTAATAATACCATGACTATAAATAATTATTTTCACAAAAAATTCAATCATCGAATGGTAACTTCCAGTTTGCTTTTGATTTTCCCTTTTTTGAAAGACTAACATTAAAACCATTTAATTAATGGAGGCCATATTCAAGTGATGCCTAACCACACGCTAACGCTGCCACATCAATCAATTTAAATGAATATTTGGGCGTATGCTACACACAAACACATAAAACATAAATAATTTCTGGAAAAGAATAGCCTTGCAAGTTCTTTGCCTGGTAAGTATGAACAATTCAAAAATGCATACTGTAGTGTGAATATGTGGGTTTTCTCTGAGTTGGTTGGATATTTAACCTTTTAATGTTGCTGTCCATTGGTTGTGTTACTGCTAATTCAGCATAAAATGATTTTGTAGGTTCCAAAAGTAAATATGAAGCTCTAGATTGACCAAAAAGGGCTACCATTTGCCGTGATATGTCTTCTACTCGTGTTTCTTCGTGATGAGGTTTATATTATTGATATCGTTATATGTGCATGGGGCATTAATATTTCCTTCTGATGATTATTTTGAAGCAGACCAGTCTTTCTTCTTTCCCTTAAAACAAAGAAAAGAAAAGGAATTTCCCACAAATTCATCTTAATTTCACATTTTTTTCCTTTAAATATAGATTTTAATCAGAAGATACTATAAGTAGTTTCTTGTGAGTCCTTCAGACGCATGAAGACTTTGTGAGCTACTTACATAAGTATGCATGTCTGATATAGTAATATGCTTCATAGAGTCATAGCATATACTCCTATGGTCTATTTATAGTATAGAGAGAAAAAAACATTTTTTAGTCCTATTTATAAGGCACTGGGAGAAATTTTTTGTATAGATGTATAATTTTACCTTTCATTTATTATTGCATTGACTTTGTTTACATGAGATATAATGTATATTAAATAGAGATAAAGTTGAAAAGTTGTTGAATTTTAAATGAGAGTTAATAAGGTTTAAAGTTTTCCTTAGTCTGTATGAAGCATATTAGAAATGACTTATAAATAAGATCAGAAGAGTGTACATTAATCCAATCATCTTGTCATGCATCCACAGCATGTTAATTTAATTTTTAAATTTGAAATGTGATTAAAATGGTTTAGACATTAGAAAAAACAATATAACAATGGTAAATGTGCTTAGAATGAAGAGAGAAGTTTCAAGTTTTCATGAAAATTAAACCCCATGAAGTATTCAAGCTGCAAAACTACTCTTCACAAATGTGCTACACGCCCATTACCTTGTCTGTGCTCTTCATGTTTAAATTTGTTATCATATTCTCAATCTCCCGTGCAATTTCTTTTCTTTTCTTCTTTTTTGGTCGTCAGTGTAGCACAACAGAGTATCAGTCGGAGAGAATGCATTTTATCAAGGCGCGTATGTAGTAGAATCATGCTAATCAAAATACACTTATAAAAGGTACATTTATAAATAAAATTATATATTTAGCTTCTAAATTTTAAAATTAAACAATTTTCTACCAGTGTGAAATTAATAGAGTATACTTTGATAAATTATATAAACAATGTTATCTATCTATCTATCTATCCATAGTAACAACTATTTTTAATCAGGGTTAAGATGAACACCCTGAAATATTTTCTTAAATACATCCAACACTTTAAAATATTTTGTGATCCATCTAATATTTTAAATTATTTTTTTAAGTGCGCACGCTGAAATACTTTTTTTTTGTCTTGATGTTAGATGCACATAAAAATATTATATAATGCTAGACACATTTTAAAAAATTATTTGAAAGTATTGGTTGCATTTGAAAAAATGTTTAATATTTCAGGTGTTAATTACACCTTAACTTTTTTTATTATTTGTGTTTGCATGACATAGTTGTTCTTTTTTTTTAAAAAAAACAAAATATAGGTGTTCATTCGAACTTTGAATTTTCCTTTACTTCGATTTTTCTAATCTTTAAAGATGTGCATTGGGTTTGGATTCATGTCTATATAATCTCGGCAACCCACTTAGAACCAATAGCTGTCACTCAAGCCATTTCAAACTTAATTAGAATAATTATATTTAAAATAAATTAAATTTTTTGATACGTCGTACACACACATTCTATCTGATGTTGAGTATTAGGTAACGTGTGCAAATTGTCAAATCTATTTAAGAGAATTTTTTTAAAAAATATTTTATGTATCCACACAAATATAAATTTAAAATTCTGTGACCAAGTTGTGATATTTATACTTCCTTCCATGACAACACTCATGAGTTATTTAAGCGTTTTAAACAAATTAAAAAAGAATGTTAGAACATAAGTAAATTTAATGATATAACCCGTTTAAAATAACTTATAAAAAATTTTTAATTATAATTAATAAATATAAATTAAATATATAAGAAGAATTTTATATAATTTTATATAAAACGTGTTTATATCGGTGAAGTCAAAATGTTTGAATAAACAGGGTCAGTAGGGCCCGCTGATCACAGAGCTGGGGAGGAGTATCAACATCCAAAACCTATGCAGTCTCAATCCCAAATTGAAACCGCGCGATTCACCGTGCGATTTTTTTTCTTTTTGAAAGATCCGGAGGAATCCGGAGGCTGTGCTCAAAGTCAAAAGTTTAAATCGTATGCATGTCAGAATGCCTCCTTATTTTCTTTCGAAAATAAAACTCCTATTTCTCCCAGCATTCTTTGAATTTTGAATCTCCTCGCTTGAATAAATCGAGGATTGGTAATGATTAGTTTTTCCCTCTTTTAATGAAAAGGGATATGACGTCAAAGTTATGTAGTGGCTGGTACTAATTACTTTTAAAACGTGCTCAAAAGGTTTTTCTTATTTCAATAAGAGTGTTGATAAAAGAAAATGAATAGGTTTGGAAGTGTTTAGAAATACCCAAAAAAAAAAAAAATATACTACCTCCGGTCCTTAATATAAGACCTTGTTTGACTTTTTGTTTGGTCCTAATTATAAGACCCCAATCCATTTTTTCTCTCATATTTATGTACTCCTCCGGTCCTTATTATAAGACCCAATTTGACTTTTTATTTGGTCCTAATTATAAGACCCAATCCATTTTCTCTCTTATATTATATATTTTTTCCAAGATAATCCTTCTAATAATGATAGTTTTAGCCAATATATTTAATTAGTAAGGATATTTTAGGAATAACAACACTTATTTATTATAAATAACCAACTTAACTTACTTCCTTAATCTCCTCAAATAAGTCAATTGGGTCTTATAATTATGACCGGAGGAGTATTTTTTTTCAAGATAGTCCTTCTAATAATGATAGTTCTAACTAATACACTTAATTAGTAAGGATATTTTAGGAATGACAACACTTATTTATTACAAATAACTAACTTAACTTACGTCCTTAATCTCTTCAAATAAGTCAATTGAGTCTTATAATTAGGACCGGAGGTAGTACTTTTTATCATACCTATTTTATTATAAAATCACTCTTAAAATCATAATAAACATAACTCTTTATGATTAAGGTTCTAAAGACTTCAAGCTCTGGAGGATTCTTATCAACTCAACCATGTTGTTTAGCATTAAACTTCAAAAAAAAAAAAACAAAAGAACTAAGCTAAGCCTGTGATCAATCTTCGTTCTCATCTCAAATTAGGGCATTGTGTTCCTTTCCTGCTCATGGATCCCGATAACCATCTTTGGTATGAGGGGAACAAAAGGGAGGAAAAGACAGAATTTTTTTAGGCTTTGTTTGGTTCAATGGGGGGAGGGAGGGGAGGTTAATTGAGGGGAGAGGAGGGGAGGGGAGGGGAGATAATGGGTTTTGTTTGGTTGGAGGGGAGGGGAAGGGAGGGGAGATTTCTTGTTTGGTTCACAAGGGGAGGGGAGGGGAGGAGATTATAAATTGACAAATATGCCCCTATCTTTATATTTAGACTGATTTATTCTTTTATTATAATATTTATATCAAAATTATGATTTCCTAATTTATCAATTTCAAAAAAACCAATTACCTCACTTATATGTGATAAAAAAATATGAAATAAAAGTATAATATATATGAGAAAAGTGAATGGGAGAAAAAAAAGACAAGACCTTAACTATATAATAATACCCTCCACATATTAGAAAATAAAAAATATATATGATATTAATAGTGTCATTTTATAATTATAATATATATTAATATATATAATTAATTAATATATTAATATATATGCATATTATATTTGTGCGTGTATATAACTGAGCGACCGCGAAAGGAAATGCGCCAAAAAAATATCAAGAGGACACCACTGGAATATTCAAAAAATGACATGGGCATATTTGTCAAGATTCTCATAATATTTCTCTCCCCTCCAAAAAACCCCAATTTGGGAGGGGAGGAGGGGAGGGGAGGGGAGCACAAAAGGACAAATTTTTTTAGCTCCCCTCCCCTCCCCTCCTCCCAACCAAACACATCCTCCCATCCCCTTCCCTCCCCTCCCTTCCCCTCCCCTCAAAAAAACCCCAACCAAACAAAGCCTTAATAAATTTGATTTAAAAATTAAAGAAATGAAGTTAAAAATTTTAATTAATTTATCTTACTCTTTATCTTATATCTTCTTTTTATCAAAATTTATAATCATACTTTTCTAATTTTTTAAAATAATTTTTTAAAATAAATTTTCTTCTCTCTCCTCTCCTCAAGTTCTATCATACCAAATACAGGGTAAGTTGCACTTCGTTTGCTAACTAGATTGATGATGATTAGATGATTGTTATTGCTCATGATGGAAAATTCATTAAAAAAGATATTCATATTTAGTGGGCAACAAACCCAGAGGATACCTATTTTCATCAAATAAATAAATATGGTAATATCAAGATAACTCCCGCTATTAATTTTTCCTTTTGGAAAAAAATACTTTTTTCTTATATGTATTTAAGAAAAATAAAAGAACATTAATCATATTAATTATACACCTATCTATAATAATTTTAAAAGCTTAAGAGAATAATAATTAAAACATTAAGGATATATTAGGAATTTAAAACATAGTTTGATAAATTAATTTGTATATTGACATCTTTAAAGAAATTGTTAAAAAAGGAGTAGCTTAAACACTTCAGAAAAAGAAAGAATTAAAAATAGTTTGGACCCCTAAAACCAAGCGTATATCTCGGTAAAAAGGACTAATATTAATGAAAACTTAAACGATAGCAGCTCTCATCATTCACACCAGAATTTATCATTGTTTTAATCCAAACAAATATTAATTAATACTCCTCCGGTTCTAAATAAGACTTATTTTGTAGTATATATTGTAAAATAGATTTTATATTTACAACTGGAGGGACTATAATCAATATTCAACATTTAATATGAAAAAGTAATTTAATTTTTTATACAAGTGAGCCTAATTGCCTCGAAAAATTAAATAAGGCGCGCAGATTGGATTCAAAACGCCCCCGAGAGCGTTCAGTGGGGCTGAAGGATCTCTAGCTCTTCCGAAGGTAAGGACAAAAAGACTATGTGAGAAGAATTAGTTCATTTCCATTTTAGGATCTTTATGTTTCAGGAATCATACAGCTACTGAAGTTTTCATTGATATTCTTATTCTTCTGGTTGAATTATTTGCTCGAGTCACAGGTAGACCATAACAGCGTCTCCCTATCTGCAATTTGCAATGTATTGTTACTGTCTTACTGATGGAAGTGTTGTTATTTGGAAACAATGAGAATTTTCTGCTGTAAATAGTGTTTGAATTTGGGGTGAAAGAAGAATCGAAGCTGAGTAGACGATGATTATGAAGGAGAGAGATGAGGAACTTGTGCTATTCCTGGAGATGCGAAGAAGGGAGAAGGAGAATCAACGCAACACTTTTCTGCTCCTTCCTAACTCCGAAAATGACGTCGTCGACGCTTCTCATTTCGGTATTCCTTTCTCTTCTCGTGTTTGTCCTCCTTTCATGATATGAATGCTGTAATCTCAAATACTCTTTAATGGTTCTGCAGAATTTGGTCGTGGTATTTCTAGTGCAGTGTCTTCAGAGAATGACATGTCTGATTATGACTGGTAATTCTCGGCTATATCTTTCACAATTTGTGCATAATGGTTTTTGGTGTAGCAGATTTAGATTACGTTTCTGTATTGACGAGAAATTTCAATTTGGGTAATCAGGCTTCTTCCGCCACCGAGTACGCCTCTTTTTCCTACTTTGGAGAAGGAACCACGGATTTCAGCAAAAGGTGAAACAGAGATTTCGAAAGCTCGAACAACAGCGCTAAAGCCTCGGGTAACATCTCCTGAATGATGAGACATTCAATCTGCTTGCTGTGTCTTTTGCTATCACTTTAGTCAATTCATTGGGCATCTTGGAATTAGAATTTTCATTAAAATAATCTCATGAATGTTAAAATGATCAAATGGTTTATTATATCTGGAACAATTTTACAGTGTTTAACTAAACACAGATAAATAATGCGCTTTAGACCATGCGGTTGTCCTTAAAATATCCATTTGGTTTCCTACTATTGTTGTTTTCCTTATTAAAGCAGGTGTAAGCCCTGTCTATTTAACAAAATTGAATCTTCTGTATTTATGTATTCCCGCGTTCAAAGATAGAGTCACATAGGAGAATGTGAATGAGTGTATTATATCTTGTGTTGCATTGTATATTATAACCTTAGTAGAAGATTTAAATTGGTTTTCTTTTATGTGAATCTTTGTCTCTCATGACCTATCTATATCTCATGTTGCAGGAGACTAATATCATATCAGAACAACCTTCAAGAAGAATTATAGCCTCAAAGACTCATAGAGTGATGCCTAGTCTTAATTCTTCCACTAATGGTAATACGAATAGGAGACCTTCATCACCATTCCGTTCTATATCTTCAACTCTGTCTTCAACAACCAAATCCTCTAAGGCAACCTTAACTTCTGCTAAGCCAGTTAGATCATCCACTCCTATTAGATCTTCATCTGCATCGAAAATGTGCCCTGCACTCGCCAGAAACCCAGCGAAATCACAAGGTTCCCTGCTTGATGCTCCTCCAAAATTGAAGGCTTCATTGCCTGAAAGACCAGCCTCAGCGTCTAGGTATGGTAGATTATCTTCTCTTGGGGACAAAGACAGTAATAGCAATGGAAGACCAAAAAGGCCAATCTTGAGGAGTAGATCTGGTTCAATTAATGATGGTGAAAACGATAGCCCAGATATGATTGGGACAAAAATGGTTGAAAGAATAGTGAACATGAGAAAACTGGTACGACCAAAGCTTGATGCAGGCCATCATTCCGCAGAACATAATACTTCTGGCAAGTCTGATAGGTCAGGATTTGGAAGATCACTCTCTAACAAGTCATTAGATATGGCAATGAGGCATATGGTATGTCCAAATATTCATTGTGTGATGAAGTAAGTTATCTTTGTTTCGTACAAAAGGCAATATTAATGACAAGTTGTGTTTGGTTTATTTCATACAGGACATAAGAAGCATCCAGGGTAGTTTGAAGCCACACGTATGAAACATGATACTTCAAAGGAAACAAGCAACTGCATTGTGTATTTTGCGGTACTATAACATTTGAGATATTCATCAGTTCATCACTGCCCTTGCCGCTCTATCTGGATGTGGTGGTGTGAAGGTAGCATAAATGGGTTAATGGTAGGGAAAAACAAATTGCCTGTGTTGTTATAGAGTACTGCATCAATTGTTTGGGGTGTGAGAACTGTTGGTAGTTTGCACTGAAGATTGGCAATTAGAATTGTCACACAATATCTCAGGGATCAGTCTAATATTTTTATTCGATGTGATATATTTTTAATTACATAAATATTTTTTGACCGAATATGTTTTATTATATTGGATTTTAAGGAAATCTATGAAATATGTAAAGTCACACTTCATTATCTGTGAACAATGTGGTGCTGGTTTCCCACAGGAAATCCTTGATCCTTCTTAATCCTAGAGATTAGTAGGAGAAAAATCAAATTATGCAACTAAATTCTCTGAACTTAAAATTACTATAAAAACAAAGTTATTTATATGTTCTTTAGCAAAAAAAAAAAAGTATTTATTTGTTAATTACTGCTAACTAATTAATTCTCTGGACCCCTCGTGAGTTGTAGAATATTTGGTTAGCACATCAATGTTTTGCCCACTGTTAGCCCATTTTATTTTTAGGGTTTTTTTTTAAAAGTATTTTTTCACAAATCGAGAAAAACTCTCCCATATATTTACTTTGTAGACTGTAAAATTATTTCTAAAATTATGATTTTGTTTTTATCCAAACAATCCCTTATATTTACTAAAATATAAAAATTAAATTCAAATAAGTAATAATATATTAAATTATATAATATATATTAAATTATGTATATAATATTTATTATATATATTTGTATTTGTTATTAGAAATATTATATATATTTTTGCATAAAAATTTGTGAAAATTGCAATGAGGTCCAATCCAAGGAAATTAAATACAAAAAAGTCTTTTGAAATTATCAAATTATTCTGAAATTTCAAGGGACTTTATTGCAAGAGAATTTATTTGTTTAATTATCAAATTGCCCCTTTTTTTTTAAGTTCACATTAACAACTGAAAGAGCAGTCATTGACAATTTAAGAGGTAAGAATTAACAACTATTGCTGCAAGGATTTTATCTTCTCCTGCTGGTAGGTGCAGATCTGCAGTCCACGCCTTGTCCTCCCAACGCCATTTCATTGGTGTGTGTTCGGGAATACCTCCAAGATGGGAGGTGGATAGGATGATCTCCTCCATGAATGTGTTCTTTCAGTAATTTTATCTTCATATACACCTGTAATTAAAAAAGAAGAACATTAAAAAGAAAAGAGAACTTGCCGACAGATATTCTCCTATAATCGTGGCCTTTATGGTGGGCGTCCCTATTGCCCACCAAGATGTAGGGGACATGAACCTCCAAGTCCCTATTTCGGAGTCCTAGTAGCCATAGTTGCACAGACTTATTCTTTCAAGGAGGAGATTTCCTTCAGCGAACCAAGCCTTCTCCTTTAGAGATTATTGCAAGGGGATAGCTCGGATTGGACCTCCGAGTTGAAGCGACGTCAAGCTTAACAATGGTTCCCTTGATGTTTGCGACCTTAAAAATGAACTTAGTATGCCGACTTTAGTATGCTGACTCTGAAATAAATAACCAGAAGAGAGATTTAAAAAAAAAAGAAGAAAAGCTAGGAAAAATAATTTGAACTCAAAATATATCTTTGGTTCCTCTAGCTCAGGCTCCTGCTCAGGCTCCTACACATGATATGTAGAAGCTCGCAAAACCGGGAGGTGAAGGAGAGTCATAGGTGAGGGGCTGACGATGCGCCTAGGCGTGAATGTTAAGATGGAAGGGCGATAGATTATTACAGCTTGTTTCGGAGAGGAATATAGGAAAGATGTTGGGAGGAATTAAGATGCCATGATAAATTTTTTTATCCTTTTGGTACAAACAATTGTTTAATATCAGGCTATGCCTTTTCTCAAAGAACACACAGGTATATATATACACAGTGAGCGCATATACAGTCTCACGTACGTAATTATTTCATTATATTGACCTTAATTATAAATTAGGTTCTGATACCATATGCAAGAAAAATAATACATATATATTAATACCGTGTGTAAGGAAAATAACACATATATGTTATTCAATCAAACTAAAAATTTGAATCAAAGCCAAAATTGATGCTCTCAAAATGTTCCACATAATTTTTAAAATTAAAAATTGGATAAGCTAAAGGAGTATCAGAAAAGGAGCTAAGCAAAGTGAGTCAGGAAATCAAACTCTAATATCAAGTGTAATTATTTAATATTAGACTATGCCTCTTCGCTGAGAACACACAAGTATGTATATCCATAGTCAGTGCATATACAATCTCACGTACGTAATTATTTGATTATTTTTGTGGGTTACTTTAATTATAAATCAGGTTCTGATACCATGTGCAAGGAAAATAACACATATATGTTATTCAATCAAATCAAAAATTTGAATAGAAAATTGGATAAATTAGATAAATTGATACTCTCAAAATATTCCACATAATTTTTAAAATAGAAAATTGGATAAATTAAAAGAGTATCAGAAAAACGACTTAAGCAAAGTGAGTCAGGAAACCAAATTCTGATATCACATGTAAGAGAAACAACACATATATATTATTAAATCAATCCAAACTATGTACATGTATATGATATTCGAAAGAATTATATCAAAAAAATTATAAATATCTCTAGCTATTAGCTTAATAAATCTGATGAAGATCTCAATTTAATTAATAAAGAACTATAAAGCCAAAAACACCTTTAAAGTAAGTTAGCTAATCTTAACAAAAAACGATTGAGCCTGATATTGTTTCAAATTGATGGTCCAACTGAAAGTATCCCCATAATATGGTGTCTTAGGAAAAAGGTCTAGTATTTGCAATTATGGCTGCTATGATCCTAGAACAGGGACTAAGCCTTTCATTTCCTTTACATAGAGGTGAGTGATGGGCAGGCCTTCCGTCAAGGCCATGACAATAGAAAAATATTAGTTGGTAAGTTTAAAATCAGAGGAGAATATATATTTCGGTACTACTTTTTCACATTTTAAAGTTATTTAATCTGTTTTCTCTCTTTTTTTAAAAAATCTTTTTCTTCTTTCTTATTATAAGTGCATGTTAGCCTGGAGGTAGTAAAAGACTACATTGAGGAAGAGGATATTATATTATCCATGCCTAGTTTTGTTGGTCCTCCCAAGCATACACTAATGAAATGGTGTTAGGAGGACCGTGCGTGGATTACAGAGTTATATCTACTACTCGGAAAAAAAAAACAGAGCAAATAATTATTTGATAATCTATATTTTTAAATATGAAAAATTTGTTCTCTTCTGTCTATGACAGACATCTTACAAAATTTTAGACTATACCCGATAAATGATGCATATAAACAGAAAATCTTACAAGTTTGCTGGTCAACCTAAATTACCACACCAAGGATTTTGGTGTTTATTGTCTTTATTCCCTCAACAGCATAGGATTTAGATCCCGATAGGTGACAATCGAAGTGAAGGACACGTTATGGTACATTTCTCTGTCGGCTCTTTGTTTTAAACTGCGATTTATCACTATAAATCCATCATTCTAATCACTTGAATTTTTAATTGTCATCTGCAATAACCAGTCCACATCTTTAGGCACTTTTTCCAGCAAGAAGTTAAAGCAGCAGAGTTTTCTTACTGCTTAGGGAATCCTGAATTTGATGATTAAGACGCACTTCGTCAAGATCAAAGAAATATTTCCAATATCCCAGGAATAAACAAAAAGTCGGACAATCCTTCTATGGCTTTAGGAGTATGTTCAATTATCTTGGAAGTAGTTGGGATTGGATAAACAAAAATCACCAGGCACAAAACTCAAGTTCGAAAATAATTATGTTAGTAGTCTCGAATTTAAGCTTTAATTTGAGTATATAGTCGTGTTTACAAAACTCAAGTTCGAAAATAATTATGCTAGTATGCTGACTCCGAAATAAATAAGCAGAAAAGAGATTGAAAAGAAGAAGAAGAAAAGCTAGGAAAAACAATTTGAACTCAAAGTATACCTCTTGTTCCTCTGGCTCGCGCTCCTGCTCAGGCTCATGCATATGATATGCAGAAGCTCGCAAAACTAGGAGGTGAAGGAGAGTCATAGGCGAGGGGCTGGCGGTGCGCCTAGGCATGAAAGTTAAGATGGAAGGGCGATGGACTATTACAACTTGTTTCGAAGAGGGATGTAGGGAACATGTTGGGAGGAATCAAGATGTCATGATAAACTTTTTTATCGTTTCGCACAAACAATTATTTAATATGAGGCTATGCCTCTTCGCAAAGAATACACAGGTATGTATATACACGGTGAGCGCATATGCAGTCTCACGTATGTAATTATTTCATTATTTTTGTGGGTTTATATTGATATTAATTATAAATCAGGCTCTGATACCATGTGCGAGGGAAATAACACATATATGTTAATGCCTCTAAGATGGGAGGTGGATAGGATGATCTCCTTTTCGTGAACGTGTTCTTTCAGTAATTTTATCTTCACATGCAGCTGCAATTAAAAAAGAAGAACATTAAAAAGAAAAGAGAACTTGCTGACAGATATTCTTCTATGGTCATAGCCTTTACGGTGGGCCTCCCTATTGCCCACCAAGATGTAGGGGACATGAACCTCCAAGTCCCTATTTCAGGGTCCTAGTAGCCATAATTGCACAGACTTATTCTTTCAGGGAGGAGATTTCCTTCAGTAGACCAAGCCTTCTCCTCTAGAAATTATTGCACGGGGATAGCTCGGATTGGGCCTCCGAGTGGAAGCGACGTCAGGCTTAATGATGGTTCTCCCTTGACGCTTGCAACCTTAAAAGTGAACTTAGTATGACAATTCCAGTATGCTGACTCCGAAATAAATAAGCAGAAAAGAGATTGAAAAAAGAAGAAGAAAAGCTAGGAAAAACAATTTGAACTCAAAGTATACCTCTTGTTCCTCTGGCTCGCGCTCCTGCTCAGGCTCATGCATATGATATGCAGAAGCTCGCAAAACTAGGAGGTGAAGGAGAGTCATAGGCGAGGGGCTGGCGGTGCGCCTAGGCATGAAAGTTAAGATGGAAGGGCGATGGACTATTACAACTTGTTTCGAAGAGGGATGTAGGGAACATGTTGGGAGGAATCAAGATGTCATGATAAACTTTTTTATCGTTTCGCACAAACAATTATTTAATATGAGGCTATGCCTCTTCGCAAAGAATACACAGGTATGTATATACACGGTGAGCGCATATGCAGTCTCACGTATGTAATTATTTCATTATTTTTGTGGGTTTATATTGATATTAATTATAAATCAGGCTCTGATACCATGTGCGAGGGAAATAACACATATATGTTAGTGCCATGTGCAAGAAAAATAACACATATATGTTATTCAATCAAACCAAAAATTTGAGTCAAAGGCAAAATTTATGCTATCAAAATATTCCACATAATTTTTAAAATTAAAAATTAGATAAATTAAAAGAGTATCAAAAAAGGGGTTAAGCAAAGTGAGCTAGGAAACCAATCTCTGATACCAAGAATAATTGTTTAATATTAGGCTATGCCTCTTTGCAGAGAACATACAAGTATGTATATACACAATGAGCGCATATGCAGTCTCACGTATGTAATTATTTCATTATTCTTGTGGGTTTATATTGACCTTAATTATAAATCGGGCTCTGATACCATGTGCAAGAAAAATAACACATATATATTATTTAATCAAATCAAAAATTTGAATCAAAGCCAAAATTGATACTCTCAAAATATTCCACATGATTTTTAAAATAGGAAATTGGATAAATTAAAAGCGTATTAAAAAAGGAGTTAAGCAAAGTGAGTCAGGAAATCAAGTTCTGATATCGTGTTATAAAAAAAAGCACATATATAATATTAAATCAATCCAAACTATGTATATGTATATGATATCCAAAAGAATTATATCAAAAAAATTATAAATATCTCTAACTATTAGCTTAATAAATCTGATGAAGATCTTAATCTAATTAATAAAGAACTATAAAGCTAAGAACACCTTTAAAGTAAGCTACTAATCTTTACAAAGAATGATTGAGTCTGATGTTGTTTCAAATCAATGGTCCAACTGAAAGTATCCCCATAAAATGGTGTCTTAAGGAAAAGGTCTGGTCTGTCCAACTCAATCTTCCTTATGAAAGATTAGGTATTTGCAGTTATGGTTGCTATGATCCTAGAACAAGGACTAAGCGTCTCATCTCCTTTGCATGGAGATAAGTGATTGGAAGGCCTTTCGTCAAGGCCATGACAATACAAGAATATTAGTTGGCAAGTTCAAAATCAGAGGAGAATATATATTTCAGTACTACTTTTTCACGTTTTAAAGTTATTTAATCTGTTTTCTCTCTTTTTTTTAAATCACTTTCTTCTTTCTTATTATAAGTACATGTTAGTCTGAAGGTAGTCAAAGACTACGTTGAGGAAGAGGAGGTTATATTATCCATGCCCAGTTTTGTTGGTCCTCCCAAGCATACACCAATGAAACGGTGTTAGAGGGACCATGTGTGGATTACATAGCTATATCTACTACCCAGAAAAGAAGTATGTTGTGATTTTTTTGAAGGATCCCACTAGCAGTGTATCTAAACTACCTATCCTTCTAAGAAGAGTCAAATTAGGGAGTAATGTGGGGTTAATGATCATCTACGAAGATTGGTTGAGCATTACTAAACTGAACCATGTTTAGATCAAGGATGGGATGATCAATGATGAGAATGATGAGAAGGATTAGCAAGATTGATGTTGAATCTAGATGTATGTTTGGGAACGTTTTGGAAGCCAAGTTTATTTTTGGAAGACTATGTTTGTGGTTTAGTTGGCCAATTATGAAGCTTTTACATTCAGTTGCACGGTTATACCAAATGGATTATCTTTGATCCTTTTACTTTCAAGAAATTAATCATGCAATTTTATGAAATGTGCAAAAAATTTCTCTGATCATAAATGAAATGAAAATAAGTATCACTATCCTTTTTTTTGGGTTTACAAGTGTCGCTATCCTTTTAAAAAGTAGAAAGAGTCCAAATTGATTTTGCAATATTCATCACTAAAACATTGATCCTTTATTATTTTGAATAAAATTGTGAACAATAATATAATATTCTAGAATTAAAAGAAAGATTACACAGAAAGCTAGCATTTTGTTGGAAGAAGGTATCGCATATTAATCATTATAAAGAAACATGTGGGAGGCCTTTAAAAAAATATTAAACACGGGACAGGCCATTTGAATATGTTATGATCACTTAAGATGATCAAAAAAATACAATCAAATCAGACTATAAAAGCTACTGAATCCATTTCATGTAAATATCATCATATGTGCTCAGAGGTATTTGCATGCAAAACACTATAAATATTTTGACACAAAAATAACAGAGTTTGGAAGGAAATTATAGAAGTAGGTGCGGAAGGAATTCAGAGGGAAGCTGAGAGGGAAAAGAACTGTTATTCCTCATTGCCAGCCTAAAAAAAAAAATCATATTAATTATACACCTATCTATATTAATTTTAAGAACTACACTTATATCAAGTTTTTCAATCACATATCACTGCGTGTCCTATTTGTGAAATGTTAGTATTTAATAACATCTAATTATGAATTTACATGAAATAAAGAAGAACACATGGCTATGTGTAATTGTAGAACTTAATAGATATAAAAACTTCACCTAAGTTTTTCTTTTATATTTATCATTTTTTTCAAACTAATTTGTCACTCTTATAAATTACTCTTTGTTATGAATATTATAACATGTGGATGTCCATCTCCTCTTCTTCCTCTTCCTCTTCCTTTTCCTCTTCAACTTCATCAACTCCTACTACTTCCACTAATCTTCTACTACTCCATTACATTTTCACTATACCTTTAATCTTGTAACTTCCTCCACTCATATTCATGTGGTTTATTGTCCACTATCTATCATTTAAGTACAAATCTAACTTTTGTGTAAGACTATGCCTATAAATAAAGCATGCCATTGTATTGTGATGCAAGTGAAACAAGTAAAGGAATATAATATCATTCTTTCATTTTCTTGTCTACTTCTCTCCTCTAATATACTTTCTTTGTTGGTTAATTTCATAACACTCTTTGATCCTTATCACAAGTTTCAAATAATTAATTCACAGATAATGAGTAATTAGTTAAGATTAGTTAAAAGTAATAAATATATATTTTTATTTTCAAATATATCCTTGTGATAAATGAGAAAACAGACTAAACAAATTGTGCAAAGAAATGTGACAAAAAAATAAATAATTAAGGACAAAATAAAAAATACACAAAATATTAAGATAAATCTCAAATTGAAGCTTACAAATAGGACCAGAGGGAGTAATATATAATATAATGACATACATAAATATTTTAGACAGATTGTCTAACATATATTATAATTAATATAGCAATTTTCTTTATATATATATAAATTAGTCAATTGATCCTTATATTAAAGACTAGATGTAGCATTAATTAATGTTTGTTTGGATTAAAACATTTTTAACTTTTCTTCGGTTGGTTTGTTATCTTTTTGTAAACTTTGATTTTACTTATTTAATATCATTTTAACTTGGGTTTAAAAACACAGAGAGCTGCTCATCGTTGGAGTTTTTATTAATATTAATTAGTCTTTTTTTTGTTTTTTGTTTTAGCGAGATATACTCTTGGTTTTAGGTGTCAAAACTATTTTTAGTTCTTTATTTTTTTAAAATGTTTAAGCTTCTCCTTTTTTTTGAACAATCTTTTTAAAGATATCAACATACAAATTAATGTATCAAAGGATTTCATAAAAAAATATCAAAGTATCTTTTGAATTCCTAACATATCCTTAATTTTTTTAATTAGTGTTCTCTTGAGCTTTTAAAATTAGGAAACAACTTAGGTCAAATTGTTTATATCCATTATGTTAAATTCTCCAATCACACAGGACTATGTGTTCTTTTTTGTTTCGTGTGAAGTTATAATTAAATTTTAACATTTTAAAAATATGACACGGAGTGATATATGATTGGAGAATTTGACATAATAGATATAAACAACTTGATATAAGTATAATCTAAATATAAATACTTTAAGGTAATTTATTAACTTCATAATTTTCCCTAATAAGTTAATTAAGTTTTATATTAAGGACTAGATTTATTATAATCAACATTCAATATTTAATAGAAAATTTGCCAGAAAAAAGGAATTTAATTATTTATACAAATGAGCATAATTGCCTCAAAATATTTAATTATTGATAACTCAGGTATTATTTTTTTTTGATACGTTGAGAAAATATATTGCTAATATCTGCCGTGATATTAGACTTCAAATTAATTTGATGATTTTAAGAAATTTTTTTGTATTTAATTTTTTTAGATGGGATCTTATTGTAAATTTTTCAAAAACCAATTGCCTGCGTTGTTATAGAGTACTGCATTAGTTGCTTGGGATGAGAGAACTGTTCATAGCTTATACTGAAGATTGGCAATTAGAATTGTCACACAATATCTCAAGAATCACTCTAATATTTCTATTCGATGTGATATATTTTTAATTACATAAATATTTTATGTTTTATTATATTGGATTTCAAGGAAATCTATAAAATATATAAAGTCACACTTCATTGTCTATGAACAATATGGTATTGGTTTCCCACGGGAAATCCTTGCTCCTTCTTAATCCTGGAGATTAGTAGGAGAAAAATTAAATTATACAACTAAATTCTCTGACCTAAGAATTACTATAAAAACAAAGTTGTTTATATGTTAATTACTGCTAATTAATTAATTCTCTAGACCTCCTATGAGTTGTGGAATATTTGGTTAGCATATCAATGTTCACCCACATGAATGACCATTTCATTTTTAGGGAGTGTTTGAATATGTTCATAAATATTTTTTAAAAACACTTTTTTATAAATTGGAGCAAACTCTTCTATATATTTATTTCGTAGATTGTAAAATTAATTTTAAAATTATGATTTTTTTTTCATCCAAACAACTATTTATACTAAGGTAAATACTACTTTCCCCTTGAAAAAAATTAAGAAAATCCAAATTGATTGTGTTATGTTGATAATTAATTCAGCCTAAAATCATACTGATATAATTTACTTCAATAGTTTCAAATAAATAATAGGGAGAATCCCAATTAAATCTAGCCGAAATACCTAAATTCAGATTTAGGCCTACACTTTTAGCAAATTCCTAATTAGGCCATGAGACCTAATTAGGGATTTTTGAATGTTGTTAAATCACCAAAATGTCCTTCTTCAATTAAAAAGAAAACTTGATTAATATACCTCTCCCAGGTAATTCCTCATCTCTTATGGTTTTTTTAGACCAAAAAACATATAAGTAATTTTACAATTTTTGAAATTTGTATATATATAACTTATACTATTAAAAATATTTTAATAAAACATGTTAAATTATAAATATTTTTTATTTTCAGTTTTTATAATTTACGTTAGTTTTATTTATTTAAACAATGTTGGATCCAACTGAAAACGTAAATGATTACGATTTAATATTAAATTTTTATTATAATTAAAATATTTTAAAATTTTAAAATAAATATTTACAACCTGAAAATAAAAAATATTAAAAATATTTATTTAAAGATTACATATATTATAATTTGAAATGTTTTATGAAAATATTTTGAAGATTTTAGTTATATTACAAAATTTCAAACACTAAAAAATTATTTATATTTTTTTGTCTAAATATTAATAATAAGAGATGATGAACCACTTTAGAGGGATAAAATAATCAATTTTTATTTTTAACTAAAGAGGGGTATTATAGTTACTTAACAATATTCAGTAATTCTTAATCAGGTCTTATGTCCTAATTAAGAATTTGTTAAAAGTGTAGGTCTCAATTTAATTTTAAGTATTTCAGCATGATTTAATTAGGATTTTCCCTAAATAATAGTAGTAGTCTGGAAATAAAGAATATACAAAAATTGGTCTTTGCAAGATGTATTATAATAATCATAAAGAAACCGATTTTTTTGGGGGTCAAAATCATTAAGAAACAGGTGAACAGTATAAGAGGGCATCCATTTTTCACCTCCAAAATATATTAAAAATAAGTTGAAATTTAATTATAAATATAAGATCTTAATTTATTTTATCTTTTAAATTATAATTTTTTTTCAAAACATCATTATTATTTGTAAGGGGTTCTACCAGAGATTAGTTATAATATACACAATTAAAGAGTATAATTTTAAAAAATCAACATATATTTATTATAAATAACTAATTTAACTAATTTTTTAATATATTTAAATTAGTTATTTACGGAATAGCTTTTATATCAAAGTGATAAAATCAGTAGTATGAAGAATCTTATCTTAATGCTCACCAATTTCAAAGTCACACCGCGACCGGAAAGTTTAACGTTAATCAGCAAAGACGAAAAAGATACTTGTGGGGTGTTTGGTGGGCACTGATGTTCAAAACTTCAGAATTTGATTAATTGATTCCTTTCGACCCGGGCTCCATCTGCGACCATTTATAAACATGTGGGTGTGTATTTGGCCCAAAATACACGATACGTCCTCGGAAATAAAAATTATAGCCGCGAACATAGGCTAATTCATGAGGTGACAGTTGAGTGGGACAAGGTTAATTAGTACCATTTCGAACTAATTTAAAGTTAAATTTAATCTAATATAAAATTTTAATTTATTTTATCTCTTAAATTTATAATTTATAAAATATTCTTATAGATTTTAAAGGAATTCTGTCAAGAGATAGTTTCAGTACACCTGATTTAATATAAAACTCTTCTGGTTTTTAATGTAGAACATAATTAATTAATTTGAGTAAATTAAGAATGTTAGTTAAATTAGTTAATATGATATGTTTTTTTAAAAACATCTTAAGTATCTTTTTTAATTCACTTATTCCCTCTCCTACCAGATTATTATTAGAAAAATATCAATGTGGTAATTTGAAAAAAAAAAGTAAGAATTTTTTAATTAGGTCCTATATTAATAAGAGGAGAGTAATTTAGAAAAATTAATAATTAATTAACTATTTTTTTTTTAGTATTATTCCATGCTTGTATTAAATAACAGCATGTATAAAATCGTGATTTGACTGAAAATGACAATCATGGTCCATCGATTTGTATTTATCGTTAAGTATGCTGGTACATTGAACGATGTTACAAAATTGGTATGAATGCCCCAGTATTTATCGTCATTTAATGCCCAATGATATGAATGCACTTCCCCAGTGGAATTGATCAAAGCTCGCCTCATCCAGTTGAACTCTCTCTTCCACCGCAGCCGGACGCGCTTATTATTATTTTTCTGGCCAAGCAGGTGAATCTTGTTAACTACAACTTAATCTGAAATCACTTAAAAACATGTTTGATATAATTTAAGATAAAAATTTTTTATACTTATTTCGTATTTTATAAATCATAATTAAAAAACCACTTATATAAATCATTATAAATGAGCTTTTAATTATAAGAAGAATTACTATAAGATTTCAAAAAAAAAAGAGGACCGTTTGGAATAGCTTATAAGTAGTTTATAAGCTGCTTTTCAATAATGATTTACAGAATACGAGGTAATTATGTGAGAAGAGTTTTATCTTGGTTTACATAAAACGTGCTTATGAGAGATTTTTACGCTCTACCAAACAGGGTCTATGTTTACTAAAAACTTTCATGAGCAATTTATAATGACAAGATTTGAGGTAAGAAATAACACCGTCTTTGAACTGCTAGCTTAACATTAGGATCTCTGGATACCTTCTAGTTTTTTAGTGGAATCTCGCAAGAACTCTCTCTTAATTATACCTTGCTTATTTTGAATTACTCCGTAGTTTGGGTGTCATATTTTTAAAACACATCATATTCTCAATAAAAAAAAATTCAAATTCACGTGCTTACGTTGGAGAAAAACTTAACGAAGACGTCGGGGTGTTATTAAGTTATAGCACTTGGATATGTATCATGCATGGACTTGTTCATGGATATATTTTATGTTGAAAATTATAGTATAAAATCTCATTCTAAGTTGACAATAATTGTTATGCTATCCCCCTATATTAATTCTCACGCACGCTATCAAACATGGTATGGTAGGAATACTTCACAACAATCTCAATCACTGTATAATGACTTAATGTTGTGTGCGTGTATAGGTTTTCTCAAACCAACACCAAATGAAAAAGCATCTGACATGGCTGAAAATGAATTCAGTTTGGATGCTTATCACAACAGTTAAGTGATGAACACTTGAATCATCCAAATTAAAATTAAACCGTTCAAATTTAGTTAGTTTTTTTTTAAAATATTTTTTTTGTTGAAAACTAGTTGTTAAAATTTTTTAAAGTTTCGACTACTAAAATATTTTACGTGTATTCTTGTCTATTCTTTCGTGTTTTTTTTTTTGGAGTTAAAAAACATTTAACATGTGTAACTACCGTAAGAACTATCTTAGAAAAATTAGATAAATATGAGAGATAAAGTATATTAAGATTTTATATTTAAGACTAAATTAAACATCAAACTTGTTGTTATATTAAGAATAAGAGGTAGTATCATTTTAATATCATGAGCTGCTTTTTCACCGCTCTGTGGTATTCAATTTTTTAGGATACGAGGATATCCCGGGGGATTAAAAAGAGAGAGAGAGAGAGAGAGAAGACCATGCATGCGAGTATGCTGCCAGAACGCAAACATTTCTTGTTTGAGAACTTTGCTTGGTTTAATAATTGATTAACTTAGAAAGTTTGACTAAAAAGGTTATGAGTTCACATCCTCAAATTTGTTGGTTTTGCTTCTTTGTGATAAATCCCAAGGAACTGAAATCAAAATTTATGGCAATACGAGAATTAAATATTATGTTAATCAAAGTTATTTCATTGTACTGTCAATAAAAAATGAACAAGCATGGTGTGAAGCGTCTGCATGTCTTTTTCGGGTTTCAGGCCGCTTTCTCTTCTTGCTGCTTGGACTTTTTGTTGATTTGGTGGCGCGTCCTTTATTCATACTTTCAAGCAAAAGAAAAATACAATTAGTCGCTTTCGCAGGTATAACCTCCCACTACCCCCTCCTAATGCTTGCTTGTTGGCGCTCCTTTTCCAACAGTGCTTCCTTAACCTTTCACAAATTCTCCATTTTCTTCATCGTACATGGATTTACAGGGTCTCTCCGGCTATTCAATGTTTCTATCTCGAATATATCATGGTTGTCTGTCGTTCTTACATTCGCAGCTTTTCAAGATTCGAAATAGGATTCTTGGTACCTCTGTGATTTAAACATTTTGACCTGGCAAAAGGAAAAGAAGAGGGGAACGATTCAACCTTTGTGGGTAAAACACGGTACTTTTATTCGATCTGGTTGACTTATCTGCTTATATATAGTGCGTAAGGATACCAGATTGCATCATTGATCATTGTTTTCCCCGAAGAATGAGATTTCTTCTTTGGTCTTCGTCCTAGTCAGTGGTTGCCTGGTTGGAATTGGTTGTGAAGAACAAATGCAGTTAAGAAGGTTTATCAACAATAGTGTTAGAGACTGGAAGAAAGCAATGATTGGAAATTGCTTCGGTGCCTTGAATTGGTGTAAACGTAAACGGAGGAATTATTCTGATGATCAGTCACGCGAACAAGGTAAGGAGAATGGGGTGTTTTGACTTATCTCATTCATCATTAAGTTCTACGATTTTCATTGTTTATGTCCATTCTATTGCATGGCATGTTTCTATGTATTTTTTCTTCAAACCCCATATGAATGTTGTTACTAGTTTTGAGGCTATCCGTCTGTAATTGCAACTGTACAAAGTTGTTTTCTCAGATATTTGCATTCGTTGGAAATATATTTGTTACCCCTTCAATACATTTCAGAACCTGCCGCCGACAACATTTGTCCGGAATTGTTGCATGTTCTTGTGGGAACTGAGGTTGGGATGGAGGTCTGGATGTTTGGGAACTAACTTGTCCAACTTAAATCAGATATACTTGCCTGAATAGTTTTTGGAAAGCTTGTTAGGGTTTTGCTTTTTTACTAATATTTTCTTTTTGAGAAACTTGGTGATTTACTTGTGTGTTTTATGTGTTTTTGAATGGCAGTGATGTCAACTAAAAAGTTTAGTTATAATTCCTTAAGATCAGCAACAGGAGACTTTCATCCATCCAACAGAATTGGTAGAGGAGGTTATGGAGTTGTCTACAAGGTGAGAATAAAGACTCTCATCTGTAGTTTGCTATTTCATTGTGCTTCTGCCTTCTATCCTTTGTTGGCTTTTATGGGTTATGCATTTCTCTGTCTTTAATTTTCCACCCTTTATTTCTGGTAAATTTCTTATTTGCTCTGTCACTAACATTTCCAGGGAGTTTTGCGGGATGGAACTCAAGTTGCTATCAAGTCTCTTTCTGTAGAGTCTAAGCAAGGAACAAGAGAATTTATGACAGAAATTGATACGATATCGAATATAAAACATCCAAACCTTGTGCAGCTAGTTGGCTGCTGTATAGAGGACAATCATCGCACATTGGTCTATGAATTTCTGGAAAACAATAGCCTTGCAAGCTCTTTGCTTGGTAAGTATGAACAATTCAAAAATGCATATTATAGTGTGAATATATGAGTTTCCTCGGAGCTGGTTGGATATTTAACCTTTTAATGTTGCTGTCCATCCGTTGTTTTACTGCTAATTCTGTAGAAAACGTTTTTGTAGGTTCCAAAAGTAAATATGTAGCTCTAGATTGGCAAAAAAGGGCTACTATTTGCCGTGGTACAGCTTCTGCTCTTGCGTTTCTTCATGACGAGGTTCAGCCAAATATTGTTCATAGAGATATTAAGGCTAGCAACATACTGCTTGACGAGAACTTCAATCCCAAGATAGGGGACTTTGGCCTAGCAAAACTTTTTCCCGACAATGTCACCCATCTGAGTACTCGAGTGGCTGGAACTGTGTAAGCACAAATGCATTGTTTATATTATTGATATCGTTATATGTGAATGGGGCCTTAATATTTCCTTCTGATTATTATTGTGCAACCAGACCAGTCTTTCGTTTTTCCTTAGAACAAACGAAAGAAAAGGAACTTTTAGTTTCTTGTGAGTCGTTCCAGCCAACATGTCTGCTCTCATTCTTAGATTAATTTTCTGATATAGTAACATGCTTCTTAGATTCATAGCATACTATAATCCTACCATCTTATCATGCATCAACAGCATGTCAATTTAATTTTTAAATTTGAACTATGATTAAAAGCAGTTTAGACATTAAGAACAATATAACAACGGTAAATGTGTTTAGAATGAAGAGACAAGTTTTAAGTTTCCATCCCCACGTATCCCTGAGAATCTTTATTAGGATAAATTAATTTATGTGCGATGGATACATCCAAGCTGCTTTATGATTTGCTCTTGGTGATTTTATGGGATTTGGCTTCAGTATACAATCTGAGATTTTCTGAAGATAAGAAAGTTATATCTACAGGGGATATCTTGCACCAGAATATGCACTTCTTGGACAGCTTACAAAAAAAGCAGATGTCTACAGTTTTGGCGTTCTCATGCTCGAAGTAATCAGTGGTAGAAGTAGCAGCAAAGCTGCATTTGGAGATAAGCTACTGGTTCTCGTGGAATGGGTATACTTCTGAACTCTGTGTGTATCAATTAGTTCTGAGAAATGCTAGAATATTAATTTGACTTGTTTAATCTCCAAGCAGAGACAGTTGAAGAGAAATAAACTAATTGATCGACATTGGGCGATGTAGCTTTACTAAATCAATTTTTTTTCCTTTTTCTCTCCCTAGTCCTACTATATTCTCACACATGATCTCTTTTTCTGTCTTTTTTCATGCTGAACAGTTACTTCTCATGTTACTTTCTCCTCCTTTCTGCAATTTAACCTCAGCTTTGTTTATAATGCTTTTTGATATTCTTCTGACATAAGAATTTACTTGGAGGCAGATCTGGAAGCTGAAAGAAGAAAATAGGCTTCTGGACGTTGTTGATCCAGAACTAACTTCATATGATGAGACTGAGGTCATGCGTTTCATTAAGGTTGCTCTATTCTGTACCCAAGCAGCCGCTCATCACAGACCGACCATGAAGCAAGTTGTAGAAATGCTCTCCAAGGAAGTTCACCTTAATGAGAAGGCTTTGACGGAGCCTGGAGTTCATACATGGCATCGAGCCTCCAGAAATACTGTAAATTTTTCGGATGAGACATCAAGTTCTCAAGCGAACAAGTCTAAAAGACCTGAAAATTCACTCATAACCTCTAGCCAGTTTGGTGATTCTGATACTGTGACAGAGATGACTCCAAGATGAATCATACAGTTCTTAGAAGTTTACTATGACGTTCTGCTGCAGGATTATGACAGTCTTTTTAGAAGTTGATATGTGGCTGGTCATGTAGATTGTTGATCAGAGACTAGCTCAATTGATTATTTTCGTACTTACACGTGTAGTTACATTGACCAGTTTTTCATTGATTTATTCAAAGTGTCTGTCAGAGGATTAGGAAAACAAGACAACTGTAATTTTAAGAACACAAATAGTGTTTTTAATAAGAAGATGTGAGGTGTCCAATTACCATAACCATACTTCGGATCTTTCCCATATCGTTGTGGAGTGAGATTGCAGCAATTAGTAGCACATAAGGATGCTCAAGCTTCCTCTGCCTTTAGATTCTGCCCTTCTATGTTTATCTGAGCTGTTGTACTCTGTACTTGTTCTTTTTAATGAAGCAGTCGTCGGCCTGTGATAGTAAGATCTTGAGATGACATCAAATATCATGGCTGTAGGGTGCAAATTTTGCGGTTCCCAAAGTTTGTTTGAACTTCAATTGCCTAGCGTATTACTACTATATATATATATAATACTTATATTATTTGGCCAAATACACAATAAAATAAACAATGATGATCCTGCTTTCTCTTACTCGATCAACATGGAATTTTATTGCTATGCAATCGAAGCTTTAGCTGTTTTCCTTCTGGCGGAGCCGCCTATTGCTTGATACTGGGTACTAGTTTAATTTTCCCCTTACAATCAGTTTTGCTTTGTCTTGAAATATATCAAAATAATTTGACATTAATATCATTTAAGATAAAAATGTCAATTTTGCCAAAACAAATATGGAACCCAAATTTTTTTCCCCAAAAAGAGTCATACTGTTTTTCAACCTAAGTAATACTACCTCCGGTTCTTAATATAAAACTTCGTTTAACTTTTATTTTGGTTCTAATTATAAGACCTCAATTCACTTTGTCTCTCATATTTATACATTGTTTTCCAAGATAATCCCTCTAATAATGGTAGTTCTAACCAATAAACTTGATTAGCAAGAATATTTTAAGAAAGACAACACCTATTTATTACAAATAACTAACTTAACTTATTTTCTTAATCTCCTTAAATTAGTCAACTAGCTCTTATAATTAAGATCGGAAGTAGTATAATATATTATAAATTTTATTATGTCTTTGATTTGATGATAATACCGGTGGTTCATCTATTTTACAAATGCTCTTTTTATATAAAACCCTCTCTAAGTTCGAATAAATGGGTTCCCTGAAATGACAATAACGAGGTCAAACTTGAACATCAAAAGCTATAATAAAACATTTGATGCCAATACCAAGGTCAAAGCAACCCACATTAGCCACACACACACACACACACACACACACACACACATATCTATTGCAGCAGACAATTGAGAATAGATAGGCCACAGAGCACAGGAGATCGCAGCCTGAAAAAACAGTAGAGAGGAAAACGAAATACCAACATCCTACCTCCGGTCTTAATTATAATACCTTGGATTTTAATTATAAAACCTCGCTGGTAAGAGGTAGTATTAGGCAACCAAATTTGACATAGATATTTTAATTTTCTACATAATACGCAGCCGCACACTCATCACCAAGAACCTCACAAACTTGTCGCTATCACAGACTTGACATACTGATTTTCACATATAGAATTGAGCATTCAGCAACTCTCTCAAGCTGCAGCAACAACCCCTACAGCCTTGGGAGGTACAGCACCTGGACTTGCCCCATCAGAAGATCCAGATTTAGTATCCTTTTTCAGTTCTGATGATGGGGGTGGCTTAGGCTTCATATGTGGCGGAGTATTATGCTTGAGTCTCAATAAAATTTGGCGCATTCTTGAAAGGTCAGTTGGCTTCCCTGGCTTTGGCCCTTGAATCACTACAATGGAAGGCTTCTTCTCTTTATCTTTCTTCCCTCTCTTCTCTATGGCTGGCACTTCATGTGGAATAAGTTCACCAATTGCCTTCCAGTAGTTTTTCTCAGCTTCAGCATGGAATTTCTCCCGGCTTGCCAGAAAAAGCTGTCAAATGCAAGACAGATTGTCTTGTAATGGGTTGAGAGGATAATAATAGCACATTTGCCTTCCAAAGTGATAGGGGAAGTTAGTGTGCGTATGCAGAGACAAAACAGGAAGGAGAAAAACATAACAATATAGGAAAGTAAAGGAGCGGCAGATATATATGTCGCACTAAAACAGAACTCTCATAATATAAATTAAAATTTGATAGGCTGACAGACAGAAGAATGCCAACTTCCTCGAAAAGTTGTGAATCAAGGTTTCAGTGACCTCACAGTCTTCTCAAGGATGGCAATACTGCAAAATGTGATCAGTGCACTTTAAATTCAACTTAAATATTAGTGAAACTAATTTGATATTGAACCAAGGATGTGTTTTTGGAATAACTAAAGTTGGACACCTCAACTCAGAGAGTTGCATTATGCTGGCATATTTCATACCAATGTGTCGAAAAGACATAAATAGTCTTAACATATACGTCTTCAACAAAATTAGATTCAGACATAATTTAAGTTCATCAGACTACTGCAACAACAAGCACAAGATCATAAGGAAAAAAACAACAGAAAATATGTGAAATAATTCACCTTCTCTTTTTCCCTGTTTGACGCTTTGTTGTTCTCAACGTTGATCTCACGCTTCCGGCAAAACTCGATTTTGTACTCTTCCGCTTCCTCTATAATATGTTGTCTCAGCTCTTTCTCCTTCCTCTCCTTCTCTTCAAGTTGAGCTGCATTCTTTCTGCCCATCGAAACATACCATCATCAAATCATCTACATGCAACAACTTCGTAGACGGAGACTGAATGATATTGAAATCAAACGCCACCAATCAGATGCAAAGATCAGCGATCACAAGCTTACCTTCGCCATTCCCTCAGAGCGAATCCCACTTCAAGTTCCATGTCCACGGGAGGAGGTAAGATCGGACCATTAGAGGAACCGAAATCACCATCGAGATCCTTTACGCTCTGCTCCGAAGAGAACGCTGCGTATCCCCCGGCAGCGGAGTAGATCGATGGAGGAGACGGAGCTTCCGGGACCGGCTGAGACGAAAAAATATCGTCGCCGGCGGCGTAAGACTGGCTGCCAAATATGGGAGATGAGTCACCAGCCGAGTTGGCGTCGAAGTTAGAGAACGATTCTAGGCGCTGAGATTGGAAGTGATGATCGAAGTCAACGTAGCCGTCGTCGTCAAATGGCCGGTTAGAGCTGCCGAAGGATGACATTGCTTGACTTGAATTTCTCCGACAAGCGAGCGCCACGGGCTTCGCACGAAGCTTTTGATGATGGTCGATGGTGAGGCCTCTCCAAATTTCAGCGTAATTGGATTTTAGTTCAGCGATGTTAAAATGCGGTCGAGTCTATTGTCAGCGAGACATTGATTGGACGTAAACCGATAAAGTGCCCAGCGATGAAATTTAGATAGATCTAGCCATTCATTTAATGCCACGCCATCACATAACATGGGGTTGTGCACAGGTGATGAGAATACTCAGCTCAGCGCCATCTCTTGCTTCGCTCTCCCCACTCCCCGCCACCCCGGCCGAATGTTCTTCGGCTGCGTGGCAGATGTTTTGCTCATGTTTTGCATGTGACCGCAGTACTGAGATTCATACTTAATTATTTTTATGATCTTATTTATGAGTTAGATGTAAAATTTTTTATTCTATTTATAAGTTATATTATTAAATTTTTTATACAAATATATAATTTTATCATTTATTATTATTGTTAATGTGTGGATTGTTATTTTCTAAAGAGTATATATATTAAATAAGAATAAAATTAAAAATATAACTTTTTTAATTATAAGTGTACGACTTCAGTTTCTTTTATCTGTCGTCCTTCTTATTTTCTCTTCAAAATAACTTTATAGTTAGATACTTGTATAATGTATAAATTAAGTTTTGACAAAAAAATGCACAAATTAGGTTGATAATACTAAAACGTAAATGAGTTATAATAGAGGTATATAAAAAATCAGGATACATTTTTTTTTATAAATAAGTTATTTTTTAAATTTATATGAATTATTAAATAGTTAATCAGAAATAGGATTAATTTAGAATTTTTCGCATAATTTCCATTTAAATTTTTCTTATTAGCAAAGTGGAAATAATCTCAATCCAAGTCAAGATGTTCACACTCTCCACACAACCCACAGGATATTGCGCGTGCGTGAGAGGAAATTAGGTGGATTTGGTTATTAACACATTGGATCATGACCAATATATTCTTTCCGTCTTTAACATAAAACCTATTTAACTAATTTGATTAGATTAAAAAAATTAGATAAGTTAGTTATTATAAAAAATATGACACATTTTTCTTAAAATACCATAATCATATTTCTTTAGTACTCAATAACATCTTGAACATCTTTTAGTACTTAGTATTTTTTTTATGAAGTTAGGTCTAATAAAACATGACTAATGATTAAATTTTTGTTCATATTTAATACCTGGTAATATCTTGAACAAAACTTTTTTCAAAGGTACCTGTGCCTAAAAAAAAATCTTTTTTCTTTTACGGGAAATAAGAAGGGAATGAATCTGTCAAGATATATTAAGTTCATGGAATATTGAGTGTTGAAGAAAAAAAGGATAGATTGTTGCAAGGAAATAGGAGGGGAAACGTACTGACGACTTCCCAAAATTTTATTTCAAGAAAAGCATGAAGCCATAAATTGATTCACTTTACTATTTTAATTGGAAGAACTCATTATGAAAATTGCTTGATTTGTCATCCATTAATCCATTATCAACCATCGGGCCCCCCGATTTTAATTTTGTAGATTGACTTTGACCTAGGGTAAGAAGGGGCTCAGCAATGATCCCACAAGTTTGACTAACACATCACATGGGTAATCAACATGTATGTTTCGGGTTTAGATTGGCGGAGGTGAATTAAGCTTGTTTATATTCATTTACTGCATCTAATACTTGATATAAAAGTTAGTTGACTAATTTAAGTAGATTAAACAACTAGGTAAATTAGTTATTTATAATAAATGAGTATTTTTTTCTAAAATATTTTTATTAATTAAGTATATTGGTTAAAACTACTATTATTAAAAACAAAGTGATTGTAATCTTATATTTAAAATTAAAATAAAAATCAAACAAGCTCTTATATTAAAAATTAGAAAGAGTATTTTATAATATCTAAACAGAATTTCTGTCAAATATAAAAACTACCTAAAGAGTTGAATTTAGTTTTAAATATTCTATGATATGAGTAGACAAGCTATTGGGTTCGTCTATTATCCATGCAATACATATCATTAAACTTTATTTATTCAATAAAATCAAATCCGATCCTATATGAAGATCTTGCTTTTAAATAAAATGAAAAAAAAGGAAGCTAATTTCAAATTGAATCCTTACATATTAATTTTCTGGGAAAACTAGTTCTCGAGTCCTTATAATTTTTCTAATTATAAGTGTACGACTTCAATTCTTTTATCTGTCATCCTTCTTATTTTCTCTTCAAAATATCTTATTATAGTTAGACACCTGTATAATGTGTGAATTAGGTTTTTGACAAAACAAAAAAAGCACAAATTAGGTTGATAATACTAAAACTTAAATGAGTTATAAGAGAGGTATATAAAAAATCAGGATATATAGCTAAGTGATTTTTTAAATTTATATGAATTGTTAAATAGTTTTTCAGAAATAGTATTAATTTAGAATTTTTGGTATAATTTCTATTTAATTTTTTTTATTAACATGGTGGAAATAATCTCAATTCAAGTCAAGACGTTCACACTCTTCACGCAACCCACGAGGCACTGCGCGTGCGTGAGAGGAAATTAGGGTCCCATCGATGGATTTGGTTATTAACACACTGGATCATGACCAATATATTTTTCTTCTGAAATTGCGTCCAAGGAAACATGAGTAATGATTAAATTTTTCGCTCATAGCAACTTGAACAAGACTTTTTTCAATATCAGGGTGCTTGTGCCAAAAAAAAAAACTTTTTTCTTTTACAGGAAATAAGAGGGGAATAAATCTTTCAAAATGTATTAAGTTCATGGAATATTAAGTGTTGCAAAAAAAAAAAAAAGAGGATAGATTGTCGCAAGGAAATAAGAGGGGAAACGTACTGAAAACTTCCCAAAATTTTATTTCAAAAAAAATTATTTACACTTTAGCAAGATCAAGAAAAGCATGAAGCCATAAATTGTTTCACTTTACTATTTTGATTGGAAGAATTCATTATGAAAATTCCTTGATTTGTCATCCATTAATCCATTATCAACCATTGGGTCCCCCAACTTTAATCTAGTTTGACCGTGACTACTAATAAATGTTTCTAGAAAGCATTTTTTTCGTTAAACGAAACAATATCTTTTATATGTTTATTTTGTATACTATAAAAATACTTTTAAAATCATAGTTTTGGTTTTATTTAAATATCCCCTTAAAGTAAGAAAGGGTTTAGCAATGATCCCACAAGTTTGACCAACACATCACATGGGGGATAGGCATGTATAGTTCAGGTTTGAATTGACTGAGGAGAATTAAGCTTGTTTATATCCATATACTACTTCCAAATACTTGATATAAGAATTAGTTAACTAATTTGAGTAGATTAAGAAACTAATTAAGTTAGTAATTTATAATAAATATGTGTTGTTTTTTCTAAAATATTATTATTAATCAAGTATATTAGTTAGAACTACTATTACTTTATCGGTTCAAAATATAAGTTAAACTTTATTCATTTACGTTTATTAAGAAACTAGTTAAAATTAGTTTGAAACAATAAATATGTAAGCCATGTATTTTTTTTCCAAATATGCCCCTATTAATGGAAAAATAAGTAAAAGATGTAATAGATGAATCATAGAGAAAAGAGAATGTATGAGGATAAAATTAGAAAAAACTCATTAATGCTTAGATAAAAGTAAATGTTATCTTATTAAAAAAACCAAGCCTCTCTAACAAAGTTTAGTTTATATTTTGAACTGGAGGAAGTATTAAAAATAAAATAGATAGTGGTCTTATATTTAAAATCAAAATAAAAAACAAACAAATTCTTATATTAAAAAATAGAGGCAACATTTTATAATATATCTAAAGAGAATTTTCTATCAAATATGAAAACTAATTGAAGAGTTGAATTTAGGGGGTGTTTGGGTAGAATCAAAACCATGATTTCAGAAGTGCTTTTACGGTATACGAAGTAAATATGTGAAGGAGTTTGTCTCGATTTGAGAAAAAATATTTTTAAAAAGTGATTATTGGGATATCCAAACACCTTTTTAGTTTTAAATATTCTACGACAAGGGCAGACAAGCTATTTGGTTTGTCTATTATCCATGCAATACACATCATTAAACTTTAATTATTCAGTAAAATCAAATCCAATCCTATGCGAAGATCTTGCTATTAAATAAAATGATAAAAAAAAGAAGCTAATTTCAATTTGAATCCTTACATGTTAATTTTTGGGAAAACTTGTTCTCTAGTCCTTATAGTTTTCTCAGTTTTGATTTAGCTCCCTGTTTCTTTTTTATTGGGTCCTTTATGTTTCTTTTGTTATATCCACAAGCCCTGAAGCTATAAAACTGTTAACAGTATTAAGGTGTTAAAAGTTCTGTTAGTGTTTGATGAGATGGCACCAACACATTGTTTAGGTGGGTCAGATCAGGTCTGGGAAAATTTAAGCCACGTCTGAAAAGAAATTAATTTTGCACATATGGAAAAAAAAAAAAGGGTGGTTCGGATTGTGCGTCGGCTCACTTGGGTCTGGTTCGCCGTGAACACAGGAGAAGCTCAGAAAGCAGGAGAAGGGACGATCGCCATCACACGCAGATGCCAAGAAGGGAGAAGATTAGATAGGCGCTCTTTTTCTTCATGATTCTAAGCGAAGAGGCGAAGTTGAGCGTTGTTCTTCGGTGTCGAAGGGTGACTCTGGGTTTTCATTGTCGGCTTGTTTGAGTACTTCCTTGCCCTTTCTGATCTGACCTACTCTTCTTGATTTTCCATGTATCTTCCTAGAATTTCCTTCGAAGGAAACCTCAATCCCTTTTCCTCAATTCCATTTTCAGATTATGAATTTGGAAGAGGGATTTGATTCAACCGTGGATTATGCCCTAACCACATAATTCCATATTCTTCAAAAATTTTGATTTCGTCACCAAATCGTTCTGTTCTATTAGGTATTGATTGATAAATCTAATATTGCAACCTCATACAAAATCATCTAACATTCTCTTCATATTGCTTCTTACTGTGATATTTTTGATTATTGCAATTTAATTAACCATGAGAAGGCTTTACAAGTCTGATTGTTAAGCCCAGTGAGATCCACCTTGAATACATAGACGCAGCTTGAGAAGGCTTCATATTCTGATTGTTCCTGATTGTTGAGTATGACCGTAATCGTCGTTGCCCCCTTTTCCCTGGGTTCACGACGGCGGACCAAGAACAAGGGAGCCGATGAATAACCCGACTTGGCTAAAATTATTTTAATATTTGCAAAAATAAGTTCTTTTTCAGATGTGGCTTAAATTTCCCTCGACGCAATCAGGTCCACCTAAGCAACATATATCCAAGTGGATGCCATCTCATCAAATACTAACCGGGCTTTTAACACTGTTAACAGTTATGGATATGACAAAATAAACAAAAAGGACCCAATGAAAACAAAGTTCAAGGACCTAAATCAAAAGTAAGGAAAATTATAAGGATTGGGGAATTAGTTTTCCTTAATTTTTTTGACCAACTACAAATGAATACTAATCACTCATTTCTTTGGTGAGAACTATAACATAATCCGAATTATTAACTAATTTAGATCATATCACGCCATCATTTAATATAAAAACTATATAACTAATTTATAAATATTAAAAAAATTAATTAAATTATTTATTTATAATAAATAAATATTGTTATTTTAAAAATATTTCTATTAATTATGTATACTAAAACTACTTTTTAATTAAAACTTTTTAATATAATCACAATATGTATTACTTGTGAGTAAAATGAATAAATATTAAAGATAAAATAAATTGAGATATTATATTTAAAATTAAATTTGAACCTTATTCTTAGGGCATTGAAAAATTTCTTTTCACTTGACTCAATCAATTATAGTTTATTACTAATAATTTATCAAGGAAAAACTACCGTAAAGGAATTATGTGAAAAAAAAGCTTAGTTTGGTTAATACAATTTTTATCTTTTACTTTGTTTTCATTTTAGTTTTAGTTTATTAAATTTCAAACTATAAGTTTTAGTATATTAAGTTTCTTTTCATTTGAAATATTGGTTCTAATAATTCAATGAACATTTAAACCATTTTGTCTTTGAAAGGCTAAAACCTATAATTTGAAATTTGAGAAAATAAAACCTAAACAAAGGTAAACTTGATGGATCAAAAATTATATTAACACTTTACATTTTTATTATAATCTACATGTTTAATTTTTCTAGATCAAATTAATCATTATATTAAATAAACCAATGGTTTGAAGAGTTAAAGTTAATGCTTTAAACAGTAATTCATGCTAAACGTTTTAAACGTCCAAATGTCCAAAAAGTTAAAAAAACTTCTGGCCAACAAAAATTGCCTGAAAAAAATGCTGTAATTTGCATCGCTCTGGGTAGGATCCGAAACTGTATCATCTTTTGGGTCTGTAGGGGGGAAAAAATGAAGGAACCTTATTATTGATACTGATTAATGATTAATTATTCAATAACACATTTATATGTATGAAGTCATAATTACAATAAGATAAGCTAATGTTGATTAAGGACAAGTTGCCTCAATCACAATGGCACTCGTGATTAATTATAATAAATTTGTATTGCTTACTTATTATTGAAATTTCTGTTCATTATATTTCTTCTTCTTCTTCCCAAAAAAATCTAAAAGGAATGAAAAAAAAATGCGAGAACTATTATTGTAATTTCAGCTGAACAGGCGCCCCCCGGGGGGTTGTTCAGTGTTTTTTTTTTTTTTAAAGGGCAGGAGGTCATTATTGTAATTTGAGATCAAAATCCCCGTTTCTTGGCTAACCGGACCCCTTCTTGCCTATAAATACAGGAGAAGCGCTCAGTGGTTTGAAACCGCAGGGAGGAGGGAGAGGGGGAGTTAGAGAGAGGGGGATAGAAAAGAGCCTCTCAGAGACCCTGGGGGGAGATGGTGGGAGAGATGATGACAAGCGAAGAACCACACTAGACGATTGTTCTAAAAAATTTGCATGAACTTCTCATTCTCTGAGCATTGTCGTTTTCGTTGAACCTGCGTTCGAGTTTTTTCTGCATCACCTCCCTTTGTTACTGCGAGCCAAATCAGTGCAGATGAACCGCTTGGGGCTGAAATCCGTGGTCTACCACGGTGACTTGCGGTTAGGGGAACTGGATGTTATCCCTGTCAAGGGCCAGAATTTCCAGTTCCCAAACAACGAGATTCGAATTCGCCATATATCGCCGAGGAGTGAGCGCTGTCCTCCTCTTTCAATACTGCAAACGATTTCTGCATTCTCTGTTCGATGCAAGCTCGAGTCATCACTGCCTATTGAACAACCTCATTTGATCAATCTTCACGCTTCGTGTTTTTATGAATTGAAGGTCTCAGCCAAAGGCATTTCTCTTTTATTTTAATCTGTCACTGGTATTTTCCTGTAGTTCAGTCTGATTGCTCATGAGAAAATGTTGATTAATTGTATAAACTTAATTTTGACTTTTGCATTTTACATCAATGATTGAAGCTTCAGTTTTTGTCACTCCGTAAACCAGGATGGATTTCTCGGCAGCACGTGAACTTTGATTGTCTCGTTTACTCCTTCAATTGCGCCCCCTACTAATTTCAACTTGAATTCTAAAAGCGAAGTGTTGATTCATAGATTCTGATTTGTGGTTTTGATTTGGATGGAACAGACGGCGGTGGCATTAGTTGGGGATGAGGAAATTCACTTGGTGGCTATGCCGAGTAAGAGGAAGAAGTTTCCATGCTTCTGGTGCTACTCAGTTCCTGTGGGTCTATTCAATGCATGCTTGGGGTTGTTGAATCTGCGGTGTCTTGCGATTGTGTTTGATTTGGACGAGACCCTCATCGTTGCAAATACCATGAAGTCATTTGAAGATAGAATTGAGGCCCTGCGAAGTTGGCTTGCTCGTGAGACTGATCCGCTGCGAGTGGCCGGAATGTCTGCGGAACTTAAGCGTTACATGGATGATCGTACACTTTTGAAGCAGTACACGGAAAGCGACTGTGTCGTCGATAATGGAAAGTTAGTCAAGGTTCAATTGGAAGAGGTGCCTCCATTGTCTGATAACCATGAGAAAGTTGTTCGGCGTCCTGTCATTAGATTGCAAGACAAGAATATAGTCCTCACTCGCATCAACCCAGAGGTTATATTCTAATCTTATAGAGATGATATTTATCCACGCATCATTGTCCATATTGTTATGTTGGACTTGATGGTTGTTATTGAAAGGATTCACGGTCACGAGCTGAGAGGAAATTGTAATTAAAAAATTCTCATCAACTACGAAATTTTAAAACACCTAACAGTCAAAATGATGCTAGAGCCAGATAGATTAAAATGTCTTTCTCTCAGCAATATTGGATTAAAAACTCATATGTTGCTTAATATTCAAGGCCGACAATATATATATATCTCAAAACTATGGAATATTAAATTTTACACACTTTAAAGTTGCTCTGGTTTGATATTTTGGGTTTATCGATCTTACGTTTGAGCTTGTTGCTTGTTTCTCATGCCATCCATTAGGTTGGACGTGTTTGGTTTTAGATTTAATAGTTTTGTACTCTTTTCTCTCCCACTCTCTCTGGGTGAACTGAATATTTTCAGAGCTTGGTCGCCCATGGGAATGATTTATGAGAGAAAAGTGCTATAATTGTTTAGAAGCTTTTTCTTATATAAGGATTTTGACATATACGGTAACTTTGCTTCTTCTTCCACATAGATTCGAGATACTAGTGTGCTAGTAAGGTTGCGACCTGCTTGGGAGGATTTGAGATGCTACTTAACTGCAAAAGGACGGAAACGGTTTGAAGTATATGTTTGTACTATGGCTGAAAGGGATTATGCCTATGAAATCTGGAGACTTCTTGACCCTGGGGAACATCTTATAGGTTCAAAGCAACTCCTAGATCGTGTTATTTGTGTCAAATCAGGCATGTCTTCCTTATTCTGTAAACTTTTTTTAGCTTTGCTTTTTGTATATTATACTTTTGGTCTCATTACATTTTTAAAATAAATTGTCTAAGTGGCTCTCACTGGTTCGTAATGTTTCTCTGATTCATTGTTCAACTCATCATGTTTGTGCTTGCCGCAATGGTTACCTTCATCATGATGTTATTGTTCATGTTGGTTTCCTTTGTTTCTCTCATACGCCCACACCAATCTGGGGATGGTGTTGCCAAAATTCTATAAAATAAATGTGTAAACCTTTTATACTAATGATGTTTCTAGGCTCCCGAAAATCTTTACTGAATGTCTTCCAACGTAATATGTGCCATCCAAAAATGGCAATGGTGATTGATGACCGTTCAAAGGTTTGGGAAGACAAGGACCAACCCAGGGTTCATGTAGTTCCTGCCTTTACTCCTTATTATGCTCCACAGGCAGAGGTACTGTCTTATTTATTGCAAGTGAATTGTTTTTTTTTTTTAAAAACAAAGCTTTACTTAATTGAAACATCGTTATTTTCTTTGTGGCATTTTTAGACGGCCAATGCTGTTCCTGTCTTGTGTGTAGCAAGAAATGTAGCATGCAATGTCAGAGGCTGTTTTTTCAAGTAAGTTATTTGCAATTGTTTTATATGTTCAAATATTTTCTCTCAATGGCTCTAATTTGTTAAAACTTGTGTACAGAGAGTTTGATGAGAATTTACTTCAAAGAATTTCTGAAATTTTCTATGAAGATGAGGTTGCAAGTTTACCAAAACCTCCCGATGTGAGTAACTACTTGATGTCTGAGGTATGTCACTGTAATATATTTTTCTTCGTTTATTGGTGATAATTAACAAATCTTGAACTATGTGTTGCTATTTTGCTGCTGTGGGATGCTTGCTTATATATTACTCTAATATCAACAACTTTGTCGAATGACAGGATGTGCCTAATGGTAGTGTGAATGCCCCCATCATTGAGGGAATAAATGGTGTAGAAGCTGAACAGAGGGTAAACCAATCTGTTAGCTTTTGAGGTTTTTGCATCTATGTTTTGTGTCTCTGTTATAGCAGTATGCCTTGGAAGTTACCATTGAACATGGTAGTTCTGGTTAGAGATTGCTTAATATTGCTTGTGATGAGTTTTTGCCGCAGAATATTGATATTCTTTGTAAGGTTGAAAATAATCATAGACATTACGATTATTTTCTGTGTTCTTACTCTTATGTTACCCTTGACAGGATGAGAAGTCTTCTGTTGATTTGCCCACTCGATCTATGGCCAACAATGTTGAGCTGAAACCTGAAACCTCTCAACTACCTGCTGGTGTAATTTCAAACGTTATATACCCTATGTCTTCCCCCACCTTCATTCCTTCTCAGAGTATGTTACTTCTTAGGTGATCATATTCTAGTTTTGAAAATATTTACTGTTTTCTTATGGTAGCTCTTCTTAATTTGTTTAAGAGCCTGGTTTGCTTGGACCTCCGATCAAGCATGAAGGAAGCTCTGTTAATCATGATTATGACGAAAAAGGGACTATTGACAACGAGGCATATTCCAGATATAAGAATTCAAAGTTCAGGGGAACCCCCTCTTATATCAAGGCCTCCCACTCAAGCATCACCATCTTTAATGCATCCACATGGAGGCAGGTTGGTAGAAGATGATAGCAAAGCTCAGCTAAATATTCGACCTTCTGTACCAGTTAATGTAAAGTTTGAAAAGCATCAACTTCAGCTGAAACCTTTGTCTCAGAGCATGCTGACTTCAGCTTCTAATCCTTCATTTTCACAAGCATCACAAGGGAAGAGTGAAGAGGTTTGTCAATGATATTATACTGCTTCCTGCTTTCAATGATGGTTGTGTGTTGTTTGGAGCACTCAAGGTTGCTTCTCTCAAATTCTTTTTAATGCAGGCAAGTTCTGCCCGTGATTTGCATAGGCAAACTCTTCCATCTCCATCCCTGCAGCAGGTATTTCTTTAAACCTATTATCTGAATTCATTCTGATGGACTGGATTTGAAGCTTTTGAATCTTATTTGTTGTCTATTATCATCAATGAAGCGTGTATTTGGTTTATCACCTAGGGTGCCAAATAGGACTTTACTGAGAAAAAAAAAATTGCCCTTGATATTCTAAAGAAAGTGGCAATTTAAATAATCCATCCACATGACAAGTGCGACATAATTGAAAATTGGAGGACATGTGAGAGTAGGTTCTGGATTTGTTCTAGTTTCATGATATCTTAGAGGGTTCAGCTCGTACAAGATTATTATCGTGAGTATACTGGCTGTAATTTTCTATATTTTCTCAAAAATGTTCAAATTTTTCTAAGTTGAATTTAGGGGGCCAGAAAAGGCTAAATACTTTTGACAAGCTTTCTTTTAAACTTTTCAGTGACAATCTAATTTGATGAGCTGATAACTTTTGATGTTGTTGCTATGTTATGTTACTGACTGAAGGTTTTTTCCAGAGTATGATGCATCTCAGGATCATACGTCTTCCATTAACAGAGAATTTCAAAGTGAGGTGGGAAAATTGAACTTCTTACCTGCTCTGTCTATTGGAGTGCTGCAAGAAATTGGAAGGCGATGTAATTCTAAGGTGTGTGTGGTTTCTGCGTGCAATTTTTTAAAAAAAATTTTCTGGGTTTTTGAAGGCATTATTTTTCATGTGTTTCTCTTTGTAGGTTGAATTTAGGTCCATTGTAAGCACCAGCAAGGACTTGCATTTTTCAATGGAGGTCAGTGGAAGTTGTTTTTTAATGGATCTTTCTCTATTGAACTCATAAAATTTCATATATACATATATTAATAATTGTTATATTTCATTATTTTTTGCTTATTTAGTTTAATTTTATGGTGTTATATGAGATTGATTGGCTCAACAAGCTGCTTGCTGTTGAATTATAAGTTTGATTGACATTATGTAATCATCTATGTTGAGCCATGTAGAATTTTTGCCTGATGACACTGGCATCCTGAATATTAATGAGCATCGTAATTCAATTTTTCTAAGCACCCACTTTCTTCTGATATATATAGTTGCTCATAAGGTGTGTATTTAGTATGTTTTCTTCACATAACTTTATTTAGTATTATGAAAAGTCTGCTTAGTTTGTAATAAAAAACTTATTATGGTCTGCTTCCCAATTGGTCATATTTCGGTTTCTTAGCTTTCTTTGTAGCATGTTCTTTGGTATCTTAATTTATGATTTGGGCCTTATGTAGCTTATCTAATAGGTTCTCTTGTTTGATGCACTTCACATTCTACCCAACAGCTCTCATGTGTAGTTTTGGACTCATGCGATTGTATGATGCCTTTGTTCAGGTACTATTCACCGGTGAGAAAATAGGTGTTGGAATGGGTAAGACAAGGAAGGATGCACAACAGCAAGCTGCTGAGAATGCCCTCCGTAGTCTAGCAGGTGAAATTAGTTTCCTTACTAATCACTAATGTTAGTCCAAGTCAAAATTTTGTTATGATTATAATATCCCCCCCCCCCGGGTTTTTTTTTAATAAATGGTTTTGAGATTGATAAATAGGAAACTGTTGCTTTACTTGGTTGGAAATTTATTGGACTAGTGAGGTCATATAGGGAGCATTTCCTCCTTGCCCGATTAGGAGTGTCTGAATTTTCCCTTTGTCCGTTGGTAAATTAAAAGTTCTGGAGATTCCTGACATGCATGATTTATGAAATTGTACTTATTAAAGAATCTTGAATGAATGTGTTCAAATCGAAGGAGACCATCTAGGGGCAACTGACTGAGTTTTTTTTTTTTTAAATAAGTATTTTCTAATAAATCTTTCTCTGTCTTCTGACCTAATTGTGCATGTTTTTAACTTGGGATTCTCATGTATTCAAGGTTGAACTGTCCAGAATACAAAAAAAAATTTGGTTCATGAGGTGAATATTTTTGTACATATATCTAGGGCATTGGAGAAATTATTTGTAGTTTTGGTGACCGTTTGTAAGAGAGTTGAAAAATTAAAATCGCAGTATTTAAAACTCCTTTGTTCTGAATTTAAACCCTAATTCTTTAATGCTCCCTGTTTTATTACTATTTCTTAAGTAATGATATCATGGAGTTCTGAAGTTCTGAATGCAGTTTTTTAATATGTAAATTACAGAGAAGTATGTTGCACATATGGAACCTAGATTTGGAGCAGTTGATAGAGAATTTGACAAACTCTCTCTCGGACATGAAAATGGTTTCTTATGGGATGACGTCAGTCCTGAAACCAATGAACTGCTGGGAGATGGGCTGCCTAAAGAAAGTGCTTCTGAGGTGGGGATATCTGATGTTTTTTGTAGTTGATTTGAGTTGTTTGTTTAAGGAAATAGGTGATGCTTGGATAAGGGGTATATGGACTAGAAATTCCTGATGTGGCTTAGTGGTTGTATAGAGAAACCACTCGTTTTATGGATTTGCATAGCACCGATATGTGAGAGCTTAGTCACTGAATGTGGAGTGAGCTGGCTTCACTTCTGCTACTGCTGCCTTAGACAGGCTTCTTAAAATCCTATTTGAAGGTAAGGGTTTGGTGGTTAGTCCCTGGTTTCTACCCGTTATCCAAGTACTCCCTTGTGGTTAATTTTGCCTATTGTCACATTCTTATTGCATGCTCCTAAATCAATTACAATATTGTCACTTGGTAAACCTGAAGCTATCAGTTGATGTTTGTGAATTGTGACCATATGTGGGCTCTATATTCGTAGCAAGAAAAAATCTCGGATGCACTAGATGATCTGTAATTGCTGGCTTATCATAGTAGTTATGCAGGCAACTTAATCTACCATGATTTTCAGGTTTTGAATGGTGAAAATAAGGTCTCTTCTGCTAATGCGGCCAATCTGCAATTGGAAAAACGTGCCAGCTCACCCAGGTAACTTGTAATCATTGTTATTGCCATTTTGTTTTATGGTGGCTTTACTAGAAATGAAAAGAGAGGATCTTTCTTATCTATGGGGTCAGGGATAGGGCGATTAATTAATAGTCGTTGATTGTTGATTGGTCTTATTTAAAAGTGTGAAAGAATGCATCAATTCAACATATGAATTTACTCTGCAATTTCTGTTTGTGCCATTACTCCATCTCACGGCTTTCGGAAGTATTTTATTTATATAATTATATCTTTTTTTGTCCCTTTCTTGAAGGATTGTGATGTGATCTTCAATACTTTATCATTTATTCTTTAACGCTTACTCTTCTTTTTGGATTAATGAATTCTGTGCTCTGGTTTGATGGATGAGAAATATCTTCCAAGAAGAAAAACATTCTACAGTTTTTTCCTTTTCTGTTTAATTTGAAAATTTTTGTACACAAGCTTGGTTTTAGGAGTTGGCATTTTATATCTTGTCTATGCTTAGTTCTCTTATTCTGTCTTCTCAGATTGGATCAGTCTGTTGCTAGTAAACGATTTAAGGAATGAAAGGGTTGCAAAACTCTGACGAAGTACTGTTAGGGCAGCGGCAACACGGAAGAATAGGCATATACTAATTCATCGGAACGCATACAATGAGTTTCAGAAAAGATTTCAATTTCAATGGCTGTTATTTGCCAAGTCATATCGCAATATCTCTAGCTATGCTGAGGTGATATCTCTTCCTGAAGTCTATGCCTGTAGAGGAGGGCGTCCTTTTTTGTTTTGCCCTACCACTTACGTTCCTATTTTGTATGTTATTTTCCTTTTTTGTCTAGGCTGGCAATTGTAATATTATATGGTATATTTTCCATTAGAAATCACAAATATCTTACACCTGAATGCTTAGTGTAGCTGGAATGCTAGCCATTTTCTAGCTGGAGATTGACCATTTTTTTTATGCATATATTGTAATAGTGACTTTTACAAGATGTATTATGGCAAACTATAACTTGTGCTGTCAATTTCAGACAAATCTTTGCATATGCATGAATTGTATGGCATACTATTGATCAGGAGAGGGGAAATCTACTTTTTGAGCCTATGAAGGAAAAAGATGCACCCGGATAAGGTTTGTTCATGAGCCGGGTTACTGAAACATGAAGATGAATCTGAGACCTCTTTTTTGGTGTTCGAATCATAAACACCGGTGATTCTTTATGATGACTTTTTACAAGTGTCAAGCTGGAGGAAGGGATTCTGCTATTTAGTCCCTGCAAGTTGTGAGGTGATCCTGACGTCTTTGCAGGCTTCACTTTCAGCTTTCAAGCTTCCAAGGCAAGTGGGCTGTTTGTTCACAAGAGTCCAAGAAGGTTGGCTTCTCGCAAAATCTTTTAGATTTTCTTAGATGAATTTAATTTGAAAAATGACTGATTTAACATTGGCCCTGTGGATGGGAGGTTTAGATACGAATTTTGGTGTAAAATGTTTTGTTCGAGGAAGGCCAATCGGAGGACAAATATCACTCTATTCCTATGTAACTTGGATTTTATAAGATATTGAGTATTTAAAATGCTAGTCATTTTACCAAATGTAGTCAATGTTAGTTAATTATTTGATATCCCCAAATTTGCATTTCATTATGATATTCTGCAAGTGTGATGGAGAAATTAAGAAATATAGTAAGATAGGGTTACAGTTTGATAAGGGTAATTTTACGAAATTTTGGAAATTTTTAAAAACTGAAAAAACTCCAATTAAATATAGAAGTCATAAATGGGGGGTGTTGTGTGTGGCTACGGAGTACCCCGAAATAGAGGAGAACAACAGGGAGATTCCAAGATCTAAATCCTTGGTCCGCTGATTTCCAAAAGAAATGGGAGCAAAAGGCGAGACTATCCCCACAAGCTCCAAAACAAAAGGATGTACAATATTTTTTTTAACATCGCTCATCATTATAATGAGATTTAGAACTTATAATTTTTTAAAAATGATAACTTTTTACTGAACAAAATGACAATTATAAAATCATTTTTATTTTAGATCATATATTTATTAAAATGACAAATGTTGAAACATAATTAAATTAAATTAAATTTGAACTGTTCAAAATCAATTTGGAAGTCCTACCTTGAGGAGCATAAAATATGCTTCTATACTGTATAACTTTATCAAAGAAAAGATTAAAGAAATCCTAAATTATTAGGTACATAGAATAAAATAAAATTTAATACCCCACAGAAGCATAAAAAAGTTGATGAAAAATTTAAAATTTAACTAAAAACAATTTTATAGTCAAATGATAATTATAGCAAGTAAAATGTACCTAAACAAACTATAAATGAAAATCTTTTGGCGAAGGAAAACTCCATGAGTTAAGGCATCGAAGTGAACTTATTCAAACTTGAAAAGCATCATTAGAAGATTTTTCTCCCAAGAATCGAGAAATGTGCACAACGACAACAACCATAGTCACTTATTCCAAGTGATTTGGTATTTATTAAGCAAAATTTTGAGTTTCAATTTTGCCTATGAAAATAATTGTTGAGAGAGTTTGACACCCATGTGATGTTATTCCAAGTGATCTGTTGCAACTTTTGAAAACCGATTGGAGAGAGGAGTTTCATGTTTGACTCTTGAATAACACCATTCGGGGAAAAACACAGAAAGAAATGAACATAGCATGGAAAGGAATCTGCATATTGTGACCACTTAAATATTTTATACTGTTGTTGCCCGAGAAGGTTATTAATTATTTCACCAAGATTCCAAGAATTAAATGATGCAGACGATGATCATGTGGTTGATTTGTTTGAATATGGTCCTTAACTGGAAAATTTGGTATTTTAATTATTCTTCTTGTCCACCTGAACATGAACTTGCCACTACCAGCGCCGTACGTTGTGTGCCTCACTCATTTCAAAGACCCCAGCATCCTCACTCTACATTTTCCAAGCGCCTTTTTGACTCCACTTTGGTTATCATAATTCCTTGTAACAACTATGGCATAATTTTCAAGTACCATTCCTTATCTTAAATTAATTTTTTTATGCATTCAATATTCTAAATTTTTTTTTTGCATCTGGCATCATAAAATGTTTTTACAGTGACACTTAATATTTTAAGTATTGGGTGCTTGTTATTATCGAGGAAAATATTTTAAGGTAGCAAATGCACTAAAAGTTAGTTTATAATATTGAGTGTTATTAGAAAAATATTGTTGGGTGTAGCTTATGATTTTAGAAACTTTTTTCTCGCTTCGATAACCTTTGTGCTTACCGAGGCCAGTGTCTAAGGAACTCCAGATGACCACTTTGGAAATCTCCTCTGGAGGTAACATGCTCCTCAGATCTTTTCCCCCCCCACTGCAAGCATTAGCCTCTTCTGGTTGCTGTCCCTGATAATTTTCTTGTTCTAATGAAACTTCTAAGCATTGAAAAATTCCAAGATAAATGAAGTAACGTGTAGATCACACCAATCATAATAAGTACTCATCTGGTCCTAAATATAAAACCCCTTTCATAATGGAATTTACACTACGAGGGGTTTTATATTTAGGAAGGAGGAATATATCATAGCACTGAGCAAAGGCCAGCCGATCCCAGATTACACCAATCACAATAGCAGCATTGAAGAAGCAATAAGGAGTGCCAACAACACCAGATATGGCCTAGCAGCTGGGATTGTGCCAAAGAACTTGGATATAGCAAACAGAGTGTCAAGGCACATTGGTGCAGGCATTGTTTGGATCAGCTGCTGTTTTGCCTTTGATAACGACTTTCCTTATGGAGGGTACAGTACAAGATGAGCGGATTTGGAAGAGATTATGGACTCCATGCCCTTCACAAATATAAAAACGATTGGGTGTGCTCACTTGACATAATAATGACACTTTATGTATTCATTTGAGGTAGAAAATTAAGGAACTACAAACAAATAGAAAACCTATCTTTCACTGGCGAATTGATGGATGCAGAGTTAATCATTCTAGTCAGGGACATGAAGTACACAAATTTCCTTGGCTAGAAAAATCTCTAGTTTCCCAATGCTCTAGAAGGATCAGCAAACAGAACAGATCGATAAAGATGTAGAGAAATAATCTGGTTCATCCCGTGAAGAACCTTGATCAGAATTTTGAGAGAAAGAAAATAAATCACAAGAGACTCTATAATCCTGTTTAGTACGAAGTATTGAAAATAAGGGATAGAAATTATAATTGTAATTGAAAAAAATCATTAAAAAAGTTTTAGTATGAGTAATTGCTTGTTATACGGGATTAAGCAAATCCATTGAGGTAGGATTGGGGAATACCACTTCCCCCCCATGGTATTCTTCAATCCTGTATACATGCGTTTGTCTAATCCCATGCAACAAGCAATCTTGCATGTTAAACATTCTTTTAATGGATTTTCTCAATCCCAATCACAATCCCTGTCCTTCATTTTCAATGTTTCGTACCAAACGGTATCAAGAGCTCGTTTTTCTTCTTTTTCTTGATGAGCTTCAGCCACAGCATCTTTACTCTCAACTTACATGATCTGGTGACTGATGACATGTTTCTGATATCCATGGACGCACCAGAATCAGAAATCTTCTGTCATAGTTGAACTGGGAATCCCAGGCGTTTACTTTGATTATAAGCACATGGAATGATTGAATGATCATCTCACTTGCTAAGGTGAAACCTAACCAGCTAATATTAACTTAATTCTCCCTTTTAATTAAGACTCAGCCACCAAATATCTTCTTCCCAGATTATGCGGATCATATTCTACCCTGTTATCAAATGATGGTGCCATACTGGGGAGAGGAATGTCTCTGCTTAGCTTCCTCTCGATTTCCCTCCATTTACTATCTTTACTGTTACATGAACATTCAATGATTGAGATTTAATACACTATAGTATTATTATAATATTAAATAATAAAATATAAATAAATTTAATCTATATATAAATAAATATTATCATAATCATGATAAAAATAAAAGAATTATAAAATATTTTAATAAAAATTTACGGATTATGTATGCATATTAATGTCTAATTGTTTATATATATATATTTGTTGTTTAATTAATAATACAATAATACTATTATAGTGCATTAAATATTAATCATTAGATGTTGATTTAATGGTAGAGATAATAAAATGGAGGGAAACGGAGAGAAACCTAAATGGAGATATTCCACTCCCGCCAAACTGAATCATGACATGACATGGCCCCAGAAAAACTCCTAATTATCATTACTACTTTTTTCCTTATTGGAATCTCTTTTTGGGAGCAACATTGCCTTGTGGCACTTGATCTAACTTTCATTTAAGAGTTAAGACTAACACAGTTAAGGTGAGAGGATTTAAAATATATTTTATAAAATTAAGGGATTAAATTAAAATGTTATATAAAATTATAGGATCAATGTGCAATTTTACCATTAATATAAAGTAATAAATGATAACATTACAAGGAGCGGAAAACGTAATTGACTTTTATGGATTAAAAAGTTAAATGGTCCTTAACTTGATTATTTAATTCAGTTGTTAGCACACACAAAAAATTAACTTAGTTGGATATAATGAAATTTTAGTTAAACATTATAAGAAAAGAAATACTAATATTTTAGTGCTTATCATTTTTTTTGTGGTAAGAGTTGACGCCCTGGGTGTAAAATAACAAATAACCAAAATGCCACATCATCTGCTTATGCGATTTCCCAACTATATATTTTTTTTAATCAAAATTGAGCTGAGTTATTAATTTCACGGTTAAAGAAAATAGTTCTATTAACATTGGCTGATGGTGCACCATTTTAAATATTTCAGGGGTTAAATTGCATCATAAATAACATTAGAATATTAAATGCATCTAAGAAAATATTTGGAAGTGTTAGATACACCTTGACTCTAAAATCAAATTTATTTCCTATGTCTAATAACACTACTATGACATATGTTGTTGCTCATAAAAAGTAACGAAACGAGTAAGAACTGAGATAAAATGAGAAGATCAGCATGAAGGCTTCCATGTGCAAAAGCATTAATGCTGTTCTTTGCAAATAAAAAAGTATTACCTCCAAATTTATTTTTAAAAAACAACTTATAATTGCAACTGTAAGTTTTTTTTTAAAAAAAAAAAATCAGACCCGAAGGTAGCATGTAATAATCATCATTTGGGTTATGGATTGTCCCTGGCCAGTTCCATTTCAGCACTATCTTCTGTAAAAAGGCAGATGAAAAAAGTTTTTTTTTTTTAATCCTTTTTTTGTTTTTTTTTTAAATTAAAGGAACAAGCACTAATGGCTTAAAATTATAAGCAGATTAAACCCACAACTCTAATTTATAGGAGAGCATCAACACCACTAGACTACAAAGTCTTTGACTTTTTTTTTTTATAATCTTTCTGCCATAGATTCCAAAACAAAGGGCATAAACACACGATTATTTCATCCGAAAGTCTAAAAACTAAAATACCTTCCAACAGTAATTTTAGTGGGATCTCTTCAGGTTTTCCAACACAACCTTTTTACCTGACTAAACTAGTGAAGGGAGAGAAAGCAAAGTTTCAGTATAAGGAGTTGCTGCGTAAAAGCGGAAGCACAGACAACAAATTTGACGACGCTGGGTGAAATATTGACGACATTCTTGCAATTCTCCTTTCTCGTTCCATTTTGATAATCTTATGTGGTCATGCACTAGTTGAACATCTTTGGAGAAGCACATGGGGAATATGTTATCCATAAACTTGCTACATGACAAGGAGAAAAACTTGGTCCAAGACGATTTCACTCCATACTCTCTCATGGTCCATATCTCATCATCGCGACCATTCGATCCCAACACGAGGGAGAGGCATCCTTTAAGTGCGCGCAGAGGACACACTATTTCTAAGAAATTACCATCGGATTCAGAGGGCGCAGGAATCTCTCTTAAACTCTTTGTTGTTATATCAAATGCAATAATTTCTATTTCAGATGGAGTCCGAACAAGCCAATGAATAGCACGGTTTAAGAACAAGCCAATGGCTGGTACGGTCCAAGCACCGATGGCAAGTTGGCCATGTTCTTCCCATGAGTTGCTTCTGATAGAGAAGACTTCAAAGCCTAAAAGATGAATATCAGGTGATGATGCTGGTTTCTTCTTGTATCTGGATCCGAGCACTACCAAGTAGTCATCGGCAAACTCATCATAACAAAAGCTATATAAATAAGGTATGGAATCGCGTACTGTCGTAGGAGGTATTGCAATTTCTTGGCAGACCCTTGTGGAAAGATTCAAAAGAAAAAATCTGTGCTCATCTATAGGCCTAAGAAACACAAAGCCTCGGTAAGAAGCCGTCATGAAATTGACATCAGCGTATGATTTGAAAAGGGGAAGGTCCAGTTTCACAAGAGCAGAATCGTCATGAAGGGATGAGTTAAAATCTATGGATAGGATTTGTGGACCATTTGTGCAAAGGATTCGATTTGGGTGTTGTTGGGAAGGTTGTTGAAAATGGAGTTTGGCAAAGTAGGGGTCAGAGATGAGAGAGAGCCATGATTTGGACAAACACTTTAGACGCATGTGAGAGACTTGATGGGCAAGTGAAGAAGGATTTTCAGTTTCAAATCATGGGAAGGTTGTTCATGGTTTTGTGTCAGGAAGGAATGAGAGGGATTGTATTTGATGGGATTAATGTTTTCAATTATGAAAAAGATGATTCAAATAAATAAACAGGATTATTAATTATTAGGATATGGTCAAAACTGAAAGTAGATCCAAAATTCTATGGCTACTGGTAACCTCTAACTCTTTTGTACGTTATTTGTGGCGGCAAGATCGATTCATACATGATGTAAGTATGGAGAATAAGTTGGCCAAAAAAAAAAAAGTATGGAGAATAAGTTTCGACAAGCCAACTGATAAATACTAAAAACTTGTCACCATTGCACACTGTTTAAATCTAACTTGAATAGTTCCAATTGAATTTTAACTTTAACTTTTATTATTTTAAAAATTTATTTTAATATATACATAATCTAAGATAAAAATAACTTCTTAACTGTTAACTTTTCGGAAAAAAATAATTTTTTAGTTTAAAGTTCATTAGTTAAAAATTTTATATCTAAACTGCTGAAATTGTATTTGAAGAATATGACGGTGATGTTTGGGATAAACTTTGTCAATGATGAAAGACTCCATTGGTCAAAGCACTGGGTTTATGTGTTTATAAATAAGAGGTGGTTTAATTTTGCTTTCCTCATGGAACCATTTATGCAACATATTTTTTTCGCAACCACTGTTTCAAGTTTAACGTGTTTATATTTTAACAATTGTGTCAACTACAGTTACTTATTACAAGTGATTTGGAATTTATTAACCAAAATTGAGTTTCAATTTTGCGTAGAAAATACTTAGCAAGTTTGACACTTGTGATGCTATCTAACTCCTATTTGGATGAGATTTTAGATTCGAACTTAGCATTGACGTGTTTGTGTATATGCATTCTAGGTAATACTATAATGCACCAAGAGATGGATTTCATATTTGATTCTTTAATAACACCGTTTGGGGCAGAAACCGGAAAAAACACAGAAAGAAACGAATATAAGTGCAAGGACTCTGCAAATTGTCACCACCACCTAAATATTCTATAACGTTGTCGTCATCTTCGCGAAGGTTGCAACATTTAAGTGATGCGGACAGTCATCATGTGGTTAATTAATGAAGCAGACAAGATGCCGCCTGCTGAATATTTTCCTTAAAAACTTCGGTATCTTAGTCTTCTGGTCCAGCTGAACTTGCCACTACCATTGCCGTACGTTATGTGCTTCACTCATTTCAAAGACCTGAGCACCGTCACTTTACATTTTCCAAGCATCCTTTCTTTCCTGTTATTCCACTTTGGAAATCTCTCCTGAGGTAACATGGTTCCTGTTCCTGGTAATTTATCTTGTTCCAATGAAACTTCAAAGCATTGAAAAATTCTAAGATAAATCGAACTAACGTGAAGATTACACCAATCACAATAGGCATATTATGGCACTGAGCAAAGGCCAGCAGATCCCAGATACAAATGGAGCGCATAAATCTACATATTTAACGATTCACGATTTCTCAAATTCTCATAGCAAAGAATCCAATAGGGAATCCAGCCCGGAAAAAACAAGAAAAGGAATCCAATAAGCAAAAGCATTTTACATCTTTGCATTACAACATGTAATTTTTACAGGCAAGTTCTGTTGAACTCTCATGAACAAATCTCCATTCTTTTGCCCCTGAAACTCCTCATACTGTATAAAAGAGAGAGCGAAACTGAAAGAATCATACAATCTAACTGAATATAGAAGCATGATATACAACAAAATTACACCCTTAAAACATACTATGTATCGACACTCAATACCTGCCAAGAAATGGCTAGACTCCCATCCCACTTTGCCAGGCTAACAAAATGGCAAATGGATTAGAACAACCACACAAGTTTCAGACAAAGTTGGTTTGAAACATTACCCAACCAAACTATTCATGGATGAGGATAAGCATGTCAAAAGTCTCACTGAAAGCGTGGTAACATACTTGTATATCAATCCATGGTTAGTTTGACCTACCCATTCTTTGTTCATCCACAGGAGTCTAATGAAGAATTTTTCTCATGGAAATCCGAGCTTTGACAGAAGGTTCTTTAATATTCCACGGCCCCACTGAATATCACTTTCCAAGACATTTTCATGAGCCGTGTGAACCTCTGGCACTTTAGCTATAGCTGTGGTTGAATGAAACTTCTCTGGAAGCCCATTGTCAACCAGTACTGGTTCATCACTGAGTGTTTCAGCTATCTCTTGGGGTTTTCCGTCATCTGATTCTTCTTGCTCCTCTTCATTGACCTGCACCCCATCATCTGATTCTTCTTGCCCCTCATTGTCAACCAGTACTGGTTCATCACTGAGTGTTTCAGCTATCTCTTGGGGTTTTCCGTCATCTGATTCTTCTTGCTCTTCTTCATTGACCTGCACCCCATCATCTGATTCTTCTTGCCCCTCATTGAATTGGACCTTCTCAGTTCCATCAAGCAATGAAAAAACAATAACATCAATAATTCAGCAGTTTCAGGTTGTTTGGGAGGAATGCAGAATAATAGATTACCTACAGAAGAGTTGAAAGAACTGCTCAACCAGCATGGACAAGCCACAGATTTATTAGAAATTTATGGCCACAGGTGCTCATCAGATGCTTGTGATGCCGATGCTAAGGAATTTTAGCGCTCACAAAGCGGTGGAAAACGTACAACGTGAATTTTCTTTTTGGTCAAAAGTACAACATGTGAATCTAACGCGCATTAACAATGGAAAGCTAACTGAGTCTCTGAAATCTAGATACGGTGCAAGTTTTATGGCTTTCGGTTGCATCATACATTATAATAGCTTGGCTTTTTGGTAATTCATCATAATTGACAGAGAAGTCGATTATTGCTTATAAAAATAGGTATAGTCAATTGTATTATTTTATTATCAATAAGATTGGAGATATCATTTCTTTCTTTCTTTTTGCACATTCAGATGCAGAAATGCTGTACTAAGAAACAACTTGATGTGCCCTGGAAATGGACAAAGCTTACTTCCATTGATAAACACAAGAGACCATACAGAAGAAAAAACAGAAAAGGAAAAAAAAAACTCCTTTTTATTATGCAAGTAATATTAGTAGAATAGAAACCCCAAGCCCCAAGGAAAAAAAAAAACAAAAAGAAAAGGAAGCCCCTGTGCTGGAAACAGAATCAACCATTTTTCTGCCTAAGGTAGGTTTGAACAAGAAAAATGAAGAAGAAACTAGAAGGGCATGACGAGAAAAGGATCATCGCGCTCATCAAGAGTTTACCTCTGGCATGTCCTGATCCTTCTTTTCAAGTGCTTCTACTGAAGTGTCCTTGTTATCCCTCTCTTCCACTTTATGACTAGTTGTTTCTTCAGTTTTAGGTGGAGTCAAGCCAGGTACAAGAACAGGACTTCCTTCAAAGTCAAATAGGTTGCCCTTCAAAACTTCCTTTCCCTGATTATTGACTTGTGAAACTTTTCCCATGTGTTCAAGATCATGAACTGTAACTTCACTCTGAAGAGCCATATTGTTCACGCCTCTTCTTCGAGGTGTACTCTTGGGGGCATCTTCTGATGAATCTATATTTTCTGCAACAATAGCCATTGGCTTCTCCATGGAAGAAGAAGTGATATCACCTGCAATTTGTTGCACGTCTGGTTGAGCAAGTGGTTTCTCCTCTAAACGACTTTTGCTGTCTTCAAAGTCTAGTGCATTGGTTGCATCAGATACCGTCTCTTCTTCAGGATGATCCAAATTCTCAGAAAAATTTGACATTTCTGAGTCAATCAGGGGTTGCCCATCTGAGTAATCAGGTTGTTCTTCCTCTGTGATTTTCTGAAGCTCAGCATTCTCCCAATCCTCACAAACAGTTATTCTGTTGACAGTTTCCCAAGTCTTAACAATTCGGTCAGACCCTGGCTGCCACATAATATCTCCAGACATTGATTTCAGAATAAACTTGTATTGGATTGTCCTCCCCATAGGCACATCCTATTTAGACACAAGAAAGTCTATTTATGCCACCAGGTAAAAATTATTCTCGTCTTCACATTTCTGTTAGATTAATGGATTCTACTCACCATCTCAACAAACCAGAGATGCCCTTCTGACCAGGTCATTGGTAGTGCATTTGAGGGATCCCAAGCACCAATCATAGGATCATCACCCACTACAAGAAACTGTTCGCCGAACAAGCAGTCTTTTTGTAACTGAAGTTTGATCCGAACAACCTTTGTTTCCTCTGCAAAATCCATATATTATCTTTAGAATTTTTAAAACAACAGAATTTTGTACAGTAGAAAACTCGTAAAAGGTAATCAGGACCCACCATTTTGCTGTGCTTGAGGCTCTTCAGTTTCCAAGTCCACCTGCAACATGTTATACAAGAAAAGATTGAATCTCACCGGATACTCCAAAACTTCTATACAGATACTCACACAAGGAAAGAAAAGAAATCAGAAACAAGGAGCGCCTTAGAGAAAAGTTGGGGGGGGGGGGACAATTTCGGTCTTACCACTCACTTTCAGAATCTTTTGCTTCTTAAAATAAGAAATTTTATAAGGGAACTGTAGGATGGGGAAAGGCTCTGTCTGACAGCCGCATGCCAAAATTGCAGAAAATAAAAGAGCCGAATAAAATATGAAGGAAAGATTGGGAATCCGGAAAGAATCTTGAAAGCAACTTTTTTAAAACACTTCGCATAGAAAGCAGCTAGAACTTGAGCCAAAAGGAAAAGAAAACAACAAAGAAGGAAGCAGCGGGAACTTAAAAGTGCTGATTGAAGCTCACAAACAGGATATTCGAAGAAGACAAACAACGGCAAGAAACAGAACTTACCATTTAAAAGAAATAAAAAAATATGGTAGAACAAGAACGAAAAGAAGCAAAACACATCGCTGAAACCACTAGAAGCAGAGGAAAACAAACAAGAATGATTGAGAAAATGAAAATTCTGGGAAGAAAGAGACCTGGGGTTCATATGGCACAGCACGAACTGGGGAAATACCCTTGTTTTGAGTCGTCTGAAGGAAGCCAAAATTGCCGACTTTATCAGTGGAGAGGGAAAATTCAAGCCTGTCTGAGAAATGAAGGGCAGGAACAATCCTCGAGGAAGAAGATCCAAGGCCATCAAAAAGGGCCTTAGAGTAAGAACTGGTGAGGGCTTCCATCACTCGGTGAGGGAAGTTAACCACGAGAGAGTGATCACAACCAAGTTTTGTGGTGTGCCTGGCTTTCTTGGTTCCACAGCTTTTGTTGGTTAGCGGCTGAGAATGCAAAGTAATTCTATCAAAATCGCCAAGGACAAGCCACTTTTATAGAGGCGGGTTTAAACAAGTGAGTAGGAGAAAATTGCAGAGCGGATCCGATTACACGTGGCATGACGGAGGAGTAAAAGAAGTCATCAATTGCTTTTTACTCGACGTGAGAATCTCTAGCGTACGAACAGGTGGTTTCCGTTTAGTGGCACATATAGCTCCATGATTTGAGCTTTTCTTGTTCACAACGTGCATCACATTGGCCTTTGAGATAATTTTCATTTGGGAAAATTGAGAAAATGTTCCAAACTATTCCCAATCTGTGTGTGCAGAATTTACAAAATATAAAAAAAATATTATATTTTTTTAAAATAAAATTTTTAGTATGAGACTTTTCCCAATTTTTCTTTTCATTTTTGCTGGATAATTTTTTTAAAAAATATTCATATTTAATGAGATTTTGAAGGAAAGAAAAAATAGTCACATTCAAGGTATTTATATTAATAAAATTAGTAAATAAATATTAATTACTCCCCAAATTATTCCATATTATGAACCAAAATTTTCTTAAAGTATACTGAAGAAAATATTTGTTTGACATTGTTCGTGGGAATACAGATAAATTCGGCGGAAAAAAACAGAACAGAGATAAAGCTGCTTTATAATATGACTTCAATAATTCTACCAAAAACTGTTTTTTTTTTTTATATACAAAAGAGGGCCACGCCCAAAGTACAACTAAACCAGACAGGGATTAGATCCCAAGCTCTTCTTTTCCACAATGACCCTCAAATCGGGAGGGCACATAACAAAAAAGGTTGAAGATGAAATTCCTTTCTTGGCTAAACTATCTGCAACGCCATTGTTGTCTCTACTGTTATGATTAACCACCTTTGATGACAGCATCTCAATGAGTTCTTTAGTGTCAGATTCCAGGATGATCTGTTTAAACCCATAATCCACAGCCAAATACTGTATCCACACTTTCTTACCTTTTTTATAAAACTCCATTTAAGATGACTTTTGCCCCTTTTAAACAGTTATCAGGCCAGATGCAAAGGGGCCAGATCAAGCCGAAAAAAAAAAGGCCAGATTTTTTTGGGGGGGGGGGGGGATATAGAAAAAGCAAAGAATAAAACACACACGATTCACAAACAAAAACAACAAAGAACTGAAACAGAATAACCTGAGAAGAAGCAGCAGAAATTAACCAATGCCACTTCTCTCCTCAAAATTACTATCTTCGAGGACAATGGCTCTTGAACCAGTCACAGATCTTCTCCTTCTTTGTTACTATCTCCGGCCATTAATATTTCTCATGTCCTAAATATAAGATCTTTTTTGTAGGACTGGAGGAGTATAAAAATTAGATGAGAATTAAATTTGGTTCTATATACAAGACTTTAGTCCATTTTATATCTCAAATTTATAATTCATTCTTTAAAGTATCTTTATCGATTACACATGTTAATAGGTTTTCATCCAAGAATAGCCATGATTAAAAAGATACTTTAAGAAGATCAATTCATATTAATTACACATAATTAACTTAACTAATTTTTTTAATCTACTCAAATTAGTTAAGTAGCTCTTCTATTAAGGATTAGAAATAGTATTATGACTTTTAAAAGGAAATCAAATTTCCTTACTGAACTCATTTTTTAACTATTTCTAATGGACTCACTTTAAGTAGGGACGCATGAAAGATTTTTAATTAGCAGTAATAGAAATAATCAAAAAATAATGCAAATGGAATGAAAATAAGTAGCGTATATGTTAGAAAAGAGAAAAAAAATTAATGTTTGATATGATTCAGAAAATGTGTGCGCCACTGAGAATTATTGCACAAGACACAAGTTGTGCGTGTGTATATGAACAAGTAATACAATATTTTCCTTCTCTGATAAAATCTCTTCATTTACGGGGAAAAAATAATAGCTAATTAAGAACTATAGACATTATTGCAAAATATACAATGGTGTGACATAAGTTTTGCCATAACACTTCCTTGTTGAATTGCCAATTTGCCACTCCACTTGTTCCAGAGATGAACACCATAAGTTTGTCCTCTGAGCTGAATCAATTTAGCTCTCACCCATCTTGTTTCATCCCTGTTCTTGGGCTTCTGAAACCACCCACCTACCCTGGTCCAATCCACAGGATAAAACGCCATTGGAGGTAACACTCTCAAGTTTAAACCACCTTCTGCTTTCACCCTCTCAACTACTCTTGACACTAGATATGGACCGTTATATCCCCACTTGTTGCCATTAAAATTCAACGCAAATTCTTGTATGAATCGTAACAAAAGCGGGTGATTCTTATCAAACACAAGAACTGCATTGTTCAGCCTAGTCCAGTGCTTAGAAACAGAGTCCGTACTTTGTGCTCCTATGCAATTCCTTAATCCTTTGAAGGGTTTAAGGATTATGAAGTCTGTGTCTAGATAGATGCCTCCGTATTTGTATAGAACCACAAGTCTTATTAAGTTTGATAGATTCTGGGGCAGAGGAATCTCACCTGGGTCCTTCTTCCCTTTTATCAGATCATGAAGCCATTTTTCTGCCGGAGTTCTCTGAAACAAAAATGGCAGATTTGGCGTCACAGCCTGGACTTTGAATCCACGATCAATAAGAGGCTTCAGAATCTTATACCCTTGTTTGGAATCTAAAGTTCTTGATAGGATTACTAAGCATGCCTGGGGATGAGCCTTGAACAGAGATTCTAAGGATAACAGTTCTCTGTTTCCAAACAGGCTCGCAGGGGAAATCCAAGTCATGAAGAACTGAGCTTCACATTCATGGCGGAAGAGTCGTACAACTCTAGCATGAAACTGACGGGTCAAATTGTTTGACTCGAAAATCTTGAAGTCGTGAAACCTTTTCCGGAACCAAGCGATCCTTTCTTTTTCTGTGACATTCAATGGAGGAACTAGAGGCTTCTGGTTTCCTCTATCAACTTCTTCTTCTTCATCTTCAATGGGTATGTGGGAAAGCGTTGACTCTATTGCTTTCTGAATTCTGGGTTTCTGCAATTGTAACTGAAACTTCTCGGGAGCTTCATGACTCAGGGAATAATAGGGGCTCCTTATATCTTCACAGGGAAGAAAAATCATTGCACAGAAAGTGATAAAAGACAACATGATACAGAGTTTGGAACGTATAAGAATCTTGCGATCAAACATCGTGCAGAACATTCGATGAATGATGATGAAACAGAGGTAGCTAGCAGAGAAATTGTAGCTTTTAAGAAGACAATATGAAGGAAGACTGAATTAGTTAGGGATGACTTTGTCAAATTTAGAAGAAACTGGGGTGCACGTCATGGTCTGGCAGCCATCTATGGTGATGAGTGATGTGAGAATGAACACGGTTTGCTGCTACCTTCTTGTCTTTTTATGAAGCTTTTTATCTTTTACCTTAAATTTGAATGATATAAATTTTAAATTTAAATTTTATTTTAAGTTAAAATTATCATTATCTTTTTAACTAATGTTTGAAAAAAATGTATTTTTATTTCCTCTGTCTCGAAAAATTCTTTTAAAAAAGTAAAACATGATCTTAATGACCTAACTTTATTCCAGATTATCTAAATAAGAGATAAGCACTATTAGAATAATTAAATATCATCTACATTAATGAATCCAACTAAATATGATTGTTCATATTATTTAACAATATATTTAAGCTCTGTATAAAAAAAACAATATATGTAAGCTTGATCATTTTTAATAAAAAATATCACTTGTATATTTTATTTAAACTGGGGATTAAAGTGATAAGATAACCTTGTCCATTAAATTAGACTGAAATTATGTGCAAAGTTAGAAGTAAGTTACATATCATATAAACATATTAGATAAAAAAATTACACTCTCTAATAATATAAATTAAATGAGTTTCATCGAGTTTAAAAAATAACTTATAATTTATCAATTGTGTGACTTCTTTAAATTTTTTTTTTTCCAACCACAATTTTTCTTTTCCAATTCATTGATGTATTAATAAAAAAATCGCAATTACTAACAAAGATCAGGTAGGTGATTAACGGCAATATTCACCCTTAATATTAAGTCGTTAAAAATAATGTATAGTTTTAATGATAATAAAGAATAGATTCATACGTCATTCATTGAAAAAACAAATCATGAGGATTTCATTTCAGTTATGTGAGTGCTATTTCATTTTTATCATTGAACTAAGTTTCTGGCCTGGTTACGAAGTCCAATTAAGTCACTAATTAAGATTAGGCAATACTAGAAAGATTAGGCAACACTAGAAAGCAAATTAGATTTAAAATTGTGTTATAAAATCACTTTTTTAGTTTAACGGTCAATGTATTTCATGATTTGAATATAATTTAAAATTTTCGGTTCATGCATAATCATTTTTTGGCTAATTAATGTGTTTGTTTATTTGAAAATAAAATGAAAACGGAAAGATATATAATTATGAATAAATGCAAACAAATGAAAATAGCTTTAATTCCAACACCTTTGGGAAAGTTTGACGTCAAAGTTCTGCTCACATATTTGACACTTCTTGTTACTCTTTCGTTTCTAAATATAAGACCCATTTTATAGTATAAATTACACTATAAAATAGGTCTTATATTTAGGACTAGAGGGAGTAATATAGATATCAGTTATAAAATATCTTTTTCTATTATTTTTAAAATCAATAAAAAATAAAAAATAATAATAAATTTCATTGTTTATAAAAATTTTAGGTTACAAATAATACAATATATTTCTTAGATTTTTTTTCGCATTGCATATATTTTAAGATGTTGATGACGTGAATAATAATGCAAATAGAAATATTGAGTGTGTTACCTTGTTCCGTTCATAATAATGGTTTTGTTCAAAGTTTCCACGGAAAAATATATGGTAGACGATATGTACATTGGTGATACATAAATAAAACAAAAGAATATTCGATAAACCTAATTAAATTGCTTTAATTAACTTCTAATGTCATCGTTACACTAATCATGCACGCATCACATTTCTGCATTATTCGCAGATCAGATGTGATGTCTCATCAGTCAACAATATTAAAATTAAAATCATACTTGTTGCGCCTGGATAATTATATTTTATTCAATGACTTCTTTGCATAGGGTTGATAATCCTTACTACCTCCGGTCCTTAATATAAGCTCCCGTTTGATTTTTAGTTTGGTCCTAATTATAAGACCCTAATCCATTTTATCTCTCATATTTATGTTTTTTTTTCCAAGATAGTCCTTCTAATAATGATAGTTCTAGTCAATACACTTAATTAGCAAAGATATTTTAGAAATGACAACACTTATTTATTACAAATAACTAACTTAACTTACTTTCTTAATCTCCTCAAATTAGTCAATTGGGTCTTATAATTATGACCGGTAGTATTAATTAATTATTCTATATAAGGATATATAAGCAAAAATCACGTCAAATCTCTGGCATGAGTGATGTAACCAATGAGTGCACGAGTCAATGGACCATGGCTGTATAAAAAACATAAACATATCACCACGCGTTTGTTTTAGCACAGCAAGTTTTGATGGCCTAAACACGAAGTTTCAAACTTAAAATCATGTTCAGGTAAAAAAAAAAAACTTAAATTCATGTGAATAGAGAAAACTGTTTAGGAGGGCCACTTTTAATTGAAAACAATACTTTCCCAGAAAAAAAAAAATAGACGTGCTTGTGAAAAGGGGGAAAGAAAACATAAACACAAATACAAATTTGGCATTTAAAATTGGAAAAATAAGGGACGAAATAACATAGGGAAATCATTAGTGCCTGAACACAGATTGTTTCGATTTAGTCTTTTATTTTTTAAGAAATATTTTTTCATTTCTTTAATTAACCCTTAGTCTCAAATTATTATTTTTATGTCAATCATTATTATTTTTGAAAATTAAAATTAATCGGTCCACATTTAAAAATATTTCATCTAGTTTCTTAGTTTTATTATGTCAAGTTCTCTAATCACACGTGTAATTAAAAAACTTGACATAATGAATATGAGAAATTTGAAGTAAGTATTTTTTATTAATATTTAAAATTTTAATGTAGTATTTTTGTTAACCATGTTAGGATTAGAGAATTGCAAAAGACAGTTAATAGAATTTTTTTTTTTGGTCAGAGACAGTTAATAGAATTAAGTGATCAAAATCAAGCCACATATGAAGTTAAGAACTGTAAGACACTTTTGACCAAAAGAATGTGTTACAAATAGGTAGCAAATAAAAAGTTAATTATATTTACAGGTAAATATTAAAGAATGACATGTAAATCCTAGAGGTTTTATTTTGACATGCAATTCTCGCCAAATTAAAAAGAAAAAGAAGGTAACCTTAGTCTTATTTGAGGCAATGCTAATTGTAATTAAAAATGAAGAAGTTTATGTAAATATTAAATTTTAAATTTGTAAAAATTATATCTGATTTACTGATTTCAAACACGAGTTTGAAATATAACTAGAACCTTCTTCCCTATGCGATGCACAAGATGACACATATTAAAATGGTTGATACTACTGAAAAATATTTTATAATTATATTCTTCCTCTTCTATTGGAAAGAAAATTCATCTTTTGTTATTAATTTTTGAAAATATGATTTTTCTTATATATGATTTGGATAATAAAATATAAGATTTAAGCATCTAATGTTGACGGTTTTATTACTAAATACTGATTTCACATAAAATTTTTTAGTAAAACTACCTATAATGTTATTCTCCTTGATAACACATCAAAGTTTAGTTCCAAAGAAATGTGAAAGGTGCAGCAAACTCCATTTGCATTTTTTCCGAATTGCATTTAGTGCCCCTCTACTATCAGTTTCATAGTATTAAGTATCAATTGGATAGCCATTTGATTGCCTAACCTTTGGGAAACTCCATTTGCATTTTTTCCTAATAGCATTTATAGTGCCCCTCTACTATCAGTTTCATGGCATCAAGTATCAATTGGATAGCCATTTAATTGTCTAACCTTTGTGAAATTCCATTTGCATTTTTTCCTAATAGCATTTATAGTGCCCCTCTACTATCAGTTTCATAGTATTGAATATCAATTGGATAGCCATTTAATTGCCTAATCCGATCCGTTTTGACATGATCGGGTATTACAAGATTTCATGGCTAAAGTAGATAGATAGATGGATAATCAAATTATAAACCAATTAATGCCATATTCTAACTGGACTTTTCCAAGCCATCTTCTCCGTCGGTATAATCCTGGAGACTAGATCTTCCCCCACCCGCACACCCCCCAAGAATTTCGATATGTATTGATTTCTAATGAAACCTTTTATCGCAGAAAGCTTGGACGGTGCACCAAAACAAAGAAAAAGCTTGGACGAGCCAGTTTCTCCATCTTCTTCGTAATCTCTTTCTTTGCCTTTATAATTTTGTGTGTCCATAAGTGCCAAACAACGAACCATGATTATTATGTCCTACATCGTTCTTTAATGGCTTTGCAGAATCCCATAACCGCAAAAGGAAACAATATAATGAAGCCACTTTCCCGCGCAGTTCTTTGTCGTTCGAATATTCCCATGCAACGAGTCGATGAGGATCATGAGGCTCCAGTGCTGCCATTGAACCTCACAACAAAACACCAAAGGATCGGCTGGTTCGAGAGAAACTTCATGAGTTCAAGATTTTGAAATCCAACGTCGTCACTCGTCAGTTTCACAGGAGAGTTCTAGGAATCTTGAGCAATGAATGTGAATCTCAGTTTTTTGTCCTAAATATATAAGATCTATATTTTGTAATGTAAATTACGTTACAAAATGAGATCGGAGCGGTAACTTGAATATCCCCAGCGAGGTTGTTTGGAAGCAGGGAATTGTTATCCTTAGAAACTCTTTTCAAGGTTCAGCCCAGAGCGTGTTTGATCATAGTATCAAGAACTTTGGATTCCAAGCATGGGAAGAGGATTCTGAGGCCTTTGATTGATCGTGGGTTCAAAGTTGAAGCTGTGACACCAGATTTGCAGAGTTTGTTTCGTAAGACTCATGCAAAAGCATGGCTCCATGATCTGAGAAAAGGGAAGGACCCAGGTAAGATTCCTCTGTCACAGAATCTATCGAATCTCATAAGACTTGTGATTCTGTACAAGTATGGAGGAATATACTTGGACACAGATTTCATAGTTTTTAAATCTTTTCTGTTTTTCACGGGTTGAGAAATTCTATTGCTGCACAAGCCATGGACCTAGTTTCCAAGAACTGGACAAGACTGAATAATGCAGTTCTTGTTTTTGACAAGAATCACCCGCTTCGGTTTCGATTCATTGAAGATTTTGAAACAGGTTTTGATGGGAACAAATGGGGGCATAATGGTCCTTACATGGTTTCCAGAGTGGCTGAGAGGGTTAAAGAAGAAGTGTTGAAATTCAATATTTTGCATCCGACGTCGTTTTATCATGTGGATTCAGAGCGCGTGGAACAATTGTTTAAGTAGCTGTGCGGATTAGCGGTCAACAACTATGATTTTAGATAATCGTGAATTTTATAAGTAACACTGACTATAAGTAACACTAGTTAATCGTGATTTCTGTTTGGATATTTTTTTTAATAAGTGATTTTAAAAATCGTGATTATATTTGGTTTTCATTTATTAAAATCACTTATGGGTATATAATTACTAAAAAGGACATGAAGTTAATAAAGTTGTTTACATTTTCATAATTATTATATTTAATAATAAATTATAATTTAATAAATGACATGAATATTTAAATATTATTTTTATTTTAAAATTATTATTATTTAAAATCACTTACAAAATTTATGTGTAGTACAAATATTAAATAAAAGACCCCGTATAAATAAGAGATGAATGAAATATTAAAAAAAAATTGATTAGCAATTTTAGTAACATAAATAAGGAAATTGAATGTTCAATCAAAATTATAATTAAGAAATTTAACAATGCTCCTCGAATCAGAATATTACTTGAATATTTGATTCCGTTGTTTCAATCAAAATTACAGTTTCATATTGTATGTTTTTTTTAAAAAAATTAAAATAATTACTATTAGAATGAGGGGTAAATTGGAGAAAATTTAGTTACTGAAGATTCATCGGGATTTTTCAAATGCGTAAGTTACTTCTTGTTTCTTATCTTAAAAATGCGGTGGAAAGTTAAAATCACAATTCATCAGGATTTTATAAAAATTATTCAAACACTCTAAACATGTTTTATAAGTACTTATTTAAATTCAAACAGACTTATTTGAGATCCTACTGCTTAATCAACCAGGCTTAATCAACCAGGCTCTAAGAAGCTAAGGAACGAAGAGGAAGCCAGATGGATTGAAGGCTTTTTATATAGGTTTAGAATTTCAAAATGTCAAATCGTCTATTTATTATTTTGAAATTTAATGGGTTTTTTTTTTCATTTTCCCTTTTCACTTTTCACTAATCATTAAAGCAGATTTCAATTTGGGCCTCTTGCCAAAGTTCTAGAAAAGATAGATTCAGAAGGCCTAAGCCCAAAGTCAATCAAACAAAGTTGTTGCAATGAGTTATTTCTTCCTGCCTTCATTCAGTTCCACATCACAAGTCAAAATCTTGCTGGGGATAATTCATAGGCATCTTTACGGATGCTCTATAAGTTAAAAAGTCCAATCCTTGACTCTGATGAACTTGCAACATCTAACTCAATTTTTTTATTTTTTATTTTAGAAATAGGTTAGAAATGTTTTCTCATTACATAAATCTCCATCCTGGCCCAAAAAAATCACATAGTTCTCTATCTTTTTAATTCCCGATTGAGACAGCAATTTTTCTAGCAAATAAAATGTGAGTTTTCTAAGATTTACTTCCCCGTCATCTCAATGGAGAGAAAATGAGAGAAGAAAGAAGACTATAAAAAAAAGAGAAATGAGTTTTTTTTATTTGAATGAAGGAGAAAATCTAAGAGAAAATGGGGTGTGAGACTCACTCCTTTTCCTCTCCAACTTTTGTCTCCAGCCATATATGAAGAGAAAATGAGGAGAAAACTCATTTTTCCTTCATGCCCTTCATCTTTTATTTTTACATTATATTTTTAGCATTTATTAATAATGTTAAAGAATGTATAATTTATTTAATTCTTTTTATTATATAAAATTTAAAAAATATGTTTTTTATTTTTTATCTTGAAAATAATTTTTTTTTTCAAATATAGTAACATATATTTATGAAATAATTTAAAATCAAATTATTTTTTTTGCCCAGATTAAAATTAAATATTTGATAATACAAATTTTAATATGATTTTCCCATTCTAATATTTAATTTGATTTCAAACATTATATATTTTTAGATATGAGGGTATTTTAGTTATTTAGATATTTGCTTATTTTCTTTTCTCTATGTGTTTTTCTGGTTCATGCAAATTGAGGAAATGATAATATTTTCTTTCCAATTTTATCTCCTCTTCATTTTCCCTCCTCCAATTTTTCTTAATCCCAATTTTTTTTCTCATCCAAACAGAACATTAAATAAACTTACATTATAAATATTAGTGGTATATTTTATGGAGAATATTGTGCAAAATAAATTTCAAATTCAAATGCTATAAATATTATGAATAGTTTTTAGGTGACCAAGTATTTTGGAAGAATTACAATAAACTTTGAATGAAAAAAAAAATACAAAATAAGTTCCAAAAATTATCATCCTGCACAGGTTACTTTTTAGTAATTATTTATCTTCTTTAGGACTTGATTGTAATTCTCCTAAATATTTTGAACAGTTATTCACTTATGTGCTATACTTAATTTTTTTGAACTTGATATGCGTTTTCAGTTTGTCAGTAAGCAATTTTCAAATGTTTTGTAACTTTTTATTAAAGACATAACATGCAGTTTTTGTACTATCTCTGAACAAGAGGCTGCCATTTTAGAAAAATCATTTTTGAACAAAAACTAATTTATTAAATCTAACATAAAGTGGCTTCAAGAATTAGAAATATAAATATAATAATAAAATCACCATATAAGATATAAAACTACTATACTATTCACCAGTCATAAATAGTTTTTCATACTATACAGATCCATCGTCTATTCTAATAATCACATTCAAAACATGCATATTCTTCGTCAACTTCCCTTCATTAATCCATTCTAGTGTATTTTATTTTATATGTAAATATTTTATTCTGGTACTGTAATATCCTAAATTAATTTTTAAGATTTATGTAAAAAATATATATATTATTATTATAATAAAATAATATTATTTTATTTTTAAAAAAAAATATAAGTAATTCGGTAGAAAGTTGAGTTATATATATATTTTTTAAAATAAAATAATATTATTTTATTATAATAATAAATATATATATTTTTTACATAAATCTTAAAAATTAATTTAGGATATTACAGGTCCAATCCACAGGATAAAACGCCATTGGAGGTAACACTCTCAAGTTCAGACCATTTTCCGCTTTCACCCACTCAACTACTCTTGACACTAGATATGGACCGTTATATCCCCAATTGTTGCCATTAAAATTGAACGCAGATTCTTGTATGAATCGTAACAAAAGTGGGTGATTCTTATCGAACACAAGAACTGCATTGTTCAATCTAGTCCAGTGCTTAGAAACAGAGTCCGTTTTAGCATGAATAATTGCTTGGGAGGATTGGTAGGGGATTGGTACGGGTATTTAGATCTTATTTGGTATGAAGCATTGAAAATGAAAAAAAGGAATTAGGATTGCAGTTGGAAAAAAATTATTAAAATAGTATTTAGCATGAATAATTACTTGTTATATAAGATTAAGTAAACTCATAGAGGTCGAATTGGAGAATACTACTTCCCCCATGAAATTCTCCAATCTCACATATATGAGTTTGGCTGATCCCATATAATAAGCAATATCTTATGCTGAGCACTTTTTTAATAAATTCTCTTAATCATAATCCCAATTCCTATCTTTAATTTTTAATACTACTCAGTGAGTTGTGCTTGTGGTAAAAGCACAATCTAACATTTTTTTTTTAAGTTGATAAATTGCCTCATTCATATGGATAAAATTAAAAAAATTATTTAAATTTTATAAAAGTAAAATAGTTAATTTTTGAATAACTCCAGTGCCTTCCCCTCTTATGTCAAATAAGGTCTCATTAAAATGTTTCCCCTTCCTTTCCCTCCTATCAATCTAAACAAAAAGGGCAGGACTGGGGAAATACCCTTGTTTTGAGTCGTCTGAAGGAAGCCAAAATTGCCGACTTTATCGGCAGAGAGGGAAAATTCAAGCCTGTCTGAGAAATGAAGGGCAGGAACAATCCTCGAGGAAGAAGATCCAAGGCCATCAAAAAGGGCCTTAGAGTAAGAATTGGTGAGGGCTTCCATCACTCGGTGAGGGAAGTTAACCACGAGAGAGTGATCACAGCAAAGTTTTGTGGTGTGCCTGGCTTTCTTGGTTCCACAACAAATTCAGCTTTTGTTGGTTAGCGGCTGAGAATGCAAAGTAATTCTATCAAAATCGCCAAGGACAAGCCACTTTTATAGAGGCGGGTTTAAACATGTGAGTAGAAGAAAATTGCAGAGCGGATCCGATTACACGTGGCATGACGGAGGAGTAAAAGAAGTCATCAATTGCTTTTTACTCGACGTGAGAATCTCTAGCGTACGAACAGGTGGTTTCCGTTTAGTGGCACATGTAGCGGAATTGGATTCTCTCCGCTACCCTTCCCATCCTTTTTCCCTCTACACCCTCCTTTTTTCTTCACAATTATTGGATCAAAACTCCAATGGTCCAGATTTAACATTTTATAACATTTTATAAAAATAAATATTATGATAAAAAATAGATAAATAAATTTAAACTGTTAAAATCTAATCTGAATAGTTCATAACTACAAACTGTTATTATAGAGCAATTTTTTTAAATTTTTTTTTTACAATTGTAAACTGTTCGGACCAGTTTTTAACAGTTTAAATTTTTTTTTTTAATAACATTATTTTTATAAGATGTTAAATCTGAACCATTGAAATTTTGATCCAATGGTTATGAAGAAAAAAGAAAGGTAGTGGAGGGAAAGAGGATGGGAAGGTAGTGGAGAGAATCCAAGTCCACATGTAGCTCCATGATTTGAGCTTTTCTTGTTCACAACGTGCATCACATTGGCCTTTGAGATAATTTTCATTTGGGAAAATTGAGAAAATGTTCCAAACTATTCCCAATCTGTGTGTGCAAAATTTACAAAATATATAAAAAATATTATATTTTTTAAAATAAAATTTTTAGTAGGAGACTTTTCCCAATTTTTTCTTTTCATTTTTGCCGGATAATTTTTTTAAAAAAATATTCATATTTAATGAGATTTTGAAGGAAAGAAAAAATAGTCACATTCAAGGTATTTATATTAATAAAATTAGTAAATAAATATTAATTACTCTCCAAATTATTCCATATTATGAACCAAAATTTTCTTACAGTATACTGAAGAAAATATTTGTTTGACATTGTTCGTGGGAATACAGATAAATTCGGCGGAAAAAAACAGAACAGAGATAAAGCTACTTTATAATATGACTTCAATAATTCTACCAAAAACTGTTTTTTTTTTATACAAAATAGGGCCACGCCCAAAGTACAACTAAACCAGACAGGGATTAGATCCCAAGCTCTTCTTTTCCACAATGACCCTCAAACCGAGAGGGCACATATGACATAACAAAAAACGTAGAAGATGAAATTCCTCTCTTGGCTAAACTATCTGCAACACCATTGTTGTCTCTACTTGTATATCTCAGTTGGACTTCCCAAATTCGCTTTAATAACTCCTGAATTCGCAGTACCATAAGGCTACTGTTATGATTAACCACCTTTGATGACAGCATCTCAATGAGTTCTTTAGTGTCAGAGTCCAGGATGATCTGTTTAAACCCATAATCCACAGCCAAATACTGTATCCACACTTTCTTACCTTTTTTATAAAAGTCCATTTAAGATGACTTTTGCCCTTTTTAAACAGTTATCAGGCCAGATGCAAAGGGGCCAGGTCAAGCCAAAAAAAAATACCATCAATACAAACACACACATGATTCACAAACAAAAACAACAAAGAACTGCAACAGAATAACCTGAGAAGAAGCAGCAGAAATTAACCAATGCCACTTCTCTCCTCAAAATTACTATCTTCGAGGACAATGGCTCTTGAACCAGTCACAAATCTTCTCCTTCTTTGTTACTATCTCCGGCCATTAATATTTCTCATGTCCTAAATATAAGATCTTTTTTATAGGACTGGAGGAGAATAAAAATTATATGAGAATTAAATTTGGTTCTATATACAAGATTTCAGTCCATTTTGTATCTCAAATTTATAATTCATTCTTTAAAGTATCTCTATCGATTACACATGTTAATAGGTTTTCATCCAAGAATAGCCATGATTAAAAAAGATACTTTAAGAAGATCAATTCATATTAATTACACATAATTAACTTAACTAATTTTTTTAATCTACTCAAATTGGTTAAGTAGCTCTTCTATTAAGGATTAGAAATAGTATTATGACTTTTAAAAGGAAATCAAATTTCCTTACTGAACTCATTTTTTAACTATTTCTAATGGACTCACTTTAAGTAGGGACGCATGAAAGATTTTTAATTAGCAGTAATAGAAATAATCAAAAAATAATGCAAATGGAATGAAAATAAGTAGCGCATATGTTAGAAAAGAGAGAAAAAATTAATGTTTGATATGATTCAGAAAATGTGTGCGCCATTGAGAATTATTGCACAAGACACAAGTTGTGCGCGTGCATATGAACAAGTAATACTCCTCCGGTCCTAATTATAAGACCCAATTGACTTATTTGAGGAGATTAAAGAAATAAGTTAAGTTGGTTATTTATAATAAATAAGTATTGTCATTCCTAAAATATCTTTACTAATTAAGTATATTGGCTAAAACTATCATTATTAGAAGGATTATTTTAGAAAAAAAATGTATAAATATTACAAGTTATGCGTGTGTGTATGAACAAGTAATACAATATTTTCCTTCTCTGATAAAATCTCTTCATTTGCAGGAAAAAAATAATAGCTAATTAAGAACTATAGACATTATTGCAAAATATACAATGGTGTGATATAAGTTTTGCCATAACACTTCCTTGTTGAATTGCCAATTTGCCACTCCACTTGTTCCAGAGATGAACACCATAAGTTTGTCCTCTGAGCTGAATCAATTTAGCTCTCACCCATCTTGTTTCATCCCTGTTCTTGGGCTTCTGAAACCACCCACCTACCCTGGTCCAATCCACAGGATAAAACGCCATTGGAGGTAACACTCTCAAGTTTAAACCACCTTCTGCTTTCACCCTCTCAACTACTCTTGACACTAGATATGGACCGTTATATCCCCACTTGTTGCCATTAAAATTCAACGCAAATTCTTTTATGAATCGTAACAAAAGCGGGTGATTCTTATCAAACACAAGAACTGCGTTGTTCAACCTAGTCCAGTGCTTAGAAACAGAGTCCGTACTTTGTGCTCCAATGCAATTACTTAATCCTTTGAAGGGTTTAAGGATTATGAAGTCTGTGTCTAGATAGATGCCTCCGTATTTGTATAGAACCACAAGTCTTATTAAGTTTGATAGATTCTGGGGCAGAGGAATCTCACCTGGGTCCTTCTTCCCTTTTATCAGATCATGAAGCCATTTTTCTGCTGGAGTTCTCTGAAACAAAAATGGCAGATTTGGTGTCACAGCCTGGACTTTGAATCCACGATCAATAAGAGGCTTCAGAATCTTATACCCTTGTTTGGAATCTAAAGTTCTTGATAGGATTACTAAGCATGCCTGAGGATGAGCCTTGAACAGAGATTCTAAGGATAACAGTTCTCTGTTTCCAAACAGGCTCGCAGGGGAAATCCAAGTCATGAAGAACTGAGCTTCACATTCATGGCGGAAGAGTCGTACAACTCTAGCATGAAACTGACGGGTCAAATTGTTTGACTCGAAAATCTTGAAGTCGTGAAACCTCTTCCGGAACCAAGCGATCCTTTCTTTTTCTGTGACATTCAATGGAGGAACCAGAGGCTTCTGGTTTCCCCTATCAACTTCCTCTTCTTCATCGTCAACGGGCATGCGGGAAAGCGTTGACTCTATTGCTTTCTGAATTCTGGGTTTCTGCAATTGTAACTGAAACTTCTCAGGAGCTTCATGATTCAGGGAATAATGGGGGCTCCTTATGTCTTCACAGAGAAGAAAAATCATTGCACAGAAAGTGATAAAAGACAACATGATACAGAGTTTGGCACGTATAAGAATCTTGCGATCAAACATGGTGCAGAACATTCGATATGAATGATGATGAAGCAGAGGTAGCTAGCAGAGAAATTGCAGCTTTCAAGAAGACAATATGAAGGAAGACTGAATTAATTGGGGATGAATTTGTCAAATTTAGAAGCAACCAGGGTGCACGTCATGGTGTGGCGGCTAGCTGTGGTGATGAGTGATGTGGATGAACACGGTTTGCTGCTACCTTCTTGGTTTTTTTTTTTTTTTTTTTAATGAAGCTTTTTATCCTTTTATCTTAAATTTGAATGATATAAATTTTAAATTTAAATTTTATTTCAAGTTAGAATTATCATTATCTTCTTAACTAATAATTGAAAAAATTTATTTTTATTTTACATTCTTTTTTAATGAAAAAATCTTTAAAAAAAGTAAAACATGATATTAATGACGTAAATTTATTCCAGATGATCTAAATAAGAGATAAGCACTATTAGAATAATTGAATATCGTCTACATTAATGAATCCAACTAAATATGATTATTCTTATTATTTAACAATATACTCGAGTATGTAAGCTTGATCATTTTTAATAAAAAATATCACTTATATATTTTATTAAAATTGGGGATTAAAGTGATAAGATAACCTTGTCCATTAAGTTATACTGAAATTATATGCAAAGTTAGAAGTAAGTTACATATCATATAATCATATTAGATAAAAAAAAATCACTCTCTAAAAAATAAGTTATAATTTACCAATTGTGTGACTTCTCTAAAAAAATTTTTCCAACCACAATTTTTCTTTTCCAATTCATTGATGTATTAATAAAAAAAATCGCAATTAATAACAAAGATCAGGTAGGTAATTAACGGCAATATTCACTCATAATATTAAATAGTTTAAAATGATGTATACTTTTAATGATAATAAAGAATAGATTCATACGTCATTTATTGAAAAAACAAATCATGCGGATTTTATTTCAGTTATGTGAGTGCTAGTTTTTTTATCATATAACTAAGTTTCTGACCTGGTTATGTAGTCCAATTAAGTCACTAATTAAGATTAGGCAATACTAGAAAAGGAAATTAGATTTAAATTGTGTTACAAATCACCTTTTAGTTTAAGGGTCAATGTATTTCATGATTTGAATATAATTTAAAATTTTCAGTTCATGTATAATCATTTTTTGGCTAATTAATGTGTTTGTTTATTTGAAAATAAAATGAAAACGGAAAGATATATAATTATGAATAAATGCAAACAAATGAAAATAGCTCTAATTCCAACACCTTTGGGAAAGTTTGGCGTCAAAGTTTTGCTATTAACTGTCACATATTTGACACTTCTTATTAATATAGATATCAGTTATAAAATATCCTTTTCTATTATTTTTAAAATCACTATAAAATAAAAAAATTATAATAAATTTCATTGTTTATAAAAATTTTAGGTTATAAATAATGCAATATAGTTCTTAAGATGATGACCACGACGATAAAAATAATAAGGCAATAAAAATATTGAGTGTGTTACCTTGTTCCGTTTATAATAATGGCTTTGTTCAAAATTTCCACGGAAAAAGATATGGTAGACGATATGTATACTGGTGATACATAAATAAAACAAAAGAATATTCGATAAACCTAATTAAATTGCTTTAATTAACTTCTAATGTCATCGTTACAATAATCATGCACGCATCACATTTCTGCATTATTCGTAGATCAGATGTGATGTCTCATCTGTCAACAATATTAAAATTAAAATCATACTTGTTGCGCCTGGATAATTATGTTTTATTCAATAACTTCTTTACATAGGGTTGATAATCCTTATTTTAATTAATTATTCTATATAAGGATATATAAGCAAAAATCACGTCAAATCTCTGGCGTGAGTGATGTAACCAATGAGTACATTAGTCAATGGACCATGGCTGTATAAAAAACATTAACATACCAACACGCTTTTGTTTTAGCATAGCAAGTTTTGATGGCTTAAACACGAAGTTTCAAACTTAAATTCATGTTTTAAAAAAAAACCTTAAATTCATGTTAATAAAAAAAAACTGTTTAGGAGGGCCACTTTTAATTGGAAACAATACTTTCCCCAACAAAAAAAAAAGACATGCTTGTGAAAAGGCGGAAAGAAAACATGAACACAATTACAAATTTGGCATTTAAAATTGGAAAAATAAGGGATAACATAACATAGAACAATCATTAGTGCCTGTACACAGATTGTTTCGATTTAGTCTTTTAATTTTTTAAAAATATTTTTTTCATTTCTTTAATTAATCCTTAGTCTCAAATGATTATTTTTATGTCAATCATTGTTATTTTTTCAAAATTAAAATTAATAGGTCTACATTTAAAAATATTTCATCTAGTTTTTTAGTTTTATTATGTCAAGTTCTCTAATCACACGTGTAATAAAAAACTTGACATAATGAATATAAGAAATTTAAAGTAATTTTTTATTAATATTTAAAATTTTAATGTAGTGTTTTTGTTAACAATGTTAGAATTAGAGAATTGCAAAAGACACTTAATAGAATTAAGTTATCAAAATCAAGCCACATGTGAAGTTAAGAACTGAAGATACACTTTTGATTGAAAAAAAAAAAAAGCGTTACAAATAGGTAGCAAATAAAAAATTAATTATATTTACAAGTAAATATTAAAGAATGACATGTCAATCCTAGAGGCTTCATTTTGACATGTAATTCTCCCCAAATTAAAAAGAAAAGAAACTTTAGTATTATTTGAGGCAATGGTAATTGTAATTAAAAATCAAGAAGTTTATGTAAATATTGAATTTTAAATTAGTAAAAATTATATCTGATTTACTGATTTCAAACCCGAGTTTGCAATATAATGGATATTCAAATTATAAACCAATTAATGCCATCTTCTAACTGGACTCTTCCAACCCATCTTCGTCTATATAATCTTGGAGACCAGATCTTCGGAACCATGCTCATTACCTTCATAAATATTTCAAACTCATCAGATTTAGATCATTTATATTAATTATTTTAATATGTATAGAATTTAAAATAGAGATAATATCTTAATTATCATTTTTTTCAAAAAATAGTTTTTCTATTTAAAAGTAATTAATTAAAAAGTTTAAATCTGCACTGTTTAAATTAAACGGTTTAAATCTGATGAGTTTAGGATTATCATCAAAACTGAAACTCTAGTTCTTCCCCCCACCCCCCAAGAATTTCGATGTTTATTGATTTCTAATGAAACCTTTTATCGGAGAAAGCTTGGACGACGGTGCACACCAAAACAAAGAAAAAGCTTGGGCGAGCCAGTTCCCCCATCTTCTTCGTAATCTCTTTCTTTGCCTTTATAATTTTGTGTGTCCACAAGTGCCAAACAACGAACCATGATTATTATGTCCTACGTCGTTCTTTAATGGGTTTGCACTTTGCAGAATCCCATAAACACAAAAGGAAACAATATAATGACGACACTTTCCGGCGCAGTTCTTCTTCGTTCGAATATTCCCATGCAACGAGTCGATGAGGATCATGATGATCCAGTGCTGCCATGGAACCTCACAACAAAACACCAAGGGATCGGCTGGCTCGAGAGAAACTTCATGAGTCCAGGATTTTGAAATCCAACGTCGTCACTCGTCAGTTTCACAGGAGAGTTCTGGGAATCTTGAGCAATAAATGTGAATCTCAGTTTCTCATAACTGGGATATCCCCAGCGAGGTTGTTTTTAAGCAGGGAATTGTTATCCTTAAAAAACTCTTTTCAAGGTTCATCCCAGAGCGTGTTTGATCAGAGTATCAAGAACTTTGGATTCCAAACAGGGTAAGAGGATTCTGAGGCCTCTGACTCGCGATCGATCGTGGGTTCAAAGTTGCATCTGTGACACCAGATTTGCAGAGTTTGTTTCGTAAGACTCCTGCAAAAGCATGGCTCCATGATCTGAGAAAAGGGAAGGACCCAGGTAAGATTCCTCTGTCACAGAATCTATCGAATCTCATAAGACTTGTGACTCTGTACAAGTATGGAGGAATATACTTAGACACAGATTTCATAGTGCTTAAATCTTTTCAGTTTTTCACGGGTTGAGAAATTCTATTGCTGCACAAGGCGTGGACCCAGTTTCCAAGAACTGGACAAGACTGAATAATGCAGTTCTTCTTTTTGACAAGAATCACCCGCTTCTGTTTCGATTCATTGAAGATTTTGAAACAGGTTTTGATGGGAACAAATGGGGGCATAATGGTCCTTACATGGTTTCCAGAGTGGTTGAGAGGGTTAAAGAAGTGTTGAAATTCACTATTTTGCCTCCGACGTCGTTTTATCATGTGGTTTATCATGTGGATAAGAAGCCAAGGAATGAAGAGGAAGCCAGATGGATTGAAGGCTTTTCATATAGGATTAGAATTTCAAAATGACAAATAGGAGATGCTGATTATTTTTATATAAATTTTGATATGTCAAATCATCTATTTTTTATTTTGAAATTTAATGCGTTTTTTTTTTTTTCATTTTCCCTTTTCACTTTTCACTAGTCAATGTAAATTTATGAAAGTTTAATCATTAAAGCAGATTTCAATTTGGGCCTATTGCCAAAGTTCTATAAAGATAGATTCAGAAGGCCTAAGCCCAAACTCAATCAAACAAAGTCGTTGCAATGAATTATTTTTTCCCGCCTTCATTCAGTTCCACATCACAAATCAAAATCTTGCTAGGGGATAATTCATAGGCATCTTTACGAGTGCTCTATAAGTTAAAAAGTCCAATCCTTGACTCTGATGAGCCTGTAACATCTAACTCAATTTTTTTATTTTTTATTTTAGAAATAGGTTAGAAATGTTTTCTCATTACATAAATCTCTATCTTGGCCCAAAAAAATCACATAATTCTATCTTTTTAATTCCCGATTGAGACAGCAATTTTTCTAGCAAATAAAATGTGAGTTTTCTAAGATTTACTTACCCGTCATCTCAATGGAGAGAAAATGAGAGAAGAAAAAAGACTATTAAAAAAAAAAGAGAGAAATGAGTTTCTTTTATTTGAATGAAGGAGAAAATCTAAGAGGAAAAAAAGCTAAAGAGAAAATGGGGTGTGAGACTCACTCCTTTTCCTCTCCAACTTTTGTCTCCAGCATATATGAAGAGAAAATGAGGAGAAAACTCATTCTTCCTTCCTGCCCTTCATCTTTTATTTTTACATTATATTTTTAGCATTTATTAATAATGTTAAAGAATGTATAATTTATTTAATTCTTTTTATTATATATAATTTAAAAATATGTTTTAATTTTGTGTTGAAAATAATTTTTTTAAATATAGTAACATATACTACCTCCGGTCCTAATTATAAGACCCAGTTGACTTATTTGAGGAGATTAAGGAAGTAAGTTAAGTTAGTTATTTGTAATAAATAAGTGTTGTCATTCCTAAAATATCCTTACTAATTAGGTATATTGGCTAGAACTACCATTATTAGAAGGACTATCTTGGAAAAAAATGCATAAATATGATAGACAGAATGGATTGGGCTCTTATAATTAGGACCAAACAAAAAGTCAAATGGAGTCTTATATTAAGGACCGGAGGTAGTATTTATGAAATAATTTAAAATCAAATTATTTTTTTGCCCAGATTAAAATCAAATATTTGATAATACTAATTTTAATATGATTTTTCCATTCTAATATTTAATTTGATTTCAAACATTATATATTTTTAGATATGAGGGTATTTTAGTTATTTAGATATTGCTTATTTTTTTTCTCTATGTGTTTTTCTCGTTCATGCAAATTGAGGAAATGATAATTTTTTTTCCAATTTTATCTCCTCTTCATTTTCCCTCCTCCAATTTTTCTTAATCCCAACTTTTTTCTCATCCAAACAAAGCATTAAATAAACTTACATTTACATAAATATTAATGGTATATTTATGCAGAATATTGTGCAAAATAAATTTCAAATTCGAATGCTATAAATATTATGAATAGTTTTTAGGTGACCAAATATTTTGAAAGAATTACAATAAAGTTTGAATGAAAAAAAAATACAAAATAAGTTCCAGAGATTATCATCTTGCACAGGTTACTTTTAGTAATTATTTCTCTTCCTTAAAATTTAATTGTAATTCTCCTAAATATTTTGAGCGGTTATTCACTTATGTGCTATACTTAATTTTTTGAACTTGATATGCGCTTTCAGTTTGTCAGTAAGCAATTTTCAAATGTTTTGTAACTTTTTATTAAAGACATAACATGCAGTTTTTGTATTATCTCTGGACAAGAGGCTGCCATTTTAGAAAAATCATTTTTGAACAAAAACTAATTTATTAAATCTAACATAAAGTGGCTTCAAGAATTAGAAATATAAATATAATAATAAATCACCATATAAGATATAAAACTACTATACTATTCACCAGTCATAAATAGTTTTTCATACTTTACAAATCCATCGCCTATTCTAATAACCACACTCAAAACATGCATATTCTTCATCAACTTCCCTTGACTAATCCATTCTAGTGTATTTTATTTTATATGTAAATATTTTATTCTGGTCCAATCCACAGGATAAAACGCCATTGGAAGTAACACTCTCAAGTTTAGACCATCTTCTGCTTTCACTCGCTCAACTACTCTTGACACTAGATATGGACCGTTATATCCCCACTTGTTGCCATTAAATTCAACGCAAATTCTTGTATGAATCGTAACAAAAGTGGGTGATTCTTATCAAACACAAGAACTGCGTTGTTCAACCTAGTCCAGTGCCTAGAAACAGAGTCCGTTTTAGCATGAATAATTGCTTGGGAGGATTGGTTGGGGATTGGCATGGGTATTTGGATCTTATTTGGTATGAAGTATTGAAAATGAGATATAGAAATTGGGATTGCAGTTAAAAAAAATCATTAAAATGAAATTCCATATATAAAACGAAATGTTAGCCTAGAATAGAAGCAAAACATTAATCTAAGCACTGCGATCGTGAACCTGGTGAGTATAGCGGCCTCATTTTGCTCCCTTGTTTCGTGCTCCTTGATGACAAGTTGCCTCAGGCCTACGACTTCTAGATTTTGCTCTCTACTTTCGTCCCCTATGACGACAAGTTGCCTGAAGTTCGGACTAACAATTTCGACCCCCCCTCCTCACTGAATAAGGAGTTGGATTTTCCAAAGAGAAGTCCATCTCCTTGTCCTCACAAGTTCAGTGCTCCTTAGGGTCCAAACCCCCGGTAACAAGTTCAATTTCCCTACCTCTCTTTTGAATTTCTGTGTTATTGGAAGGCAAATAGTAATTCCCTTTTTTTTTTAGATACAAAGGAAAAACCAAAAGGAAACTAGAGATGACTAAGAAATTAAAGGTATGCCCATCACCTACTGCACACGTCCAAGCTGATCCAATAAAATTAATTTATGGAATAATAAAACTGACTCATATATGTATCTGTTTATTATTTCTTATTAGAACTAATACTGTAATGGTACCTAACTCAAGGATTGTTTAAATCCAATAAATTAATTTTGGAATAATAAACCAACTCCTATATGTATCTATTTAGTATTTCATATTAGCACTAATACTGTAGTGGTACCTAACTCAGGGATTCCAATTCTAATAAAATTACTTTCTGGAATAATAAAACCGACTCCTATATGTATCTATTTAGTATTTTTTATTAGAACTAATACTCTAATGGTACCTAACTCAAGGATTGTTTAAGATACAATAAAATTAATTTCTAGAACAATAGACTAACTCTTATATTTATCTGTTTAGTATTTCTAATTAGCACTAATATTGTAGCTGTACCTACCTCAGGGACTGTTTAAGATGCAATAAATAAAATAAATTTGTGGAATAGTAAAAGTGCCTCCTATATGTATCTATTTAATATTTCCTATTAGCACTAATATTGTAGCTGTACCTACCTCATGGACTGTTTAAGATATAATAAAATTAATTTGTGTAATAGTAAAACCGACTTCGATATGTATCTGTTTAGTATTTTCGATTAACACTAATTCTGTAGCTGTACCTACCTCAGGGACTGTTTAAGATCCAATAAAATTAATTTGTGGAATAGTAAAACCGACTCCTATATGTATTTGATATATAATCATAAATAGTGGGATTAAAAGTGGTATTACTAAGTTTATGAGCCATAGATTGACTCTTATATATAGGACTCGGATAGCCTAATGTTGTAATTAATGAATGATTCATGAATAATATTCAGCAGATTCCTTCTCTCTATCATCTCTGTTCTTTCTCTCTCTCTCGTCCCTAAACTCCTATTTTCTCTGTTTCTTTCCCTGCTCCCTGATACTCTTCTATAGCCGTGTATCAGTGGTATCAGAGCAGTCCTTCCTTGACCTTTATGCCCACCACTCCTTCTGATTTAGCCAGAGATCAAATGTTGGAGGCTTCTACCGATCAATTGCAGGCCATTGAAGTGAAACTTCAAGAATTATGCAAATTAAAAGTCTTACCTGACGCTATCAAGGCATTGTCCACACAACTCAATAATCTTTAACAAGATCGTGAGTCTGGGAATCATAGGGCTTGGCGCGATGGTCTTCAGCGAGTTGCACGACCACGACCTGAGGGGCTTGACTATCAACCTCCGACGCAGTTTATAAAGATGGACTTTCCCTACTTTCAGCGTCATGATATCACCAGTCGACTAGCCAAGTGCAATTGATTCTTCCAGTTGGACAAAACACCTGACGAATAGAAGGTGACTATCGTAAGTTTGTATTCGGATGAGAAGGCGCACATCTGGCATTTAACATTGGAAGAAGGCACCGAGGGAACTCCGTTAACTTGGTTGAAGTATCGAACTACCATTAAGAAGCGCTTCGGTGTTGTCTTTGACGAGCCCATGACAGAATTGAAGCGTTTGAAACAGTTGGGTAGCCTGGATGATTACAACAATGCATTTGATGATCTTCTTTACAAGCTCTGTTTGTTAGAAACTCATATAGTTTAGACTTATATAGAGGGGTTACATCCTGATTTTGCTCAACAGGTCCACATTTTACGACCCCAATCTATGGACGAGGCGAGAAATATGGCTAAGATTCACGATATGAATCTATGCGCTGAGGCCGACTGGAAACTGCCCTCCAAGAAACCTACTTTTGACGTGTTGCAAACAAGGAATAGATGGAGAGTGTCGAAAGCTACTTCTTTTGGGACTGGGTCCCACTTTACTAGCTCCAAACCCACTCTTCCAACCACCAAAACATCTGCGTTTTCTTCCAAGCTAGGCACAGGGTCCTTTGTTTCTTTGAACTCCCACTTTTCAACCACTAAGAACAGGGTGACCACTTCCCAGAAATTGACTCCTGATGAGGTTGAGGAGTATCGCAGTCAAGGCCTCTATTTTTACTGTCACCAGAAATTTAGCAAAGGACATAATTGTCCTCAGTGCTAGAAGTTAGAACTCCATCTGCTGGATTTAGATTCAAATGGTGATGGTTTAGCTGAGGAAGGGGAGATTGTGGGTGACCTTACAGAAGATTCTGAGTGTTTCCAGATTTCTTTACACGCAATTCAAAGGACTAAGAGTCCTTCGGCAATGAGACTACACGGTTATGTGGGAAAACGGCCTATTCAGATTTTGATTGATGATGGAGCTACTCATGACTATCTTGACTTACAATTCGTTAGGAAACTAGGATGGAGGGGTGGTCAAACCTTCATTGCAGGGGCAGGAGTAGCTGGAGGAGGAAGATTAAAGGTTTATGGGTGGTGGAGGAATTTTTACATGGCATATGATGGGGAAGGAATTTGAATGGGATCTTAGAATCATGGACATTAAGACATATGACATTGTTTTAGGGGTTAAGTAGTTGAAGGGTGTAGTTCACTGTGCTTCTTAGGATTATGACAACTTGGCAATGACATTTTGGTACAAGGATGATACGTGTACCCTACAACCTACTTGTCAAGAGAATTGCCAATTTGTAAGCAAGTTGAATAATCAATTGGAAGAAGGCAGTCAACTCTTCCTTCTGTAAGCAATAGAGGGGGTTGAGGATCAACCTTTGGGAGTGGTGTATGATGACAAGAATGATGCTGGAAATGGTGTAAGACAATTGTTAAGGGAATTTGGGAATGTGTTTGCTAAACCTAAATCACTCGCTCCTTTGAGAGTGGGTCATAATCATCCCATAGTCTTACAAGAAGGGTGAGAGCCAGTTAATCTAAGACCCTACAGGTACCCAGCTATCTAGAAAGATGAAATAGAGAGGCAAGTCAACGAACTTCTAAAAAATGGAGTTATTCAAGAAAGTCCTTCTCTATTTGCTTCACCCATAGTTCTAGTTAAGAAGAAGGATGGTTGATGGAGAATGTGTATTGATTTTTGGGAGCTTAATAGGAGGACTGTCAAGAATAAGTATCCTATTCCTTTGGTAGAAGAGTGGCTAGATGGTTCACAAAATTAGATTTGCAGGTAGGATATCACCATATTCGAATGAAGCCTAATGACACTTATAAGACAACTTTTAGGACTCATTCCGATCACTATGAGTGGCTAGTGATGCCTTTTGGGCTCACTAATGCTCCTGCCACTTTTCAGGGAGCTATGAACAGCATTTTCAGAAATTTTTTAAAAAAATTTGTGCTGGTTTTTTTTATGACATTTTAATCTATAGTTCTAGTATGTATCTACACCTCCAACACTTATGGCAAGTTTTGCAAATCTTAAGATAGAACCACTTCTTTGTTAAGGAAAACAAATGTACTTTTGCTGCAACTCAGGTGGAGTACTTGGGCCATATTATCAAAGAAGGAGGGCTTTCTACAGATCCTAAGAAGATTAAGCCAGTGTTGGATTGGCTTGAACCTCAGTCGATTAAACAACTTTGTTCTTTTTTGGAGTTGGCTGGTTGTTATAGACGATTTATTAGGGGCTATGGTGAATTGGTGAGGCCTCTAACCAATCTATTAAAGAAAGACAGTTTTAAATGGACATCTACCGTAGCAGCTACCTTTAAGGAATTAAAAGAAATATTAGTGGTAGCCCCTATTCTAACCCTTCTAGATTTTTCAAAACCTTTTGTGGTGGAAACTGATACTTATGAGACAGGAATTGGTGCAGTCTTGATGCAAAGGGGACAACTAATTGCATTTTTTTAGCAAAGCTTTGGCTTCTAGGCACCAAAGTCTTTCCATATATGAAAAGGAGTTACTAGCAATGGTTCAGGCAATAGAGCATTGGCATCAGTACTTGGGAGGAAGGCCTTTTGTTATTAAAACGGATCAACAAAGCTTGAAATACTTGCTGGATCGGAAATTAAAAACCTCTTTTCAAATGTATTGGGTGTCTAAATTGATGGAATACAACTATGAGATTCATTATAAGAAGGGAAACAACAATAATGTTGCTGATACCCTTTCTAGAATGCCTAAAATAGAGATTTTCCAGATTACCTTGTCTACTTGTTTTGATAAACTTCTGCAAGATATTAGGGCAAGTTGGCTAGAAGATCCTATCTTAAAGGAAGTTGTTATTGTACACTGACAGCAAGGTACAGTTGGGAAATTCTCTTATGAAGGGGCCTTATTGAGGAAGAACAACAGATTGGTAGTGGGAAACAATGTGGCTATTAAAACTAAAATCCTGGAATGGCTTCACTCAACTACTTAAGGGGAACATTATGGAATTCATGCCACTTATCAGAGGGTCAAGACACTATTTGGGTGGAAGAATTTGTTTGAAGAAGTGAAGGGATTCATTAAGCATTGTGACACTTATGCTAGATGTAAATATGATACAACAGCCTATCTAGGGTTATTGCAGCCTCTGTCTATTCCTAGCAAGGTTTGGGAGAATATAACTATGGATTTCATTGAAGGGTTGCCAAGATCTAATGGGAAGGATACTATTTGGGTGGTGATTGATCAATTAAGCAAGTATGCTCACTTTATTTCCTCATCTCACCCATTTTCTGCTTCAAGTTTGGCTCAACACTTTTTAGATCAAGTGTATCGGTTGCATAGTGCCCCTGTTGAGATTATTAGTGACCGTGATTCCTTATTTATCAGTAATCTTTGGCAAGAGTTTTTAAAGCTTTTCAACACTTAAAGGGCAAAGGGCAAAGGGCAAAATGAGTTTTTACATACCTATATCCAAATCCAATTTGTTGATCAAAATGTTCTAGGAGAGAAGAGGAAAGAAAGTTTTGAATCTCGAAATCAGCAGACATAACAAAGATGGAAGGTGCTCAAATTCAGTAATGATGATGAGAAAGATGCTCCACCCTTCCTTTGCTGTCAAACTCTTCTTTCTCATATAAAGGAGCTCAAAGATGTAAAAATCAATTCTCTGTCTCTTATCTAGTTTTTTTCTATCTACATTATTATGGGCAATAAGGTCTACTATGAGCAAATTAAGCAATGGAAGCCTTATATTTTCTGTTTTTCCTATCTACCTTTTTTATTATTGCAATCAAGTCTCTTTAGCGCTCCTAAGCAATTACCTAGTGTTCATGGACTTTTTTTTATAGTATTTTCTCTTTTATTGGGTCTTGGTACAAATTTTTCCAAGATCTATCCCAACTTTTTTTTATAGAAATTTTATTGTTAAAAATGAATCCAACCAGATAATATTAAATCTCTGTATATTCAAATAGAAAAAAACTTAGAATAAAAGTCAGTTAATATAATATAATTTATATTTGGATTAGCATTTATAAAAGGCCAATTGGAAATGTTGAAACTTGTTTAGATAATTAATAAAAAAATAAGTTTGCATATAAAATGACTAAAAAGGACATGAATTATATAGAATAGTATTGTTTTATATTATATGATTTTAATGTAATAATTGTTAAAAAATAATTAAAATTATAATTATAAAATAATAATATTTGTTAGTAAGAAAATTGGTAAAAAAGATTTAAACTAAAGGGTTTGTGTAAAAAATTAATTTGCAAAGTGCTGCTACCTTGTGTGTATAAAAATTTATTAAGTCTTTCTCACCAATTAAATTTTTAATGAAGACTTTTTTCCCAATTTTTTCTAAATTTATTATTTGTTTTTTTTGGATACTTTTATAAACATATTCCTCCAGTCCTATTTATGAGGCAATTTTAGCTTGTTTTGCACAGATTAAAAAAAACTTTAAACTGTATTAACTTTCTATTAAAATATAACAACCTTCCAACTTTACCCGATTTAATGTATACATCTTTTAAAAAAATAACTATCTAAAGGACAAAATTATAAATTCATGCCAAAAATTTAGTAAAGTGACTTATAAATATGATCAAGAAAAAAAAAATTTACCTTATAAATAGGACCATAGAAATAAATAATTATTGAATTTTTTGGAGTAACTTTAAATTTTTATTAAAGTAAGGTAAGAACCATTTTGAGACACTCCTCAGTCTCCTCTCTAATCTCATTGTCATCATTTTTCTCTCTCCACGGTGGCTTTTTTCTTCAAGCTACAAATTTTGAATTTTCCTTTAACCTAATTTTTTCTCAAAAGCCTATTGACTCAAAAGCGAATCAAGACAATACCTCACTTTTAAATAAACCAACAACTAAAGTTTCACTCTTTCCAAGATGCGTTTTCTCCTCTCTACAGTATTCCAAACACAAGCTAAGTCGGTTGCTTAACAACTTGGGAGTTTATTTGGCTGTTATTTGGATTATGATACATCCACTAAGTTCGATGGAGGCGGATTCCATTTTAAAGTTGCCATTCAGGATCAGTTTCAGTTCGGCCAGTTGCCTTCTTTTCATCTCAATACAGGTAAGCTTGTTTCACTGTCTTCTATTGTTGACCACGCTGCGCCCACACGTCGACGATGTGGGGAGTTTGCGCACACTGATCACTTGTGCTCAATGTCGGCTGCAAGAACCTTGTTTCAGACCAAGTTTATTGGGCCTCAATCGGCCCATGTATCTTTTGCAAAGGGGCATTACTCAGTCTTGGAGTTTCTGCTTGGGCTTTAACTTAGCCCAACTCATACTTTTGGATCGGATAAAATGAGCCCAACTCCCCCTCCCAGTTCGTATGAGAAGCGTTCAACGCAGATGGGTCCTTCTGCGAGCCCTGCCTCTCGAAAGAGCGTTCAACTCAGTCTTGGGGTTTTGTTTTATTTGTCACAACAAGCTTTCAGTCAACTTCTTGTGTTCCTATTTCTTCACTGTCTATAAAAAGCAATGACAACGAGCCTTTTACTCAAGAGCTGCAAGGAAGCGCCCACAGGATGAGCCTCATGATCATCCTCAGGGTTCTAGCAGAGCTTGTGCCAAAAAACTCCGCACATGTGCATGAATAATTGGGGACTTCTAGGTTTATTAGCAGCCATTTAGGTTATTTTATTTTTTGAGGGACCAAAGCCTATAGTTTAAAACTCCAGGAACTAAAATAAAATTTTGTGCCCTATATAATACTCCTTCCTGTTCAAAATATAAGCTAAGCTTTGTTGGAGGGACCTGATTTTTTTCTAAGATAACATTCACTTTTGTCTAAACATTTAATGAGATTTTTTCAATTTTACCCCAATATATTCTCTTTCCTTTTTAATTCATTTACTGCATCTTTTATTTATTCTTTTCAGTAATAAGGGCATATTTGGAAAAAATGTGTGTCTTAGATATTTATTGTTTTAAAATTATTGTAACTAGTTTTTTTGATAAACATGAATAGATAAAGTTTAGCTTATATTTTGAACCGAAGGGATAGTAATAATGATAAATCACATAAAATGTGAAAGCATTGCACTATTCACCAAACATGGATAGTTTCGTTAGTAATTTCAGATTTCAGACAAATCCACTGTCTCCTCCAATAATCTCATTCAAAGCATGTATAAGTTCAAATTAAATGACAAATAACTACTTTAGCCTAACTTTACGAGGATCAATCAGAACATCAACTGAGCAACTACATATGTGTGTGTGTAATTAGCATGTAGGATTCAATACCTAAAAGCAAAGTTGCAGCTTTCTTCTTATCAGTTTCTTACAATAAATCACAAGTTTAAAGCTTCTAAACCTAATTCTGAATCTTAATCTGAATCTTCCACATATCCAAATCCCTAACCGTGGTAATCTCCGAAAGGATTTCTTTCTGGTCAACCTGCGCTTCCCAGTTTCGAACCCATTTCCAAGGTCACTACCTTTCGAAGCTAACCCACTTTCTCTATCACTTTCATTGAACTGTGTGTGCCCTTTCTGCATGTTGATCATCGCCCATGGATCTTCATGCTCAAGTTCTGAATCAATACCCCACAAAAGAATCGGCTTTATCAATGGCGACCCACTGTAATACTCAAAATGTGTAGCCAAACTGGTATGTTCCATTTCAAACAATCTCCTCAGTGATGTGCTTCCTGCTTTCATCAGTTCCAACAAGTTTCTTCGCGAGGATGATGATGAACAAGATGCAGCTAATGATGATGATAAAGACGATGATAACGAAGACGAAGACGAAGCATACAGATATTTCTGATGGTGTATGATCTTCCTAATCTTGTCGTTTTGAAATTGTTTGTCGATAAACCAGTTAGGTTGATGATCTCCATCAGTTTCTTCAGTAATCTCAGGTGACATGTTAACATCTGTATTGATGATCTAAGTAAATGTGGGAGTACAAATTTCACTCTATGGAGATTAAGAAGATAAGGGATGGATGAAAACAGAAAGGACAGAAAATATGAAGAAGGAAAAAGAAAATATAAAAAAGTAATAGGGAAGCCGGCTGTGCATAGCCATTTGGTTCACCTTTCATTTTCAGAACAGAAACTGACATACAAAAAGACAAGCTTCAACATAAACCCTATTGAACATTGAGGAATTGCTGAAGAAGAATGTAATATGAGCGTGTCTCAATAAGGAACAAAGTTCTCCCAAATGGAAACAAAACATTCTGTAAAATATTAAGTTTTGATGAGGTCCATACATATCATTGCAACCGGTTTACGGGACGGCAGAGACAGAGTTTAAGCTTCTATGATGAATCAATTATTAGCAATTATTTGTATTAAATTATATAAGCTACCAAATTGATAATAAATATTTAAACACTTTACGAAAGAGGATTCCATTGTATTGTAGTTCATCAGAATGAAAGAAGTCTTCATTTTATAAGCGTATATGAGAAAATATTATCCATTTTATCACTCGATACAGATCTTTTTAGTTTTAAAAAAATTTATCCAATAAATTAACTGCAGTATTTGGACAAAAATGGAAAAAATAAAATAAAAAAAATTGCAGGTTACACAACACAGGTGCATGATAACCTTAGTAGGAAGGTGAGTATGGGGTGGTTGTGGCCTTATGGGTTTGATCCCATAGCACTGGTTTAGCCTTCTTTTTTCTCTCAGTATTCTTAATTTTGAGATTTTACCAGAAATAATTAATTTTAACTTACTTTATTTTTTAGCTCACGTAAAATATATTTAGTTGAGGCTCATAAAAATAACCAGGAGGAGTGAAAAAGAAGAAGTTAGTGACAGAATTTCTTGTTTTCTACACTTTGCAAATATGTATCATATTATTAAAAGAATATATTCATTTTATTTTGGTTGAAAAATTTAGTAACAAAAAATATATGATATTGTATCTAATTTAAAATGGACAGGACCCCTTAAGAGCATATGATCGTTTTATACCCCATTAAATAGCAATTAATGGCGTATGGAAAGGAATTGAAAATCTGAACTCATTAATTTGTGATAATATTCAATAACAAGTCGGTGAATGGTGATGACAGATCATTGTTTTTTTGCCATTTCAGGAATCATATTGTATCTATTTAGATCATAAATGAGAAAAGTGAGTAACTTTAATATATATGAAAAGAAAGCCCTTGTAATTTATAATGGATGTATGAAAGAGTCCATCATGGTTCTTGCTTCAATTTAATGTCGAAATTGGCTGCCAGAGCCATGGCAATCTTCCTTAACGAGTACTTGTAATTGCTTCGAAAGAAACATTAACGAAAACGAACACAGTAAATGCATTGACGTAAAACCCCGGTCATTCCCAAAAGTGATCCAAGAATAAAAAAAAATAAAAAACATTTTCATCATAGATAATCTACTTGTAGCAGTGGGCCATAGTTGTGATGATTCAGCCCCTCCCCACAGAATCTTTAAAAACTGCTTCTACTTCTTCTTCTTCATCTGTAACCTGCAAAAAATTGAAGAGGCTTTTTGTTTCTTTCATTCATTCCATATTTCTCTGTTCCTTCAAAAGCACCATGGGTCCTAAGAAAATGTCTCAGAAACTCTTTGATTATCGGCTTAAAAGCCGCGCCACCAAGTCCCCTATCTTCTATATCATTGCATTTATCGTTATATTTTTCTTCGTCTATGCTGAGAATATTTTCTCAAGTTCTTCAATCCTACAGGCCATTCATTTGACTGCTCAACAATCCGCAGATGAACTAAGGTTGCCTCAACCTGAAGAATTCACTGATCAGTCATCAATTGTCGACAGTGTTGGTGCCTTCGAGCTTTCTCCTCAAGAAAATGAAGAGACAGAGGCTGCTCAGCAATCTGCAGATGAACTTACCATACCTCAATCTGATGAACCATCTGAGCCATCGATTGTCGACAGTGTTGACGCTACCCAGCTTTCTGCCAAGGAAAATGGTGAAGACCAAGAGACAGAGACTGAAGAAGAAGATGAAAAAGAAGATCCTCTTATGCCCCCAGAACATGTATCCAAGGAAGAGAGAATGGCCTGGTTCAGAAGAAGACTTCCAGAACTGAAGATTCTTAAATCAAACGGCTTGTCACAGCAGTTTCATAACAGAGTCATGAGTTTCCTCAACACAGGCTGCTCATTGCTGTTTCACATCATATGGCTGTCACCAACAAGGTCCTTTGGGAAGAGAGATTTTCTCACCATGGACACAATCTTTCAGGTCCACCCTCAAGCATGCCTGCTAATAGTGTCAAGAACAATGGATTCCAAACGAGGGGATGAAATTCTGAAACCCCTTCTTGATCGAGGATTCAAAGTTCTTGCAGTCACACCAGATTTGCCTTTCATGCTCAAGGACACACCAGCCGAAGCTTGGCTTGAAGAGCTGAACAGTGGAAACAAAGACCCAGGACACATCCCATTGTCCCAGAATCTTGCTAATCTTATAAGGCTGGCCTTCTTATACAAATATGGAGGTGTTTATATGGACACGGATATCATAGTAGTAAAAGACATGTCAGGCTTGAGGAATGTGATAGGAGCACAAAGTGTGGACTCAGTGACTAAGAAATGGAACAGGTTAAATGGGGCAATCATGATATTTGACATGAACCATCCAATTCTGCTGGAATTCTTGCAGGAATTTGCTTCAACTTTTGATGGGAATAAGTGGGGACACAATGGGCCTTACTTGGTTTCAAGAGTTATAGAGAGATTGGGAAGCATCCCAGCATACAATCTCACAATTTTGCCTCCGAAGGCTTTCTACCCTGTGAATTGGTCTAAAATTGGGAGGCTTTTCAGTAAACCAGAGAATGAGACAGAATCAAGATGGGTAGAGAGCAAGATCAACGAGCTGTATGAGGGAGAGACGTATGCAATACACCTGTGGAACAAGAGAAGCAGAGAATTAGAGATTCAAGAGGGAAGTGTGATGGCTAGAATAATCTCCCAACACTGTGTTGTCTGCGCTGCCATAACAAGTTAAAGAGGAACAAGCTTACTCATCTAAATGCAAAGCGTTACTGGTTCCTTAAGATCAAGCAAAATTGTAATTTTACACATTAAACTCTGTAAACATTTTAATACCAAACTTCGACTTATGAGTATTAGATTTTTCTGGACCAAAGATGCAGTCAACAGTTCATTAGCTGAATCCTTCTTGCTGTGCATGCTAAAATTTCTTACATGTGAGGTTCTCTCCCTTAAAAAACGTTTTTGAATCTTAGCATATCAATATGTAGGTCGAATGTTGACTTTTACTTTGGTTATTTGAGGTCAAAGTCTCTACTACTTACACAATGTAGGTTAGAAGTGCTTTGGGAGTTTAAGAAGAAAATCACTGAGCAAAGATAAAAGTGGAAACTTTTTTGAATAAGCTAAAAACAATTATTCTATGCTTTTCTTAATAGCTAAAATTCCATCTTTAAAAGCAGAACATGGGAGAACACAGTTAATCTGACCAAGGGATTTCATGGGTAATTTCTCCCTAATCATGAAATGAAAAAAAAAAAAAAACGATTCCCCCCCCTAAAATTTGCAGGGAAAAAAAACAGTTTTTTTTTTGTTGCTTCACCAGGTAATAAAATGGCTGACCAGACTTTTAAGCGTTGTACCAGATGGGCAAGATCTGGTTGAGTCTTTTCATAAACAAACCCATACCTGGCTCACCCAGTCCAGTATCCTATGTGCCAGGCTATGCTTGATGAGTTTATCTAATTTCTTGCAAGGCTAAGTGGTTGTTTATTAAAGCACTTTGAATAGACATTTCAGAATTATATTATTAATAGGTGATTAAAATAGCCTAAACATTTCAACCACAAGGGAAAAAGCACCAGCAAGAATAGGGTAACAACCCTTATCTGTGGAACAAGAGAAGCACAGAATTAAAGGTTGAAGTAGGAAAGTTTCAAGACAAATTATTCTCACAACACTCTTGTTTGTGATAGCATAATAGAATCTTTGAAGCAGCAAGAATTCTGACCAGAAAAGCAAAACTTGTAATGTTATACTTTCAAGTTGTTTGACAACAAACTAGAAGATAATTAACGTACTCTAAAAGTAATCTATTTATTAGAAGGTGCGCCCCAGCATTGTACAAAGCCCTTGAAAAACAAAGTTATTTACTAGATATTTAGAATAGATATAAATTATTAGTTCTCTTTATTTGAGCAGATAATATAAGCTATCTCAATAATAAACTAACTTATTCCTTACACCTTTCCCTAACACGAAAAAAAATCATGATAGGAACAATGTTAATTTTTCTATCACCTATTTTTATTTCAATTTCTAAAATCTTGCCCAATTAAGTGGGCTGGGTTGAGCTAGCCTAGTATATTGTCTCTGCGCTGGAAAAAAATTACACATAATTCATCAACAATTTAGGTAATACAAATTTATGGTTTTGCCCCTGTCCTGTATCATTCCTTCTCTTCAAAAAAATAGGGATAGTATTGGGAGGTTCAAGTTCTCAATTAATTGTCAACATTTCTCATTATGTTGATGTTTTATAAGTTTGGGCTGTTTGTGGCCTTAGATGATTAATAATTCTTAGAATGTGAACCCTTTTGTCACTCTGAATAAAAGAATCAGTAGTTTTTTTACTTTTATTTTAAAAAATGCAATTTATAATTTTATATTCTTCATCAATCGAGAGATGGGATAAATTGTTTAGTTGAAGAATCTCGATCATCTAAATTAATTTGAATAATCTATACTTGGAACATAAGAAATGGTTGATATATAAACTCATCTTTACTACTCAAGTTATCTTCATATAGTTAAGATTTTCTTTTTTCCCTTTTCAAGTTCTGCTTTTAAACAATATCAGATGAAAATAGGTTTTTATTTATGAATTCGAAAATTAAGTTGTGAATTGAAAAAAGGACGATTAATATCTATCAAATAAAATATAAAAAAAGGTCAAATCATTGTATCAAGAGGATCCAAATTGCTGCTGTTTGATTGATTTGTCATGGCATCAATATCCATGCTATTAACATTATTTGGTCACTGATTGTCCATGTTACTGTTTAAGACAATTAAAAGGACTAAGAAAGAAACGTTTTTTTTTTTTTGTTCCTGGTGACAGAAAGAAACGTTTTCTGCGGATGAAGGTGAACGATGATGGAACATTACAGTGACGCTGATACTCACACATACACACGTATATACATATAGGTTGCTTTACCCTTACATGGCTACAATTCAATTGCTGTCAACATAAAGCCCAGGTATTAATGTCAAAATAGAATATAATAGCAACACGTTGAAAACCAAAACATGAAAACGTGTAAAATAATGGAAAAGCACGGCAACAAAAGGCATTGAAGATTTGATGTTAGCAGCAAATAAATGCTGCACTAAACCAGATTGAACATATCAGTAGATTCCTTGATGAAAAACCATATGATTAATATAATAGTAGTCCCCTTTCTTGAATGGAACACTGAAAGCACCAAATTTAAAGACCTGGGACTGATCCAAATAAAAACGTAGAAAAGCCTTATTGGCTTATTAGCTATTTCAAGAGGCACATATATAATTTTCCTGATATGATCAAGGTTTCCATTTTTCCCACGCATGACACATTAGACCCCACTTCCTACATTGTTCATGTTTACAGTTGCGATGTATAAACTTCCTTTATATGTTTAAAATTGTCTGATGCTTCTATAGATGTGCTCAGAGCTTACATTATATGCAACTTCTTAAAGGTCTTCAGTTTCTCCTCGACAGAAAGTTGCGTCGATTTTTTCGTCATAGAAACTTACCTCTGCACAAGTCGGTCATGGCTGCTCCTGATGAGAAAACGTCTCCGAAGATCTTTGATTTCTGGATAAGAAACCGCGCAGCCAAATCTGTTCTCTACTACACCATCATGTTTCTGGTTTTCTTACTCGTCATCAATGCTGTAAGTATCCTGTCTAATTCCCCGCGAGCAACGTATGGCCTGAGAAGTATTCAGAAAACTCTTGGCAAACAAGAAACTCCAAAAGCTGATGATGCACCAGTTGAATCACCAAGTGTTGAAGCAGAGGAAGAGGAAGAGGAAGATCCTCTTGTGCCACCAGAAAACTTGTCCAGGGAAGAAAGAATGGCTTGGTTCAGAATTCAACTTCCAAAGCTTGATATACTGAAACCGTGCAATTCATCACAGCATTTTCACATGAGAATCCTGAGCTTCCTCAACAAAAAGTGTTCCACATTGTTTCACATTATATGGTTATCACCGGCAAAGTCATATGGGAAAAGAGAACTCCTGACTCTGGATTCATTCTTCAGTGTCTATCCTGAAGGATGCTTGGTGATTCTATCAAACACTATGGATTCCGTGCGTGGTTACAGAATTCTGAAGCCATTTCTTGACCGTGGATTCAAAGTTACGGCAATTACTCCGGATTTGCCATTCTTGTTCAAGGACACTCCAGCTGAATCATGGCTTGAAGAGATCAGAAGCGGGGATAAAGACCCTGGAAATATCCCCTTGTCCCAGAATCTGTCCAATCTCATACGACTAGCAATGTTGTACAGGTATGGAGGAGTCTACATGGATGCGGATATGATAATTCTGAAGGATTTCACACATTTCAGAAACGCAGTAGGAGCCCAGAGTGTGGATTCAGTGACTAGAAAATGGACAAGACTAAATGGTGCAGTCATGATATTTGACATTAACCATCCAATTCTAATAGATTTTATGCAAGAATTTGCAACAACTTTTGATGGTAATAGATGGGGTTATAATGGGCCTTACTTGGTTTCCAGAGTTATAGGGAGAGTTGGAAGCTCCCCAGGTTACAACCTCATGATCTTGCCTCCAAAGGCATTTTTCCCTGTAGATTGGATTAAAATTGTCAGGCTGTTCAAGAAGCCAGAAGATGAAACAGAATCAAAATGGATGGGAAATAGGTTTATTGAATTACTATATGATGGGGAGACTTACACAATTCACATGTGGAACAAGATTAGTAAAGTCACTGAGATAGAACAGGGAAGTGTCATTGCAAGATTAGCCTCCGCGCGTTGTGTTATCTGTGTCAATATCACAAACAGTTGATGTGCGAAGGTTCAAATCCAAGAATGAAAACTTGTTCGCACATGGATTTTTGGAGATACCGTTTGATTATGTTTTCCTTTGTAGTTGATTAACTCTTCAAGCTTTGTTCTTGCCTTTGTAATTACCCAAAAAAAAAAAAAAGATCCCGTTTGACATTTAGTACCGCCTACCATCATAAAATAAATGAGAATGATTCTTTTCCTTCGTTTTACAAGAATTTTCTGTTAATCGCAAAGTTCATTTCACAAAGTATATTTGATATTGGATTTCAATCAATAAATGAAAATGAATCTAAAACAATACTTCTAAACTACGAGGAAGTTAAAAACGGATGCGAAGATGGCATTGAGACGTTCAGGTACAAGAATCTGCAGAGATATTGTTCTCCTGGCAAGTTTATGCTTTTCTTCCATTACTAGCATATTGATCGTCAACTGTCGGGGAAAAGAATATAACTTTAAATTGTGGCAAAATGGTTTTCTAGCTGTAGGAAGGAAAGAGTGCTTTTTTTTTTTTTTTTGACCTGGAAGTTAGATTATCCTGTTGAGATCCTCATTTTCTCTTTACTGTCTCTTGTCTCGTAGCTATGGAGGAATCTGCCATTGTTGAAAAGCAGAGCCAGAGAAAAAGAAGCAGCAGCGACAACAACGCTTTTGCCAAGTTCGTGCCTCTTGCTTCGCCATTAGGAGACGACGGTGCATCCCAAGAGGCAAACCTTGAAGCTGAAGGTCACGATAATGGACGCAAAAGACTCAAACCAAATTCCCCGTCGGAGTTCGCCTACATCTCCTCTTCCTCCTCTTCTCCTCTTCTCAAGCAATCCATGGCCCAAGACAATCAGCAATTTTCCTCTCCTTCCACAATGAGTAAGCATTCCACTGATACAAGACCATCTCCATCTTCCATTGCGAGCAAATCCAATATCGCTTTCGAGGCGCTGGATACAAAAAGCAGCCAAGATCTCTCAGCTGGTGAGATTCTATTTTCCAATGTTTGTTTTCTCTTCGCGCAATTTATGAAGGTAACGTGTTCGCTAAATTGCTTAGGGAAATTCAATTGCAAAGAAGATCGATTTGAGCTGGGGCCGACAGGTTCAATGGCAGCTGAACAACTATCTAAGAGACCAAAGAGCGGAGGAATCTACGAAGCAATTAGGGTTCATAGAGAAAGTACATTGAAACGGCTAAGAGAACTGTGCAATGAGGAGCCGACGATCGATGTGGGAATTGAGATGGCTGATGTGGCATCTCTTCTGAAGCTTATGAGCTCCTCAACTGATGAGATCATTGAGAGCGCAGGGCAAAAGGCTCATCGGGGAGCACTGTTGTTGCTTCAAGCAGAGATCCTTCGCAAGAATGGTCTGCAGCTACTTTCTGAGAGCCAAAACTCGTTCAAGGATATCTTATAATTACGGGTTGCTTTGGTTCAAGCGGACCTTAAATTTTCCCCTTTGTTCAATCTAACTGTTATTTAACTTCTTATATGATACTGATCTTTACGTTCGAAAGACATGCTTTGGTTGGAATCGAACAACTGAATATCTTTCTTTCGGTATATGCATTTCTACGGATTCAATTTTCTGGGATTCTTGCGTATTCTTACATATGATAACTTTGGTGATTGGCAATCGTGTCACAATATGAAGAAGTCAAATGTACCGATATTTACTTTGATTGTCATTTTCATATTGGTTCTCTGGCACATTCATAAAATCAAAATATTCTACGTCTTGATATAAACATTCTCACATAAAAATGCTTCATAGTAAGTTGGACACTGCAGACCTGCCTCTCTCGGCTTTAACTCTGAAAATCACACATTCTTCTATCTGCTACAGTATTGGGGTTTACATGTGAAACTTCATCTTCAAAATTTACTTAGTCACGGGCAGAATAATAGGTCTGCATGATAGTAAGAGCAAGCAGCAGAGCAGCAGCTATTACTCCTATCAATTTCCATACATTAGGGATATGGTCACGAATCAGGATCCTATAGCTGCGTTTGCAGAAGAACTTGATGAATTCTACACACAGTCTGCAATAATGGCACATCATTATAGGGAACTTCACCAAGGGGTTCACTGCCGAGTATGCGTTCAAGTCCTCACACAGTTGACTGTAACTTGAATCCATTTGGTCTGCCCCACTTGTGATTGTACTAAAAAGTTCGAGTAAATCTTCGTTGCTTATCTTGGTTTCATTCATTATAACTCCATTTTCTACGAGCAGCTCAATATCCTGGAGAGAACAGATCAACCCTTTGAAAAACAGAGCATAGGAAGTGAACTGCCTGTTGATTCCGATCCTACTCTGCTCCCAAGCGATGAAGTTCCTCAAGTAGATTTCTGTGGTGTTCACGATATGCAAAGGTGGAATTTCTAGAACCCCTTTGCTGAATCTAAACCCAAAGTTAAATCTGAGGATGTTTTTACAATGTGCAGGTCGAATTGCAACCCCAGCAGCTCTCAACCTGGTAGCACACCGCCGAAGTTCTTGGTGAGCTTGTTTCACCTTCTGTCCTTCTTCAACGATGGAGGATAAGTGCAAAAGATGGAGAAAGTGAGCGACACTTGAACAACGAATCCAAGGGTATCTAAACAGGGAAAGAGCGAGATCTGAAACAAGATTATCAGCATCCCTGGTGAAGAGACTGGGAAAAAGTATCCTGGCCAATGTCTTGATAACAAAGAAGGGTATTTGGTTCTCAAGCAGAGTCAGATCCGTTAGAACAGAGAAAAGGAACTCCTCGTTTTGAACTATAGGATCAGAAGCATGGTTGTGGGATTCATGGTCATTTGGTAATAAATTCATGAGCTCTGGTGGCGACAATCGAAGAAGGAGTTCTAACAAGAAACAACCATCCAAAAGCATAATCTTAGCTAGCTCGTGGGAGTCATACCTGATGTTGCCTCCATAGCTTGCACGAACAGCGTCGTCTAAGCCAAGAATGACGGTGCCACATTTGTCTAAGGCGGAAACAGGGTTTTGGGTTCGGTGAAGAAGGGAAAGCATGTAACGCCATTTGTGCTCTTCCATGGCAAGAAGGTGACTTTTGGTTCCTCTGTGAATGGGTCCAATGGCGACGAGTTTCGGGGAGTAAGCTTGTTCATTGGGCTTTCGAAGTTGAGTGGGGACGCTGGGAATGCTGCTTATGAATGATTGAACATCCCTGTGATCAAGAGAACCCAGCGTGACCTTGATAGAATGCATCCAGGCACATTCATTTGGGGTTTCGTCCATTGCCTGAAACTAGTCTTGGGGACGTCTAGGTAGGGGCAATCAATGAAGATGAAAGGAAACTCACTCACCGTCGAATGTGAGATGTGAGATAACGAAACAACGGCTCTGAGCGAAACAGGAGAGGGGAGTTCCATTCCATCTATTACTCAATTATGGGCAAAAATATCAAGCAGAGATTTTGATGAAGGACAAAACTCCAAGGAATTACGTTAGAAATTTTTTTTTTGGTAAATAATTACGTTACAAATTTTGCTGCTACTCACTACTTGCTTTGTTCTTTCTTGCTCCAGCTGCGTCCCACTGTACTTTTTGGAGACAGGGTAAGGCTGCAAGTATCAGTGTATCATACTCTCAGAAGGGTTAGAGAGAAGGGCATCTTGGCACTTTACCCCCACTCCTTATTGCTTGCTTCATTGTTAAGCTAGTTCAGTGCTTTTAAAATATAATAATGAATTCAAAACTTTGTAAAAAGAGAAGAAAAAATAAAATGAATAACAATAATAATAATAATAAAATTGTTGTGAAATACTACTTCCAATTCTAATTATAAGACCTAGTTGACTAATTTGGAAAAATTAAGGAACTTAGTTAAATTAGTTATTTGTAATGAATATGTGTTGTTTTTCCTAAAATATCCTTGCTAGTCAAATTTGTTATCTATAACTACTATTATTAGAAGGATTATCATGGAAAAAAGTGGATAAATATGAGAGACAAAGTAGATTGAGGTCTTATATTTAGAACCAAAATAAAAGTCAAACAGGGTCTTATAATAAGGACAGGAGGTAGTATGTGGTTGCGGATAAAGCCACTTGCGAATGTTCTAGAGCAAACACAGAAGAAAGTGAAGCTCCATTCTGATTCTGATTTTGATGAGGCAGTCTGTGAGCAAATCTTGCACTCCTCCAGGTCTGCTTCATTTCTTGTTCTCTCTCTGTTTTTTTTTAATCAAAAAGCATTTGCCACTGAATTTTGATTTTTCTACCATCTAATTAAAACCGTCTAATTTTTCTACTGAAAAAAAAAATGTCCAGTTGACTGGGGGGAAAATAGAGAGGGTGTGTGATAGAAGAACTCGTGTAAATTCTCCTGAAGTTTCGAGCTACAAAAAAAAAAAAAGCTTTAAGCGACGACTTTCGACGGCGACAAAAAAAGTCGCCGCTGACTTTCTTAGTCTCTACTGAAAGTTTGCCGCTGAAAGTATACTTTTGAGAATTATTGGGTTCACTTTCAGCGGTGACATTCTATGGTCGCCACTGAAAGTAGACTTTCAGTGTCGCCGCTGAAGGTCTGACCTTCAGCGGCGACTTTATAATGTCACCTGCTGAAAGTGTAATATAATAATATATATTTTATTTTACAATATTAATAAACAAATTCAATCTGGCTCAGCGGCAAGAAGATTGGACACGAAAGGAGATGGTTACGAGTTCGAACCTTGAAGAAGACACATTTAAGGTGAAAATATTTGGACGATGACGTGGCGGGGAGGAGTGATGTGGCAATGACGTGGAGGTGGCTAGTGATGATATGGCGGCCGGTGACGATGACGTGGCAGCCGGCGGTGATGACGTGGCGTTGGTAAAGCCAATTCTTCTTAGGCATTACTTTCAGCAACGACAAGAATATCGCTGCTGAAAAGTCTTTTAGCGGCAACAAGAATGTCACCGCTAAAAGTGTTGAAACTTCTAAAAGTCGCCGTTGAAAGTTTTCAACTACGGCTGCTGTGCGGCAGCGACTTTTTAGCGGCGAATTTTATACTTGTCGCCGCTGAAAGTCAATTTTTTTATAGTGGGGACTACGAATAGAGGGGATATGTGAGGCAAAAAAAAGGGGAAGAATGGGAGGGATCTAACTTTGGCCCATGTTTCTGACGGGTTAGCCCATAAACAATGATTTCTAACAACAGGTCTCGGGGGCGTCCCAATTTAATTTGGGCCTAACTAGTAACTTAAAAAAAAAATGTTAGGCTTATATTAAGTAAAACAGGGTCTTATATTAAGAATCGGAGGTAGTATTTAATAACGTGAGTAAATCCCACAGCATTGAAATTAACATGATAATTAATTATAGCACCTGAAATGAATTAATCAAGCGTGACTTATAAAACACAATTAGACACCGCACCTTCCAAATTTGACTTTTCAATACGTGTGTATTTGCATCATGATAATTTGCTTTTAATAAGTTAGATTATTATGATAATTGATCAAGAAAAAGCTAAACAAAGGTGACTTGACAATTTATAAAGAAAACATATACATAACGTGAGGCATTAAAAAATGACTTCAGTTACCTCACATGTTTTCTTCTTTTTTATTAAGGACAGATTCATGAAGTAATTGTTTATCCAAGTCTTTTCCCCTTCATTTGGGCCACGAAATAAGGGTCAGCGTTATGTATTAGTATACTAGTCCTATGGTAAGTTGGCCAAAAAAAAAAAGCAAGTCCCATCGTAAGCAGAAATAAAGTATTTATTTAGTTTAAAGTTCTTTTTGCCGTTTCAGTGAAACATGTTGTTGTAAATAATATGAGAGGAGTAAGTGGCATTATAATACTCTTCCTTGTATTTTCAACTACGTACTCTGTCGGTGGCAAACAAAAAGTTATATTTTTCCAACCCTCAAAGGTTTACTCAGATCGAAGGCATTAACATTTTATGCATTTTTATAACCGTTAGTCGTCCATTGGCATGCGCTGCATACTCTTCCTTGAAAACGGCTTTATGTTTAAATAAGGGAAAAATTACTTCTAGTCCAAAGTAAGAAATTAAATATAAATAGTTTTCCGAATTTTATTTAATATAGAAAGGTTTCAACTCTAAAATTATTTACAAGTCCAATATGTGTATTTACAATTTGAATTGCTTCATTCATGAGTTAAATTTGGAAATACTGAATTCATTAAAACCTATTAATATTAAATAAAATTTGAGAAATATGTTTATATTTATTTTTTTACGTGGAATCTATGGGTATTTCTTTCCTTAATTAAAGAATTGGCTATTCGATCTTTGCTGACTTTGATTTTTTTTTACCTTATTTATTTGTTTCCCCTGCAAGTTGCGTAATCATCCATACAATTAGTGTGGCTTGTATTTTTCATCCATACAATTATGTAATTTTCTTTTAACCAACTCCAATTATGTAACTGAATTTTATGGTGACCTGCAATTATTTCAAAAATATAAATAATAGAGTCAACCAATCCTAGTTAATCCTATCATCGGAGCTTCATATCATTGGTTAATAGCATGCAAAGCAAGCTCTAAAACGGAATAAAATACGAGAGAAGGGCTTATAAGATCTGAAAAAAAATGTAAATAAATAAAGCTAGATAACTAGCTAATTTAAAAAAATTTAAAAAATTAATTAAATTAGTTATCTGTAACAAGCTTTCTCTTAACTATCTTATTTAATTATATTCATTAGCATTATCCTTTGTTAGAACCCCTTATAATTAAAAAGAATATTCATTTAGAAATTATCTGTTGCTTCTCTACCCAGCCAATGTAAAGAATTTTAAATAATTAACCATAGTAATATTCAAATAAACATTTTGAAAATATCATAGTAAAAATAATAATCTTCAGCTACTTCTCACTAGGTGATGCGACTTTTTCACAAAAGTGCTTTTTTCGCAAATCGAAATAAATTTTTTTGTATATTTATTTCATATAACATAAAAATATTTTTAAAATCATGATTTTATTTCTACCCAATCACTTTCATAGTAACAATTTGCCTTTCTAGATTCTTGATTATTTGGTTAAAAAACACTTTATTTTTTTACCAGGAAAAACAATGTTTGTTTAAATAATTAACAACTCTGTTTTATGATGGTTGGATCAAAGAAGGAATTCGATTTTCTTAAGATAAGATTAAGAATTTAAATATAGTGAATAAAAAAAAATAAGCTTAACGCACACAAGAAAGATCGATCTACCACCGGTTCAAGGAAAGCTGGTGGTTCCTGGAACCAAATGGATTTAGATTAGAATTTTAAATTTTTTCCCCCAGTCATTTCTCTTTCTAGAATTTGCAATCAAACGATTATCATCATCTAAATTTTGCAGATGCGTCTAGTCTTCTTTTAAAATAGTCGTCAATATAAAACAAATAAAAATATGTAATCTGATTTTCTTTTTGGATTTTCCCGAATGGTTGACTAGCTCCTATCTTTTCATTTGACCCATAACTGATTTCGCATTGATAGGGCCAATTGAACCGACGAGTCTATCTAATTCGATCGCTTCAATGTTTGTGTATGCGCGCGAACTGCGAAGTCCCCTCATTTGCCAGATCAAAGCGGAAACATTGCTCTTGGCCATCATGGGGTCGTTTTGCCCTAATTATATTACTTTCATTTTTTGTTAGAAATAACTTATTTTTACAAATATATTAAATTGATAAAATTTTTAAACGTATTGTCATTTAAATTTTTTTCTCTACATTTACAAATCATACTCACATTTTTCTTTTTTCAACAAACAATAAATAAAGATAAAACTAAAAAATATCAATGAATACTATATAACTGACTTATTTTTAGGACTAAATAGGCCTAATTTTATTCTTAGTTAAGAATACTTTATACTATTTAGGACAGGATATATAATAATAAACGAAGGCTAATGAGGTGCGGACCTTGCGGAGGTGACTTCTCATGGATAACGTATGTTTGAAATGGAATAAAATGGCAGCAGTCTGCCTTTCTAGATTCTTGATTATTTGGTTAAAAACACTGTTTGTTTAAATAATTAACAACTATGTTTAATGATTGTTGGATCAAAGAAAGAATTCGATTTTCTTAAGATAAGGCTGAGAATTTAAATATTGCAAGTAACAAGATTAAGCTTAATGCACACAAGAATGACCTGTCGGCCCCCTGTCCAGGGAAAGTCGGTGGTTCCTGGAACCAACTTGGTTTAGATTAGAAAAATTAAAATTATTTTCCCCAGTCATTTCTCTTTCTAGAATTTGTAATCGAAATATTATCTTCATCCAAATTTTGCAGATGCGCCTAGTCTTATTTTAAAATAGTTGTGAACATAAAACAAATGAAATAAATATTATTCCTATTTAATATTGATGGTTAAAACCCACCTCACCTAAAATTGTTGGTTTGCACCCAAATAGAAAAATATAACTGTAAATTATTTGAAAAATTAATATCTGTAATTTATTTTTAAAATTAATATAGATTGGCATTTGTTTATTGTGACTTAAATGTATAGTTTGGATCTGCATTTTATGCATCATACTACGTCTGGTTGTTAATACAAAAACTCGTTAAACTTTTTTTTATCCTAAATATAAGATCCCAATATATTTTGTCTCTCATATTTATTCATTTTTTCTAAGGTAGTCCTTATAATAATAGTAGTTCTTGCTAATACACTTGATTAATAAGGATATTTTAGAAAAAATAAAATTTAACTAATTTAACTAATTTTTTTAATCCATTCAAATTAGTCAATTAACTTTTATATTTAGTACCAGAGGTAGTATATCATTGTTTAGATCAATTATTTGCATGCACCAGCTGCATGCTCTTGTCATATTGTGTGTAGTTAGCCAAACCTTTACGAACCTTAGCTTTCTCTCCTTTTTTTTTTTTTTTTGAAAAATTTTTTAGGTACAAGTATCTTCTTATTAGAAGCAATCTTATTTGAGGTATATTCCCTCCCCTTGTTAATTGAGTATTATTTGTTTTGGGGCAATTAGGGATAGATTTTCCGGATAAAAGAAAGAAAGAAAGATGGACCATGTGATATTATGATGGGCCTAGTTAGTCTTTTATGCCGTACAAAAACTATCTATTGGGCTTCAAAAAATATCAGGCCTTAACAAATTATTGGGCTTTGCCCATTAATTATAGAACCTGAAATCATTTTAAATTGTTTATTTGATCCTTTTGCTATCCCTCCATTATCTTACTCAGCCTTGCTTTTGCCAGCCGTATTATACCATTAATGAACTAACAGAGTTTGAATATTCTCATCTCAGGAATTTAATATAATGTCACAAAGTGACCAAACTATAAAGTATCATCACTCAATATTGAAACATGATAGTTACTAGTACAATTCTAATACTCTACATCATACACCGCATTTAAATGATAAACAAAAAAAATGGTATGGCTCACTTGGTGGATGTGATGACTCATTTTAGGTGACACAGGAAAGCATCTCTCTGCAATTATGTAATTGAATTTTGATGACTTGCAATTTTTCCAAAATTAATGGAATCAACCAGTCCAAGTTGATCCTATCATTGGGTGCGCTAAGAGGTAAAATATATTATTGATTTTCTTGATTTTGCTAAAATTATAAAGAGCTTTATTCTTTTTAAAACTTATGTTTGAGTTCACAAAATTAATTTTAAGATTTAAGCAAGAATGCAAATTTTCAATTACGATCTTCATTTTTCTTACAGGAGAACGATTATTTTATTTATATAAAAATAGTCAAACAATTGTGTTTTGGTAAAAATAAATACAGATCACATAAAGTTATTTAGCTGATAAGGAGAGTGTTCTTAAGCACGACTCAAACAGTAAACTATTGTTGTTTTTGCAGGGTTACCAACATATTATTGCTGTTGTTTTCGGTAGTTGCGGACTCTGTAAAATTTCTTCTTGCATCAGCTTTACAGTTTTATTGCTCCACGCACAATGTATTCTTTTTCAGGTTCCTTTGTCATATATTTTCTGGTTATTTATTTAGCTGATCTTGGCTCTGCTATATATCAGCCATGGGATCTATAACCAGTTGGCTATTTATATAGAAACATACCCCATTGGTACTATTTATAAGGTAGAAAGAGTTATCTTTTTTTTGGGTCATATTTGTAGCCGATTCCACTCAACCCAATTTGCTCCGATACAATCAGATTCCTCCATTTTACTTCTGTTGCTTCTTTTAATTGCAGCGTCGGAATTACCTGTTCTTGCTGCCTATCATTAAATTCTATTCTGAATTTGAACTTGTCAAGGAATTCCTTTATTGCAGAAGCCACAATTCCTGTTCTGTTATTGCCTGCAGTGTTGCAAATTTGGTGACTACTTCACTGATTAGTCAAATAATATAGCAGTTTTAAGTTGTTTGACCTCATCATGGTCAACTTGCTGGGAAAGTTCAAGTAGATAGGCAAGTTCTTGTTGGTGAGCAGCCAGCTGAAGAGTGAAAATTATGAAATTAAAGTCCACCATATATCCTTAATTAATCCCAAGCTTGTAATCCTGTGATAGATCGAGTTGAGGCAACTGGGGATTGAGTATCTGAAAGAGAGTATAAGACCCAATGTATTCGGGGAGTTGGTGGATAAAGCACTTGGGAGTGGAAGTTCAAGAGTAGATTCATATCTAAGTTACTTCATGAATCATTAACTCACTCCTTTTCTTTTTCCAGGTTATCCCGATTACAATTTATTAGAAAAAACTTCAAGTCTAAAATAATGTCTTTTAATATTCTTAATAAAATAAAATTACAAAAAGAAAGGTTTATGAAAACCAGAATAATTTAGAGAACAGACAAATGTGTATAACACGTCAGAAGATGTTATCCATACAACACAATTACGGCCACGGTTAACTTCAAATAAGCAGACAAAGGTATATCACGATTGAATGAATGATGCTAACAATGAAAAATTTTCCAGGAATAAGTATAGCGTCTCTATCTTCATGGTTCCAGTCCTTTTACTTTTCTTATGCGAACAATGATTTGTATTTATTTATCTGAACAAATTTCAAAATTCTTCACTAGTGCAGAAGACGATTTTTACCATGGCCTTTCCCCACTGGTTTGGTCAAATCGCTTCTCAGTTGCATCCACCTATTTTGAAGGAAAAACTAAATGCAAAATTTAAGCATCCACCTAAAAACCTTGCGCTGAGATTAGCAATTGAGATAATTAATATCTCTCGCATTTTTCTGGCAAAATTCTTTCACTGAGATGTCCAGACAAGTTCATTTCATCAGCAAAAACATCTTCCCCCCAAAATTTTGGTTCACTTTTGCTTTGACTAATTCACATTTGAAATAGCAAGGCGGTTTGATGTTACAAGTTTCACGTTGCAGAGTTTTACAAATAAAGTGGAGTTTATAAGTTTACGAACTCTCCCATTAAACTTGTATTTATAACATTAATACTTTTAATGGCAGATCCATGCTCATGGAGAGATAGTGCTAGAGGTGAATTTGAAAATATTACATCATTGACTTGGCTAATTAAAACAAAAGCAACACCGGTTTTATTCAACGCTAGGATCCAAGTGAACATAATGAATTCCCTACATGCTTTTCTAAATCTCACTGGCCACGTGCTGCATAAACGACCTGCAAAGCAGTGAGAATAAGCAGAATTATACCGGAAAAAACTCCGACGATCTTCCATGGAGCCTCCCTACAGATACGTCGGAGCTCGCGAAGATAGGTTGTTGATAGTCTGCGTCGAAGCCTTTCCAGAAAACGCCACAAATAATGCTCCGGCATTTTGAAAATGACACTACATCTATTCATCACCTCCGCATTGTTCAATCCCTCACATACTGTCCTGTATCTGGAATCCATTTGTTCCGCCCCGGTTGTGATGCTTTGGAACAGTTTCACCAAATCCTCGTCGTTGATGGCCTCGTTATGCACTTCTATGACTCCTTTGTGTCTAAGCAGCTTGAGATCATGAACAGAACACACCAAACCTTTGAAAAAGCAAGCGTAGGAGGTGAATTTGTAGCCGATTCCAGTCAAACCGATTTGCTCCCAAGCAATCAAATTCCTCCATTTCACTTCTGTTGCTTCTTTTATATGCAGCGTTGGGATTTCCAGTTTTCCTCCTTTAAATGTTATTTCGAAATTGAACTCGTCCACGAATTCCCGGAGTGCAGCGGTCACAATATCTGTGTCGTTATTGCCTGCAATGTTGCGAATTAATTGGGTGACTACTTCATTGATAACTCATACAATAATAGTAGTGGTAGGGTTAAATTACTAGTTTAACAGCATGTATTATTATTACCATCAGAATACTTAGTTTCGGAAGCCTTGCTGACTATTCTGATTCCAAAAGCCTGAAGCTTTCTAGCGCAGCGCTGCAGTTGCACTTGTTGCGGATGCTTCCCGCGTTCCTTTTTGTTTTCATAGGTATCAGGGGAGCACGAGTGGATGAGATGAAGGAAATGAGCACCTTCGGCAAGGTTGCATTCAAAGAGTGACTCGGCAAGCTCTCGGGGAGAAGGTACAGGTTCTTGTCGCTGAGTAGTGAAAAGTCGCTCGTGCAAAATTGTCAGGAGGAAGAAAGGGATTTGGTTCTCGAGCAGCGTGAGATCAGTGAGAAGACGCAATATCTTTTTCTTGTCATCCATAGGAGGATCAGTCTTATTCTCTTTGAGCCTAAGCAGAAGCTCTAAGAGATAGCAGGCATCAAGTAACATGATTCTGGCAAGCTCCTCTGCTGCCATGTCTATTTTCTCCCCATAGCTCGATCGAATTATGCTCTCTATGCTTTTAATGGCCTCGCAGCAATCTTTAAGGGTCTTCTGTATATCCTCGGCCCTTGAACGCGAAAGAAGCGACTTCATGTAGCGCCATTTGGTCACTTCCATGATTTGCAGGTCGCTTCTGGTGGCCCTGTGAATGGTTCCGATGGCCACAAACCGAGGCCTGTAACTGTAGCCTTTGTCTTTGTCTTGGGCTTCGGCTTCTCGAATTTTGTCTGGAACCCTGCAAATACTGCCCGTCTTTACTATATCTAGATCTACGCATCCCAGCGCCCCTTCAATTTCAACGATCCATTCACCTCCCATTAGGCCTGACAAACAACATTATGAAGTTAATATCAGTGAAACAAAAATAGAAAGAACAACATATACAACGGCAGTGCGTACGTAGTACATCTCACCTCAAAAGTCAACGTATATCACTTCACCTACTTTTATTTCAGCTTCGCCAAATTGGCCGTTCCTGCCCTCATGACCCTCACATCGCCATTATTTATAACCACACACACTTGCTCCGAACTATTGCATTTGTTTTTGTTTTACTTTTAAAAAAAATTGTTACAACGGCATGATATTTTATTTTTTTAATGATTTATAAACTTCACATAAATTTATTCACAGGCCCCTAAGTCAACAAGTAAAGCAAACATCATGGCAAAAAAAAGAAAAAGGAAACAAAGACAAAATAAACCAAGACATCATCATTCATCTGCGTTTTCCCACATTCCAATGATTGTGATGAAAAAAACTCCAAGTATATCTACTTTTCCTAGTAAAATGAATTGGAATCTCATGTTTATGATCAAATTGAATATCAAAGTAGTTCTTATATTAATGATCGGATGTAGTATTTAAGATCAAGACTAAACTTTTAATTAGTTCTTATAATAAAGACAGAAGGAGTATTATATTTAATTTACAATTTGAGTCCCACAATTTACAAGTCAAATTTATAAATATTAAATTCATATAATCCTAGTAGTATTAAATGAAATGTGGAACACCTACTTGTATTTAATTTTTTTTTAAAAAAGACTTGGAACCTACTGTAGGCAAATTTCTTTTTAAAAAAATCAGCAATTCTTTGCTGACTTTGAATTTTTTTTTTCTGTTTTAAACTTATTTGTTTCCCCCCCTACAAGTTGCATAATCCAAACAAATAAAGTGGAGATGTTGACTTGAATGAAGTAAGGATTCACCCAAGCAAATTAAAAGATGATATTAACGAATACGAGGGCAAATCAACCCATTAATAAAGTGATTGTTTATTTTGTTTCATAGGGATGAGCCGGTGGAGGGAGATAAAAACTAATTTAGAGTATAAAAGCCGCACTTGAGAGAGGGTGTGCCATTGGTGGAAGGTTGAGGTTGAGCGATAGATGACCATGAACTCTCCTAAAGGTAGAAATCATGAACGTGATGACGCAGAGAACAGAGGAAACGGAGGTGACATTTTTCAGCAGGGTGTGCTTCAAGATATAAGCAACGCTGTGGGAAAACCGTCGCCCAAATATTCACCACCTTCATTAACCGTTAAAGGCAGATCGGAGGCTCAAAGTGCAGTAGTAGGAAGATTACCTTACCCACATGGTGAGTTTCGAGTTCGCAGTCGTCGTCATCTTCTAAATTGTGCAATTTATATATCATATTAAGCATCAATATAATTAACCGTTTCCTTTTCCTGTGATATTTGCTTACTGAACTTCAATTGGAAAGACGTTGAAGAAAGAACTATAGTGAACGACCTGAAAGTTCTGTGCAGTATTAAGGAGCCGACAGCGAGCGTGGGGATTGAGATGGTTGTTGCAGCGTATCTTTTGAAGCTTAAGAGACCCTCATGTCATGAGACCAAGAGCGCCATGGAACAGGCTTTGGCCGCAGCAAAGGCGTTGTTCCGTGGGGAGCAACTACTCTCTAACAGCCAAAAATCGTTTGAGAAAATAGTCTCCAGATCCAGACTCTAATTAGTTTGCTGCCAGCGTTTGCAACTCGCAAGTTTTAGGCGATGATCTCTCCGCCAACTTATCAAACTTCATTTGCTCCTTCCTGTGTTTGCTCTTGTACTGCTAATTCTCTTTAATTTCCTTTTGTGCAATCTAGCTACTGCTGTGTAAGAAGTTTCTCGCTCCTGCTGTATGAATAAGAGGGCTCTCTTTTTATCCTATTCTTTCGCTACTTACGTTCATCCTTGCACTGTTTGGAATCAATTGAGAACCACATAGATCACACAATGAGAAAATATATAAATCATCACTATAAAATATGTTACATGGATATTAGATATTTGTAATTGTGATTTGGATCTGGAGTCTTTTGCAAGTTCATGGTATAGATAATCTTTAAGTTTTACTACCTCTAATATCCATCTAACTTATTTGAAGAAATTAAGGAAGCTCAAAAATTGTTAACTTGTTGTATCCTACTTCCGGTTTTTAATATAAGAGTTAATTTGACATTCAATTAGATTCTAAATATAAGACTATAATCCACTTTGTTTTTTATATGTACTTATTTTTTTCAAGATAATCTTTGTAGTAGTTATACATGTTAAAAGTTTCGTCAAAAGCCAGCTCTAGCTAATACACATAATTAGTAAAGGTATTTTAAGAAAAATAACGCTTATTTATTATAAATAACTAATTTAATTAATTTTTTTTAATCTATTCAAATTAATTAACTCGATTTTATATTAAGGACCACAGGTAGTATGATACATGATCTCTCTATAATACTTATATATATGATTAAATTATATATCATTTTATATGTCGGATAAATTAGTTTAAAGAAAAATGATAAATATAATACTTTAAAGTTATTTGTTTAACTTTCTTAACCTCCTTAAATTAATCAGCTCAGTTTTATATTAAAAATTAGAGATAGTAGGTTATCGAAGTGTCTCAATAATAATGTTGTACTACTTCTAATCCTAATTATAAGAGCTAGTTGACTAATTTGAAGAGATTAAGAAAACAAGTTAAGTTAGTTATTTGTAATAAATAGGTGTTGTCTTTCCTAAAATCTCCTTGCTAATCAAGTGTATTGGTTAGAACTACCATTATTAGAAGGACTACTTTGGAAAGAAAAAAAAGCACAAATATGATATACAAAGTATATTAGGGTCTTATAATTAGAACCAAAATAAAAATCAAACGAGGTCTTATATTAAGGATCGGAGGTAGTACGTAGTAGTTTTATTTCTTTTTAATCTCCCTTTGTTCATCAATCTTCCGGCGTGTAAGAAGTTTCTCGCTTCTGCTATACGAATATAAGGGCTCTAATTGATCTTGGGCTCTGCTTCTTTTATTATTGTTAAATCTCTAAAAATAGAGTTTTTGTTTGACATCTACATGCGTTTGATAATATCCAGATGTGTATGTTAATTAATTCGTCAATTCCCTTCTCCAAAACCAGAAGTGCTTGCAGTCGGGATTTTTCTATTTCCTTCCCTTCCCTTCTTTCAAAACATATTCTTGGGTTTTAGTGGGTTTAACCGTTCCGTGCATTAAGCCATTTTGGACCATTTTAAAACAGACTTTTGAGCCGGTACTCGCAGTTAACCTGCCAACCGGAGCGGGTTTTCAATAGCCGGACGGGTCAAATTTCAGCAAAAGAGAAAGAGAAGAAAGATCAAGACACATCTAAGAGAAGAAAAAACTGGGGATGAAATATGCATATTTAAAATACTTACTGAAATGATATGAAGTTTTGCAATAAATGATGAAAAAACCGCAAAAAGAAAAAAACATTGTAGAAAACTCAGGATTCATATCTCTGAACACCATTTTTGCTGCAAAGAGAAACAGACAAATGCTCGGGTGAAGAAGAAGAAGAAGCAAGGTTGAGTAGTCGACAGAATAAAGAAAGAGAGAAATATGTAAAGAAGTAAAGGTTTTTAAGCATCAATTATTAAATATTTTTAATTATGTTTCTGAGTCACATGGTGTGAGATTGATTGTTGAGTGTTGACTTGTTAATGTGCTACTTCTTCCAATTATTTTATTTTATTGGGACATATGTTGTGATGTTGTCAGATTGACTTAGATTCTCTCTCTGATTTAACATTCGGTCTGCCTTTTAAAATATTGCTGGGCACCATATGCGGTCTTCAATTTGTGAGGTGTGGCTGTAGAGTTTAAGTAAACGAATTGCTAGACTAAGGGTATGTTTGGCTCAATAAAAGGTTAGATTATTTATTTGCTAGTTTCGACCCTTCAATTATTTAACTCTGCCTTTTCTTATGGCCTGCTGTATTGCGCGATCAATGAACTAACGGAGTTTGAATAATCGCATCTCAAGAATATAATATGATGTGAGAAAGGAACAAAACTATATGGATGTGACTTCATCGGCGACACAGGAAAGCATCTTTCTCCAACTATGTAATTGAATTTTGATGACTTGCAATTATTTCAAAGATATAAATAATGACTCAACCAAATTGACTTCAAATTACCAGAAAAAACTTTTTTGCCAAAAAAAACAAATCTAAAAAAAAACATGCCTTCAAAAAAAATTAATAATTCATAAAAACAACGTATTCATGGGGTGAGACATATAACAAAAAAAAAAAAAAGACTTCAATAGTTTTTGTAAAATTCATGACTCAATCATAAATTGACTTGGCTTTCATAAGTCCTAAAATATAAGATTTAGTTTGTATTGTAATTTGTCACCACCATGACATGGTCCATTGCCGCCACCATGATAAAAGAAGGGAATAGGGTTATGAATTACTGCTTCGGTGGTAAATAAAAAATTTAATTTGTACTATAATCTGCGCTACAAGCTAGATCGCATATTTATAACCGAAAGTAGTATTATATAATGAGGAAATATGCAATATACTATGCCTCTTAATTTAATTCTAGCCCCTCATTGTCATATTAATATACACTTTTATTTATGAATTTATTTATAAGCTACTTCTAATTTTATTCCTGTTTTGTATACACAATTTTTAAGAAAATAACAATTTATATCATAATAAATGAAGGGAAAAATAACACATTCATACTAAATATTTAATAACGTGAGTAAATCTCACAGCATTGAAATTAACATGATAATTAATTGTGGCACCTGAAATGAAGAAACCGAACGGAAGCAACTTTACAAAGGTAATTAGTCAAGCGTGACTTATAAAACACAATTAGAGAAACATGACAAAACACTGCACCTTCCAAATTTGACTTTTCAATACGTGTGTGTTTGCATCATGATAATTTACTTTTAATAAGTTAGATTACTATGATAATTGATCAAGAAAAAGTTAAACAAAGGTGACTTGAGTTAAAAAATGTACATAACGTGAGGCATTAAAAAATGACTTCAGTTACCTCACATGTTTTCTTCTTTTTAATTAAGGACGGATTCATAAAATAATTGTTTATCCAAGTCTCCCCCCCCCCCATCTGGGCCACTATATATACTATATGATGAAAGAAGATGCCGAAATAAGGGTCAGCGTTGTGTATTAGTAATTTAGAATAATAGTCCTATGGTAAGTTGGCGAAAAAAAAGAAGAAAGAGAAGTCCCATAGTAAGCAGAAATAAAGTACTCCTCCGGTCCTAATTATAAGACTCAATTGACTTATTTGAGGAAATTAAGGAAGTAAGTTAAGTTGGTTATTTATAATAAATAAGTGTTGTCATTCCTAAAATATCCTTGCTAATTAAGTATATTGGCTAAAACTATCATTATTAGAAGGATTATCTTGGAAAAAAATACATAAATATAAGAGATAAAATGGATTGGGGTCTTATAATTAGGACCAAATAAAAAGTCAAATTGGGTCTTATAATAAGGACCGGAGGAGTATTTTATTTAGTTTAAAGTTCTTTTTGCCGTTTCAGCGAAACATGTTGTTGAAAGTGAGTTATAAATAATATGAGAGGAGTAAGTGGCATTATAATACTCTTCCTTGTATTTTCAACTCCTCTGTCGGTGGCAAACAGAAGTTATATTTTTCCAACTCTCAAAGGTTTACTCTGAAGGCATTAACATTTTATGCATTTTTATTACTGTTAGTCGTCCATTGGCAATGGCTTTATGTTTGAATAATAGAAATTACTTCTAGTCCAAAGTAAGAAATTAAATATAAATAGTTTTCAGAATTTTATTTAATATAGATAGGTTTCAACTCTAAAAATATTTACAAGTCAAATGTGTGTATTTACAATTTGAATTGCGTCATTCATGAGTTAAATTTATAAATATTGAATTCATTAAAACCTATTAATATTAAATAAAATTTGAGAAATATATTTATATTTATTTTTTACGTGGAATCTATAGGTATTTTTTTCCCTTAGAGAATTGGCAATTCGATCTTTGCTGACTTTGATTTTTTTTCCTTATTTATTTTTTCCCCCTGCAAGTTGCATAATCATCCATACAATTAGTGTGACTTGTATTTTTCATCCATACAATTATGTAATTTTCTTTTAACCAACTCCAATTATGTAATTGAATTTTATGATGACCCGCAATTATTTCAAAAATATAAATAATGGAGTCAACCAATCCAAAGTGATCCTATCATGGGAGCATCATATCATTGGTTAATAGCGTGCAAAGCAATGTTACAATGGAATAAAACTAGTATAGTGCCCGTGCAATGCACGGGTATGAATTGGTGATTTCTTTTATAAAAAGTTGAATTATCATAAAATAATTAGTTGAATATTACATTACTATTTCAAGTCATGATTTCAACTTAATTTAAAATAAAATTCATTAAGCTTTTGACATCTGCAGTACAGGTAGATCCATTATCAACATTTTTAGAAATATGCTATATATGTAGGTATATAAATAGATGTTCCTTTAAAAAGATTGAATTAATGGAGACAAAAGGGTTAATGGATTGAAACTCAAATATTTGATTATATTCAATAATTATAAGATAATGTCATGGTCAATAACATTATATTAGACAAATATGATATATGATTCTGTATTGTAAAAGTAGGCTATTTAATACAAGAAAAATTAATGGAGACAAAATGGTTAGTGAGTTAAAATATTTTGAAAACCACACAAAAATATACTCCCATAAGTTGAAAGTAATTGCCATGGTTAATAACTTCAAGAATTGACAATATAAACTTAAAATAATATAAAACTACCAAAGCAATATCAAAATATCCATATTCAATGTAAAAATGGAGCCTCGTGGCCACCGTTATAAAAAATAATATAATAAGACTTCCAATGTAATCTTATGGGAAGGATAGCCCTGTCATCTTAGTTATCCATGTGAAAAGAGAAAAGGAGGAGTGTGCATGGCAACATTCATGGCTATTTAGATAACTGTGATAACTGAGTAACTATCATAGCCCCTATGACCCTCCCCCACCATACACAAACATCGGACGTACACTGGTTGTTTCCTCTCGAAATCCGCATATCCCGTGGTGTTAAGATTGAATTAGGTATTTAATATAAAACATAAAATGTGTTGATTATCATAATGATAATTAGGAAATTCACTATCTGAGATCATTAATAATAGACAAATGTCAAATAAAATATAAAATAGGTTCACTATTCAATATATTAGGAAATTGAGTAGTTCGTATTGTTAAAATTACTTACTAGCATTAAAGAAAATATCTTGACTAATATATTTAAGTTTATATTTCATTTTTTTATTAAGCTAATCCATAAAAGACATCAATTGTTTTCCTTAAAAATTAATATTTTATTTTATTTTAAAATAAATTTTAATTCTAAATTGCAGAAGTAAAATAATTTTTCATTTGAATTAGATTTCAAAATAATTCATAAATAAAAAATAATAAATATTTCAGGTATAAATAATAGTTTAGATTTAGGGCGTAGGATATTATTTTCAATATACTAATAGACCAGCCAAAATTAAATTTCAAGAATAATTAATTTTAAATAATGCCATCAAATTTTAAATTTTGAACATACATCATGCCTAGCATATATGCCACGATTTTCGGGATAAGAGAAGTTATATAATTTTATTTATTTTTCTTAATTTAAAATATTTGCATATAAAGGGTATTTTGGTTTTTACAAAAAATAGAAAAAATAAGGCTCATCATTGGAGATAATCAGATAATTGCAATAAATTCTGTAATAAATCAGAATTAATTGAATTAATAAAAAAATTATAAAAAAAGTAGATTTATCTACCATTAACAAAAATCAGTATTTTGCAAAAATAAATAGAAAGACATGAAACGTGTACTCGAATAAATATGATCGAACTAATTCCCAAGAAAAACGCATAAATAGATAGATCATAGGTAGAAATGTGGCTTTAACAAAAATAAAAAATAAAAAATTTATCTGCAAATAATTCAACTAAAATATAAATAAACAATACATCCCAAGAATTCAACTAAAACCATTTAAATAAAAAATACTGCATTATGAGAGATAACTAACTGATTCTACTACAAAAAGAGATAGGTAGTGGGAATAAAGAGGAATATGCATTATGGTGGTGAATAACACATAAATAGGGAGTTGGACATAAAATTTTGGCTTTAGAAAAAAAGAAAAAAAAACCCATTTATCTACATTCTGGTGAAGCTAAGTGGCAGTCTGTTAGTAAGTCATGCTTTGTACTTTACTTTTATATAATAATAGATACATGGAGAATTGCTTATAAGGTCTTTAAAAAATGTAATATATAAAAGCTAGATAACTAGTTAATTTAATAAGATTAAAAAATTAATTAAATTAGTTATATATAATAAGATTTTTTAAACTATCCTCTTTAATTATATTTATTGGCATTATCTTTTGGTGAGAACTCTTTATAATTAATAAGAATATTCACTGGGAAATAATCTGTTACCTCTCCCCACCCAATGTCAAGAATTTTAAATAATTAACGATTATAATATTCAAATAAACATTTTGAAAATATCATAGTAAAGATAATAGCCTCCAGCTACTTCTCGGCTCTCGCTAGGTGATACGACTTCCCAGCAAAATATTACCGTCTTTTTTTAATTATTTTGTTTTCTTCTTCAACCAGCATCGCAAAACTACATGAATACAGTTTTTTAGCCATGTGTAGTTGTGTACATAAGACTTGACTTCTCAAAATTGTCTTCCTCACCAACCGGTTTTATTTCAGACTGTCTCCACTAATATATTCGTTTTTGTAATTATTTCAATTTTTTTTGCTACTATTCTCAATGACGTGTGATCAAAGAAAATAACTAATAATTATTTTTATTACATTAAATTAATTGTGGCACCCGCAAACACAAAATTAACAACTTTGACTTTTCAAAATGTGTGTATATTTGTTATTTTAGTTTTTATTTTTGGGCTGCATTAAGCATTAGAAGATTATGGGTGAACATTTGGTTTTTCGGTTTGGTTTTTAGTGATAACTAAATTAACCGAATAACCAAATAGAGTGAATTTTAAATACCGAACTAAAACTGATTAATCAAACTAACCGAAACCTAAATAACCGAAATATTTTGATTCAACTAACCAAACTATATAAATGTGAGAAGTGATCTTAAATTAAAAAATAATAAAATACAATTACTACAACCATTAATTAATAAATATTTTGTCATTCAATGTGATTTATTATAATAATATTTATTATAACCATATTTATTGAATATAAATATATTTAAAGAGTTTACATATGTCCACATATATTTATTATAATAATATTTATTAAGTATAAATATATAATATATTTATTTTGGTTTTAACAGAATTTTTTTCTACTAATCGAACGAACACCGAAAACAAATTGTTAAAAATTAAAAACCGAAATAACCAAACACTTACTATTATTATTTTGCTGCTACCCATCAGGTTGTTGATTGAATCGCTCCTCAGTTGCATCCACCTATTGTGAATGAAAAACAATACTGAGATTCATATCTCTCACAGTTTTTTGGCTAAACTCTCTCACCGAGGTGTCCATACTGTAAAAGGGATACGTAAAAATGTAAAAATATCTTAGTGTTCTATATGTTTCATTCTGTTATAGATAGTTATGTGTTAAGTGCCTATATAAGAGCATGGACTTGGGCTAATTAGTCTTAGAATGTAATGTTCATTATCATTTTAATTAAGAAGAGTATTATTCAGGTCCAGTAACCTTTCATAGACAATTAAGTTTCACTTTGCAGAGTTTTACAAATAAAGTGGAATTTATAAATTTAAAAAGTTCTCCTATACCTCGCATGGTAGTCATTTGCGATGAACTCTCCCATTGAACTGGTGAATTTGAAAATGTTATTACATCATTGACATGGCTAATTAAAACAAAAGGAAAACGTACGGGTTTTCCTAAATCTCACTGGCCGCGTGCTGCATAAACGGTCTGCATAATGACAAGAGCAAGCATAATTGCACCGACAACAACTCCGACAGTCCTCCATGGAGTGCCCAAATAGATGCGTACGAAACTGAGGAGCCAGAATTTTGATCCGCGTCGAAGCCATTCCAGAAAACGCCGCCATAGTGCCACGGCGTTCTGAAAACGAGGACGCATCATCCCGCCACACCACTCACCTTCGCTCTGTTCAATCTCTTGCATACTTCTCTGTATCTAGAATCCATTTGTTCCGCCCCCCTTGTGATCCTTTGGAACATCTTCAGCAAATCCTCGTCCTTCACCTCCTTATGCACTCTTACCACTCCTTTGTGTTCAAGCAGTTTGATGTCATGAACAGAACAGACCAAACCTTTGAAAAAATAAGCGTGGGACGTGAATTTGTAGTCGATTCCACTCAGCCCGATTTGCTCCCAAGCAATCAGATTCCTCCATTTTTCTTCTGTTGCTTCTTTTATGTGCAGCGTCGGGATGATCAGTTCTTGTTGTGATGGCACAATATTTTTATTTTAATTATTTATAAACCTCACATAAATCGTCTCATAGACTTCACAGGCCCCTAAGTCAAAGTAAACATTAGGACTTAGACTACCCATATACTTCCTCCGGTCCTAATTACAAGACCCAGTTAACTAATTTGAGAAATTAAAAAACCTAGTTAAGTTAGTTAGCAGTTAAAAAATAGCACCTGTTTTCCAAAAATACCCTTATAAAATTTTAAAAAATAGCCTGCACGATCACGCGCCATTTTTCCGACCACGGCAAACCTCAGTTTTACAGCACCTAATCAGATCTCTCTCTCTGGACTTTCGATTTCCAATTTCTTGTTTGTGATTTCAGATTTTCATCCATCTAAGAACTTTTATCGTTTTTTGATGTGTTTTTATTGATTCATTGTGTTTATTTAACATTCATTTACAGATTTTTGTTTTTGATCGTCGCTTCTAGTGTCCTAGGAGTGCATGTGGCATCCGACTTGCTTACTATAAATAGTCGCTGCTGAGAATCAATCTCACTCAATGCCCATAAACTTGGATTTGAACAGCGAAGGAATTGGTGAATCTGAGATAGGTGATGACATTAATATGATTTCAAGACTTTATAGCTTATTGTTATCTTAATCAAAGATTAAGAACTTTTTGAGCATAAGTCATTAGTTCGATTACTAATTCTGTAATCACTTTGCTTTTATGTCATTAATTTGGCTACTAATTTTGTTTTATTTGAGAGAGATCACTTTCAAGTAAGTTTCTCTTAGACGTGAACCAACTGCCAAGTCATTTTCAAGAAGTGAAAGTTTATTTGGTGGAAATTTCAGACTCTGAACATGACATTGAACAACAAATGGAGGAGGAAAACATTCATGCACCTGAAACTAATGGTAGCCAGTTTCTTTTGGACTTGGACTTGAACAAATTGCCAAGTCAATTTCAGGAAGTGAAAGTTCATTCGGTGGAAATTTCAAACTTCGAACATGACGCTAAACAACAAATGGAGGAGGAACACATTCATGCACCCGAAACTAATGGTACCCAATTATATCTTTAGATTAACATTGCATTCGCATGACTTGAAATATTTTTATCTGTATTTCTTTTATATACAGTGCAATAATTAACTATAGTAATATTCAAATAAACATTTTGAAAATATCATAGTAAAGATGATAATCTCCAGCTGCTCCTCGCTAGGTGATGCGACTTCTCGGGGAAATATTACCGTCTTTTTTTTTGAAATTATTTTGTTTTCTTCTTCAACCAACGCAACAAAACTACATGAATACAGTTTTTTACCCGTGTGTACAGAAGACTTGACTTTTCAAAATTGTCTCTGCCTCACCAATCGTTTTTATTTCAGACTGTCTCCGCTAATATAGGGCCTGTTTGCTTTTGTTTTTTTTTTTTCCTTGTTTTCAAAAACAATTTTATAAAATTATTTCTTAGAACAAGTTTTGATAACAAAAACAAAAAACTTTGTTTTGATAATAATTTTTAAAAAATCATGTTTAAAAAAAATCACATTTGATGGGTGATAATTGCCACTGGTAATGATAAGTGGTAGATAGTAAGTGAGAAGAGAATAAGATTTCTCAAAATTTTTCAAAACAAAAATAAAAAATAAAAAAAATAATTTTTTTTTGATTTTTTAGTTTTTAAAAACATATTCATGTTTTTTTGTTTTTTAAAACAGTCAACTAAAAGCAAATTACTAAACAAGTTTTTTTGTTTTACTGTTTTTAAAAACAAGAAAATAAACAAGTCTTTATTCATTTTGTAATTATTTCAATTTTGTTGCTATTATTCGCAAACGACGAGTGATCAGACAAAATAATATGAGTAATAATTATTTTGTTGTTATTTTAGTTTTTATTTTTGGGCTGCATTTAAGCACGACAGGATAGATCTAGCACTTGACTGTTATTTTTGGGCTGCCTCCAATCGGATTGATGATCGAATCGCTTCTCGGTTGCATCCAGCTATTGTGAATGAAAAACAATAGAGATTAATTAATATCTCTCACAGTAATTAATACTCCACTCATCCTATTTATAAAGCACTTTTAGTATATTTCACACAGACTAAGAAAAACCTTAAACTTTATTAACTCTCATTTAAAATTTAATAACTTTATAATTTTATCCCTATTTAATATACATTATACCTCATGTAAACAAAATCAACATAATAATAAATGAGGGGTAAAATTATATATCTATACAAAAAAATTTCTCTCAGTGCCTTATAAATAGGACCAAAAAATATCTTTTCTCTCTGTCCTGTAAATAGGATCAGAGGAGTATATCTCTCGCAGTTTTCTGGCTAAATTCTTTCACCGAGATGTCTAGACAATTAAGTTTCATTTTGCAGAGTTTTACAAATAAAGTGGAATTTATAAATTTAAAAAGTTCTCCTACCTCGCATGCCTTTAGGAATCAGTTTAAGTGTCTATCACCTTAATCAACATCCTAAGCTCATCAAATTGGACCATTTATATCTGATTTGAATAGTCCAAACTTAAAATCTTTAATTAATTATTTTTAAATAGAAAAATCTTTTTTTTTAAAGAATGACAGTTAACAAAATTATCTTTATTTTAGATTCTAGACAAATTAAAATGACTATTTTGAACAAATAAAAAAAAAATCAAATATGGACCATCTAAATAAGATGTGAATGATATAAATCTGATAAACTTAGAGTGTTCATCAAAATGATAAGTACCGAATCTGATTCCGCCTCGTATGATAGTCATTTGGGATGAACTCTTTCACTCAACCGTTGAATTTGAAAATATTTTTCCTGTGGCATTTGCTTACTGAACTTCAACTGGAAAGACGTTGAAGAAAGAATAGTGAACCACCTGAAAGTTCTGTGCAGTATTAAGGAGCCGACAGCGAGCGTGGGGATTGAGATGGTTGTTGCAGCCTATCTTTTGAAGCCTAAGAGACCCTCATGTCATGAGACCAAGAGCGCCATGGAACAGGCTTTGGCCCCAGCGAAGGCGTTGTTCCGTGGGGAGCAACTGCTCTCTAAGAACCAAAAATCGTTTGAGAAAATACTCTTCAGATCCAGACTCTAATTAGTTTGCTGCCAGCGTTTGCAACTCGCAAGTTTTAGGCGATGATCTCTCCGCCAAGTTATCAAATTTCATTTGCCCCTTCCTGAGTTTGCTCTTGTACTTTTATTTCTCTTAAATGTCCTTTTGTCCAGTCTGGCTACTGCTGTGTAAGAAGTTTCACGCTTCTGCTGTATGAATAAGAGGGCTCTATTTTTATCCTATTCTTTCTCTACTTACGTTCATCCTTGCATTGTTTGGAATCAATTAAGAACCACATAGATGACACGATGAGAAAATATATAAACCATCACCATAAAATCTGTTACATGGATATTAGATATTTGTAATCGTGATTTGGATCTGGAGTCTTTTGCAAGTTCATGGTATAGACATCAAATCCAGTTTCTGCTGGCCAGCAAAGCAGAAACCGGAATTCGAAGTTTGACGCATGGCGTTGTTTGAAGCGGAGCAGCTACCCTCCGAGACCCAAAAATTGTTTGCGAAATTAAAGTACTCTAATTTGCAACTCGCATATGATAATCTTAAGTTTTACTACCTCGATATAGTATCCATCTAACTTATTTGAAGAAATTAACAAAGCAAAAAAGATTGTTAATTTATAATATATTACTTCCGGTTCTTAATATAAGAGTTAATTTGATGTTCAATTATATCCTAAATATAAGATTACAATCCACCACAGGCAGTATGTTACATGATTTCTCTACAATACTTATATGTATCATTAGATTATATATCAATTTATAAGCCAGACAAATTAATTTTAAAAAAATGATAAATATAATATTTTAAAACTATTTATTTAACTTTCTTAACATTCTTAAATTAGTCAATTGAGTTTAATATTAATAACCAGGGATAGTAGGTTATGAACGTGTTTCAATAGCGTTGCGCGTAGTAGTTTTATTTGTTTAAATCTCCTTTTGTTCATCAATCTTCTGGTGTGCAAGAAGTTTCTTGCTTCTACTATACGAAAAAAGAAACTAGTTTTGATGCTTATCAGTTTAATGGGTATCCTAAACTCATCAGATCTAAACCATCTATATCTCATTTGGATAGTCTGGATTTTTTTTTTATGTTTATTTGTTCAAAATAATTATTTTAATATGTATAGAATTCAAAATAAAGATAATATCTTAACTATCTTTTTTTAAAAAAAATAATTTTTCTATTTAAAATAATTAACTAAAGATTTTAAATCTGGATTATTCAAATTAGATATAAATGGTTCAAACGAATAAAAAGACTTTGTTTGATCTTGGACTCTGCTTCTTTTATTATTGTTAGATCTCTAATAATCGAGTTTTTGTTTGATATATACATGAGTTTGATAATATCCAGACGTGTATGTTAAATAATTCACCAATTCCCTTTTCCAAAAGTGCTTGCAGTTGGGATTTTTTTTTCTCCTTCCCTTTCCTTCTTTCAAGATATATTCTTAATTGCCATTTGCCACCACCAATGCGAGCTTTAATTTGCTAGGTGTATGTTGCCTTTTTTTATTAAGTTTGTACTCTCTCTGATCCCTTACATAGATTGTGTCTTTTAGAAAGAATTAATGGTTTTATAGAAATCACCTGGTGAGACTTTAATTATTTTTAAGAAAAATATTTTCCTTATTGCAATTTAATAAGAATGTATATAAAAATAAAATTTAAAAAACTGTTTTTTTTAAAGTCAATGAATCAACTATTAGAAGTGAGCTATAATTTCCATAAAAAAAAAGGAGTTATAATAAAAACTGAATAAAGGAGTAATATTAATAACACTATATATTTTTTTATTGGTGAAAAAAGGCAATACTCATAGAAATTAGAAATTCAATTTATTGACTAAAGGCCAGGCGTACCATTATTTTTATATTGTGAATTAGCGATGCAGAGTTGATCCCCAAAAGTAGGGGGAGAGGAGAAATCAACTTTTTTTTTAGCAAAGAGAAATCAACTTTAATCACTTCTTGTCATTTGAATACACAATTGAAGAAAATTTTTTCTTACAAAAAAATTTATAGATGAATTAGGTCCTAAGGCTTATGAGGGTCGGAACTCAGAACATACCTCTATATTCAAAAAGTATTTATAAAAATATTTATAGATTATTTATCAATAAAGTTCTCACAATTTTATGAGTTATAAGCCTATTACTTACTAACAAAACCAACTCTTAGGTATAATTGAAGAAATGTTAAAAGGGGAAAAGTCAACAAAGCAAAGCAAAAGACCCATTGTACTGACTGGCAAATGGCTAGGGCCACCTCCGTATTAAAGGCCCACTCCATCATCAGTCATATCTACCCACCCTTCTGGCAATATATAAATATATATATATATATATATATATATATCTTGAGTTGGATAGCTTGGTCTTACCTATAGAAAACTCAATGTTCTCCTCACGTTTGCTTATCAGTCCAGATATTTCAGAAGCTGCACATTTTATCAACAACTATGTTGCTGGCATTATTAAAGCCATGTTTGAAACTTTACATACGGATTCTTATTAACTTAGTTTCAAATTGTCTGTAGACTCTGAGCTGTTGGGATTGATGAGGACCAAAAGCCAGAACGACTGGCACATTATTCAGTACTGACTATAGCGGGCGAGATTCTCGCGACCCGTGATCACCGTTAGCTTGCTGATCTGATCCATAGACCCCCTATGCGTGAGCATTTATAGTGTTCATTGTTAGCCTACGTAGAAAATGATGTTGTTGGCATTCACATTTTGAAAGTGATGTTGTTAACGGGGTGTCTTTGAGATCAGGAAGTTGAGGTAATGGTGCTGCCTGATTTAGTGGACTTACAGGGGGACCGTGAGTGGACTTATCTTGCATGCAAGTGTTGTGGTAAGAAGGCTTCTCTAGATGGCCATGGATATTTCTGCGAGAAGTGCAATACGGTGGTCAAGTATGTTATTCCTAGGTTAGTCTTAATAGTCTAGCAATGGAGGTGATTGTCATTTGGATGTCTCTATGGTCACGGCTACTATATACAGTTTGTTAGTCTTTTTTTGCCAGATACATGGTCACAGCAGAAGTTGTGGATGACTCTGGATCATGTCACTTTTTGATCTTTAATCGTGAGTTTCAGAAGTTGGCTGGATGCCTTGCCTCTGAGCTCAAGGAGCATGCCCACCAACAAAATGTAAGATTTCTCATAATATTACCGTTCCTCAATGTGAGGGGTTTTTGAGTTTGCGGTAATGATGTAATATTTGATATGTTCTAAGTGTTGACTTGGCCTTATGTGATTGAGGCTGTGTTTGGGTGACACCCCAAACCATGGTTTGGGGAATAAATCACCCAAACATCCACCAAAAAACCAAAACCATGGTTTTAGAAAAAGCAAAAAAATTTTGCTTTTGGAGAAAAAAGGGAGAGTGTGAGAGCCTATAGGATATGTATCTTGTTATTTTTTTTATAAACATATTTTTTTATAAACATATTTAATCTTATATTTTATAAATATATATACATATTAATTATTTATTAATTATATTATCTTATGTATTATTAATTATGTTAATAAAATATATATTATTAACAATTTTATTTCTTCAAATTAAAATATATCATAAAATCTATTTTTTCTGTAATTATCATATTAACTTATGTCTTTTTTTTAGTAATTTGTATATATAAAAAATGCTTCTGATAACAACTATCCAAACACTCTCACTTCTCAAAATCACTTTTTCATAAAATCTATTCTTTCCAGAATCTATTCTTCCCAGAATCTATTCTCCAGAATCACTTTTCCAAACCACGGTTTGGTTTCATCCAAACACACCCTAAATGTAGCTTGAAAATTGCTTCCTGAAGATGTGGTCGAAAGGATTGTTGGGCGGCAATATCTTTTTATGGTTAAGATTCCATCAGACTATGTGGGTGGGTCATCATTTTCATGTCGAGTTATACGTATGATTGATGATAGAGATGTTATAGATACTTATCTTGTTTCTTTGAACGACTACCATGATGGCTCCACCCACAATCCTGGCGGAGCTGTTGAGGAGCAGGTTTGCTGTCATGACTCATGTCCCTTATCGTTGTGCTTTTCTCTGTATAACTTCAACAGTTAACCCTTTTGGGCATTCTTTCAAGATGCAGATTTGTCAATGTTGGATTCGCAGGGCACCAGCTCATCGGTGGTCAGTGGTAGCGATAAGAGCGTGAACGCCACAATAACCCGGGAGGTAGACGTGGATGAGCTTGCTGGGGACCCACAGCCTTCAGCTAAAAAGAAGCTCAAATTTGTTGTGAAGGAGTAGAAGCTGTGAAGGTTTCACTTATGCAGTCCTGGGATATTAAGTTATGTTAGTCATAGGGTGTTTTATATTTGTGTTTTGGCTTGTGTGTCATTCTTCATTTTGTGGATGTCTTAGTCTAATGTTGTTTACTATCTATTAGTTTGGTTTATGTTCTCTATTTGTTTCAGTGTCTTTATAGGGAACTAATGTATTTTACTTTTGTTCAATCCATCTGTAATAATGGTTTTTCTTATGATATCTTGTAGCTTTTTCTATTTGTGCGACTTCGTGACTCTATTTGTAATTTATATCAGGGTGAATCAGGAAAGTTAAATCACTGATAAGAACAAATAAAATTGAAGATTAAAAATCTATACAAATTGAAATTTAAATAGCAATGGGAGTTAAAATTGAAAATTTTTAATATTAATGGAAGCCAAAATAAAAATTTACATATGAATTAATGGAAGTTAATCGAAAATTTGAAATTTAAATATTTATGAAAGTTATTTAAAAATTTCTGAGATAATAATTAAGAATTTATTTGGAAGATTGAAAATTTATATCGGATATCATAGGAGTGTTTAAATATTTATGGAGTTCACATATTAAGTTTTTATTTTGGAGTTTGAATCACATATATGGGATTAAAAAATCTATACCTGTTTAAATTTAAATATTAATGGAAGTTAAAACTGAAAATTTTAAATATTAACGGAAGCCAAAATAGAAATTTAAATATGAGTTAATGGAAGTTATTCGAAAATTTGAAATTTAATAGTAGTGGAAGTTATTCAAAAATTTCTAAGAAAATTTTCAAGAATTTATTTGGGAGTTTGAATATTTATATCGGATATCATGGGAGTGTTTAAATATTTCTGTTATAACTATTTTGCAAATTTGAATTTGCATATTCCTACTTATTTCCACTATCTATCTCTTTTTTGTGGAAGAATACAGGTATCTTACTAGTAATATTGCGCATTCTATTACTCTTAGATTGTAATGTACTGTTTGACTCTATATCAAAAAAGAGAAAAATATTATATTAACCCGATGCGAGGTAGATGAAAACAGATTATAAAGAGTATTAAGATAGGAGTGGTAACGTAATCTGCCCCAATCAATGCAGTTTTTTTCTCTAAGAGACACAGTTCAATCAACAATATAGTAGCCAAACAGGTCACCCACTCTATGCGACCTATGCAAGGAAATAAAGGTTATATGGTAATAAAAATTGATCTAGAGAAGGTGTATGAAAGAGTAAACTGGAATTTTCTGCGCCACTGTCTTATGGAACTAAATCTACCAAATCACCCGGTGGAGATCATAGACAATTGCATCACCACAGTTTAGTATTGCTTTGGGCTTTCAATGGTAGCAGATTTGGGCAAATATCTTGGAGTAGCTTTGGATGAGAAACAGGTTATAAAGGAGAGTTTCCATGAGATCGTTGACAGAGTCAAAAAAATGGCTTTCAAACTAGAGAGCTAAAGCCCTTTCTCTTGCCAAGAGAACAACTCTTCTCTTGGCAGTCACCTCAACTATTCTGAGCTATACCATGCAAACATCTTCTCTTCCTAAGCAATTTAGAAGACCAACAGAGCCGTCATATAAGGCTCCACGGCAAAAAAAAACTGGAGAAAGACCCATTTAGCAGCTTGGGAGATGGTTTGCAAACCCAAAGCACATGGCAGGTTGGGAGTTAAATGCATGAGGCTGCAGAATCAAGCATTTATGGCTAAACCTGGTTGGAACCTAATCAAGTGGCGTGAAGACCTACGGGTTAGGGTGATAACGAGCAAGTATAAATGTGGTAATGACTTAAACCTTGCTATTGACATGGAATGACGAGGGTTAAATATGCTGTGTAGGGTACAAAGGAAGCTTGGAAGTACGCAGAAGAGGGGATTGTGATTGACCATGCAAATAGAATAACACGCTGGAAGTATGAACGAAACAAAAATTTCAGCATCAAGAGTGCACAAGAAGCTATCACAAAGGAGTCTAGTGACAATAACGAAGAATGTGTCTAACACGGTTTGACCAGTGATGCTTCATGTGTGTGGTGCCATTACCACTTAAGAGTCTGTGACTCGTCCTTCGTGATTGTCCAACCACTGAGAGGTCGTGGCTTGAGCTGTTACAAGGTGCACTTAATAGCTGGTTTTTCAAAGCCAATAGTGAAAGCTAGATTAAAATGTACACCTTACACAGTCTTCTCTCTCACTTAAAAGAATGGGGTGAGCATTTTCTGCACAATTGTTTGATTGCTCTAGAAAAGGCGAAACCAGTATGTCTTTGAAGGAAAAGTTCATAGCAACGCCTCTTTAAAGGCTGTGGCCTTTTCCACCATGGAAGCCATCAAGTGGGCGAATGATGAGCTCTAGGGAGTAATGCCTAAAGGCAGCTGTACTGTGGCTAGTCAACCGAGTTGTACACCCCTAAGAGGGATGGATGAAAGCTAATACCAATGGGGACTACTCGGCACACACGGGAGGAGTAAGTGGAGGTGTGATTCGAAACAATCGAGGGGAGTTCATATCTGGTTTCATCCTTAGGGCTGCACCAGTGATGCTTTGATTGTGGGGCTTTGGGCGATTTTGTTGGGGCCTAAACTAGCCTGGGATTCAGGATCAAGACTAGTAGTATTAGAAACTGACGCAACTGAGGTTCTCAGGCTGATTAACGAGGCGAATCTCTCGACCCACATTGACGTGTCCCTGATTAAAGAAATTAAATCTATGAGAACCAGAGAATGGACAGTTGTCTTCGAGCATACTCTGAGAGAGAGCAACCAAGTAGCAGACCTTTTTACCAAGCTTGCTATGGTCACGACGCTAGGATACCATCCTATAGTAGTAGCTCCTGACGTGGTGGTGGAAGTGATTCAAAAAGACATGGAGGGGAGCGATGACGATGGATAGTCTATGAGAGCTATATTTCTCATTTGGTATAAGAGAGATAGGAATAGGTGATCATCCCAAACTTATCAGATGTGAACTGTTTAGATTTGATGTATATGGATTATCAAGATTTAAAATTTTTAATTATTTATTTTTAAATAAAAAATTATTTTTTAAAACCAATTGTAGTTAAGAAATTATCTTTATTTTAGATTCTATACCTATCAAAATATTTATTTTAAACAAATATGATTAGTGTAATATTTGGTCTTACAAATTTGGACCTATTTTGGTTTTGGTTCATGAGATTTCAAATTTGTGATTTTAGTCCTTAAAATCTACTCTATTACAAAAAATTAGCCCCTAACCATCAAGTTTTTCTGAGCTGGCACAAATGGTGTTAGTTTGGATGATGTGGCTACGTAACAACATGAGCTAACTAATAAGGTGACATGATGAGCTGGACATGTAATTAGGAAAAGTAAAAAAGAAAAAAAGTCAGGTTTGTTTAAAACGCAGCACGTGAGCACGCAGCACTTGACTCTTTTTTTTCCCCTTCCTAATTTCATGTCAGCTCTTTGTGCCACCTAACATTAGCTAAGTTAGAAGCCACATCTCCCAAACTAATACCGTTTATACCAACTCAGCAAAACTTAATGGCCAAGGGCTAACATTTTGTAGCGGAGTAAATTTTAAGGACCAAAATCAAAATGGATTCAAATTTGAAGGACCAAAAATTATATTAACCCAAATAAATAAAAATAAAACGGAAATCAAATCTAAGATAGTCCAAATCAAATATGAACAGTTCATATCTGATGAGTTGAGTTTAAGGTGCTCATCTAAGTGATGAAGACCTAAACTGGTCTGTAGTAATGATGGGTTAATATGTTGGTTGCGGACTGGCCTGCCGTGATATACACACTATAATTGGACATTTGTGGTGCCTTTCTAATGCCTCCCATCCTTATCATTAGCAATTAATAATAAAAAATGAAATTAATTAAACTTAATTATTTTTTATATAATTTTAAAATTACTTTTTACAAAAATTATTAATTAGCGCAGTTTTAATTAACTACGAAATTTTATTATGTTGAAAAAATTAATACTTTAGGTCAAGCATATTATATTTTAAAATATATTAGAATTTTTTATGATAACGACTTGAGGAAAATATTTTACAAAAAATGTACTGGCAATGACAAATTTAAAACAAGAGCATTTTAGTCATTTAATTATATTTGGAAAATATCATATCAGGCATCACTTCCTTTCCTGAGATTTTGAAGTGTTAGGTGCTTGAATTGGGATTTTATTTTTTGTTGTTCTCTTTTTCCCTTGTATTATGAATAAAATAGTGTTTATATAATTTAGAGTTGCATTTTGTAGCTCAGTGCCTAGTCCAGCCTGATGAAAGCCCATGCAATTTTGGGTGGAGCTAGATAGGATAGGGAAGGGTGGGCTTCTCTGTACAAGTGGTGGCACCCTATCTATATTATGTCTTCACCTTACTTAATAAATAACGTTTTGGACTTTAAATATATTTTTATAATTTCATAACTTAAAATATTTGTTATTTCAAGAGAAGAAATATAAAGACTATAATACAAATTCACATATCGATCTATCATTTCATATTTTCTTATAATTACATAATCAACCACAAGATGGTAAGTTTTCATACGGCATCCATGATCATATATGTTAGCAACTTAAGTCTTGAAATATTTCATTCTACCATATATGTGTATTACATATATATTATGCAATGATATAGTGAATATATGTGTATTATATATAATAAATAGCATTATATATATAGACTTTGGACATGACCAAATGGGTACATTATAGTACATTGCTCAATGCCCAGCCCTACTCGACATTTGAATCGGCCCAAAAATGCTCAATTACTTTTCAGACTACCCTTTTAAGGCTGGGCTGAGCATAATTTTACCAAGCTTGGATGAGCATTGTGAGCTTTTAGGCCTCATAAACATCTCTATTTTATATATATATATATATATATATATCTTTTGTGTAAAAAAATACAACCCCTTGTCCTTAATATAAAAGCTAATTAATTAATTTGGATAAATTAAAGAAGACAAAATAAATCAATTAATTATAACAAATATGATATAATTTTCTTAAATTATATTATCCCAGTATAACATTAAATTTTATATCAACTTATAAGTTAAATGAACCAGTTTGGGAAAAAATAATGTATGAAAGACAAAGAGGATTAATGTTTTATACAACAACAACCAAACTTTATCTCATTACATGAGGTTAGTTTTATGGATTGCACAATGACATTAAACTCTATTAATGACCAAATCTTTGAATGGGTTGTTAATCAAAAGATCTCGTTTAATAAATTTATTGAGTTCTCTTATATTTAGACCAAATATGGCCTCTCATCTCACTTTTATATCATAAAAGGAGGCCTAGGCTTAAAAAAACAAAAACAAAAGATAAAAAGGATAGCAGGCAGTAGTATTTATGTATAACGCTTTGGATATAAATTGTTTGTGTTTCAAGTAAATTAAAAGGGGGGAAATAAAGTAGCATCCAGCACTCTAATTTATTTCTTAAGTATAATTAACAACGTAATCTTATTTTTAGTGTATCCAATATCATCATGTTATTTTCTTGGTGCATTTGGCTCCTAGAAGTTATTTTTTTAGTTATCTCTATTACCGTAATCTTGTTTATGATTTAATGTGTTGGATATATTATAAATAAGATTAAGGTGGTGGAAACATAAAAAAAAAAATAACATTGAGGTGTTGGGTGCATCATAAATAATAAAATTAGAGTACTTGATACACTTGAAAAATAAAATCAAAATACTAGATGTTATTTTATCTAAGAAAAAAGAGCTTAATAACAGTTGCTCAAGGCTCAGATTTATAGAAGTCGGTCTTTATTTAAAGTAAGATGTATTACACGGTAGTAGTCAAACATGCTTCGATCGCACTCGCATACTGGCATGCAAGCCTAGTAGCTTGCCATTATTCATACATATTACATATAGTTTTCTACACAGATTTGGCCAAGAGACTGTTGAATGTCCTTGACGCAGGATCTTGGCATACACATTCACAGACTTTTGTGCCCAAAGCACCCTTTATCTCAGTGCTATAACTGGTTTTCTCGTCATAGTACCTGTTCCAGAGCATGACTCCTCCGAAGTTTGAAGATTCCTTCACGGTCGGAAGAACTTCAGACTTGAGCTCTTCTGGTGATATGTAACCGCTGGATGCTGCGGATGGCTCATTCGAAGCTACTAAACCCAAGAACACTGAGCTATTAGCTAAACCTGGCTTTGACGTCCATTTCGCCCATGATTCAAGAAGGTTTGTGAAGTCGTTGTTTCGTAAATATTCGCACTCAGCCCATTGGCCATAATATAAAACCCAAAGATAATCAAAAAGACCTGTGTCGATTGCGCTGTCCAAGGCACTGGCATAGCAATGTGGGGCTCCTGAAATGTAAATCTTTTCGTCTTGGGTCGAACCATTGATCGCCCTCACAAGTTCGTCCCATGGCTCTGAGCTGTCTTCAATGTGGGCAAGATCGATGCCGTCCAAGGTCACTGCTCCGAGAGGGCCTAATTTGCCGCTGAGAAACTTATCGTAGAGATACTGTGCCAAGGAAGTAGGGTCATCGACGGCATCCACCTCGACGGAAAGAAAGACTTGGATGCCTTTGCTTTGACAGTGTTGGATTTGTGAAGCTAGGGCGGCGCAGTTGCCGGAAGGACAGTGGTCACTCAGGTCTAAGGATGTTGTGTTGCCGGAAACATGGAGGTATGCGATGACGACGATGTTGTAGAGATTAGAGTCGCATGTGTTGGTTAAGGTTCCTTCACCGGATTCGCTGTGTTGTCCCCAGTAGACGGCGATTTTGCCACCAGGTTTGTTCGTGGGACAATCAACGGCATGAGAGGGTTTGACGATGATGATAGAGGACAGTGTGAGGATTGAAAGAAGGAGAATGAGAACTGGTTTGTTGGAAGCCATGATCGATGATGGAAGAGGGTAAGACTGAAGTTTTTTTGGTTTAACTTGGGGTTTCATGGCGTAATGGACAATGCATATTTATAAGAGATATGAGGGCATGGGAAGGACAAACGAGGCAACAACAAATTTTATATAATGTAGGAATTATGATAATATCAGTTACTCCTATAGTCCGCAACAGAAGAGCCACATGAACTTGAATTATGTAATTATAACTAATATGATCTGATCTCTTTAAAATAATTTTATTTAGAGCCTATTTAGAATAACTTATAAGTAATTTTTTTATCGTGATTTACGAAATACAATGTAAGTATGTGAAAAAAGTTTTATTTCAGCTTATGTGAAACGTGCTTCTAAATTATTTCTAATGCTCTACCAAACAGAGCCTTAATGTTAGATTATGGTAAATTAGCTAGTTTGAAGAAAAAATAAATAGGAGAAATAAAATGGATTGATTGATTAGTGGTCTTACCCTCATGAGGAGGAGAACACAAGTTTGAACCTGGAAAACACACTTGTTACAAGAATTTTAACTTTTACGCTTCTGACTCAATAGAGATTAGTTTCAAGTCTCAAGTAACCTGAGGATACTCTGAATTATACTAAAAGAACTCTTTCTCCTTTGATCTTATTTATAAAGAAAAGAGAGAGAAACTTTTTTATCCTATTTATAAGACACATAATTAAATTTTTAAAATGAATATACAATTTTATCTCTATTTATTACTATTGTGTAGGCTTGAGTCTTATAGACCATATTACATATTAATAGGAATAAAATTAAATTGTTAAATTTTAAGATAAAATTGATGAGATTTAAAGTTTTTTTTTTTGAAGGTGCGATGAGAATGAGTTGTAAATATAGTACTAAAGCAGCATATTAGAAACAAGGGAATATTAATTATAACAAGCACGTGTATTATATGGGCGGTCGATAAAAATTCACATGAATCTTATCTCGGCGAAGTTACAGCGAGAGGAATTGTATGATTTCACGATGGTCTCTGTTTTTAACCCGTCGCTCACAAGACACGTACTGCATTCACGGGCTTCATTTTTAATATATTAAGAATAAAATTATAATACTTTTCCGGTTCTTAATATAAGACCTATTTAACTAATTTGCAGACTTGAGTCTTATAGACTATATTACATATTAATAGGAATAAAATTAAATTGTTAAATTTTAAGATAAAATTGATGAGATTTAAAGTTTTTTTTTGAAAGTGCGATGAGAATGAGTTGTAAATATAGTACTAAAGCAGCATAGTAGAAACAAGGGAATATTAATTATAACAAGCACGTGTATTATATGGGCGGTCGATAAAAATTCACATGAATCTTATCTCGGCGAAGTTACAGCGGGAGGAATTGTATGATTTCATGATGTTCTGTGTTTTTAACCCGTCGCTCACAAGACACGTACTGCATTCACGGGCTTCATTTTTAATATATTAAGAATAAAATTATAATACTTTTCCGATTCTTAATATAATACCTATTTAACTAATTTGATTAGATTAAGAAAATTAGGTAAGTTAGTTAATTATAAGAAATATGATATGTTTTTTCTAAAAGACCATAATCATTTTTCTTAATATCCTCTCTCGCTCTTTTACTTGATTATAGTTGAAGGAGTATCTATGGAGATAATTTAGAAAAAATTGATAAATATGAAAAATAAATCTTATATTTAATATCAAAATCAATTTAACAATTTGGTTCTATATTGATAATAGGAGGAATATTAACTACTTTAGAGCATTGAATGTGTTTCTTTTCGTTTTTGTCGGGGGTAATGAATTGAGATCCATCATGCCGCCGGAGAGTCCATGAAAAGCACGTTGAGAATGAGTTATAAATACTCCCTCCGTTCCTTATTATAAGAGACATTTGATACTTATGGCATGTTCCCATATATAAGAAACACTTAAAAGTTGTCTCTATTTTTTTGTATTGATTTCTTATTTTATCCCTATTTATTTTGTCTCCAACTCATACTCTTTCTCCGTCCCACTTCTCTTTCTTTTAATAATTTAATTGTTCTCTCTCATACTCTCTCTTCTTATTAATGAGGGCATTGTTGGAAAAAAACATTATACTTTTTACACATTAATTGTCCTCAACTAATTTTAACTGTTTTTTTATCAACGTAATTTGATTATTTGTCCCTTATAATAAGGAACGGAGGGAGTATTAAATAACACAACAAATAATCTCATACTCTATACAAAATGCAAGAAGCACTTGGTAAATTAGTTTGAAACATACTTCAAGATCCTAAAAACAAATTTAATATAAAAATGTTATAATATTAATTATTCCCCCGCGTACTAAGAGCTACTAAAAATACTATAAATTGTTACTATAATCAGTGAGAATGATGATATTGAATTTTTTAATGTTAATAAAATATTACTAAATATTATAGTATTAAGTTTAATTTTTAAAACAACTATAATTATTATAAAAAATTATTATTTAAGACTAATAATTTTAAAGTTAAAAAACTAAAAATATATCTTTTTAAGTTAAGAAATTAGAAGGCCAAAAATATGCTTTACCCAATTTTTTTTGTTTTGGGACGGGATGTGAAAGTAATTTTGTGTCCCCGCTGTACTCATGAGATGACGTAGGCCCGTACACTTTGGAGCAATAATGTAAACGAGGGACATGAGGGTGCTGCCACGCAAAAATATATATTATCTCCCGTTATTAATATAAAAATTAGTTAATTAATTTAAAAAAATAAAAAAATTAGTTATGTTAGTTATTTATAATAAATGGGTATTGTCTTCACTAAAATTCCCTTACTAATTATATGTAGTAGCTAAAATTACTGTTTAATAAAATATTAATATATACAACTACTACAAATATTATCTCAAAAAAATAAATATAAAAGATAGAATATATTAGAGTATTATATTTTGGACCGAATTAAATATCTAACCAACTTTTATATTAAAAACTGGAGATAATATTTATTTGGAATGACTTATATTGATTAAAAATTTATATCAAAACTTCAAATAAACGCTACTAAATTCACAACTTGTTGATATTGTAATTGTTGTTCACATAGTTGGAGCTTTTATTACGTCTAACTCTGTGACTCAATTAACTAAGTTTTAAAAAAAAAGAAAGAAAGTTACTAAATTAAAATTTTTTAATTTACAACTAGCAGATGGTAAGCTTAAGTTTTAGGTTATCAAAGTTTTTCAATAATGCTGTACATAGTGGTAGTTTGTTTCTTTTTAATTTTCTTTTTTTCATGAATCTCCTAGCGCGTAAGAAGTTTCTCGCTTCTGCTATGGGAATAAGAGGGCTACTACTACTATGATTATTATTAAATCTCTAATAATTGAGTTTTTGTTTGATTTCTACATGTGTTTGATTATATCTAGATGTGGATGTTAATTAACTCGATCAATTCCCGTTTCCAAAAGTGCTTGCAGTTGGGATTTTTTTCCTCTCATTCCCCTTCCTTCTTTCAAAATATACCCAGATGTTTGTTGCCTTACTTCATCTAGTTATACTTGTGTGTGTGTGTGATCCCTTAGCATAGAGCGTCTTTAAGAAAGAATTAATGGTTTTATATATAAATCACCTGGGGAGACTTTAATTATTTTTTAAAAATATTTTCCTTATTGCAATTTAATAAAAGATAATAATAAAGATAAAGATAAAAAAAGTTTTTTTCTTAAAAAAAAAAAGTCAGTAAGTCAACTATTTTTTATCTAATAAAATGATTAGAAGTGAGTTATAATAAAAACTGAATGAAGGAGTAATATTAATAACACTAGTTTTTTATTTGCAAAAGAAGGCAATACTTATGTAGAAATTATAAATTCAATTTGCTAACCAGAGGCCAGGCATACCATTATTTTTATGACGTGAATTAGTCGTGCAGAGTTGATCCCCAAAAGTTGGTGAGAGGAGAAATCAACTTTCTTTTTTAGCAAATTTACAAAAGAATTTAAGTAAATTGGGTCTCAAACACTCAACATATTTAGAATATACCTTTAAACTCAAACTCAAAGAGTACTTACAAAAATTCTTATAAATCATTCACCAATAAAATCTTCATATTAATAAAAGATTTGAACTCATTATGAGTTATAAACTAATTTTTTATCAATCAGATCAACTTTTATATGTACAGTTGATGAACTTTTGAAAGGAAGAAAGGTCAAAACAAAACAAAACAAAAGACAACGTACCGACTGGCAAATAGCCAGGCCAGGGCCAACCTTCGTACTGTGGCCATTCCAACCCACACAACAAACGTGCCCTTTTGCTTTTAGAGTTTTTCTAACAGCAGCTAACTTTTTTATCGGCAAAAACAAAACAGCAATTGACCTAGCCAATTAAATTAGGTCTAGCTATAAAAAAATTAATTTTCACAAAGTGATAAATTAAGAATCAAATTCTCTAAAAACACTCATATTTAATATTTGATAGTGTCTTAAATAAAATTTATTGTAATAAAAGAATAATTGTGTGTAGAAAAAAATACAACTTGTTGATATTGTAATTGTTGTTCACAAAGTTGGAGCTTTTATTATCTTGATAAGAAATATTAATTAACTTGCGGGTTTATATTAAGTAGGACATTCGGGCTGTTGAATACCACTCGCGTTACGTGGTTTTCCCATCAGTCTCTGGTCTGAAAAAGTTACGGGTTTATATAATAGTACCCCACACTGTGTCTCTAAATTAGGATGGACCGTTCTTGAAGCAATAACATCGAGTGAGTGTGAGCCAAATCATACGGGGTTAATTGATAATATATATATATATATATGTATATATATATATATGTATATGTATATCCTTCAGAACGCATATTTCCTTTTTACATGTAAAGGAGATAATTTCCAATAATTCTATTACTCCCTTTTGTCCATAATATAAGCTTGAAATAACTAATTCACAAATAACAAATAATTAGTTAAAATTAGTTAAAAATAATAAATAAGTTAGAAATATATTTTATTTTCAAATATGCCCTAATAATAAATTACTAAAAAAACGATAGAAAATATGTGAAAAAATATGATAAGAGAGATTATGGCAAAAGAAAAAGAATGAATAATTAAGAGTAAAGTTAGAAAAAGTGCATTAAATGTTAAAACAAATATCAAATTGAAGTTTATAAAATAGAACACATTTTTCTCGTAATTTGAAGTTCATAAATAACAACGGAAGGAGTATTTGTTATGATAGTTAATAAAAAAAAATAAAAAACAACCACAACGTCATGTTGGGTTCTGTTAGAACCAATGTCCACGCATGATCAATTGTATATTATTCCTCCAGTCCTAAATATAATATTCTTTTTGTAATGAGTATAAGAATGTTATATTTAGGACCGGAGGAGTATATTATTTATCCTACGCATTTACATTGAGAAGATGTAAGTGAAGCAGTATGATTAGCACAAGCTAGGCATTGTTACAGTGTTCTTTAAAATATGAAGGCTATCTGTATAATTTATTGAGAAAATTAGTTAAAAGTTCTTAATTAGAAAAATTAATTGCGTAAAGATACTTAAGCTTTTCAGCAGTGCGCAATTTATCTTCAAACAGTGCAAATCTTTCTTAGTTGCATACAAATGTCTTACAAGAACTACACCTAATTAAAAATAGGTTGCATATAACTAAAAAAAAACAGAGAGGAGCACACCCTCTGCAAATAGGCTGAGTGTGGGTTTTTAAACAAATTTTAAATACTATCTCTGATTTTTAATATGAGATACTGTTTAATTTTTATTTTGATTCTAAATATAAAACCTCAATCTCTTTGTCTCTTATATTTATTTATTTTTTTAAAATAATCTTTCTAATAAAAGTAATTCTAACCAAAACACTTGATTAATAAAGATATTTTAGGAAAGACAACATATATTTATTATAAATAACTAATTTAATTTATTTTTTAATTTATTCAAATTAGTTAATTAATTTTTATATTTAATAGTGAAGATAATAGTTTTTACAAAATTAATTTTTTAATCAGACGACACTTTAGACCAATTTCTCGTATCTTCCCACTTACATTTGGTTGAGGGTGGATCTTTAAAAGTAAAAGACGTAAATAAATATCACCAAAGCTTGTTTATAAGGTACTTCTAACATGTTTCACACAGATAAAAAAAAAACTTAAAAAGTAGCAAGTACTCCTCTTATCCTATTTATAAGGTACTTCTAACATGTTTTACACAGATTAAGAAAAACCTTAAACTGTATTAACTCTCCATTAAAACATAACAACTTTCCAACTTTACTTTTATTTAATATATACTCCTTTTAAAAAAAGATAACTACTTACACTATAATAAATAAAAGATAAAATAGTACATTCACACTGAAAATTTAATGAAATGACTTATAAATAGAATAAAAAAAATCTTCTCTCTCTGCCTTATAAATAGGACCGGAGAAGTATTTCTTTCCATGACAGTCCACAATCAATGTGGTTGTCAGACGTACGGACTGATGACCGGTGGATATTAACGTTAGTCATGCGGCCAAGTTCCAGAATAATTTAATTACTTGAATGGACAGTAGACCCCACTGCTTCATCAATTATATATCCATCCATCGAACAAACCTGCCATCCTCGTTATCAAAGTGTTCAATTAATGTTGTACGGAACTGTTTGGATAGGAACAGAATATTTTTCGTGGTATACAAAATAAATATATAAAAAATTTTATCTTATTTTATGAAAAAATATTTTAAGAAACACTTTTTGATACCTTCAAACACCCATTTGTTCATGAATCTTCTGGTGTGCAAGAAGTTTCTCGCTCTGCCATGCGAATAAGAGGGCTCTATTTGATCTTGGACTCTGCTTCTTTTATCAGTGTTAAATCTCTAATAATCGAGTTTTTGTTTGATATCTACATGTGTTTGATAATATCCAGATGTGTATGTTAATTAATTCATCAATTCCCTTTTCCAAAAGTGCTTGCATTTGGGATTTTTCTCTTTCCTTCCCTTTCCTGCTTTCAAGACGTATTCTTAATTGCCGTTTGCCACCACAAATGCGAGCTTTAATTTGCGAGGTATATTTGCCTTTTCTATTATGTTTATAAAGAATTATTGGTTTTATATGTAAATCACCTGGTGAGACTTTAAGTATTTTTTTAAAAATATTTTCCTTATTGCAATTTAATAAAAATGGTTATAAAAATAAAGTGTTGAAAAGAGTGTTTTGTTAAAAAAAATTCAATGAGTCAACTATTTTTTATCTAATAAAATGATTAAAAGTGAGTTATAATAAAAACTGGGGGAAGGAATAATATTAATAACACTATTTTTTTATTAGTAAAAAAAAGGCTATACTTATATAGAAATTAGAAATTCAATTTACTGACCAAAGGCCAGGGATACCATTATTCTTGTTAAAGTCAGAACAGGTCTTCACACTCAAAAAACATTTATATGGGTACTATAGAATGCTTATCAACAAAATTCTCACATCAATAAAGGGACTCTAACTTACAACCTTGAAAAATATGAGTCGATTCTTTATCAATTGAACTAATTCTTATTAGCTACTTGTGATCTTTTTTTGTATAAAAAATTTAGGTCAATCAAGTCCTGAAAGCTTATTAAGACTCAGGTATACCTCTAGGTTTAGAGGATATTTACAAAAATACTCACAGATTTTTTACTAAAAAATTCTTTACATCAATAATGAGATTTTAACTTAAGATCTCACGAATTATGAGTGATTCTTTGCCAAGTGAATAATTTTTTGGTTACCTGTAGTCTCTTCTTTTACTAAAATATACTCTTCCGGTCCTTAATATAGGACTCACTTGTTGAGTTGGTTTTGATCCTAAATATAAGACCCATTTCTCATATTTATTAGTTTTCTCTAAATTACCCCTATAGATACTCCATCAACCATAATCAAATAGAATAGGGAGATAGGGTATTAAGAAAGATGATTATGGTGTTTTAGGAAAAATGTGTCACTTTTTTTGTAATTAACCAACTTACCTAACTTCCTTAATCTAATCAAATTAGTTAAATGGGTCTTATATTAAGGATCGAAGGAGTATATGTATATCTTTCTATTAAAAATAATTCTATTTAGAATATTACTAAATATAAATACCTCTTCCCCTAGGTTACCTGTAATCTTTTTTTTTTGTTGCCCACCCAGTTCATCGGAGCTTTGTTCCGGCTACATCTGGATTCGACCCGCGTCTCGCACCTGGCTATGGTGGGTGAGTCTCCCAACGGGGATTTCTACATACGCTAAGGCTCGAACTCGAGACTTTACTTAAGCGGTATCAAACTGCTTACCACTTGGAGCAACCCCTGTTGGTGTTACCTGTAATCTTTTGAATATGCAATTGAAGAAATTTTCACGTGGGGGAAAATCAAAACGAAAGGCCCATTGTACTGACTAGCAAATGGCCAGGCCAGTGCCACGTTAGCACAGAGGGCCCACTCCATCAATTATTGCCACGCCCACCAGAACTTGTTCATCATCAATTATTACGTGTAATCTTTTGAATACGCAATTGAAGAAATTTTCACGTGAGGAAAAATCAAAACAAGAGGCCCATTGTACTGACTAGCAAATGGCCAGGCCAGTGCCACGTTAGCACAGAGGGCCCACTCCATCATCCATTATAGCCACCCCCACCAGGAACTTGTCGTTTTGCTTTTAAGGGCCTGTTTGACTTGCTGGGAGACAAGGGATACGAGGAGCGAGGAGAGGCTTTCATCTGTTCTTATTTAATTTGATTAAAAGACCAGAAGGGGGAAAACAAGTTGTGAATTTCATAGCGTTTATTTTAAGTTTTGATATCCATTTTTAATTAATAAAGGCCATTTCAAATTCTATTTAAACATACGAACGAATTTTAGGATCAACACGTAAAAGTTCCTATTGCTTAAATATTTATTTTTCCATGGTCGGGCCCTCTTACCCTTTATTTGCATAATTGCGGTAAGGTATGGCTATGTCACCTAAATGAGTTCATCTCCATGAAGAAAGCGTAGTCAAAATTACTTACACAACCCCCCTCCCAAAATAGATTATAGGACAAAGGATCTACTTTGATAATTATGATATTATTTTATTTTTAGGTAAGTTAAGTTAATTACTTTGATTTAAGATAAGGGTAGCAACATATGCTTTTTTTTTTTTTTCTCAATATGCACCAGATTGACTCATCAATATCCAGTATTATCTGAATCAAACGGTGGTTTGAACACTTTGCTGCTATACACGAATGTAATAATGAAATACTACCTCCACTCTCTAATATAAGTAACCAGTTAATTAATTTGAGAAAATTAAAAAAGTAAAAAAAATTATTTAATTATAATATATCAGTTAAATATAAACTTAAAAAAATACTTATATATATTATTAGATTACATATCAGTTTATAAACAATGTAAATTAATTTGTACAAAAATAATAAATATAATATTTAAAGAAATTTATTTCACTTTTTAAATTTTTCTGAATTAATCAATTAGATCTTATAATTGAAGAATAACTATCAAGTTTTAAGATAAGAATAACAACTTTTTTTTCAAGAGAATGAGGAATAGACTTCATAAACTAACAACTCAATCGTGGGGGGAAAAAACTGAAACTAAATATCCAGTATGCAATTTTGCCTGGGAAAAAAAAAGAATAACACGTATACCATAAAAAATAGCAGTTTTGCTTTCAATTATTAACAATTAGAACTTAAAAATTAACAACTAATTTTAGTAAAATCAAATTCAAAATTTGTTAATAGGACGATGTATTTAAAGAAAAAAACAAATATGCCATAAGGAATAACAACTTTTGCTTTCAAATATTGACAGTTACCAGTTAGAAATTAACAATTACTTTTCACAAAATTAATTCAGGATTTGAGTGATTGAGTCGGTAATTATTTGCGAATAACCAACAACCATACAGCCATCATATAATACTTCTCAAAAATCAAAGTTCTTAATCAATGAAGAAATAATATCACTATTTTTGTTCAATAAGATACTAAAGTGAATGATTAACTCATTCCATACTAAAAAAAATCACACAAATCTTTTGATAACACAGGTTCCTGTTTTTCAATAATATCTCATGATTAAGACAATTGATTAAATCCCGAGAAATTGACTATAAGTTACAAATTAACAACTACTTTTCACGAAATCAATTACAAGGTTTAAGAAAGAATGAATGTAAATTTCAATTAAGAGACGCAGAGATAATCTTCGTTTTTTTAACACAAAAATGTTGATTTTATTTATAAGACGACAAATAAAAATAGTCAAATAATTGCATTCTTAACAAAAAGACAGATGACATATGTAACTCTTGATAAAAAAAAAATATAGTAATAGTTGATAATTAAAAAATTCAAGATAAATAAAACATTCAAATTATTGGCCAAATTTATTAACTCGTTACATCATGTCGAGCTATGTCTCTCAAAACCAGTGTCCACATATGATTAATTGTATTTTGCATTATTTATCTTGAGAAGATGCATGCAAGTGCAATAGTATTATTAGCACAAGCTATTTCTATATTTATATGATGTTTATTACAGTGTTCTTTGAATTATGGGGTCTATCCGTGTAATATCTGGAGAAAATTAGCCAAAAGTTTTTTATTAGAAAAATTAATTATGTGAAGAGACATAAAGATTTAGGTTTTTTAGCAACGCACAACTCATCTTTAGAGGATACAACTATTTTATAATTGTATGTAAATGTCTTTCATTTTATAAATTAAAAATAAATTACTTATAACTTAAAAAAATTTGGCATCCTCTAAAAATAGCTTGCGTGTTGGTTTTAAAGCAAATTTCAAATACTTTTACAAATATTTTTTTTGAATAAGAGAAATTAGACAAATTTCTCATATTTGTCATGTTTACTAGGGATGGATATTAAAAAATGAAAGATATAAACACAGAAATGTCATCGATAAGTAGTTAGTTTTTTCTTTCAATCACAATGCACAATTAATTGGGAGCACATTTCATGTTCAATCGCAATTTGGACCATCTAGCTGATTTTGAATGATTTCAAATTGAATTTAAATGGATTAATATAATCTTTAGTTTCTTAAGTTTGTTTTTAATTTGGTTTTGGTCTCTCAAGTTTTAAATTATAGGTTTTGTTCCTTCAAAATAGTCCAATTATTAAAAAAAATTAATTGTGCGAAGATACATAAAGATCTAGATTTTTTAGCGATGCACAACTCATTTTCAGAGGATGCAACTATTTTATAATTGTATGTAAATGTCTTTCATTTTATAAATTAAAAATAAATTACGTATAACTTAAAAAAATTTGGCATCCTCTAGAAATAGCTTGCGTGTTGGTTTTAAAGCAAATTTCAAATACTTTTACAAATATTTTTTTTGAATAAGAGACATTAGACAAATTTCTCATATCTGTCATGTTTCTTGGGATGGATATATAAAAATGAAAGATATAAATGCATAGAAATGTCACCGACAACTCGCTAGTTTTTTCTTTCAATCACAATGCACAATTAATCGGGAGTACATTTCATATTCAATCACAATCTGGACCATCCAACTGATTTTGAATGAAACCAAATTGAATTTAAATGGATTAATATAATCTTTAGTTTCTTAATTTTTTTTATTTTGGTTTTGGTCCTTCAAGTTTTAAATTATAGATTTTGTTCCTTCAAAAAAATCAATTGTGAAAAGATATATAAAGATCTAGGTTTTTTAGCAACGCACAACTCATTTTCAAAGGATGCGACTGTATATAAATGTCTTTCATTTTATAAATTAAAAATAAATTACACATAACTTAAAAAAATTGGCATCCTCTAAAAACAGCTTGCGTGTTGGTCTTAAAATTTCTTTCAATCACAATACATAATTAACAAGAAGCACATGTCATGCTCAATTGCAATCTGGGCTATTCAGTCGATTTTGAATGATTCAAACTATAGTGCTCTAAGTAGACAATAGAAGAAATTTAAAAGGAAAAACGGAACAAAACGGCCCCATTCCTTCATCAAGGAAATTTTTGGGTTTGTAGCGATTTTAACTGTTACTAAGCAACTTTATAACGGTTTGTAAATCAGTCATGACAATCAATTTTGTAGCAGTTACAAAAAACTGTTATTTACGTAGTCAAACAAACTATAATAGTGGTATTAATAGCAATGAAGGAAGAAGAGTGTCTTGGAAGATGGGTTTGTTTTGCCAGCTGACCCAATCTTTTTAATAAATAAGTATGCTTTTGATACACTAATCGATCGTGGCAAGCGATGCGGTTTGCATGTTAAAGGAAGTCATATATATATATATATATATATATATATAGACGGTTAGATTTGAAGTGTAGGTAGTTTCGAAAATGTTATGATCTGTCATGTATACGAGGAAGGAAACTGTTGTGCTGATTTTTTGGCTAATTTTAACTTGAGGCTCGAAGGTTTGGTCAATGCTTTTAATGAACTACCTGTAGCGTTGAGGATGATGTTGTATAATGGCTTCAGAGGGGCCTCGTTACGCAGAGCAATAATAAGATGATCTGATTGGGCATTTTGCCCCCCATTTTACCAATAGTGGCGAAAAACCAACTGATGCCCACATCAAATGGTTAAATAATTGTTATAAAAATAAAAAATAGAAACAATTATTTTCAGAAAACAGTTAACGAGTCAACTACTTTTGTTATCCACTAAAATGGTTATAAAGACTTGAGAACATTATTTTTTAAAGAAAATCATCACAAAAGTCGAAATTATAAAATCGTAATTTAAAACGTGTTATAAGATTTGTTTGTGTGTCGACAAATGGTAAAACCAGAAAGTTAGTTCACTGACCAAAAAAAGCGGAAAGTAGGTGAGAGGGAAAATTAAACTTCAATTATCCTAAAATAATAATAAAAATTATATGAAAAGAGTTTTGTTTCTATTTAAATAAATTTGTTTAAAATCTATTTTAAACGAATTCCAGATAAATTCTAAAATAATGTGTCCATTGGTTATTATATAGACTAGCAACAGGCCAGTGCCACATCATACGAGGGCCCACTCCATGTCAATCATATCTACCCACGCAACGAACGAGTCCAAGGCTTTTTCTAGCAGGTTTGACGAAAAGTTGGATTCCCACAAAAATGCTTATCAAGGAGGAGAATCGGCCACGCTATTTATTATTTTGATGAGTATTTAAACCTTATCAGATCTAGACTATTTAGATTTCACTTGAAAGATCAAGATTTAATTTATTTTTTAATTTTTATTTATTTAAGATAAATGTTTTAAGAGGTACAGAATATAAAATAAAAATAATTTCTCAACTATAATTTTTTCAAAAAAATAATTTTTTATTTAAAAATAATTAATAAAAAATTTAAAATCTGAATCATTCAAATAAGATCTCAATGCTCAAGATGTGATACCTAGAATGCTCATTAATATGATAAGCACTAAAACTAGTTCCTTTAAAAAAGTACCCATATTTAGTATCAACATCAACCAACATTATCTTTATCCTCTTTTATATTTCATTATTACCCTCGTGTATAGTAGTAATGCAAATGAGGGATGTGAGGGTCCAACCGTGCAAAAATAAATATTTGTGCAATGGGAACTTCTCTGTTTTGATCCCAAGATTCATCCTTATGTTTAAGAATCTGGAATCACTTATATTAATTGAAAACGCATATCAAAACTTAAGACAAAAGCTATGCGAAATTCACAAATTGTTGATATTGTAATTGTTGTTGACAAAGTCAGAGCTTTTATCACGTTATCAAGGAGCATTGATCAAGTTGCTGGTTTATATAATGATACTAGATCTCGTGTTTCTAAATTAGGGGGTACTATTATAAAAGCAATAAGCCAAATTAGAAGATATTGATTCATGGGATATGGATATCTTAAAAAGGATAAGGTTTTTTCGCATATAAAATAGACAATTCCCAATAGTTCTATCATTTATTATGACAAATTGCCAATCAAAAAAAGTCAAGGACGTTTGATAATCTTCTATTTTAACTTGATACTTTATATTTTTTCTGGAGGGGTTTTTATCAACAAAATAGTGAATTTGCATTTATTATTAGTATTATCTTGAATTAGAGATTGATTTTATTAAAATAGATCTTAAGGAGATAATTTGCCATATTTTTGTTCCTTCAAGTCGTATCCAAATATTTTCGTTTTACATATATTTAAAAATAACAAGTTATACTCCTCCGGTTCTTAATATAAGACCCATTAAACTAATTTGATTAGATTAAGGAAGTTAAGTAAGTTAGTTAATCATAAAAAATGTGACACATTTTTCTTAAAATACCATAATCATCTTTTTTAATGCCTCATCTTCCTATTCTATTTGATTATAGTTGAGGGAATATCCATAGAAGTAATTTAGAAAAAATTGATAAATATGATAAATAGATATTATATTTAGGATCAAAACCAACTTAATAATTAAGTCTCATAATAAATATCGGAGGAGTATATAGCTGAAAAAAATTGTATCCCCCGTTAAAGATAAGTTGCGCGTGGGTTTATAAACAAATTTTACGTACCACAACAAAATTAATTAATGCTTCTTAACAAGGGACGCATGACAAATTTTTCCGGATCTGTCACATCTGTGAGGGGTGGATATTTAAAAGCGAAATATATTAACTCATAGAAATATGACCGATTTCAGGTCTCCAAAAAAAAAAAAAGAAATATGGCCGACGAGGAGCTCTCTTTCCATTAGCATCTGTTTGGTATAAGAAAAAATGAAAGAAAAGAAGGGGAGGAAAAATTTTAATAAATTCTGTTAAAAAAATTATGGTTAAAAGCTGTTAATTAATTTTTTTCTATTTTTTATTTTTTTTAATCAAAATTTAAAACCCGGCTTCTTTAATTTTTTTAAACAAAATTTATTGGGGAAATCACAAATAAAGACCCTTGAATTAGCAAAATCACTCTATGGTCACCTGAATATGCTAAATTACTATGAGGGACCTGGTCTCAAATTGTAATTATGAAATCATGGTCAAATTACCAAAATACCCCTCTTTAAATTTTTTTTTTTTAAAAAAGAAAGCCACTCCTCACCGGAATCCGGCCACCGGCGCCGGAGCTCCGGCGGCCACTTCCGGCCACTGTCGGCGGCAGGACGCCGGAGCTCCGGCGCCGGTGGCCGCTTCCGGCGGTCTTCCTTTGTTTTTTTTTAAAACTGTTTTTTTTTTTTTAAATTGGGGGAAGTGAGGTTGGGGGGATTTGATCCCCCAACCTAATGCTTCCCAAAATAAGGAATGACCATTGAGCCAACAAATTTTTGTTAACATTATGATGCAAAAAAAAATATAAGTTAACTCATTTACTCTTGTTCCAGGTGATAACAACAATACATTTGGAAATAACAAGTTCTGATTGTAAAATAACACGTCTGGAATAAAAATTTAACAATATGTTTTTTTTATAACAATAAATTTTGTTGCAGGCAATAACAACAATACATTTAAAAATAACAAGTTCTGATTATAAAATAACAAGTTTGGGATTAAAATTTAACAACACGTTTTTTTTATAACAACACACTTTATTTCAAGTGATAACAACAATACATTTAAAAATAACAAGTTCTGATTATAAGATAATAAGTCTGGGATTAAAATTTAACAACATATTTTTTTATAACAACACACTTTGTTTCAAGTGATAACAACAATACATTTGGAAATAACAAGTTCTAATTATAAAATAATAAGTCTGGAATTAAAATTCAACAGCACCTTTTTTTTATAACAATTAATTATTTTATACTTTTGGAAAATAAATTATTTATAACTTATAAAAAGTACTTGTAATCTATTTAATTTGCTAAAAAAATAATTTTTATCTCCAATTTATAATCAGAACTTGAAGTATAATTTTTTATAGATTAAAAATACTTTTTTATTGTTCAAATTTATAAATAAAATTTAGGGAAAATGGCAACACACTTTTTTAATTTTTTTTTAAATTTTTTTAATCTATATATCTATACAACTTATTATAAATCAAACTACTTCTTATAAATTATAAATAGTACAATTTATTGTGGATTAAAAATACTTTTTGACTGCTTAAATTTATAAATGAAATTTATCTCTAATTTATAATTAAAAATACTATTTTATTCTTTAAATATAAAAACTATTTTTAATATTTAAAGAATGAAATAATATAAAATTTATACTATGATTAATAAATCAAAAATGCCTTATTATAAATACTTTATAATTTATAAGAAGTAGTTTGATTTATAATGAGTTGTATAGATATACAGATTAAAAAGTATTTTTTTAGAGAAATAAATATATTAAAAATATTTTTTATAAGTTATAAATAATTTATTTTTTAAAAGTATAAAATAATTAATTGTTATAAAAAAACGTGTTGTTAAATTTTAATTCTAGACTTATTATCTTATAATCAGAACTTGTTATTTTTAAATGTATTGTTGTTATCACTTGAAACAAAGTGTATTGTTATAAAAAAAACGTGTTATTAAATTTTAATCCCAAACTTGTTATTGTATAATCAGAACTTGTTATTTTTAAATGTATTGTTGTTATTACCTGCAACAAAATTTATTGTTATAAAAAAACATATTGTTAAATTTTTATTCCAGACGTGTTATTTTACAATCAGAACTTGTTATTTCCAAATGTATTGTTGTTATCACCTGGAACAAGAGTAAATGAGTTAACTTATATTTTTTTTTGTATCATAATGTTAACAAAAATTTGTTGGCTCAATGGTCATTCCTTATTTTGGGAAGCATTAGGTTGGGGATCAAATCCCCCCAACCTCACTTCCCCCCAATTTAAAAAAAAAAACAGTTTCAAAAAAAAAAAAACAAAGGAAGACCGCCGGAAGCGGCCGCCGGCGCCGGAGCTCCGGCGGCCGGACCCCAGCGTCCGCCCGCCGACAGTGGCCGGAAGCGGCCGCCGGAGCTCCGGCGCCGGTGGCCGGATTCCGGTGAGGAGTGGCTTTCTTTTTAAAAAAAAAAATTTAAAGAGGGGTATTTTGGTAATTTGACCATGATTTCATAATTACAATTTGAGACCAGGTCCCTCATAGTAATTTAGCATATTCAGGTGACCATAAAGTGATTTTGCTAATTCAAGGGTCTTTATTTGTGATTTCCCCAAATTTATTAAAGTTTTTTTGTTTCTCTTCTCATGTTCCTTGTACCAAACAGCAATATGTACTGGCGACGGGAGGGACGACCATCTGGTATATACGGAGCATGGGGCCAAGTTTATGGCGGGTCTTATTTATGGAATGCGTTTCACATTCTGAAATTTCTTTTACATATATTTAATATTTTCAAATATTTTGTGATGTAATTTTATTTTTTTCAGAAACAATTATGTTCTTAAAAAATTATTTTATGAGTACTTTTAATTTAATCATTAACTACTCAAAATGTTTGCTAAATGAATGCATATAAAGCATTATAAAATAATTTTTAGAGTTTTTTAAGATATTAGATACATATGAAAAATATTTCAAAGTGCTACATACATTACAAGCATCAAGCATATATAAAAAAATATTTTAAAATGACAAGGACGTTACAAAATATTTTAAAATATTAGGTCTACTTAACAAAATATTTCAAGCTACTCAATGTGTCCTTTCACGCACGACACAACAACCTGGCCTTCGTCCCCTGATATCTTATCTTATATAAAAGGATAGTCCGGATAGACATGCACGCAAAATGGGCCATGTGGCAACTCCCAATATAACACACCTCAAGTCTCTTAGGAGTCTCTTAGGTCTTAGTTAAGATAAAATAATTGGTCTACTTACAAAATATAATTACTAAATTTTAAATAAATCTCATAACTTCCCAATAAACCTAATAACTTTCTAATAGATGCAGCCACTATTCCACGATTCCAGCATTATAACTTCCTCATGCATATTTAATATCTTATGCTAAAAGTATCAGCTATTTAATATATATAAATTTATAATTAAAAATAAATATAAATACTTTTAATGTATAATTTTTTAAAAATAAAGATAATCTTATGACCAACATTTTTTAAAAAAATTATAATTAAAAAATTGCAATATAAAAATTTTGAATTTCAACCATTCAAGACAAATTTTGAGTGGTTTAAGTTTTATTAAAAAGATAAGTACCACTACTTGTCACTAAAAAAAACAAGAAGATATTTTCTATTTCTGTTGTTCTATTGACTTACACAGACCTCAAGCTCTTTAATGGTGATTTCCAATATTCAGACTTATTCTATATAACTCAATCTTGTAACTTCTAAAATTAAATATTTCATTTTACAATTAGTATGACTTGTTTTTCTTAGTTGTTTGGCAACTCTTGTGTTCTCTATTTTCTTTATTTTATTTTCATTTTCATTAATTTGTTAGAGAACCACATCCCAACGTTAGAGGCTTAGAGCCCAGTGAATATTAATATCTGAAGTTCGGGACCACGTTTATCACGTGTCTTTTAAATATTGTGGGCATATTAGTCTGTTAGATTAAAAATTTTCTTTCTAGATTTTTTCTGGTCCTAGCTAGATTGAAAACTTTATGAACACTTCCATATGGTTTTATCTTGTGTTCTTCTATCTAATTATGTGATAATATGGATAGCATCTGCTGAAGTTTAACTGTAGTTAAATTATGGCTTGTAATGTTTCATTTAACAATTACTTTGTTTAACTACAATATTTTTTAATTTTTTTAGATATGGATAATATGCTTTTTAAATGTGATTTTTAAAATAATTATCAAAATATTTTCTTATTTTTTATTCTTAAAATTTGCTTCAAAAATAATTTTATAAAATTATTTTGAGGAAAAGAACAAAAACAAATAAGCCCTAAATTACTTATAATCCTCTGAGTAGACAATCGAAGAAATTTAAAAGGAAAAACAAAGCTAAACGGCCCCATTCCTTCATTAAGAATATATCCATCCACACAACAAAACTTGTCATCGTCCTCTTATATTTCAATAATTGTGTAGCGCTGAGCTCATGGAGGTGAAATGGTTATGCTCATTGCCAAAAAAAATTAATATTTAGGCAATAAGGACTTTTATAAACCGATCAAATATATTAATAAAAATGTTAGTTCAACATAAAAGATTATAGCAATAAGACAACTCTCTCACCGGACACCGCCACAAATCTTGATGTCTGCTAGACTTAATAACACCAAACATTCTCGTTAAGTCTTTTTTAAATGTCACGACAAAGAAAGCGTATTTAGTAGTGGTTAAATTTTTGCATGTGTAACGATTTTGATTATTACTAAGGAGCTTTATAGCGGTTATACAAACCGCTATTTAATCAGTCATGACAACCAATTTTGTAGCAATTACAAAACAACTGTTATGTGGGTTTTTTTGTTTGTTTGCGATCACGTGGTTAAACATATACTACTCATCCGGTTCTTAATATAAGACTTATTTAACTAATTAGATTAGATTAAGAAAGTTAGATAAGTTAGTTAATTATAAGAAATATGACATGTTTTTTTTTCTAAAACACTATAATTATTTTTCTTAATATCATCTCTCCCTCTTTTATTTAATTATGTTGAGGGAGTGTTCATAGGGGTAATTTAAAAAAAATTAATAAATATGAGAAATATATCTTATATTTAGAATCAAAATCAACTTAACAATTAGGTTATATATTAAAGAGCGGAGGAGTATAATATTAATAGCAGTGAAAAAGCACCTGGTATCCACATCGAATGGTTAAAAAATTGTTATAAAAATAAAAAATAAAGTTTAAAAAAATATTTTCAAAAAAACAGGTAGAGTCAACTACCTTTTGTTATTCGCTAAAATAGTTATAATAACTTATAATAAAGAGGGAAAATTATAATGAGATCCCAAAAAAGAAAAAAAATTACAAAACAAGTCTTAAAAATTATGAATCTCCATTCTAAAATTTGTTATTATAGGTTGCTAAGGTTGTTATTAAAATTTTGTAGTAATTATTTCTTTCTTATAACTTGATTGTAATTTCGCCCAATAAAAATGAAATGAAGGAGCTACGACCACTCGATGTTATAAAAGAAAAATGGAATGAAGGAGTATTATATTGATACCATTATTTTTTAGAAAAAATCGAAAAAATTACAAAATTATAAAGCATACTTTAATTACTCCTTATCCTTTGAATAGACAATCGAAGAAATTAAAGGGGGGAAATATCAAAACAGAGAAAACAACATGCCCATCGACCATTGTGCCGACTAGCAACAGGCCAGGCCAGTGCCACCATCATATGAGGGCCCACTGCTTCCTCAATCATATCCACTCACACAACAAACGAGTCCTTTTTAATTTGTTTTGTGTTTTTCCCCCTTTCCAAATAAAGGTTCAAATCCAAGGCTCTTTTTTAACAATTAATAGAGGTGGGTGTAGTAAAAAAAATTAGTATCTTATAATATAATGAATCAAGGTGTAAACCCTTGCCAAAGAGGCACACATATCTTTAGTGGGAACTTTAATAGATACTTGTGTGTAGGAGAAACAAAAAAGCCACCAACCAACCTTTTCTTCATACTGACATACTCTTTTATATTTCATTATTGCATTCATGTATGGTAGTAATATAAATGAGGGATATAAGGGTCCAACAATGCAAAGATAAATATTTATGCAATGGGAACTTTTATGTTTTGATCCAAAGATTCATCCGTATGTCGTTTAAGTAGAATTTGGAATCACCTATATTGATTGAAAATGGATATCAGAACTAAAAATAAAAGCTATGAGATTCACAAATTGTCGATATTGTAGTCGTTTTTGACCAAGTTGGAGCTTTTATAACGTTATCAAGGAGTACTGATCAAGTTGCGGGTTTATATATATAATGATATTAGATTTTGTGCTTCTAAATTAGGGAGTACTATTATTAAAGCAGTAAGCCAAATTGGAAGATATTGATTCACGGGACAGGATGGATATCTTGAAAAGGGTAAGATTTTTTCTCATATAAAAGAGACAATTCCCAATAATTCCGTCATTTATTATAACAATCAATAAAAGCTATGGACATTTGATAGACCTCTATTTTAACATTGATATGTTATATCTTTTTATTTGGGGTGGTTATCAACTAAAATAAGGTAATTTACATTTATTATTAGTATTATCTTGAATTGAAGATTGATTTTATTAAAATAGAGCTTAAAGAGATAATTTTGCTATATTTTTGTTTGGTATTAAATATTTGATTTTGGGATTATATGATACTACTATTATATTATCTTAAACTATTTTGTATGAACAGTCATCACGTCATATTGAGCTGCATCTCTTAAAATTAATGTTCACATATAGTTAATTATATGTTTGTTATCACGTCTCACGAGTGAAAAGCAGGAATGAATCGAAAATAGTTGTCCGTAATTGCGGAGACGGGCCTATTAAGACAACAAACAATATTGTTTACATTAAGATTTTTAGGAATCTAGGTGCTTAAGAGCTATGATTCTATATATAAGTTGATTTGCTAGGACTCTAATTTGCTGTACTGCCTTGTCAACTAAATTTAATTGTTTGCAATTACTCCCTCTAATTCTATATATAAGTTTCAAATAACTAATACAATTAGTTAAAATTAGTTAAAAGTAATATATATGTTAGAAATATAATTTTTTTAAATATGCCTTTATAATAAATGAGAAAAATAATGAAAGAGGATGTGTGGGAAAGCATGACAAAAGAGAGTATTACAAAGAAGAGAGAGTAAATAATTGAGAGCGAAATTGAAAAAAAATACATTAAATATTAAGACAGACTTAAATTAAAGCTTATAAAATAACCATACTCTTTCTCAAATTTGCAGCTTATATACAGGATATGTATCCCACACATTTACATTGAGAGGTCAGTGCAGCGGCATGGCACAAGCTAGTTCTATATTTATATGTTTATGCAACGGTGTTCTTTGAAATATAGGGCACCCTTTGTAATTTCTTGAGAAAATTATTTAAAAGTCATTGATTAGAAAAACTAATTGTGTAAAGATATCTAAAAGCTTAGGTGAACTTAGGATTTTTAGCGGCACGCAAGTCATTTTCGAAGGTACAACCTTTTTTTTTTCCAAAGTTGTATATAAATATTTTTAGTGTTGCATATACTTAAAAATAATGGATAATACATTGCTGAAAAAAAATTATACCCACCCGTTAAAGATAAGTTGCGCGTGGGTTTATAAACAAATTTTGCGTACCATTACAAAATTAACTAAACGTGAAGGACGTAAACTCATAGAATGATAGAAACATGACCGATGAGTAGCTTTCTTTCCATTACAGTAACCGATCAATCCGCATTGGTGCCGGCGTGACAACCATATGGTAAAATGTAATAGGTACCCATAAAGAAAGCGATAAATAATTAGAATAATGAGGACGGAGGAGCCTGTGTGTACGGAGCATGGGGCCAAGTTTATGGCGGGTCTTATCTATGGAAACAAGAACAATCTAATGAGAAAAACAAAACAAGGCGGTCCCCCTCCTTCATCAGGCAATGACGTGTTTGATCAATGTATATCCAATACTTTCAAATATTTTGTAACGTGTTTCACACTCTGAAATTTTTTTTAGAGACATTTAGTATTTTAAAATATTTAGTGATGTAATTTTATTTTTAAAATATTCACTTTTTTCAGAAGCAATTGTGTTCTTAAAATATTATTTTATGAGTAGTTTTAATTTCATCATTAACTACTCAAAAGGTCTGCTAAATGAATGCATATCAAGCATTATAAAACATTTTTTTAGTATTTTTTATGATACTTAATGCACGTGAAAAATACTCCAAAGTGTTAGATATATCACAAAATATTTTAAAGTGTCAGATGCATATGAAAAAAATATTTTAAGATGACGAATAAGTTATAAAATACTTTAAGTTTTTAGATTCATTTAACAAAATATTTTAAGATGCTGAATATGTCATTCCACGCATGACACAACAAACGAGCCATCGTCCTCTTATATCATATCTATTACTCCTTCAGTCTTGAATACAAGACTTATTTTATAGTGTAAATCATATTATAAAGTCGGTATTATATTTAGGACTGAAGGAGTATCTTATCTTATCTATATAAATGTATAGTCTTGATAGACATGCAAGCAAAATGGGCCATGTGGCAACTCTCCCAATATAATACCCCTCAAGTCTCTTTGGTTAAGATAAAATAATAGGAAAATCACAAATAAAGACTCCCGAATTACTAAAATTATGCAGAGGTTACCTGAATAAGTAAAATTACCATGAGGGATCCAGTCCCATGTTGTAAATATGAAATCTTAGTAAAATGTCTGAAATACCCCTCAACCAAATGACAAGTTGATTGTAAGAAATGATAAATTCACTTTAACGAATAACAATTTCGATAGATCAAATCACAACTTGGTTGAAGGCATGTCAAATGACAAGTTGACCATAGGAAATAACAAGTTTATTTTAGCGAATGACAATTTAAATATACCAAATCATAACTTGGCTGAGAGACATTTCAGACATTTTGCCAAAATTTCATATTTGCAATATATGACTGGGTCTTTCATGGTAATTTTACTTATTCAAGTGACCTCTGCGTAATGTTGGTAATTCGGGGGGTCTTTATTTGTCATTTTTCCTAAAATAATTAGTCTACTTACAAAATAGAATTTCTAAATTTTAAATAAATCTCATAACTTCCCAATAAACCTAATAATATGCGGCCGCTATTTCACGATTCCACCATTATAACTTCCTCATGCATATTTAAAATCTTAGGCTAAAAGTATCAACGTACTATTTAATATATAAATTTATAATTGAAAATAAATATATGTAATTTTAATGTATAATTTTTAAAAAAATAAAGATAATCTTATAACCAACACTTGAAAAAAAAATTTATAATTAAAAAAATTACAACTTACAAGTTTTGAATTTGAACCATTCAAAATAAATTTTGAGTGGTTTAAGTTTTATTAAAAAGATAAGGGCCACTAATTGTCACTGAAAAAAAAAAAATGAAAAAGTACCACAGCGAGTAGGAGGAGAATATAATGTTAGCGCCCAGGGAATATTAACAGCTGAAGTTATCACGTGTCTCTGAAACCATGTGTCCGTGTTCAGCCATCGTCACAGTAATGGCACTCCTGCTAATTAAATAAGATTTTGTTTATAGTTTATAACAAGATCTTATAATTAAAATTGAAAATAATATTATATTTGTAATGATTTTGATTATTGTTAATGACATTAATAGCCAAATTCAATTATGTCGCCAAAATTAACAACAAAATTTAGTATCTCCATAACTTGTAACGCTAAATTTCTAGCGATATAAAATTCTGCAATAATTTTTGACGTAAAATTTGTAGCAAAAAATTTTGCTGTTAATTCAAAAATTTTAGGGACAAAAATTGGGAAGCAAATTTTTCATATTGCAAGAAAAATAAGAAATTAAAAAAAATGACAACAAAGTACTTGTTAAATTTTAAAATGATAAATATATAATTTTGACAGAATTTGACATGTCAAATCTTTTACAGATAATTTTGACAGGTATTTTTTTATCAGTTTTTTTAAAAAATTATCAAAGTTATTTTGGTCTATTAGTTTTTAGAAACATATTACTGTTTTTTTCCATCTAATTACAAATAATTACCAAACAATTTTTTTTCCATGTTTTAGATATTATGAGCCGGTCTTTTTTTTCAAAATTGTTTTGGACTTTGCTCAAATTGACCGCATAGATTAGTTGGTTTTTTTATGTAATCATTTTATTTTTGTTCAATAAAATTGTTTTTTATTAAAAAAAATTAACTATTTGATTTTTATTCGTTGTGGGTATTTAAAAGTGGAAGACATGAATGGATAAAAATCTCCCTGATTTGGGACCTACTGATCACATGATAGAATCAACATGTACGATTTATGGCCTGGCCTGATAATAAGGGGAATGTGGTCAAACCTAACAGGTGCACATAATGCGAGCACTAGAGAGTTCGATTGTGAGAACAGTACTTTGGATAGACGAGCATCAAGGACAAAATTGTTTTTGGGTCACTCACGGAGTCTGGGCTGTGCTTTCGTTGAATTGGCAACCACATTTTTATATCATAAAAATCTAATTCATATAAAACATTTTTGGATTGATATTATTTTTAGTTTTTAAATTTGACCTCAACGTAGTTATGGTTTCTCAAAATTGTAACCAATAGTTTTGATTCTTAAAATTTGATTTTTTTGAAAATTTGAAAGATATTTTATTTCCAGAACAACTTTTTTGGTTATTTAAATAATATTTCAGAGATACAAACCATTAGGTTCAAATCTTAGAGATTAAAAACAGAATAAGATAAAATTTCAAGTTCTAAAAAAGGCCTTTGCTTCTGGTCAAAAAAAAAAAAAAAAAAAGGCCTTTGCTGACCCTTACTAAATGCATGGAGTTCTCCTCTTGTTTCAATTGAAATAAAACGGTGAAAGTGCATCTTTGCCTTTCTACATTTTTAATTATTGCTTCCGGTTTTAATTATAAGATTTTATTTGTAATTTACAAATAATATTTTATAACTAGGACCAGAAGTAGTATTTGTTTAAATAATTACCAGCTCTGTTGAGTGATTATGGGATCAAAGAAGGAATTCGATTATCTTAAGATAAGGTTGCGAATGTGAATATTGTAAATAAAAACAACTAAACTTAGCGCCCCCAGGAAGTATCTGTCTGGCATCAGAGACAGTAAGCCCATGCATGAAGTCCAATCATACCAGTTAAAGGAAAGTTGGACTTCTTGCTGCAACCAACGGGGAAGTATTCGTGAAAGAGTTAAAGATATCAAGAATTTTTTTTTGGGAATTAATGTCTCCTTTAAAATGGTTAAAATTTAGCAATGTCAACTTAATTATTAAAAAAACTAACATCAGCAGTTTAAAAACTAGAAACATTGATCGTTGGTAACATTTTTTCACATTTATGAGGTGATGTCAAAAAAAAAAAAAAAACAACAACAACACTTTCAAATACTCACGATTCTCTCATGAATATTTTGGGTGAAAAATAACCATTTAACCCTTTAAATTTCTTTTCCTCAATCATTTCTTTTTCTTAGAATCTGTAGTCAATTTTTTACCCATAAATGTTAAAAAATAACCATAATATTAGCTAGTTCGTGGGAGTCATACCTGATGTTCCTCAAGCTGTGGAGGTAACATTTCTTTTCCTCTGTGAATGGGTCCAATGGTGACGAGTTTCGGGGAGTAAGCTTGGTCATTGGGTTTTCGAAGTTGAGTGGGGACTCTAGGAATGCTGCTCATGAATGAGTGAACATCCCTGTGCTCAAGAGAACCCAGCGTGACCTTGAAAGAATGCATCCAGGCACATTCATTTGGGGTTTTGTCCATTGCCTGAAACAAATCCTGGGAAGTGAAGCTAGAGCAATCGGTGAAGATGAAGGGAAGCTCGTTCACCGTCGAATGTGAGATGTGAGATTGTGAAACAACAGCTTTGAGAGAAAACAGAGGGGAGAGTAGTGCTATCTGTTATTAATTAAGTGCTTGGATTACTTTTTAAAAGTGAGATAATTGCTCATGAGAGTTGCCAAACACCCTGAACATTAGTGGCAAAACGTCAGAGAAGAGATTCTGACGATGGAGAAGAGTCCAAAGAATTTCGTTACTTACTACTTGCTTTTTTTTTTTTCCCCCGGTGATAATCTTTTACTGGCTACTTGCTTTGCTTCTGCTTAGCTCTTTCTCAGGATTTCTTGTTCCGGCTGGGTCCCACTCGACTTTTTTACGACAGGGCAAGGCTGCAAGTATCGGACTCCCGAAAGGGTGAGAGTGAAGGGGCATCTGTGCACTTTGACCCCTCTTCGGCTCTTCCTTCCTTGTTAAGCTAGTGTTTGGAAAGAAAAAAAAAATTTTAAGCTAAGTTTTAAACATAAAATTTTAATTTATTTTCTCTCTTACATTTATTTATTTCTTGTTAAAGTAATGCTACTGTGAGATTAATATGTCTCTGTTTTGTGGCAAAATTCTTTCACTCAGTTCGGTAGCGGTCCACACAAGTTCATTCCATCATCAATGACACCTTAAACTAGTTATCTATCTGGGATGAGTTTTTTTCTTTGTTTTTTTTTTCCCTTTGAACTTGTACTATGACATTAAAGGGTTCTGACTAATAACAAGAACATGCATATTTATTGAAGGCTATGGCATCCTGGCGAACATAAATGAACATGCTTTTCTAAATCTCACTTTACTGCACGTATTGCGTAAATGGTCTGCGTAACAGTGAGAGCAAGCAGAGATGCACCGACAACAAATCCGAGGCACTTCCATGGAGAATCCAACTAGATATCGAACAAGGTTTTGAATCCGCGTCGAAGCCATTCCAGAAAAAAACAGCCAAGCCGTTACACACCGTCCAGAAGAAATCGCTACATAATGCCACGGCATTCTAAAAACCAGGACGCAACGTCCCGCCACACCATTCGCCTTGGCTTTGTTCAATCCCTCACATACTGCCTCGTATCTCGCATCCATTCGTTCCGCCCCGCCGGTAGTGATGCTTTGGAACATAATCACCAAATCCTCGTCCTTGGCCTCCTTATGCACTCTTATCACTCCCTTGTCTTTGAGCAGTTGGATGTCATGAGCACAACACACCAAACCTTTGAAAAAATAAGCGTAGGAAGTGAATTTGGAGCCGACTTCAGTCAACCCCATTTGCTCCCAAGCAATCAAATTCCTCCTATTTACTTGTGTTGTTTCTTTTATGTGCAGCGTCGGGATAATCATCAGTGCTCGCTCCTCCTCATTAAATTCTATTTTGAATTCGAACTTGTCCACGAATTTACTTAGCACAGAAGGCGCATTTTCTTCCGACTTGTCATTGCCTGCAAGGTTGCAAATTTAATTTGCTGAGGAGGTGGCTCGCTTTTAAAGATCAAATACTGGTTCACTGGTAACTCAAATACTAGTAGTATAGTGGTAATAAGGTTAAATTACTCTAACAACACATTACCTTGAGAATCGTTAGTTTGTGTAGCCTTAGCTTTAATTGTGATTCCCAAAGCTTGGAGCTTTCTAGCGCAGCGCTGCAGTGGTAGTGGATCTTTCCTGCGTTGCTCTTCCTGTGTTCCTGATAGGGATCAGGAGAGCACGAGTGGATGAGATGAAGGAAATGATAAACACCTTTGGAGAAGTCAGCGCTGGCAACGTTGCATCCAAAGAGTGACTCGGCAATTTTTTGGGGAGAAAGTTCTTTGAAGTTACCGTCAATTTGCCGAGAAAGTGCAAGTAGACTGGCAAGTTCTGTTTGCTGAGCAGCCCCTTGAAGTTCTAAAAGTGTCCTGGACAAAGTTGTGAGAACGACAAGGGGGATTTGGTTCTCGAGCAGCGTGAGATCTGTGAGAAGAAGCAACGTGGTTTTGGGGCCATCAACAGGAGGAGGATTAGTCTGATGCTCAGCAAGCAGGAGCAGATGCTCTAGGAAAAAGCAACCATCAAGTAACATGATTCTGGCAAGCTCCTCTGCTGCCATTTCTATTTTCTCCCCCTAGCTCGCTCGAAGTATGCTCTCTATGCCTTTGATGGCCTCATTGCAGCTTTGAACGGTCTTGGACAGCAACTTGTTATCCGTCGGACGCCTAAGAAGCTTGTGCATGAAGCGCCATTTTTGGTCTCCTCCATGATTTGCAGGTCGCTTCCGGTGCCCCTGTGAAAGGGTCCCATGCCCACAATCTGAGGCCAATCCCCTTTGGCTCGAATTCTCTCAGGAACCCTGCAAATACTGCCTGTCTTTACTTCACCTTCACATGCCAATCCCAGCGCCATCTGATTTCAACAATCCATTTATCATCGGGATGAACTCCTTCGTGCCGTGTTCCTTCCGGTGACATTAGGCCTGACTTCAAGCAACGTTATTAAGTTAATAAGTAAAACAAAATTTTGAAAGAATGGCATAGTGGGAAACGAGTTACGACGATGCACTCATCACCTACTTGATTTCCGCTTCGCCAAAGTGGTCGGATCTGATCTGCCCATGTGAGCCTCATATGATATCGTCCTTTATCATTTATGTTTATATTATTAAAAACAAAAACAAAAACAATACTGATAAAATAAAAATATACGTGGAATAAAATAAGAAATTTCAAATTTCAAATTATATTATATCTAGAAATCAAGTTATTATTTTAATTTTGTTAATGAATAACTTTCTGAAATACTATTTATTCCTATTTGAAGTTATATATAATCTTTAAATTATTATAACATTAAAAATTTGTAATTCAAACTTCTAAGTCCAGCAAAAATATTAAATCATTATTGGATTCTGATTTCTCTTATAAATTTCATAATGTTGGGCCATCGAATGAAATTTTTCCCTTCCCATAGCAGTTCCCGTGTATATATGTCTGATATTGGGTTAACCATGTCTGACCAAAAAACAAAAGTGTTAACCATGGAGAAAACCTGTTGTTTATATAAGTTATACATAGCTGAAAAAAACCTGTCACATCTGTGAGGGTTGGATACTTAAAAGTGAAAGATATGAACGCATAGAAATATGACCGACAGTAGCTTTCTTTCCATTGCAGTAGACGATCAATGGGCATCGGTGAGGACAACCGTGTGGTAAATTCTCATAGGTACACATACAGAAAGCAATAAATATTTAGAATAATGAGGACAGAGGCGACATCATCTAGGTGATATAGGCAGCATTCTCATCGCAATAACGTAAATAAGGGATCTGAGGACCCAACTATGCAAAAATAAATATTTAGGCAATAAGGACTTCTGTAAATCTATCTTTATAAAAATATGAAAATTAAGTTCTTTTTATTATTAATATCATATAATTGCTTTTATTATAATTTCATAACAACTTCTGCAAATATACCTAAATATCAATAATAAAATTCCTAAAATTATATAATAAAATAGGAATTATCAATAATACACAATAGTTATGTGAATTTCTTTCATTAAATAAAGAATAACAAAATTTGGTCAAAAGAATAAAGAATAACAAGACAAATAAAATTTAGGATATAACACACAAAACCTGCTAAATTTTAAATCAGTTAAATATAATCCTCTAATATTTCAATATTTAAATTTAATTATTTGCTAAAGTTAAATGAAAAGAGAAAATTTAATATCCAAAAATTCATTAATTGGGTTTTATTTGGGATTGATTTTAACCTTAGTGTGAGCTTCAGCTCTACTTTGGTGTGAGTTTTTTTGGTTGACTATATATCATGAGATTGGTGTTGCAGGATGTGTTGCTGCGGATGTTTTAAATTTTTTTAATTTTACTGGTTGCTGCTTTTTATGTTCTTTTCATGTTTTAAATGTTTTGGGCCGACATTTTTCTTTTGATTTATTTGGGCTTTGCTTAAATTGACTGGCTTTTTTATATAGTAGTTTTATTTATGTTGAATAAAATTTTCTTTTATAAAAAACTAACTATTTGATTTTTATTAGCCGTAGTTATTTAAAAAGGGGAAGACATGAATGCATAAAAATCTCCCCGATTTAGGAGCTACTAGTTATCAGTACCACGGGATAGAATCAATATGTACGATTTATGGCCTGAAAGCCCTAATAGGTAATGAGAACAGTACTTTTGGTAGTGAGCATCAAGAAGAAAATTGTGCTTTTGATTCGCTTACTGTGCTTTCGTTGAATTTGGAACCACGTTCTGATACTACCATAAAGATAAGAGTGGTTTGGAGAATATACGATTATTTTACTTCTGATGAACACGCGCATTTACACACGCACACAACTTTTCACCATCAATTCTATATCATAAAAATATAATTCATATAAATCTTTTCAGGATTGATATTATTTTTAGTTCTTAAAATTTGACCTCAATCTAGTTCTTAAAATTTTTGGATCTGACCGTCTTCTAGTTGGTGATAATAATGATGGCGGCGGTATGGCGAAACAACATCAAAAAATGGCAAAAGGATGGTGAATAGTGGCGGTTATGGAAGATTTTGAAAGAAGAGTGTGTTTGGACTAAAAAACAAACAAATTAAATATGCAGGGAAAGCACCAACTAGGCTTTGATGTCAAATTGATGTAAAATAGGAGGAGGAAAGAGATTAGAAAGAACAAAGAAGGGCAAATAAAGGACAGACAAGACGAAACAAGTTAAGAGAAAATGAAAACTGTAATATCATTTAATAATTAAGTCTGCCCTAGAACGAAACCCCTAGATATAATTATACTTAAACGATGATAATAATAATAACAACAACAACAACTAGCCCTAATAATAAAAATACTAAAATATTAATAAATCCAAATAAATCCTAAATTGATAATAAATCCAAATAATTAGATATCCTAAAAATATAATAAAATCATAAATATTTTTTTTTTGAATTTGAAATTATTATATCATTGACTTGGCTCCCCCAAAAGGAACACAGGTATTTAATTTAGACGTGGTTTTTATTCAACACCAGCATCCAAGTGAACATAATGGATTCCCTGCATGTTGGTCTAAATCTCACTCTACAGCCCGTATTGCATAAACGGTCTGCGTAGTAGTAAGACCAAACAGGGCTACACCGGAAAAAACTCCGGCTTTCCTCCATGCGGTGCCCAAAAAGATATATGCGAGCCTGAAGAACTGGAATTTTGTTCCTTCCACAAAACACGGCCAATAATGCCAGGGCATTCTGAAAACGAGGACGCAAAATCCCGCCACACCATTCACCTCGGCATTGTTCAATCCCTCACATACTGTCTTGTATCTCGCATCCATTCGTTCCGCCCCGGTTGTGATGCTTCGGAACATTTCCACCAAATCCTCGTCCTTGACCTTCTTATGCACACTTATGACTCCTTCGTCTTTAAGCAGTTGGAGGTCATGAACAGAACGGACCAAACCTTTGAAAAAAAAGCGTAGGAGGTGAATTTGTAGCCGATTCCAGTCAACCCGATTTGCTCCCAAGCAATCAAATTCCTCCATTTTACTTCTGTTGTTTCTTTTATGTGCCGTGTCAGGATTATCAGTTCTCGCTGCCCCTTCTTAAATTCTACTACCTCCGGTCCTTAATATAAGACCATGTTTGACTTTTATTTTGGTCCTAAATATAAGACCCAATCTACTTTGTCTCTCATATTTATGTATTTTTTTTCAAGATAGTCCTTCTAATAATTGTAGTCATAACCAATATAGTTTATTAGTAAGGATATTTTAGAAAAGTCAACACCTATTTATTACAAATAACTAACTTAACTTCTTTCCTTAATCTTTTCAAATTAATCAACTGGATCTTACAATTAGGACCGGAGGTAGTATTTTAGATTCGAACTTGTCCGTGAATTTCCTGAGTACAGAAGCCGCAGTTCCTGACATGTCATTGCCTACATTGTTGCAAATTTGGTGAGGAGCTATCTCGCTTTTAAAGATGAAATACGACTTTTCACTGACAACTCAAATAGGAGTATAGGAGTAACAAGGTTAAATTAATTACTTTAACAACATATTACCTTTAGAATCGTCAGTTTGTGAAGACGTAATTGTGATTCCAAAGGCCTGGAGCTTTCTAGCGCCGCGCAGCAGTTGTAGTTTAGCTTCCCCCGTTTCCACTTCCTTATAGGGATCAGGGGAGCACAAATGGATGAGATGAAGGAAATGATAAACACCTTTTGAAAAGTCAGCGTTGCATTTAAAGAGTGACTCGGCAATATTTTCCGGAGAAAGTTTGACCTTACTGCCAACTTGCCGAGAAAGTGCACGCAGACGGGCAAGTTCTGGTTGCTGAGCATCCTCCAGATGTTCGAGAAGTGTTGAGGACGAAGTTGTGAGAACGACGAAAGGGATTTGGTTGTCGACCACAGTGAGATCAGTGAGAAGACGCGAGTTCATTTCCTCGTCAACACGTGCCTCATGCATAGTGAGCCTAATCAGATGCTCCAAGAGAAAGCAGCCATCAAGTAACATCATTCTGGCAAGCTCCTCTTCTCCCATGTCTATTTTCTCCCCGTAGCTCGCTCGAATTTGACTCCCTATCTCTTTGATGGCCTCACTGCACGTTTGAACGGTCTCCGACTCCAACTTCAGCTTTGGACGGCAAAGAAGACGGTGCGCGTAAAGCCATTTGCTCTCTTCCGTCATTTGCGGGTCTCTTCCTGCGCCCCTATGAATGGGTTTTTAGATACAAGTATTTTCTTATTAGTATTTTAGGTATCCTCATGTTTATAATTGAATATTATTTGTTGTTAGGATAGATTTTCTGGGGAAAAAAGGATGGACCATGTAGTATTATTATGGGCCTAATAAGGCTTTTAGGCTGTACAAAACGAATATTGGGCTTCAAAAGAGAATCAGGCCTTAACAGGTTAGTTGGGCTTTGCCCATAAATTATTTCAGAGCAAATGCATGAAAGTTTTTACAGAGGGAATGATGTATACACTTTTAAAGCTTGAAATCATTTTAAATTGTTAGCTTAATATAATTTTTAGTCCCTTAAGTTTGTCCTCATTTTGATTTTAGTCCATCAAGTTTTAAATCATAGGTTTTGGTCCCTCAACGAGCAAAATAGTCCAAATATTCATTAATTAAAGTTTTTTTTCCCAAATCTTATCCCTGTTACAACTTATTAGAAAAAACTTCAAGTCTAAAATACTCCTATAGTCCTGTTTATAAGATAGAGAGAGAAATTTTTTTTAATCCTATTTATAAGTGACATCATTAAATTTTTACTGTGAATGTACTATTGCGTCCTTCATTTATTAGTGTAGATAGTTATCTTTTTTGAAAGATATATATTAAAGAGGGGTAAAGGTGGAAAGTTATTATATTTTAATGAAGAGTTAATGCATTTTATAGTTTTTCTTGATCTATGTGAAATATGCTGGAAGTATCTTATAAATAGGACCAGAGGAGTAATGTTTTTCAATACCATTAAGTAAAGATAAAATTACCAAAAAAAAAGAAAAAGAAGAAGTTTATTTCCAAACAAAAGCAATGAGTCAGCCACCTTATCTAATTTCTTGATGTGGCTTATAATAACGATGAGGCTTATAATGTCATGTTCATTAGGGGTGGATATTTTAAAGTGAAAGACATGAATGCATAGATATGTTACCGACAAGTGGTTAGTTGCTTCTTTTCATCACATTTGTACACAATCAATATGAATTGTTGAGGGGCCTAATATCCATGTGATAAAATCTAATAGGCAGACATAAAGAAAGCAATAACTACGTATAATAATGAGGACAGTACCTTTGCACCCCAATGTGACAGGAGTAATGTTATTTGAATTTGCCTTTGAATTTATGAAGAAAACAAGAATAATTTGCCTTTGCACATTGTTATTTATAAATTTTTTGAAATATAAAATATATTAAGCGAAGTAGAGGTAGAACAGATAAATGTAGATAACACGTACGTCGGAAGATGTTCTTCATACAACACAATTACGGCCCCTTTTAACTTCGAATAAGCAGGCAAAGGTAAAGCACAACTGAATGAATGATGCTAACAATGAAAAATTCTCCAGGATAAATATAGCGTCTCTATCTTCATGGTTCCTGTCCTTTCACTTTTATTATGCTAGCAATGATTTGTATTTATTTATCTGAACAAATTTCAAAACACTTCACTTGTGCAAAATACTATTTTTACCGCGGCCTTTTCCCATCGGTCTGATCAAATCGCTTCTCCGTTGCATCCACCTAAAAACCTTGCACTGAGATTGGCAATTGAGATTGATATCTCTCGCAGTTTTCTGGCAAATTTCTTTCGCTGAAATGTCCAGACAAGCTCATTCCATCAGCAAAAACATTTTTTTTTTCCAAATTTCGGTTCAATTTTCCTTTGCTTAATTCATATTGATGTCACGTTTCATATTGCAGAGTTTTATAAATAAAGTGGAGTTTATAAGCTTACGAACTCTCCCATTAAGCTTGTATTTATAACACTGATACTTTTAACAGAAGATCCATGTTCACGGAGATGTAGTGTGATACAGGTGAATTTGAAAATATTACATCATTGACTTGGCTAAAATAAAAGGAACACGGGTATTTAGACGTGGCTTTTATTCAACGCTAGCATCCAAGTAAACACAATGAATTCCTCACGTGCTTTTCTAAATCTCACTAGCCACGTGCTGCATAAACGGTCTGCATAATAGTGAGAGCAAGCAGAATTGCACCGACAACAACTCCGACGATCCTCCATGGAGTGCCCAAATAGATACGTACGAAACTGCGAAGCCAGTTTATTGCTTCGCTTCGAAGCAATTCCAGAAAACGCCTCCAATAATGCCACGGCATTCTGAAAACGAAGACACAACATCCCGCCACACCATTCACCTTCGCTTTGTTCAATCTCTTGCATACTTTTCTGTATCTCGGATCCATTTGTTCTGCCCCAGTTGTGATGCTTTGAAACATCTTCACGAAATGCTCGTCCTTAGCCTCCTTATGCACTTTTATAACTCCTTTGTCTTTAAGCAGTTTGAGGTCATGAACAGAGCAGACCAAACCTTTGAAAAAATAAGCGTAGGAGGTGAATTTGTAGCCGATTCCAGTCACCCCGATTTGCTCCCAAGCAATCAAATTCCTCCATTTTACTTCTGTTGTTTCTTTTATGTGCAGTGTCGGGATTATCAGTTCTCGCTGCCTCTCCTTAAATTCTATTTTAAATTCGAACTTGTCCGTGAATTTCCTGAGTACAGAGGCCACAGTTCCTGGGGTGTCGTTGCCTACATTGTTGCAAATTTGGTGAGGAGCTATCTCGCTTTTAAAGATGAAATACGACTTTTCACTGATAACTCAAATAGGAGTATAGTAGTAATAAGGTTAAATTAATTACTTTAACAACATATTACCTTTAGAATCGTCAGTTTGTGAAGCCGTAATTGTGATTCCAAAAGCCTGGAGCTTTCTAGCGCCGCGCAGCAGTTGTAGTTTATCTTTCCCTGGTTCCACTTCTTTATAGGGATCAGGGGAGCACAAATGGATGAGATGAAGGAAATGATAAACACCTTCTGAAAAGTCATCAGCTTTGCATTTAAAGAGTGACTCGGCAATATTTTCCGGAGAAAGTTTGACCTTACTGCCAACTTGCCGAGAAAGTGCATGCAGAGGGGCAAGTTTTAGTTGCTGAGCATCCTCCAGATGTTCGAGAAGTGTTGAGGACAAAGTTGTGAGGACGAAGAAAGGGATTTGGTTGTCGACCACAGTGAGATCAGTGAGAAGACGCAAGTTCATTTCCTCGTCAACACTTTCCTCATGCTTAGTGAGCCTAATCAGATGCTCTAAGAGAAAGCAGCCATCAAGTAACATCATTCTGGCGAGCTCCTCTTCTCCGATGTCTATTGTCTCCCCGTAGCTCGCTCGAATTTTACTCCCCATATCTTTAATGGCCTTACTGCACCTTTGAACGGTCTCCGGCTCCAACGTCAGCGTTGGAAGGCAAAGAAGATGGTGCGCGTAAAGCCATTTGCTCTCTTCCGTGATTTGGGTGTCTCTTCCGGTGCCCCTATGAATGGGTCCGATGGCCAAAAGCTTAGGCCTGTAAGTGTAGCTTTTGTCTTTGTCTTCGGCTTCTCGAAATTTCTCTGGAGCCCTGCAGATGCTGCATGCCTTTACTTCTTTGTCATGTACGCTTCCCAGCGTGATTGTAATTTCATGGATCCATTGATCTCCATTAGACTCTGACATTAGGCCTTACAGACCACATGATTAAGTTAATTTGTGAAAGAAAAACAGAAAGAATGAGAGAGCGGGCAATTAATTGCAGAGTGTGTGTGTGTGTGTGTGTGTGTGTGATACCTGATGAAACTCAATATCTCTTCACCTAATTGATTTCCGCTTCGCCAAAGTGGCCGGATCTGCCCTTGTGAGCCTCATATCGCCGTTATTTATAACCCGTAACTAACCAGACTCTTGGACTCACATCCCGCCCAGTAAAAAATAAGAGGTAAAAAAATAAGAAACAGAAACAACACTGATAAAATAAAAAGAGGCATGGAATGCATAGAAAATTTATGACTTAGTTATGGATAATGGAACTTGTATAAAATTTGAGCAAAACACGTTATCTTGTTGGTTGCAGTGGCTTTCTGGAAAGTGGAGGGAGAATAGATGAATAGGAAAGTGGTACATAACATCTTAAAAATAGGGGCAACACTTTTTTTTTTTTTTTTGCACTCTTAAAACTCAAGCCAAGACAACAATATTATATAACATCACTTCTCCAATTTTTAAATCCAACCTAATAAAATTTTCTCTGTTCTCTTTTTTCCTTCATTTCCCTCGTACTAAACATAGAGCAAGTGGCTTAGAGAGGTTTCCTTCCCCCCTCAAGCAATCAAAACAAAGGCAATATGTTTTTGTGTTATCTCTCGGTGCAGTAATGAGGGGCATTGCGGTGAATAAACTACAAATTTTAAATTTCGAATTATATTATATTGTTTTAATTTTGTTAATGAATAACTTTCTAAAATACTATTTATTCCTATTTGAAGTTATATATAATTTTTAAATTATTATAACACTAAAAAGTTATAGTTTAAACCTGTAAGTCTAATAAAAAATATTAAATTATTATTGGATTCCAATTTCTTTTTTATAAAGTTAAGCCATATATAGTGAAATACCCTTCTAATCCATGAAGAATGTTAGGTAAAAAAGAGGCAGCGAATACAGGTTTAAATCTCAGAAAACGCACTTGTTAGAATTTAATCTTAATACTCTTAACCTGATAGAGATTAGTCTTAATACCAAAGTGATTTGAAGAGACTCTGATTTACAATAGTAGATTACTCATATCTAGTGGATTAGGTATTGTGAGTTTTACTTAATCTCTATTTTTTTTAAATTTTGTGCTGTGCAATGATCATATGTATAAACAAATGCAAATAAGGATATTCTGTGAATGTCTGAATGATAAACAAATGGGTCCAGAAAGAGAATTTTCTCTTTATGATTTAAAAGTAAAAATCTATATAACCAGAGTTCCTGAGCAGTGGGATATGAATCAGGATAGAGTTTTCCAAAGCGTGCAGGATGCTCTCTCGACTCTCGCTCTCGTCCTCGCCCTCGCCCTCAAAGTTCCCTTCTCTTTCTTTGGTGTTATTTCGGAGTCCAGATCGATTCTCCAGTCTGGTGTGGGCAAGACAACTCGAATTCATTCCAGGTATGCTCGAAATTCTTCATTTTTGAGGTTGAGAGATGACTATGAGCTCTTCTAAAAGTTAAAGAGAACGATCACGTGATGACAGAGAACAATGGAGGAAAGGGATACGGTCAATGGAACGAGATCATGGACGAACAGCCGAAGAACCCCACTGGGCGGGAAAGTGATTCAACACCTAACGTACCATCTCCATCGCCCGCTTTGGAATGGATTGCGGTGAAGCGGCTGAAAGCTTTGTGCAGTATCAAGGAGCCGACGGTGAACGACGGAATAGAGATGGTTGGTGCAGCGAATCTTCTGAAGCGTACGAGATCCTCATGTCGTGAGACTCAGCGCGCCAAGGAACAGGCTGAGAAGGCCGCCATGGTGTTGTCTCAAGCGGAGCATCTTCGCATCAGGGGAGTGGAACTACTCTCTGAGAGCCAAAAGTCGTTTGAGAAACTACTCTAATTTGCTGCAGCTCCCATATGTATGATAACTAAGCGTAGGTTTTAGACCTTCGCTACGCCAAGTTGTCAAAGTGTTTCAATAAGGCTCTGGCCACCTGTAGTTTTTTTTTTTTTTAATTTCCTTTTGTTCTATCTTCTGGTGTGTATGTGTAAGAAGTTTCTCGCTTCTGCTATGAGAATAAGAGGGCTCTATCGGGTTAACCATAGAGAATGGAACCCTGTTATATATCTACATGTGTATGTTGATTTGATCAAGCTAGCTCATTGATCTATGAGGTTGCCGAGTTTGCTGATCTGATTTAATTTGTCAATTCTCTTCTCCAAAACCAAAATTGCTTGCAGTTGGAATTTTTCTCTTTCCCTCCCTTTCCTTCTTTCAAAATATACTCTTAATAGGCACCAAGTGCAAGCTTTAATTTGCGAGGTGTTGCCTTTTTTATTAAGCTTATACTCTCTCTCTCTCTCTATGATCCCTTACAGAGTGTTCTTTTAGAAAGAATTAACGGTGAATACAATTATTCTTATATGTGAATTAGTGACGAGGGGTAAAGATGAGGGGTTTTAACGTTACACTATTTAGTTTAGGAGGGGCAGCAAAGGTAAATATTTTTATATGGACAGTTTCATCCTCATTTTATTTGAGAAAATTTTCAGTTAGCATCCTCTGAACAACCTTAGTTTCCAAAAGCTCTATAAGCTTCTGAAACTTCGTTATATTCCTTTAACCGAAATGGAATTAAATATTATGGGTGGAAAGACAACTATGCCCTCGTGGTTTTTTTGGGGGGTAAAAAAAGATCAACCGCTGGGGTGCTGGTAGTCAGACCCCTTACCTCACGCATAACATTTAATCCTATTCTGGTGAGTCAATTTGATGCATATCGTGAAAAAAATTGCATATGTTTAAATTACTTAAAGTCTTTCCATAATTTTTTTTTTGAAATTTTAAACAAATTGATTTAAAACAAAAATAAAATTAAGTTGCGAGTTTATATAATGGTAGCCTACTCCATGTCTCTTAAGTCTGATGGATTGTTCAGAAAGCAATAACATTGACCGAGTGTAAGCCAAATTAGATAGTGTTAGGTCATAGCATATACGCATACAAATCTTTTAGATAGCGTACGGACTTTCAACATGTAAAGGAGATAATTTCCAATTGTTTTGGCATTTGCCATGATGATAAATAAAAGTTAAGGGCAATCGTTATATCACGTGGAGCTATATCTCTCTAAACCAGTGTCCACATATGATTGATTATATTTTGCATTATTTATCTTACATGTTTACATTGAAAAGATGCATGCAAGTGCAACAGTATGATTAGAACAAGCTATTTCTATATTTATATGATGTTTACTACAATGTTCTTTGAATTATGGGGGTCTACTCGTGTAATTTCTCAAGAAAATTAGCCAAAAGTTTTTTATTAGAAAAATTAATTGTGTGAAGATACATAGAGATCTAAGTTTTTTAGTGTGGGCAACTCCTTTTTAGAGGATGCAACTATTTTATAATTGTACATAAATATCTTTAATTTTATAAATTAAAAATAAATAACATATAACTTTAAAAAAAAAACTGGCATCCTCTGAAAATAGCTTGCGTGTTGGTTTTAAAACAAATTTCAAATACTTCTACAAAATTATTTTTTTGAATAAGAGACTTTAGACAAATTTCTCATATCTGTCATGTTTATTGGGGATGGATATTTAAAAATGAAAGATATAAATGTATAGAAATGTCACTAACAAGTAGCTAGTTTTTTTTTTAATCACAATACACAAAATTAACCAAGAGCACATTTCGTGATCAATAGCAATCTGGACCAATCTGGCTGATTTTGTATAACTCCAAATCGAATTTAAATGGGTTAATATAATATTTGGTTTCTTGAGTTTGTTTTTATTTTAGTTTTGATTTCTCAAGTTCTAAATTATGGGTTTTGTTCCTTCAAGATAGTCCAATTATCAAAAAATTAATTGTGTGAAGATATATAAAGGTCTAGATTTTCTATTGACGCACAACTCATTTTCAGATGATGCAACTATTTTATAATTTTACATAAATGTCTTTCATTTTATAAATTAAAAATAAATAACATATAACTTTAAAAAAAAACTGGCATCCTCTAAAAATAGTTTACGTGTTGGTTTTAAAACAAATTTCAGATACTTTTACAAAATTAGTTTTTTTAATAAGAGACTTTAGACAAATTTCTCATATCTATCATGTTTATTGGGGATGGATATTTAAAAATGAAAGATATAAATGTATAGAAATGTCACTAACAAGTAGCTAGTTTTTTCTTTTAATCACAATACACACAATTAACCAAGAGCACATTTCGCGATCAATAGCAATCTGGACCTATCTGGCTGATTTTGTATGACTCCAAATCGAATTTAAATGGGTTAATATAATCTTTGGTTTCTTGAGTTTGTTTTTATTTTAGTTTTGATTTCTCAAGTTCTAAATTATGGGTTTTGTTCCTTCAAGATAGTCCAATTATCATAAAAATTAATTGTGTGAGGATATATAAAGGTCTAGATTTTCTAGTGATGCACAACTCATTTTTAGATGATGCAACAATTTTATAATTGTACATAAATGTCTTTCATTTTATAAATTAAAAATAAATAACATATAACTTTAAAAAAACTGGCTTCCTCTAAAAATAGCTTCATGTTGGTTTTAAAACAAATTTCAGATACTTTTACAAAATTAGTTTTTTTAATAGGAGACTTTAGAAAAATTTCTCATATCTATCGTGTTTATTGGGGATGAATATTTAAAAATGAAAGATATAAATGCGTAGAAATCTTATCGACAAGTAGCTAGCTTTTTCTTTCAATCACAATACACAATTTACTAGGAGCACATTTCATGATCAATAGCAATCTAGACCATTCGGCTCATTTTGTACGATTCCAAATCGAATTTAAATGGGTTAATATAATCTTTGGCTTCTTGAGTTTGTTTTTATTTTGATTTTGATCTCTCAAGTTCTAAATCATGGGTTTTGTTCCTTCAAAATAGTCCAATTATCATAAAAGTTAATTGATTGAAGATGCATAAAGATCTAAGTTTTTCAGAGATGCACAATTCATTTTCAAATGATGCAACATTTTATAAGTGTATATAAATGTCTTTCATTTTATAAATTAAAATAAATAACATATAACCTAAAAAAACTGGCATCCTCTAAAAATAGCTTGCCAATTGGTTTTAAAACAAATTTCAGATACTTTTACAAAATTAGTTTTTTTAATCAGAGACTTTAGACAAGTTTCTCATATCTGTCATGTTTACTGGGGATGGATATTTAAAAATGAAAGATATAAATGCACAGAAATGTTACCGACAAGTAACTAGTTTTTTCTTTCAATCCTAATGCACAATTAACTGGAAGCACATTTCATGATCAATCACAATTTGAATCATTCAGCCTATTTTGAATGATTCAGGTTGAATTTAAATGAGTTAATATAATTTTTGGTTTCTTAAGTTTGTTTTTATTTTACTTTTAGTAGCTCAAGTTTTAAATCATAAGTTTTGTTCTTTCAAAATAGTCTAAATTTTTATTAAATTATAAGACCTATGTTTTATATGATAAGAAATTTGAGGGATTATAACAAAAATAAAAATAAATTTAAAAAACTAAAATTATATTAACAGTACTGATCAAGGAGCAATTAAACACGGATGTTGGCGGATGTTGGCGGCCCTGATGAGTGATGACCATGTCCTAAAATTGATTATTCTAAATATTTGTTGCTTTCTTTATGTACGTCTATTAAATTTTAGCACATGGTTATCAGGCCCATCACCAATGCATATTGATAGTATAGTGTGAAAGAAAGGAAAAAACTAGCCACTTGTCGCATTCATATCTTTCTCTCTTAAATATCAGCCTGTCACTGGCATGACAGCTATGAAAAATTTTACAAAAATTCTTAATTAAAAAAATTAATGTTATCCTGTAAATGTAATGGATGCAATTTTTTTTAATAGTAACATGCAACTTATTTTTAATTATATGCAAAATGAGAGATATTTATATACAACTAAAAAGAGGCTTGCATTATTTGAAGATGAATTGCTTGCGGGTAAAAAACCCTGGGTCCTTAATTAAGTATTGTTAGGCAATTAAATTTTCTAATGAAAAACTTCTCACTATTTTTCACAGAAAAGAATTATGCAAGTGCGCCCCGTATTTCATGCCACCGCCAGTTGTAGCGAAGGGCCTGGACCACCAGTTGTAGCGAAGGGCCTGGACCACCAGTTGGTTGTCCCAGATAATACTGGATATTGATGAGTCCACAGGGTGCATATCGTGAAAAAAAAAAAAATTGCATATGCTGCTCTCCTTTTTTAAGTAATTTAAATTAAAATAACTAATTTAAATTACTTAAAGTTTTTCCAAGAATTTACGTTTTAAAATTTTAATTAAAATTGATTTAACACAAAAATAATATCATAACTAACCAAAGTAGGTCCTTTGTCATGTACTCCTCCTATTCTTAATATAGGATTTAATTGAAAAGTTAACATTAGTCATATATATATAACTTATTTATATATTTATCAATTTTTTAAAATTAACCTTATTAATATCCTCCTAAGAATAATTAAGTAGGAGAGGGAAGAACAGAATTAAAAAAATATTTAAAATGTTTTAAAAAAATATATCATACTAATTAATTTAATTAAACTTTTAATTTACTTAAATTAATTAATTAGATTTTAAATTAACAAGAAGAATACTTTCCTTTGGGCGACGGGATGTGAAAAGTAACTTTGTGACCACGCTGTCCTCATAGGGATGACGTCATTTAGGTGACATAGGCATTCCCCACAACGCAAATACTAATGTAAATATGCAAACAAAAATGATAAAAAATACCTTTTAAATTTTAAAAGGATAAATTGATTATATTGACTACTCTTGTAATAATTTTGACATGTCAAAATCATCTATCTATCATTTTAAAATTTAAAAAATATTTATGCAGTGGGAACTTTTATGCGTTGATCCCAAAATTCATTCTTGTGTTAACTAGAATTTGGGATGACTTACATTAATTAAAAATGTTTATCAAAACTTAACATAAACGCTATGAAATTCACAACTTCTTGATGTTGTAATTGCCGTTCACAGAGTTGGAGCCTTTTATTATCTTGTTAAGGAATATTGACTAAGTTGCGAGTTTATATTACATTACCCCTCTCTGTGTCCCAAAATTTGGATGGATTTTTCTTGAAGCAGTAACATTGAGCGACTGTAAGCCAAATTAATGGGTGTTATAATTCATAGAATTTTGGTATTTGCTGCGGCAATAACAAAAATTAAGGGCAATCGACACATCATGTTGAGCTGTATCTCTCAGAATCAATCATGTTGAGCTGGTCCACACATGATCAATTATATATTGTACATGTTTACAATGTTCTTTCTATATTTATATGTTGTTTATTACAGTGTTCTTTGAATTATGGGACCTATCCTTGTAATTTCTCAGGAAAATTAGCCAAAAGTTTTTTATTAGAAAACTTAATTGTGTAAAGATGCATAAAGACCTAGGTTTTTCAGCGGTGGGCGTGCAACTGTTTTTTGGATTGTATGCAAATGTCTTTTGTTTTAGAAATTGAAAATAAATTGTATTATAACTTAAAAAGAATTGGATCCTCTAAAAGTAGCTTGCGTGTGGGTTTAAAAACAAATTTCAAATACTTTTACAGAATTAGTTTTTTTTTAAATAAGAGACTTCATTAATCAAATTTCTCAATATTTAAAAGTGAAAGACATAAATGCACTGAAATGTCACAAACAAGTGGCTAGTTTTTCCTTTTTATCACAATAACACAATCAAATATAGTTGTTGACGGAACGGATAACCATGTGCTAAAATTAATTATGGAACCCCAAAAAATTTAATTATTTATAGTCCTTTGAATAGACAATCAAAAAAATTTAAAAAGAAATACTTATATTATTCTCAATGTAAGATCTAATTAGCTAATTTGAGTGAATTAAGGATGTTAGTTAAATTAGTTAATATGATTTTTTAAAAACACCCTAAACGTCTTCCTTAATTTTTTCCTTTCTTTTCTATTTTATCATGGTTAAAGAAATATTAATAGAATTAATCTGAAAAAAATTAATAAACATATCAAATGAGTCTTATATATGGGACCAATATCACATTTCCAGTTCCTTCTTATCCTGTATTAATTAAGGATTACAAAAAAAAAACCACCCCACTCCTTCATCAATTATATACCCACCCACACAACGAACTTGCCATCCTCCTCTTATATTTCCTTAACTGTGTAGGGCTGAGCTCATGGAGCTGACATCATTTAGGGGATGGATGCTTAAAAATGAAGGACATAAATGCATAGAAATGTCAACAACAAGTAGTTAGTTTTTTTTTTCAATCACAATATACAATTAAAGGGGAGCACATTTCATACTCAATCGCAATTTTAACTATCCAGCAATTTTGAATGATTCAAATTGAATTTAAATAGGTTAATATAATTTTTGGTTTCTTAAATTTATTTTTATTTTGGTTTTAATCCCTCAAGTTCTAAATCACAAGTTTTGTTCCCTTACAATAGTATAAATTTTCATTGGATTATATGATAATTTTTTTAAATAAAAAAATTTGAGGGGCCAAAATCAAAATAAGGACAAATTTGAAGGACTTAAAATTGTATTAACCTAATTTAAATTTTTTATATATTTTAATTAGTTTTTTGTTTTGATAGATGCAAAATTTAAAATAAATGTAATCTTATAACTAATACTTCTTTAAAAAATAAATTTATCGTTAAAAAAAATTATATATTAAAAATTTTAAATTTTGAGTACTTTAAATTGCATCCTGCCAAAACCACGCCCTCAATCTGTTTTTGGTTTCTTGAAAACGTGGGCTTTTTTTTTTTTAAAAAAAAGATTATTTGATATGAAAAATGGAACATACAATACTCATTTTCCCCCCCAAAATGAAGGCTCCTGCTCCATGATCCCTTGCTTAAAGACATCAATATTGTTTTTATTGAATGTACAGTAGTTTTCGAATTACAGCGGGCGTGTGATATATTGGTAAGGAGTTTGTAGGGGCGATATTCGAGGAGGATGGTATTTTTTTTTGGGGGGGGGGGGGAGGGTGATAAATATGTGATGGAATATGGGTGGCAAAGTTGGTATTTAGCTTCCCCGACGGGCAGCAACAAAGGGGTGGAGCACAGGGGCAGAACAAGTGGGTGAGGCTAATGAAGGGAGAGGACTCAAATTCAACCATTTGAGCTGGAAAGGTGAGAAAACGGGTGTGGCTGATGGCGAAGGGTTGCGTGCATCACAAGTGTGGTCTTTGATTTTTGGGGCATCTGGGACCGTCGCTTTCAGATCAGCCTCAGTTTCTGGGACCGTAGCTTCTTCCATTTTCACTTTCCAACTTCACGCCCCCCCCCCCCCACATTCTTCCCGCTTCATCGTTCCTCTCCCAATTTATTTTCTTCACGTAAAGGGGGAAAAAAAAAAAGGGATGGAAAGAAAGCACTTTCATTGGTTGATTTTGGACGTGATTCGCGTTCTTGATCCGCAAATAATGTGAACACCTTGAACCTGAGGGAAGCCCTTTGGCGTTAGAAAAGGCCACTCGCCCCCTAATTTACAGACGCGTGAAGTTGGGTGCCTTTATATAAACCCGCAACTTAATTAATATTCCCTCACAACATAATAATAATACTAACATTGTGAACAACAATTATAATATCAACAAGTTGTGAATTTCATAGCGTTTATTTTAAGTTTTGATATCCATTTTTAATTAATAAAGGTCATTTCAAATTCTATTTAAACATACAAATGAATTTTAGGATCAACACATAAAAGTTCCTATTGCTTAAATATTTATTTTTCCATGGTCGGGCCCTTATATCCTTCATTTGCATAATTGCGGTAAAGTATGGCTATGTCACCTAAATGAGTTCAACTGCACGAAGAAAGTGTGGTCAAAATTACTTACACAGCCCCCCTCCCAAATTATGATATTATATTATTGTTAGATAATTTAAGCCAAATATTTTGATTTAAATTATTTAAAAAGCGTAGCAACATATGCAGTTTTTTTTTTGTCAGCAATTTTTTCCCCTCGATATGCACCAGATTGACTAATCAATATCCAGTATTATCTGAACCAAACGGCGGTTTGAACACTTTGCTGCTATACGCGAATATAATAATGAAATACTACCTCCACTCTCTAATATAAGTAATTCAGCGGACTAATTTGAGAAAATTAAAAAATTACTTAATTATAATGTATCAGTTAAATATAATATTAAAAAATATTTATATATTATTAGATTATTATAAGCAATATAAATTAATTTGTAAAAAATAATAAATATAGTTTTTAAAGCAATTTATTTCACTTTTTTTAATTTTTCTAAATTAATCAATTAGATATTATAATTTAAGAATAACTATCAAGTTTTAATATAAGAATAACAACCTTTTTTTCAAGAGAATGACGAAGAGCCTTCATATATTAACAACTCAATCGTAGGGAAAAAAACTGAAACTAAATATCAAGTATGCAATTTTGCTTGGAAAATAAAAAAGAATAACACATATACCATACAAAATAGCATCTATGCTTTCAATTATTAACAATTAGAACTTAAAGATTAACAACTAATTTTAGTAAAATCAAGTTCAAAATTTGCTAATAGGACGATGTATAAAAAAAAAAACAAATATGCCATAAGAAATAACAACTTTTGCTCTCAAATATTGACAGTTACAAGTTAGAAGGTAACAATTACTTTTCACAAAATTAATTCAAGATTTGAGTGATTGAGTCGGTGATTATTTGCGAATAACCAACAACCATATAGCCATCATATAATACTTCTCAAAATCAAAGTTCTTAATCACTGAAGAAATAATATCACTATTTTTGTTCAATAAGATACTAAGGTGAATGGTTAATTCATTCCATACTAAAAAAAAAAAAATCACACAAATCTTTTGATAACACAGGTTCCTATTTTTCAATAATATCTCATGACTAAGACAATTGGTTGAATCCCGAGAAATTGACTATAAGTTACAAGTTAACAACTACTTTTTTACAAAATTAATTACAAGGTTTAAGAAAGAATGAATGTAAATTTCAATTAAGAGGCGAAGAGATAATCTTCGTTTTTTAACACAAACTTTGATGTTATTTATAGGACGACACATAAAACAGTCAAATAATTGCATTCTTGAAAAAAAAAAAATGAAAGACAGATGACATATGTAACTCTTGATAAAAATATAGTAATAATTGATAATTAAATAATTCAAGATAAATAAAACATTCAAATTATTGGCCAAATTTATTAACTCTTATATTCTATCTTTATCACAATTTTATAATCCCACTTTTCCAGTTACATCCTGAAAGGAAAGTAAAGGTTCCTGTAAGAACCAACTAAAAAGTATCTACAATAGAGTCATAGGCATCTAGTAGTTTTTTTTTTTTTTTGGGCTCAATATCACCTCAAATTAAAAGTGATAAAAACAAAAGAATAATGTCACCTTAATGGTTAAAAAACTAATATTATCAGCTTAAAAACTAATATTTACTGTTAATAGCTTATAACAGTCAAAGCAACATTATTTCTTTTTTAAATATTTTTAAAGTAATATTGAATCAAGAAAAACTTTCAAATATTTATAGCCACTCTACAGATAATAAGTGAAAAACTGAAAGCCTGAAACTTGTTATCATTTTATGTTATCATTATAAGTTCATCAATTGTTATGAGCCTTTATTAGAATTGTATTGCAATTCTCCCGTTCTACATCCAGCCACGCAACAAGCTGCCATGCTCCTCTTATATTTCATAATATTTAGGCAATAAGGACTCTTATAAATCAATGGTACAGGCACCTGACGCCGGACATATTTTTTACTGCTGGTGGCGAAAAACAAAAGACGTACATATCTTTCATGGTATTAAAAAATACATATCTTTTAGACGTAAGATGGACTTGGTCCCATGCTTCAGATATTAATATCCACCGTATTTTCACTGTCTCACATTGGGTATAGCTCATGGGTATTGTGAGGTCCACTCCAATCCAATACTTCTGGATTGTGTACTGTGAGGTAAAAAACTGCTTCCTGCGCGTCCCTATCACAAGACCTTAAGACCTTATGATAGTTTTGAGAAGTCTTAAATATTATATTTATCCATATTTAATAAAGATAATAAAAAATAAAAATTAATATGATGTCAAAATTTAGTATAACTAACGAGGGTGGTATTAAAAATTACCTGAATTTTAAGACAAATTCAATGCATTTAACAGTTTTTATTGGTATGCATAATAAAAATCAGAGCGAGTACTTGAGTTTTAATGGTCAAAATTAATTTATTAATAACTCCTAAAAGTCTAGTTTCATTAATAACTCTCCAAAAATATTTAATAAGGAGTTATCAAACTCTTCCATGCTTACTTCAAATTTTGTCCTCAAGATTTTAAATTGCAAAACAACTAAAGAAAATCATAGATTGGAAGCAATTCAAACTTTCAAGAATTTGATCCCCAAAGAAATCTTTTCCACCTTCCATTCAAACTTTCAAGAAAGGATAATGTAATGAAAATGACAAATAGACGAATACTGTAATGAGTATTTAAGCATTTCAATGAAAACACGAGAAAAATAAAAGGAAAATCTCAAAAAATGATAATTAAATTCTAAAATTCTAAATTAGTATTGGTTACTACATTCATGAAGAAAATAACTACACTCGAAAAGCAAATAACAATATATTTCTGTAGTAATTCTTGAATTGGAATTTTAAAATTTAACAGTCATTTTCTTTTTGAAATTTTTCCAAAAATAAAAGAGTTCTTTATCTTTCTTTTCTTCTTCTATTTTTCTTTTCTTTTTTATTATTTACGCAGCTTCACAAAGTATTGACAATTTTTTTTCAATTCTTTCACACTTTTATTAAATGGTATTACTTAGCACTTACTAAAGTGATAAATAGAAAAGAAAAAAATTGCATCAACTCAAACAAATAAATGCTGGATGTTGATGAGTCAATTTGATGCATATCGTGAAAAAAATTGCATATGTTTCTCTCCTTTTTTAAGTAATTTAAATTAAAATAATTAGTTCAAATTACTTAAAGTCTTTCCATGAATTTATTTTTTTTGAAATTTTAAATAAAATTGATTTAAAACAAAAATAATACTACCTCCAGTTCTAAATATAAGAGCTAGTTAACTAATTTGAGAAAATTAAGAAAATAAGTTAAGTCAATTATTTGTAATAAATAGATGTTATCTTTTCTAAAATATTTTTCCTGATCAAGTATATTGGCTAAAACTACCATTATTAGAAAGACTACCTTGAAAAAAATGCACAAATATGAGAGACAAAAGAGATTAGGATCTTATATTTAAGACCAAAATAAAATTCAAACAGGGTCTTATATTAAGTATCATAGATAGTATCATAATAATCAAAGTAGATCCTTTATCAAATATTTTATTTTTTGGGAGAGGGATCTGAAAGCAATTTGGGAGAATTATAATCAAGTCCCAAAGAAAAAAATAATTACTAACATGTCTCTATAACAATTTAAACAGCCTGTAATAATAAGTTATGGAATAGGTAATGACAACTTCTTGGACTTATTTTATAATATTTTTTTTTTGGACCTCATTTGTACTTCACCCACGTAGTTTGCGATCACGCTGTTCTCGTGGAGATGACGTCGTTTAAGTGACGTAGGCATATTTTACAATAATAGCATAAAAAAATAACAAAAAATACATATTAAATTTTAAAATAATAAATTAGTGATTTTGACAGATACTGACTTGTCGTAACCATTATAAGAGTGGTCAAAATCATTACAAGAATAATCAATATGACCTATATATTTTTTTTTTGAAATTCAATAGATATTTTTCTATTATTTTTTAATAATGTGATGTGGGATATGGGGGGCAAAAATAAATATTAAAGCCGTGGGAACTTTTAGGTATCGATCTGCAAATTCATTCGCATGTTAGAATTTGGAATGACATAGCACTCTAATGCTTATTATTTGTCACTTATACGAGTTTCTTACACATTAAAAAGAGCATTAAATAAACCAGATATTCCACTTTTGGTCTTATTTAAGAGATGGATATCGGAAAGATACTACCTGAGTTAATTTTTTTTTATTATAATCAATAGGGGCAAAATTAAAAATGAAGTATTAAAAAGAGTACAAGTGATTAATAAAAAAAGATCAAAATTTCCTGCCAGACAAATAATAATGATCTGAATGATATATGAATTAAAAATGTATAGTGAAACTTAAGATAAAGGCTATGAAATTCACAACTTGTTGATATTGTAACTGTCATTCACAAAGTCGGAGCTTTTATTATGTTGTTGAGGAATAATAATTAAGTTGCGAGTTTATATGATAATACCATACTCCATGTCTCTAAAGTCGGATGGATTGTTCTGAAAGCAATAACATTGAGCGAGTGTGAGCCAAATTAGATGGTGTTAGGTCATAGTATATATGTATATAAATCTTTTAGACAGAGCATGGGCTTTCAACATGTAAAGGAGATAATTTCCAATTGTTTTGGTATTTGCCATGAGAATAAAGGTTAAGGGCAATCGTTGTATCATGTTGAGCTATATCCCTCAAAGCCAGTGTCCACATATGATCAATTATATTTTGCATTATTTATCTTACATGTTTATATTGAGAAGATGCATGCAAGTGCAACAGTATGATTAGCACAAGCTATTTCTATATTTATATGATGTTTATTACAATGTTCTTTGAATTATGGGTCGATCCGTGTAATCTCTCGAGAAAATTAGCCAAAAGTTTTTTATTAGAAAAATTAATTGTGTGAAGATACATAAAGATGTATGTTTGAATAGCATCTTGATTGGGATTTGAATATGTTAAATTAAATGAAATTTCAATTGGAAGTTCAAATGAAAAAATTAACTATTAATTTTGAATTTGAATAATATCTTAATTGGGATTTGAACATATTAAATTAAGTAGGGAGCATAATAATTAAATGACATGTTAAGCAGAGACTTAAATGGAGAAATGAATAATTAATTTCAAATTTTTATATTTTTTTTCTAAATTCTGCATCTTTAATTTAAATCCCATTTGAATAAATTAAAAAAATCATATTCCTATAAGAAGTGAATCTTGAGCCATCTTAAATAATAAAATTTTTACGTGTTGATCCCAAATTTCATTCGTGTGTTAACGAGAATTTGGGATGACCTATATTAATTAAAAATGTGTATCCAAACTTAAAATAAACGCTATGAAATTCACAGCTTGTTGATGTTGTAATTGCCGTTCATAGAGTTGGAGCCTTTTATTATCTTGTTAAAGAATATTGACAAAGTTGTGAGTTTATATTACATCACCCCACTCAGTGTCCAGGGTGTGTTTGGTATGAGGGATTTGGAGGAAAGAGGAGAGAGGGGGAAGGATTTTAATCATTTTCTCTTGTTTGGTAACACACAAATTTTAGGAGTAGAGGAAAAATTTTAAAATTTTTTCCTTCTCCTCCCCTCTCAAACCCCCTTTCAAAATTGGGAGAATTTGGAGAAAAAAGACAATATTTTGTTATGTTGTGACTATTATGCCTATATTTATTTTCAATATCTCTATACTATCCTAAATCCTTTTCTTTTTATCTCCAGACGTTGCTCTCTCCTTTGCATGAGCAAATATTTTATTTAAAGATGGGATACAGTATAAGTTGTAGCTAAACATTACTTCAGCCTTCTTTTTAATAATATTTCACGCTTTAGAGTATATTAGAATTTTGGTATAAGTATTGTTTAATATATTAAATGTTATTTACAATTCTATTTTATTAAACATTCTATAAAATTTGAAAAAATAATCTTAAATAAAATGAGGACAAATTGTCCATGTTGAAATATTTTTCCCTCCCCTCTCCTCATGAATCAAATAAGGTAATATTAAAACTCCTTCCCTCCCTTTCCTTTTTATAAATCTAAACAAGGAAATATTAAAATCCTTCCTCTCTCCTCTCGTTCTTTTCCCTCCATTAAAATCCCTTCCCTCTCCTTTCTCTCATTGAGCCAAACAAACCCTAAATTTGGATGGATTTTTCTCGAAGCAATAACATTGAGTGAGTGTAAGCCAAAATAATAGGTATTAATTCATAGGATGTATATAAAACTTTCAGATAGCATATAAAATTTCAACATGTAAAGGAGATAATTTCCAATTATTTTGGTATTTGCCACTACAATAAACAAAAATTAAGGGCAATCGACACATCATGTTGAGCTGTATCTCTCAGAATCAGCGTCCACACATGATCAGTTATATATATATTGCATAATTTATCTTACATGTTTACGTTGAGAAGATGCGTGCAAGTGCAACAGTAGGATTAGTACAAGCTATTTCTATATTCATATGTTGTTTATTACAATAATGTTCTTGGGATTATGGGGCCTATCCGTGTAATCTCTCAGGAAAATTAGCCAAAAGTTTTTTATTAAAAAAATTAATTGTGTGAAGATACATAAAGACCTAGGTTTTTCAGTGGTGCGCGTGCAACTCTAATTAAAAAATTTAATTTTATGCTGTAAATATCCGCCGGTCACATGTGAGAAATTTGTCAAAAAAATTCTAATTAAAAAATTTAATTTTATGCTGTAAATATAGTGGGTGCAATTTTTTTATAGTCGTACACCACTTATTTTTAAGTATATGTAAAAGCGGAACACATTTATATATAACTAGAAAATTCTCTGAAAAAGAATTGCACGCAGCTAAAAAACGGAGGTCCATAAGTATCGTTACGCAATTAAATTTTCTAATGAAAAACTCTCGATTAATTTTCACAAAAGAATTATGCCAGTACGCCCCACATTTCATGCCACCTTCTAATCTGGCTTATACCTATTCGATGTTTATTACTTCAATAATGGTCCTCCCTAATTTACAGACGCGTGAAGTTGGGTACCTTTATATAAACCCGCAACTTCATTAATATTCCTTCACAGCATAATAATAGTACTAACACTGTGAACAACAATTACAATGTCAACAAGTTGTGAATTTCATAACGTTTATCTCTTTGGATCAACACATAAAAGTTCCTATTGCTTAAATATTTATTTTTCCATGGTCGGGCCCTTATATCCTTCATTTGCATAATTGCGGTAAAGTATGGCTAGGTCACCTAAATGAGTTCATCTGCACGAAGAAAGTGTGGTCAAAATTACTTACACAGCGCCCCCTCCCAAAATATATTATAGGACAAAGGACCTGCTTTGATAATTATGGTATTACTTTATTTTTAAATAATTTAAGTTAATTATTTTGATTTAAATTATTTAAAAAGGTTAGCAACATATGCATTTTTTTTTTGTGAGCAATTTTTTCCCCTCCATATGCACCAAATTGACTCATCCATATCCAGTATTATCTGAACCAAACGGTGATTTGAACACTTTGCTGCTATACGCGAATGTAATAATGAAATACTACCTCCACTCTCTAATATACGTAATCAGTTGACTAATTTGAGAAAATTAAAAAATTACTTAATTATAGTGTATCAGTTAAATATAATATTAAAAAAATATTTATATATATTATTACATTACATATCAGTTTATAAGCAATATAAATTAATTTGTACAAAAATAATAAACATAGTTTTTAAAGCAATTTATTTCACTTTTTTAATTTTTCTAAATTAATCAATTAGATATTATAATTTAAGAATAAGTATCATGTTTTAAGATAAGAATAACAACTTTTTTTCAAGAGAATGACGAAGAGACTTCATAAATTAACAACTCAATCGTAGGAAAAAAAAAACTGAAACTAAATATCAAGTATGCAATTTTGGTTGGAAAATAAAAAAGAATAACACATATACCATACAAAATAGCAGCTATGCTTTCAATTATTAACAATTAGAACTTAAAGATTAACAACTAATTTTAGTAAAATCAAATTCAAAATTTGTTAATAGGACGATGTATTAAAAAAAACAAATATGCCATAAGAAATAACAACTTTTGCTTTCGAATATTGACAGTTACAAGTTAGAAATTAACAATTACTTTTCACAAAATTAATTCAAGATTTGAGTGATTGAGTCGGTGATTATTTGCGAATAACCAACAACCATATAGCCATCATATAATACTTCTCAAAATCAAAGTTCTTCATCAGTGAAGAAATAATATCACTATTTTTGTTCAATAAAATACTAAAGTGAATGATTAACTCATTCCATACTAAAAAAATATTATACAAATCTTTTGATAACACAGGTTCCTATTTTTCAATAATATCTGATGTCTAAGACAATTGGTTGAATCCTGAGAAATTGACTATAAGTTACAAATTAACAACTATTTTTACAAAATTAATTACAAGGTTTAAGAAAGAATGAATGTAAATTTCAATTAAGAGACGCAGAGATAATCTTCGTTTTTTCAACACAAAAACTTTGATTTTATCTATAAGACGACAAATAAAAATAGTCAAATAATTGCATTCTTAAAAAAAAAAAAAAGACAGATGACATATGTAACTCTTGATAAAAATATAGTAATAATTGATAATTAAATAATTCAAGATAAATAAAACATTCAATTATTGGCCAAATTTATTGACTCTTAGATTTTATCTTTATTAAAATTTTATAAGCCCACTTTTCCAATGACATCCCTTAGAGAAAAGTTGAGGCTCCTGTAAGAACCAACCAAAAAGCATCTACAATAGAGTTATAGGCATTTAATAGTTCTTTTTTTTTTTTGGCTTAATATCACCTCTAATTAAAAGTGATAAAAACAAAAGAGTAATGTCACCTTAATGGTTAAAAAACTAATATTATATGCTTAAAAACTAGTATTGACTGTTAATAGTTTATAACAGTCAAAGCAACATTATTTCTTTTTTTAATATTTTTAGAGTTATATTGAATCAAGATAAACTTTCAAATACTTATAGCCACTCCACAAATATTTAGATTTTCGGGCAACAAAGAACCATTAACCTTTTAAATTTATTTTCCTCAATCATTTCGCTTTTAAGAATATGTAGTCAATTTTTCCACAAACAATATAAAAGATGGACGTTGTGATATTATTTTGGGTATCGCAATTTAATTTGGGCCTTATAAATCTGTTACATTACATAAGAATCATGTATTGGGCTTCAAAAATTGACCAGGCCATTGCAGATTTGCTGGGTTTTGCCCATTAAATATTTCAGAACAAACGCATGAATTTTTTTATGGGGAGAAAAGTGGCACGACACTTGATGAGCCACTTATGTACCTTTAATAATATGGGGGGAAAATATAATGCAGGAATAACAATCAAGTTTTGGGACAAGAATAAGTAAATAACAACCGTTTTTTCTTTTTAAAGAACGATAAATAGACTTCATAAATTAACAACTCAATCGTTTGGGGGGGGGGGAATATAAATAACAAGTATACCATTTGGCTTAAGAAAAGAATAATAAGAAGTATATCATAAAAAATAACAGCTTTGCTTTCAATTATTAACAATTAAAAATTAGAAATTTAAAACTAATTTTCACGATATCAAATTCAAAATATGTGAAACAAAACCTAGGACGAAATAACGAATATGCCAGTGTATATAAAAAAAATATATGCCATAATAAATAGGGAGAATTAATTTGCCAATCGTTATAGTTTCACCCAATTTTAAATTAGGTCATTGCAGTTTTTTTCCTTTTTATCCAATCCTTATTGTTTACACTGTTATTAATGTTAATCCTTCTGTGCTTCTGCTGTTAGTTTCAATTGACTAGGGATGATATGGCATTTGACTAAAATCTGAGTAAGCATATCCTGGGGGGAAAAAAAAAACTGAGGAAGTAACCATCTTCCTCCTCCACTGAGTGCCTCTCCCCACTCTGGCGAACACTTTGATCTCACTTTCACAGTTTATACTCTCTCTCCCTCTCCCTCCGCTATCACCCCCTATATCTTCTCTTGCATATGCTTTCTACTTTTTCTTTCTTTATCTCTTGTTGTATCTCTTCGATGGCAGCAATGCTTCAAGGTTGCCACACCTCAGCCGGCTCGACAAGCAAGCTGCTAATCCCATCTCTGTCAATGTTGCCAACAACAAAAATGATGACCTTTTGCTCCAGAAGTTGCTATTGCTTCCCCTTTCATGGTACCACCATAACGACGCCGTCGCCGACTCTATCCCCCTTCTCTCTGACGCAAAGCTTCGTTTAAATCTGAACGAGTATGACTGCTTCCGGAGGAAATCACGACTGCCACTGAATCAATTGTCCTCCATATTCACGTGGTTCTTACTTAGCGATCGCTCTTTGTTGCAAGGAGTGATCTTCGACACTAGAGAATGAGCCACTAGCGATGGAGCTTGGACTGGGGTCCATAACAATCTATGCAAAATCATGTTGTCCATCCATCTGAGACATAGCGAAACTTAATTATACGAGAGGAGATACGATGATGGTGGAGGAAGAGAACATGAACAGTGAAACTGAGATAATAGCGTGCGTTGGAGAAGACTTAGTGGAGGAGGGAGACATAGAAGCTTAGAGAGGAAGAAGATGGTTGCTTAATCAGATGCCGCATCACCCCCAGTCAACTGAGACTAACGGCAGAAGCAAGTTTAACAAACAGAAGTATTGACGCTAATAACAGTGTAAACAATAAGGATTAAATAAAAAGAAAAAAAATTACAGGGACCTAATTTAAAATTGAGTGAAACTATAAGGATTGGCAAATTAGTTTTCCCTAATAAATAACAATAATTTTGCTTCCAAATATTGACCGTTCATTAGAAGTTAGAAATTAACAATTGCCTCTCACAAAATTAATTAAAGATTCGGGTCTATTATAATAAACTAATGGGAGTTAAGCTCAACGGACGGAGGTAGTTCCTTATAACATGATGAACTAAGGTTCAAAACTGTGCTAAGAAAATAATGCAAAAATACTTGTGAAGTTTCTAACTGCCATGATATTTTGCATAATTTTAAATTTAAAAACTTCGTATGTATTCTTGCATTTAAGAAAAGCTTATAATGTATGGTGCTCCTCATGCAATACTTGATGAATGGGTTTGCATCTTAACTCTTTTATGTATAGAATGGCAAATAGAAAAAGTCAAATAATTGCATTCTAAAATGATACAGATCACATATGTAACTCTTGATGAAAATATAGTAATAATTGATAAATAAATAATTCAAGATAAATAAAAACATTCAAATTATTGGCCGACTATTTAACACAAACATATTGGAAGGAAAATGCAAGTGCGTAGGTTGGGAGTTCAGAGAGGTAATTTAGTGCCATTGTTGTGGCTGTGAAGGTGCTTTTCCTTTTCTTGGTGCGTCATGAAGGAAGTGACCGGAACAGACCTGCCGATTCCCATCGGAGTCTTAAACACTATCTCATCCGGATTCTTCTCGTCAATGCTCATCTTGCCGATCAGAACCCACTCATCTCACTAATTAGAACCCACACGAATATTAATAAAATTAATTTGAAAAAAATTAATAAATATGTAAAATAAGTCTTATATATAAAACTAATATCACCTCCCCAATTACATTCTATTTTATATTAAGATTGTATGAGTACTCCTTCATCAATTATATATCCACCCACACAAGGAACTTGCCATCCTCCTCCCATGTTTCATTAAAAATGTTTTTTAAAAGTATTTTTCCACCTTGCCAGACTCCCGAAAGGATGAGAGTGAAGGGGCATCTTTGTGCTTTGACCCCTCTTCGGCTCTTCCTTCCTTGTTAAGCTCAGTGTTTAAAAAATAATAATAATAAGTAATTTTAAGCATAAATAGATAAAAAGATAATACTGCTTCAGTTTTAAATATAAGATTTGAATTTATTTTTGGGGAAATTGCAAATAAAGACCCTCCAATATATAAAATAGCTATTAGGGACCCTGAATTTGGAAAATAGCTTCAAAGGACCTGGTCCCAAATTGCAAATATGAAATGATGGTAGAATGTCCAAAATGCCCTCTGTTTTTTTTCTCTTTCTTCCTCTCCAGATCATCTTCTTCCCGACCTTGCCTCCTCATTTTCCTCTCTCTCTTCGTTCCCTATTTCCTCTCCAAGTTTCCTTCCTTCTCCTCACTCATTTCCCAAATTATATGGAACTCACAATGTCTTTCGGTAGTTCTCTCTTCATTGTCATCCCCCGTCTCTTTCTTCTTATCTTGCTTAGCTTCTCTTTCATCGATAATGAAGTCTCTTCCATCATTCTCTCTGTTGCTGTGGAAGGAGAGGAGAGTCGGGGAGTTTGAGGGAGAGTGACAGTCATTTCAATGCTTGTAATGTTTGCTTCCAATGTGTGCGATGATTGCTCGGTGCTGAGACAACGGCCAACAAATCTGAATTTTTATTCTTCATTTCTATTTTGATTTTCAGTTTGTGTTCATAATTGAAAATAACAAGTTTGATGAGTTGTTGAAAATAACAAGTTGACAAGTTCTGATATCCACTTCACGACAAGTTCAGTAATGCGAATAACAAGTTTAGTAAGGCAAATAACAACTTCTGATAAGCAATTCATAGAAATTCGAGTTTCTGTGTTAAAATGACAGCATTTTCATATTTCTTTAGCAGATGACAAGTTCTGATACATAATTCATGACAAGTTCAGTAAGGCGAATTACAAGTTTAGTAAGGCGAATGACAGCTTCTGATAAGCAATTCATAGAAATTTGAGTTTATGTGTTAAAATGACAGGTTCCCATTAGGTTTTTATACTTTTTCTATTAAAATGACTGGATTTCCACATTGATTTATCAAATGATAGGTTCACAATAGAAAATGACAAGTTTCCATAAGATTTTTATACATTTTCATACTCTTTTTGCTGAAATTACAGTTTTGCACATTTCTGACAGCAACAACTTCTGATAAATACAAAATGACAAGTTCAGAATGAAAAATGGCAAGTTAAGTATAGCAAATGACAAATTCCCATAATGTTTTCATACATTTTCATACTTTCTCTATTGGAATTATAATTTGCACATTTCTGACAGCACCCACTTTTGATAAACACGAAATGACAAGTTCATAATGGAAAATGACAAGTATGGCAAATGACAAGTTCTCATAATGTTTTCATACATTTTCATACTTTTTCTGCTGGGATTACAATTTGCACATTGTTGATAGCAACCACTTTTGATAAACAGTAAATGACAAATCCACAACAGCGAATGACAAGTTAAATATGTAAAATGACAAGTTCCCATAACATCTCCATACAATTGTAAATTTCTCTATTAAAATAACAATGTGCAGATTTCTGACAGCAAACACTTCTGATAAACAGTAAATTACAAGTCCATAATAGCGAATGACAAGTTAAGTATGTAAAATGACAAGTTCCCATCATGTTTTCATACAAATGTAAATTTCTCTGCTGAAATAACAATGTGCAGATTTTTGACAGTAACAACTTTTGATTAACATCTTTCATAATCAATTTCACTTCTCATTTCCTCCTAATGTATAAAACTATAGCACTAGAACTCTCATAAGCCCCTCAAGAAGCATGCTCATATCAACACCAGTGGCAAATGCACTATGATGATCATATCCACTCACTAGTGCATCCTCAACCATGAAATCCCAAATGTAAATTGTCATATCATATGAACAAGAAACCATCAAATTCTACATATAAAACGAGAACTTTATTCGTTTAGCACTGTATTTAGGACTCGTTTGTTCCTCACATCCCACACCTTGATCGATTTATCCACCGAAATACAATCATCATACTTGATTTCCACAATTTAGAGTTTGTTTGCAATTATCAGAAGTGGGTGCTGTTAGAAATGTGCAAATTGTAATTCTAGCAGAAAATGTATGAAAACGTTGATGAGAACTTGTCATTTGCTATACTTAACTTGTTATTTTTCATTGTGAACTTGTCATTTTGTGTTTATCAGAAGTGATTGCTGTCAGAAATGTATGAACTGTAATTCCAGCAAAAAAAGTATAAAAATCTTATGGAAACTTGTCATTTTCTATTGTGAACCTGTTATTTGATAAATCAATGTGGAAATCCAGTCATTTTAATAGAAAAAAGTATGAAAACCTAATGGGAACCTGTCATTTTAACACAGAAACTCAAATTCCTATGAATTGCTTATCAGAAGTTGTCATTCGCCTTACTAAACTTGTAATTCGCCTTACTAAACTTGTCATGAATTGTGTATCAGAACTTGTCATCTGCTAAAGAAATCTGAAATTGCTGTCATTTTAACACAGAAACTCGAATTTCTATGAATTGCTTATCAAAAGTTGTTATTTGCCTTGCTAAACTTGTTATTCGCATTACTGAACTTGTCGTGAAGTGGGTATCAGAACTTGTCAACTTGTTATTTTCAACAACTCATCAAACTTGTTATTTTCAATTATGAACACAAGCTGAAAATCAAAATAGAAATGAAGAAGAAAAATTCAGATTTGTTGGGCGTTGTCTCAGCACCAAGCAATCATCGCACACATTGGAAGCAAACATTACAAGCATTGAAATGACTGTCACTCTTCCTCAAACTCCCTGACTCTCCTCTCCTTCCACAGCAACAGAGAGAATGATGGAAGAGACTTCATTATCGACGAAAGAGAAGCTAAGCAAGATAAGAAGAAAGAGACAGGGGATGACAATGAAGAGAGAACTACCGAAAGACATTGTGAGTTCCATATAATTTGGGAAAGGAGTGAGGAGAGGGAAGGAAACTTGGAGAGGAAATAGAGAACGAAGAGAGAGAGGAAAATGAGGAGGCAAGGTCGGGAAGAAGATGATTTGGAGAGGAAGAAGAGAAAAAAAAAACAGAGGGCATTTTTGAAATTCTACCATCATTTCATATTTGCAATTTGGGACCGGGTCCTTTAAAGCTATTTTCCAAATTCAGGGTCCCTAATAGCTATTTTATATATTGGAGGGTCTTTATTTGCAATTGTCCCTTTATTTTTTCTTTCATATCTATTTATTTTTTTGTTAAAGTAATCCCACGTTGAGATTAATATGTCTCTGTTTTCTGGCAAAATTCTTTCACTTAGTTCGGCAGATATCCGCACAGTTTTATTCCATCATCAATGACACTTTAAACTAGTTATCTATCCGGGATAAGTTTTTTTCTTTGTTTTTCCCCTTTAAACTTGTACTAATAAAAAGAACATGCGTATTTGTTGAAGGCTATGACATCCTAGCGAACATAAATGAACATGCTTTTCTAAATCTCACTTTACCGCACGTATTGGGTAAATGGTCTGCCTAATGATGAGAGCAAGCAGAGCTGTACCGACAATAACTCCGAGGCACTTCCATGGAGAACCCAAATAGGTGTCGAACAAGGTTTTGAATCCGCGTCGAAGCCATTCCAGAAAAAACAGCCAAGCCGTCACACACCGTCGAGAAAAAATCGCTCCATAATGCGATGGCATTCTCAAAACCAGGACACAACGTCCCGCCACACCATTCACCTTGGCTTTGTTCAATCCCTCACATACTGCCTCGTATCTCGCATCCATTCGTTCCGCCCCCGGTAGTGATGCTTTGGAACAAAATCACTAAATCCTCGTCCTTGGCCTCCTTATGCACTCTTATCACTCCCTTGTCTTTGAGCAGTTGGATGTCATGAGCACAACACACCAAACCTCTGAAAAAATAAGCGTAGGACTTGAATTTGTAGCCGATTCCAATCAACCCGATTTGCTCCCAGGCAACTGAATTCCTCCATTTTACTTCTGTTGCTTCTTTAATGTGCAGCGTCGGGATGATCAGCTCTCGCTCGCTCTTATTAAATTCTATTTTGAATTCGAACCTGTCCATGAATTCCCTTAGTATAGAAGCCCCGATTCCCGTGTGTTGTTTTTGCCTGCAATGTCGCGAATTTTGTGACTATGACTCCACTGATAACACAAATAGTACAGTAGTAGCGGGGTTAAATTACTTTAACTACATATTACCTTGAGAATCGTTAGTTTGTGAAGCCTTGAGTGTGATTCCAAAAGCTTGGAGCTTTCCTGCTCAACGCTGCAGTTGTAGTGGGCCTGTCCTGTTTTCCTGTTGTTGATAAGGATGAGGAGAACATAAGTGGATGAGATGAAGGAAATGATAAACACCTTTGGAGAAGTCAGCGCTGGCAACGTTGCATCCAAAGAGTGACTCGGCAATTTTGCGGGGACCAAGTTTGTTCAAGTTATCGCCAATTTGCCGAGAAAGTGCCAGTAGCCTGGCAAGTTCTGGTTGGGGATGAGCAGCCGCCCTAGAACGATGGAAAAGTCTCAGGGACAAAGTTGTGAGAAGGACGAAAGGGATCTGGTTCTCGAGCAGAGTGAGATCTGTGAGAACACGCAACATCATTTTCTGGTCAGCGGTATGATCCACAGAAGAATCAAGCTCATTTTCAGTGAGCTTGAGCAGGGGCTCTAAGAAAAAGCAGGCATCAAGTAACATGATTCTGGCATGCTCCTGTGCTCCCATGTGTATTTTCTCCCCCCTAGCTCTCTCGAACTGTGCTCTCTATGCGTTTAATGGCCTCACAGCAGCTTTGAACGATCATCCACAAGGAGCTGTGTTCTGGTCAGCTTCAAGCATGCATTCTCATTATTTCGTTCAATTATTTGTATGCGCTGGCTGGGCGCGCGCACGCACGCGCACACATATATTTTAAAGACTTCTGTATGTGTTTGAATAAGCACGGTTACACATTTCCAGATTCTTCATTTTTAAACCGAGGAGGTGTTTGAATATACCCAAAAAGATTTTTCAAAAGCACTTTTCTGTGAATAGAGACAAATTCCTCTATATATTTATTTTGTATATTGTAAAAATATGTTTAAAATTATAGTTTTGTTCTTACTTAAGCACCTCCTAAATCACGAATTATCTTAAAGGACCTTGATGTGATAAGAGAGTAAAATATAATATTGGTCTTTTTCCAGTTTTACTGAAGTTATAAAAGGCTCGCTATTCTTTTTAAAACTTATATTTTTGTTCAAATTTTCACCTTCTAAATAATATGTTGCTAATACTTAAAATATTTTCCTTAATTAATTTTTTTATTTACCCCTCATAGTATCTAATTGTCTGTTACCTCTGTCCAATGCCGAGAACTTTAAAGAATTGACTATGATAATATTCAAATAAACATTTTGAAAATATCACACTAAAAATAATAATCTCCAACTATTTATCGCTGAATGCCACTTCTGAGGAAAATATTGCCGTCATTTTTTATTATTTTGTTTTTCTTCTTCAACAGACAGAGAAAAACTATAAGAACACGGTTTTACAGTCTTGTATGTACAGAGAGAAGACTTGTTTTTTACAAAATTTTCTCGTTCCTCACCAATCGGTCTTATCTCAGATTGTGCCCACAAAATGTATTCGTTTTTGTAATTATTTCAATTTTGTTGATTGTAGTATCTTATTGCACTGAATTAATTGTGGCACCCGCAAACAGAAAATTAAATTAAACATACTTGGTGTTGTGTAGTCTGAAACATTTATTAAAAAAGGGAGGCCACGTAGACAACTCTGACTTTTCAAAGTGTGCGTATATTTGTCATTAAACAAACTTCTTGTTCGATGCCAAAACGCGAAAAACAAACTCGGTGTTATGAATTTATTTATAAGTTACTTCAATTTTATTCCTATTTACTATATACAATTTTTAAGAAAAATAACAATTTACGTCATAATATAATTAATTGTAGCACCTGAAATGAAGAAACTGAACGGAAAGCAACGTTACAAAGGTAATTAATCAAGCGTGGCTTATAAAACACAAAATTAGAGGAACTTGACAAAACACTGCACCTTCCAAATTTGACTTTTCAATACATGTGTATTTGTATCATGATAATTTACCTGTAATAAGCTAGATTATTATGATAATTGATTGCGTCGCCTCAAGAAAAAGTTAAACAAAGTTAACTTGACAATTTATAAATAAAACATGCATATAACGTGAAGCATTAAAAAATGACTTCAGTTACTTCACATGTTTTCTTCTTTTTTTAATTAAGGATGGATTTATAAAATAATTGTTTCTCAATCCAAGACTTTCCCCCTTAACTTGGGCCACTGTATATGATGAAAGGCGATGAAGAAATAAGGGGTAGTGTTATGCATTAGTATTATAGTCTTTTCCTACTATTTATAAAGAGAGAGAAAGCATTTTACTTAGTATTTGTAAGCACGTGATTATGTTTTATATGAATATTTATTAAATTTTAAGAAAAGCTAACGACATTTAAGATTTTTTTCTGTTTTAATAAAATATATTAAAAGTACTTTATAAATAATATTAAAAGAGAGAGTGACATTATAATACTCCCCTTTGTATTTTCAGCTCCATCGACGGCCCAAAAAAAAAAAGTTTTATTTTCCCGACTCTTAATGGTTTACTCTGACAGTATTGACATTTGATGCATTTTTATTGCTATTAGTCGTCCATTAGCATGCGCTGCACACACACACACACACACACACACACACACATCTTCCTTGAAAATAGCTTTATGTTTAAAAATATGAAAATTACTTATGGGTCAAGTAAAGAAATTAACTATACATAGGTTTTCTGGATTTTATTTAATATACATAGGTTTCAATTCCAAAAGGATTTAATATTTACAAGTCAAATATCTACATTTCGAATTTGAATTGCGCCATTCATAGGTAAAATTTATAAACATTAAATCCATCAAAACCTATTAGTTAGTATTAAATAAAATTTGAGAAAGATATTTATATTTATTTTTTTTTCGTGGAACCTATCGGTATTTTTTCCCTCAAAGAATCGGCAATTCGACCTTGCTGACTTTGATTTTTTACCTTGTTTATTTTTTCCCTACAAGTTGCATAATCCATCCATACAATTAATGTGAATATCATCATTGAAGGATTTGGTTCATTCTCTCCGCTTTCCTTTTCCTTCACTTACATCAACTTCTCATCTCCACAATTTTACTAATAATTCTATAAATTATGAAATTTGAACCGTTCATATTTCAATATAACAGTTAAGGCAGAGAAAGTGTGGATGGAAGTGGAAGGGAATACAAACCCTCGACTACAACAAATAAGTAAGAATTCACCCTACCAAAAGAAGATCTCGTGTAATGTAATTAATATGAGTATAACTTTTTCTAGAATAGTTTACCTCTAATCTAGCCCTTCCTCATGGGAAAGAGTCAAGAAAGAGACAAACACCCACACACGACACGCCCACTTGGAGTTTGATCTCACAAACTCTCCCACTTAAAAGAGTGAATGCTAATTAAGACAAAGCTCTTGACAATATGTATGAAAGTAGAATTTAACCTACTAAGAGTATAAAAGCCGCAGTTGAGAGAAGGGGTGTGTCATATATTGAACGTTGAGGCTGAGAGATAACCATGAGCTCTCCTAGACGTAAAAGAGCACGTGATGACACAGAGAATAATGGAGGAAACGGGGGCGATGATGAATGTCGCGATATAGTGGATAAAATGCTCAATAAGCATAAAAAGAGAGTGAAGAGAGCTGCGAAAGATTCACCATCTAACACTAATTCCGTTCATAACGGACCATCTCCATCAACCGTTAACAGCAGACCCCCTTCTTCTAGCAGGCCCGGGGCTCAAGCTGCAACAAGAAGATTATTGTCTTACCCAGATGGTGAGTTCCGAGTTTGCAGTCCTCGTCTCCCCTAATTTCTGCAATATACATACATACATATATATATATATATATATATATATAAACCTCTGTTTTCCTGTCTCACTGGAAAGGAGACGGAACTGATGAATCGGGGGCGCTAGAAACTGTAGCAGTCTCCCAGACAAATGGGGCTCATGGAGAAAGTATGGTAGTGAAGCGGCTGAAAGATTTGTGCAGTATTAAGGAGCTGATGGTGAACGTGGGGATTTGAGATGGTTGGTGCGGCCTATCTTTTGAAGCTGATGAGACCCTTATCATCATGTGATCATGATGCGATTGAGGTCGCCATGAAACAGGCTGCGGAGGCCGCACAGGTGTTGTTCATGCAGAGCATCTCCGCAACAATGGAGTGCAGCTACTCTTTAAGAGCCAAAAATCGTTTGACAAAGTTCTGTGATTAATTTGCAATTCGCTGGTAGATGATAAGCTTAAGTTTTAGGCAGCATAATATCAAGTCACATATCAAACTTCATTTTCAATAATGCTCTTGTGGTAGTTTTATTTTTCCTTTTGTTCGTCGAGCTGCGGGCATGTAAGAAGTTTCTCGCTTCTTCTGTGCGAATGAGAGGGATCTACTTGGTCAATCATACAGAAACGCTGTTGTTTATAATGGATTCGATGTGTGTAATACTGTGATAGGGATCGTGACTCTATTGCAAATTCGTAGCATATATATCGATCCAGCTTCTTCTCGTGGCCAGCACGGCGAATGAAACATGCGCATAATATATCTGATTAATTAAAATTTAGAGCTTCCTTTTCTCAATCTTGGGAGAAATTATTAGGAGACACGAGGGCTGCAAAAGAAAAATATACTACCTTCAATTAGTTCACTAATTTGAAGAGATTAATAAAATTATTAAATTATTTTAAAGTATTTATATTTATTATTTTTTTAAACTAATTTTTTTTACTTATAAATTAGTATATCATCTAATAATATATGTAAGTATTTTAGAGAATCAAATAAATTTTTTTATTAAATACAGGAGGTACTATAATCTGATTTTCTTTTCGGGGTTTTCCCGAATGGTTGACCAGCTCCTATCTTTTTTTGACCCATAACCGATTGCTGATTGATTGGACCAATTGAACCGACTGTTTTATCCGATCCGACCGCTTCAATATGTGTATGCGTCCCCTCGTACGCTAGTTCAAAGGGCAAACATGGCTTTGGCCATCATGGGATCGTTTTGCCCTAATTACATTGCTCTGATCTTTTTTTACCAAAATATTATTCTGATCTCTATAATAAGCTAATTATAACTTATTTTGCATATTAAAGAATGTATTAAATCCATAAAATTTTTTTGAAGTTACAATTATTTAAATTTTTTTCCTCTACGTTTATAAATCATACTCACATTTTTTTCTTTTTAACGAAAATTAAATGAAGGTAAACTTTAAAAAAGTCATTAAATACCACATAAGTGGCTTATATTTAGAACTAAATAAATCTAAATCTTATTTTTAATTGAGAATACTTTATACTATTTAGGACAGGAGATAATAATAAACAAAGACTAATGAGATGCGGACCTTACGGAGGTGATTTTACATGGATGACGCACGTTTGAAATGGAATGAAATAGTAAAAGTCTGCTTTTCTCTGGATTGAACATCTGAAAGACAGGATAAGACCCAGTGCATTCGGGGAGTTGGTGGATAAAGCACTTGGGAATGGAAGTCCAGGAGCAGATTCATATATGAGTTGCTTGATGAATCATTAATTAACTTTTTTTTTCCGAATGTTATCCCTATTACAATTTATTTTCAATAATCTTATATAAAGACAAAATTACAAAAAAAAAAGAAGTTTATTTCCAAACAAAAGCAATGAGTCAGCCATCTTATCTTATTCGTGGATGTGGCTTATAATAATGAGGATGAGGATTATAATGTCATGTTCATTAGGGGTGGATATTTAAAATGGAGAATCCCATAAAAAAAAGCTTGAAATTACTAAATATCCCAAATCAGGTTTTGTAACAACACCTCAATAAGATTTGATAATACTAAAATTATAAATAACAACACATTTTTATAAAAATTTCTTATTTAAATTAATATTTAATAATTTCAAACTTCTTTGTGTCTGATTCTCTCAATTTAAAAGTGAAAGACATGAATGCATAAAAATGTCACCAACAAATTGTTAGTTTGTTCTTGTCATCACAATTATACCCAGTGAATTATCATTGGAGGGGCTAATATCCATGTGATAAAATCTAATAGGCGGACATAAAGAAAGCAATAAATATTTAGAATAATGAGGACAGTACCTTTGCAAGTTGCAACCCAATGTGACAGCATTAATGTTATTAGAATTTGCCTTAGAATTAATGAAAACCAGAATAATTTGCCTTTGCACATTGTTATTTTTAAATTTCTAAAACATAAAATATACTCCATGGCAAAATACGATTTTTACCATGGCCTTTCCCCATCGGTCTGATCAAATCGCTTCTAAGTTGCATCCACCTATTGTGAAGGAAAAACTAAATCCAAAATTTATTCATCCACCTAAAAACCTTGCACTGAGATTAGCAATTGAGATTAATAGTTCTCACGGTTTTCCGGCAAAATTCTTTCACTGAGACGTCCGGACAAGTTCATTATATTCCATCAGCAAAAACATTTTCCCCCCCAAAGTTCGGTTCACTTTTGCTTTGACTAATTAACATTTGAATTAGCAAGGCGGCATGATGTTACAAGTTTCACGTTGCAGAGTTTTACAAATAAAGTGGAGTTTATAAGTTTACAAACTCTTCCCATTACACGAATATTCATAACATTGATACTTTTAACTAAAGATCCATTATACTTCTGAAGTGATAGTGATAGAGGTGAATTTGAATATATTACATCACTGACTTGGCTAACTAAAACAAAGGGAACACGGGTATTTAGACGTAGTTTTTATTCAACACTAGCATCCAAGTGAACATAATGAATTCCCTACATGCTCATCTGAATCTCACTGGCCACGTGCAGCGTAAACGACCAGCATAGCAGTGAGAATAAGCAGAATTGTACCGGAAACAACTCCGACGATCTTCCATGGATTCTCTGAATAGTAGCGTACGAAATCGGGAAGCCAGACTTTTAATCCGTGGCGAAGCCATTCCAGAAAACGCCGCCAATAATGCCACGGCATTCTGAACATGAGCGCACAACGTCCTGCCACTCCCTTCACCGTCTGTTCGTTCAATCTCGCGCATAATTCTCCGTATCTGGAATCCGTTCGTTCCTCCCCGGTTATGATGCTTTGGAACATAATAAGCAAATCCTCGTCCTTCGCCGCCTTAGGCACTATCACTCCTCTGTCTTTAAGCAGTTTGATGTCATGAACAGAACGGACCAAACCTTTGAAAAAATAAGCGTAGGAGGTGAATTTGTAGCCGATTCCACTCAGCCCGATTTGCTCCCAAGCAATCAAATTCCTCCATTTTACTTCTGTTGCTTCTTTTATGTGCAGCGTCGGGATGATAAGCTCTTGCTCACTCTCATTAAATTCTATTTTGAATTCGAGCTTGTCCACAAATTTCCTCAGCACAGAAGCCACAGTTCTTGGGTCGTCATTGCCTGCAGTGTTGCAAATTTGGTGAGTGGCTGGCTCGCTTTTAAAGATGAATTACTATAATTCACTGATAACTCGAATAGTTAAATTACTTTAACAACATGTTACCCTGAGAATCGTTAGTTTGTGATGCGGTAATTGTGATCCCAAAAGCTTGGAGCTTTCTAGCGCAGCGCTGCAGTTTTGGTGGATCTTCGCTGGGTTCCTCTTTTCCATAGGGATCAAGGGAGCACAAGTGGATAAGATGAAGGAAATGATAAACACCTTTTTTGGAGGAGCCAGCTGCCCTGTCATTGTTGTATTTAAGGAGCGACGCGGCAATTTCTTCCTGAAAATTTTGTTTGACCTTATCGGCAACGGTGGCGAAGTTGCATGTAAGGAGCGACTTGACAATTTCTTCCCAACAAAATTGTTTGACCTCATCGGTACCTTGGCGAGAAAGTGCATGTGGTGTGGCAAGTTGCTGAACCGCCTCCTGAACTGAAAGTTTTGAGGACAAAGTTGTGAGAACGACGAAAGGGATTTGGTTCTCCAGCAGCGTGAGATCTGCGAGAAGACGCAACAACTTTTCCTTGTTATCCATGGAAGGATCATCAGTCTTCTTCTCTTTGAGCTTCAGCAGAAGCTCTAAGAGAAAGCAGCCATCAAGTAACATGATTCTGGAAAGCTCCTCTGCTCCCATGTCTATTTTCTCCCCATAGCTCGCTCGAATTATAGGCTCTATCGTTTTCAGGGCCTCACTGCAGATTTTAACGGACGTTGCATTGCTCTGATGGTCTATACGGGCAAGGAGATCATGCATGTACTGCCATTTGGTCCGTTCCATGATTTGCAGGTCGCTTCTGGTGCCCCTGTGAAAGGGTCCCATGGCCACAAGCTGAGGCGTGTACCTGTACTCTTTGTCTTCGCCTCCTCGAATTTCGCCTGGAACCCTGCAAATGCTGCCTGTCTTTGCTTTCTCGAGCTCTACGCATCCCAGCGTCAGTTGGATTCCAGCAATCCATTCTTCGGTTTGCTCTCCTTCCTCTTTCTTTGAAGCTTGATCTTGATCATCATTAGATGCAAACAACGTTATTAAGTTAATTAGTGAAAGAAAATTTTCAAAATAAAATAGAAAGAATGACATAGCGGGAGATTAATTACAACCAGCCATTCGTCACCTCCTTGATTCCCTGCTCCGCCAAAGTGGCCGGATCTGCCCTTGTGAGCCTCATATCGCCCTTATTTATAATCACACTTGGACTCGCACCCCGCCGGATAGAAAAGAAAAAGTGAAAAAAATAAAAACAAAAACAATACTGATAAAATAAAAAAGCGGCATGGAATAATGTGGAAAATTTATGACTTAGTTATGGACAATGGAAATTGTGTAATACTTGAGTACAACAAAATAATATATTGTTGGTGCCAATATTTCTCTCAAGTGTAGAACGAGAAGATAAACACTGGGCACATCCTCTTCACAACTGTGGCAGAACTTTTTTTTTTTTCCGAGCTTAATTTGCCTTTGGATGACAACAACTCTTATAAAATCATAATTTGACTTTTATATTTAATTTTATATTTTTATTCAATATTAAAATAATATTTTTATAGGATATTAGATTAATGATGGAAAAAAAAAACAGAGTAAAGTGGATGGTAAGGGAAGTGAAAGAATGGAGACTGGAGAAGTTCCCTTCCCTCCGAATGCACTCAAAACAAAGACAATATGTTTTTATGTTATTTTTTAGCGGAGTAATGATAAGGGGTATTGTGGTGAATAAAATAAGAAATTTTAAATTTCCTATTAAAATTAAAACTCACAATATCTAATAATTTACCAAAGAGTGTGAGATATTGAGTTATAAACCTGGTTCATTCCTGTGAACTATAGCATAAGCCAAATGCAAGGAGGGCTATGATGTAAATAAAAAAGAATTGGGTCCAGAAACAGAATTTTTTCCTCATGATTTAAAAGTTTAAAGGGTTGATATAATTTTTAGTCTCTCAAATTTGCCTTCATTTTGGTTTTGGTCCCTCAAGTTTCAAATAATAGATTTTGGCCCGTTTAGGGGCAAAATAGTCCAAATTTTTATTAGATTACAGGGATCAATATTTTAAATAAAAAAAATTTTAAAGAACCAAAATATATGATTTAAAATTTAAGGGGCTAAGGTCAAAATTTGTATTAACCCAAGTTTAAATCTATATAATCAGAGTACGTGAGTAGTTGGATATGAGTTCAAGATAAAGTTGTTCATGTGTGTGCAGGATGCTCTCTCGACTCTCGCTCTCGCCCTGGCCCTCAAAGTTCTCTTCTTTCTCTTTGGTTGCGGTGTTGCGTGATGGAAGCCCAAATCGATACTCCAGTCCCGTGTGGGCAAGACAATGCCAATCACATCCAGGTACGCCCGAAATGCTAACTCATTTGAGATTGAGAGCTGACTATGAGCTGTTCTAAAAGTGAAAATGACAATCAGGTCATGGCAAGGGTGCGACGTGTGGGGACTTAGCGACTGAACTACTCGACCGCAGCAGAGGTGGGAAAGGCTCACCAGCTAATGCACCATCTCCATCACCCGCTCTAGAAAGTATAGCAGTGAAGCGGCTGAAAGCTTTGTGCAGTATTAAGGAGCCGACGGTGAACGACGGAATAGATATGGTCGGCGCGGCGAATCTTTTGAAGTGTACGATGAAATACCCATCTCGTCCTGAGGAGATTCAGCGCACCAAGGAACAGGCTGAGAAGGCCGCAATGGTGTTATATGATGCGGAGAGCCTTCGCAACGAGGGAGTGCAACTCCTCTCTGAGAGCCAAAAGTTGTTTGAGAAACTACTCTAATTTGCTGCGGCTCCCATATAGATGATAATTAAGCTTAGGTTTTAGGCGATCGCTACGCCAAGTTATCAAAGTGTTGCAATAAGGCTCTAGCCACCTGTAGTTTTATTTATTTTTAATTTCCTTTTGTTCTATCTTCTGGTGTGTATGTGTAAGGAGTTTCTCGCTTCTGCTATGAGAATAAGAGGGCTCTATTGGGTAACCATAGAGAATGAAACCCTGTTGTATATCTACATGCGTATGTTGATTTGATCAAGCTAGCTAATTGATTTATGAGGTTGCCGAGTTTGCTGATCTGATTTAATTCGTCACTCCCCTTCTCCAAAATCAAAATTGCTTCCAGTTGGGATTTTTCTCTTTCCCTCCCTTTCCTTCTTTCAAAATATATTCTTAATTGGTACCAAGTGCGAGCTTTGATTTGCGAGGTGTTGCCTTTTTTATTAAGCTTATACTCTCTCTCTCTCTGATCCCTTACATAGTGTTCTTTTAGAAAGAATTAACGGTGATGAACACCATTATTCTCATATTGTGAATTAGTGAAGCAGAGTCCCCCCCCCCCGACACAACAGACGGCACGGAGCCGCGAAAGTAAATCCATGTTCAAAATTGAAAAAAAGAACTATTAAAAAGGCAATTTCAATCCTTTCATATTTATTCTGATCAACTTAATTAAAATAGGAGGATAGAAAATTATAAAGAAGATAATAGTTGAGAAGTGAGCTTGGTAATTTTTTCTGGGTCATTAAGCCTGTTTATGTTTTTTCAATATGCATTTGGATGCGTCAAGTTTTAGTTAGTAAAAAAAATTGAAAACAAACTTTCAGACACATTGGGTAAGTTTTAAATTATGGGAGAAAGACGTATAACAACCACATAAATATAGATGTAAAGTCATATAAGGCTTTTCTAAATTTTCCGACGTAAAATGTTTTTTTATGAGTAAATATTATTCAATTCCAAGTTTACATGATTTATTTTTTTAAAAAAATATTTTTAATTATAAAGGAATATTTCAGTCTTTTAATAACATTGAAAAATTTCTAAGTAGATCTTTTGGCCTGATTAAGAATATGTTAAAAATGTAAATTTTAATTAAAATTCTAGTGCTTCAGCTAGATTTAATTAGCGTTCTCTCTTAAATTTTTGTAGGTTCCGTAAATTAAGACGCACAATAACACGATAACTTGGCCCCAAGCTCGGCATATTAATACCCCCCTTCCCATATTAATATATTATAAGCAACATTAGAACTCATCACGTAGATCAAAATGTTAGTTAAAATTAGTTAAAGACAATAATTATGTAAAAATTAGAAGTTCTTTTATACTAAAATACCCTTATTTATGAGGAAGAGAGAGAATAAGAAAATTATTATAATAAAAAGAATTATAGAAGAGAGAGAATGTGTGATGGAGAGATGATGGCTTGAGAAATGAGATAATAAATATATCAAGTATTAAAATAAGTAATTAATAGGGGTAAAATAAAAAATTTGTTGCACAAATTTAAGACAGCTTGCAAATGTTGTTTATATTTAGCGACAAGAGCGAGATGGAAGTTGTTGCTTATGATATGGGACGGAGGAGTAGCAGCTGTCCTCTTCCATAGGCCGTAGCGATGGGGGTCTCCTCAATCTTCATTGGATATAGGATTCATAGGTATTGTCCTCTTTATATCCTCCTATTAGATTTTAACACAGGGTTATCAGGCCTATCACCAATACGCATCGACTGTGAAGGGTGATAGAAAGAAAAAAAAAAACCAGCTACTTGTCAGTGATATTTCAACGCATTCACATCTTTCACTTTTAAATATCAGCCCGTCACAGGTAGAAACGATACTACGGGTCGAACCCACCAACCTGTAAAAAAAAACAGGTTAGGGTTGGTCAAAAGTCAACTGTCACCACCTCAGAAATATGAGCCTGCACCGTTATAGTCCAAACTTGGGTGGGTTAACACGCAAGTTGGCGGGTTCAACCAGCCTTTTTTTTTTTTTTTGAACATTGAAATATTATGGGAGGTGGAAATGTGGAATGACTGAAGCCCTTCCCTATCTCAGATTCTCATATCTCCCAAAGTCCCAAGTCATGACTCACAATTTCGCCATTCCCATTTCCTCCCTCACTCGGTCACTCCCTCAGTCTTTAGACCTCAGATTATGTTTGAACTTGTGCTTATCATATTTGGAGTTTGGACTTTGGACAACCGTATATTTTATTTGTGTTTTAATGTGTTATAATTTTATTTGAATGTTTGAAAATTTCTTTTTTTATTTTTTATTATTTATAACTTTGTGCTAACATATAAAAAAAAAAAGAAGGGAAAAAATATAAATTATGACAGGTTAGTAGGTTGGCTCGCCAACCTATCTTGGTGGGTTAGGGTTAGCAAAATGCCAACCAACTAGAAAACAGATCTTTTGAGCCCACACCGTGTAATCCGCGGCCCGTTTTACTAGCCCGAGTCACAGGCATGACATATATGGGAAATTTGTCAAAAATTCCTAATTAAAAAAATTAATTTTATCGGAAGACATTTATATATAACTCAAAAGCGCTTGCATCCTTTGAAGATAAAAAAACCTGGGTCCCTAATTAAATATTGTTAGGCAATTAAATTTTCTAATAAAAAACTTTCGACTAATTTTCACAAAAGAATTATGCAAGTACGCCCCACATTTCATGCTACTGCACTTACATCTTCTCAATGTAAACGCGTGGGATAATTGCGGACAATTAAACTCAGTTTACAAGGCCGCACAACAAATCAGCTGCATGTTACAATCATAATCATAATTTCCTAACAACATTCATTGATTCAGGTCCGAAAAAAAAACAACATTCATTGATTGCAGTCTTAATAGCTGGACCCGTCTCCCCTGTTATGAACAGCCACTTTCAATCCATCCTTACTCTTCACTCCCAATATAAGTACAAGACAGGTCATTTCAGTCAGAACAGCATATAACTACAAGACAGGGTCATTTTAGTCAAGACAGGACAAAATAAACCCCTTCCCTCCAAATCCCCCAATCTTGTGGGGTCAGGGTTAGAAGGGGAGGGAAAATGAGACGTGATGCAGAGTTGATCTCAAAAAGTTGGTACGAGGAGAAATCAACTTCAACTGCTACTTCATATAAAAGGGACAAAACAAAGCAAATGGCCAGGCCAGTGCCACCTTCATATAAGGGCCTACTCCATCATCAATCATATCCGCCCCCCACACAACAAGACTGTGCTTTTGTTTTTGAAGTATTTTTAACGGCAACCAACCTTTCTCCCGTACTCTTTTATAGTTCATTATTACCTTCATGAGTGGCAGCGAAGTGCTTGGGCCGCCGGCTGGTTGTCCCAGATGACACTGGATATTGATGAGTCCACATGGTGCATATCGTGAAAAAAAATTGCATATGCTGCTCTCCTTTTTCAATTAATTTAAATTACTTAAAGTTTTTCCACGAATTTATTTTTTTCAATTTTAAATAAAATTGATTTAAAACAAAAATGATATCATAAGTAATCAAAGTAGGCCTTTGTCACGTAATCCTCCCGTTCTTAATATAAGACTTAATTAGAAAGTTAATATTGGTTATATATATAGTACTTATTTTATATGGTTATCAATTTTTTTTTCAAATGAACCCTATTAATATCCCTTCAATAATAATTAAGTAGGAAAAGAACAACTGAAATTAAAATATATTTATAATATTTTAAAAGAATATGTCATACTAATTAATTTAACTAGTACTTTTAGTTTACTCAAATTAATTAATTAGGTCTTATATTAAAAAATAGAGGGGCAACTTTTGGGCGAGGGGACCACACTGTCCTCATGGAGATGACGTCATAAGTCATTTAGGTGACATAGGCATTCCCGACAACAAAACTATTAATGTGGATATGTAAAGAAAATGACAAAAAAAATGCTTTTTAAATTTTAAAAAGATAAATTGATCACATTAAATACTTTTGTGATGATTTTGATATGTCAAAATTATCAATTTTCCAAACTCCTTTTTTTTTTCTCCTCAATTGTATGCAAATGTTTTTTGTTTTAGAAGTTAAAAATAAGTTGTATGTATATAACTTAAAAAGAATTGGATCCTCTAAAACTAAAAGTAGCTTTGGTTTAAAAACAAATTTCAAATACTTTTACAGAATTAGTTTTTTTTTTAATAAGAGACTTTATTAGGCAGGTTTCTCATTATTTAAAAGTGAAAGGCATAAATGCACTGAAATTTCACCAGCAAGTAACTAGTTTTTCCCTTTTATCACAATAACACAATCAAATGTGGTTGTTGACCGACCGGCTAACCATGTGCTAAAATTAATTATGGAACCCAGAAAAATTTAATTACTTAGAGTCCCTTCGAATAGACAATCAAAGAAATTTAAGCAAAAAAAATACTTATATTATCCTCATTATAATACCTAATTAACTAATTTGAGTGAATTAATAATCTTAGTTAAATTAGCTAATATGATTTTTTGAAAACATCATAAATATTTTTCTTAATTCTTTCCTTCATTTCCTATTTGATCATTATTGAAAGAATATTAATAAAATTAATTTAAAAAAATTAATAAACATGTAAAATAAATATAAGACTAACATCACATATCGAGTTATTTCTTATCCTATACTAATTAAGGATTGCAGGAGTACAAAATAAAACGACCCCACTCCCTCATGACTTCATCAATTATATATCCACCCGCACAACGAACTTGCCATCCTCCTCTTATATTTGATTAATTGTGCGGGGCTGAGCTCATGCAGTTGACATCATTTCGGTGATATAGATATGGGAAAATTACACCCGGGCCTTAAGGAGTAGAATTTATTCATCTAAAGTCTCATAAAATGTCAAAATTAATAACAAGTCTCAAAAGATCTTAGGGTATTATATTATATATAATTGTAAAATGACATTTATTATTAGTATTATCTTGAATTAGATACAGATATTAGTAAAATAGTGCTTAAAGAGATAATTTTGTCATATTTTTGCTTGTTATTAAATATTTGATTTTGGGATTATATGATAGTACTTTCGATCTTAATTATAAGAGCTCGTTTATAGATTACAAACAAGATCTTATAATTAAGACCAGAGGTAATATTATATTATCTTAAACTATTTTGTAGGAACAGACCTTACGTCATATTGTGCTACATCTCTTAAAATTAATATTCACACATAGTTAATTATATATTTGTTATCACGTCTCACGAGTCAAAAGCAGGAATGGATTGAAATTAGTTGTCCGTAATTCTGGAGACGGGCCTATGAAGACAACAAACAATATTGTTGACATTGAGAGTTTTAGGTCTTATAATTAAAATATTGAGACAACAAACAATATTGTTCACCCATAAGATTTTGCTGATAGTTTACAATGAGTTGTTATAATTAAAATCGGAAGTAGTACTATATTTGTAATGATTCTGATTCTTGTTGATGAAATTAATGACCAAATTAAACTGTGTGGCCAAAATTAACTACAAAATTTAGTATCTCCATGACGTATAACACTGCATTTCTAGCGATATAAAATTCTGTAATAATTTTTGTCGAATAAATTTTTAGCAAAACATTTTGCTGTTAATTCAAAAATTGTAGGGACAAAAATTGGGAACCAAATTTTCCATTTCAAATTTCTATTGCAAGGAAAATAAGAAATACAAAAACCGATAAAAAAATACTTGTTAAATTTTAAAATGATATAAATAGATAATTTTGACAGAATTTGCATGTCAAAATTTTTACAAGAATAATCAAAATCTTTACAAGAATAGTCAATATCACCTCTTTGTCATTTTAAAATTTAGCATGTATTTTTTATCAGTTTTTTTTAAAAAAATCGAAGTTATTTTGTTTTATTAGTTCTTGGAAACATATTACTGTTTTTTTTCATCTAATTACAAATATTTACCAAATTTTTTTTTCTTGTTTTAGATATTATGAGCCTGTCTTTTTTTTAATTCTTTTAGACTTTGTTTAAATTGACTAAATATGACTGGTTGGTTTTTTTTTAATATAATCGTTTTATTTTTGTTCACTAAAATTGTCTTTCATAAAAAAACCTAACCATTTGATTTTAATTCGGCGTGGATATTTGAAAGTGGAAGACATGAATGCATAAAAATCTCCCTGATTTAGGAGCTACTTATCACATGATAGAATCAGTATGTACGATTTATGGCCTGGCCTGATAATAATGGGCGTGTGGTCAAATCTAACAGGTGCACATAATGCGAGCACTAGAGAGTTCGATTGTGAGAACAGTACTTTGGGTAGACGAGCATCACAATTGTTGTTGGTTCGCTTACGGAGTCGGGGTTGTGCCTTCGTTGAATTAGCAACCACGTTCTGATGACACCACGTTATGATCATACTTCTGATTTGCGCGCGCTCACACGTATATATTTACGACTTTTCACCATCAATTTTATATCATAAAAATCTAATTCATATAAATTTTTTTAGGATTGATATTATTTTTAGTTTTTAAAACTTGACCTCAATGTAGTTATGGTTTCTGAAAATAGTAACCAATAGTTTTGATTCCTGAAATTTGATTTCATTTTAAAATTTGCAGGGATGTTTTATTTCCAGAACAATTTTTTCCTGTTATTTAAACAATACTTCAGAGATACAAACTATTAGGTTCAAATTTTAGAGATTAAAAACAGAATAAGATAAAATTTCAAGTGCTCAAAAAGGCCTTTGCTGACCCTTACTAAACCTATGGAGTTCTCCTCTTGTTTCAATTGGAATAAAATGGTGAAAGTGCAGCTTGGCCTTTATATATTCTTAATTATTACCTCCAACCTTAACTATAAGATTTTGTTTGTAGTTTACAAACGAAATTTATAGATAAATTCTTATAATCAGGATCAAAGAGATAGTATTTGCTTAAATAATCACCAGCTCTGTTGACTGATTGTCAGATCAAAGATGGAGTTCGATTATCCCAAGACAAGGTTAAGAATGCGAATTGCAAATAAAAACAATTAAACTTACCGCCCGCAGGAAATATCTATCTGCTATCAGAGACAGTAAGCCCATGAAGTCCTATCATATCAGTTAAAGGAAACTTGCGCTTCTTGCTGCAACCAATGGGAAAATAGCTGCTGGTAAATGGGTTGCTGGATTTACTCATTGGCTTTTGCAACGCTAATGAGGTGATGTCAAACCAAAAAAAAAAAAACACTTCCAAATAGTTACAATTCCCTCACGAATATTTTGCGTAAAAATAACCATTAACACTTTAAATTTCTTTTCCTCAATCATTTCTTTTTTAAGAATCTGTAGTCAATTTTTTACCCATAAATGTTAAAAAATAACCGTAATCTTAGCTAGTTCGTGGGAGTCATACCTGATGTTCCTCAAGCGATGGAGGTGACATTTCTTTTCCTCTGTGAATGGGTCCAATGGTGACAAGTTTCCGGGAGTAAGCTTGGTCGTTGGGTTTTCGAAGTTGAGTGGGGACGCTGGGAATGCTGCTTATGAATGATTGAACACCCCTGTGATCAGGAGAACCCGGTGTGACCTTGATAGAATGCACCCGAGCACATTCATTTGGGCTTTCGTGTCCCATTGCCTGAAACAAATCTTGGGAAGTGAAGCTAGAGCAATCAGCGAAGATGAAAGGAAGCTCGCTCACCGTCGAATGTGAGATGTGAGATTGTGAAACAACAGCTTTGAGAGAAAACAGAGGGGAGAGTAGTGCTATCTGTTATTAATGAAGTGCCTGGATTAGTCTTTAAAAGTGAGATAATTGCTCGTGAGAGTTGCCAAGCACTCTCAAAATTAGTGGCAAAATTGTCAGAGAAGAGATTTTGACGACGGAGAAGAGTCCAAAGAATTTCTTTACTTGCTGCTTGCTTCTTTTTTTTCTTTTTTCTTTTCCCGGGTGATAATCTTTTACTGGGTACTTGCTCTGCTTCGGCTTTGCTCTTTCTCAGGATTTCTTGTCCCGGCTGGATCCCACTGGACATTAGGAGGTAACCAAATCATGATTTTAACAGTATTTTTATAGTATAAGAAGTAAATATATGAAAAAAGTTTTCTTGTTTTTATAGTAGCGTGAGATCAGTGAGAAGAAGCAACGTGGTTTTGGAGCAGATGCTCTAGGAATAAGCAACCATCAAGTAAATAAGGGAATTGTATTTTCTATTTTCTGGCAACCATCAACCAGATTCTGGCAAGCTCCTCTGCTGTCATTTCTATTTTCTCCCCCTAGCTCGCTCGAAGTATGCTCTCTATGCCTTTGATAAATTCCCATAGGTACACATAAAGAAAGAAATAAATATTTAGAATAATGAGGACAGAGGAGCCTGTGTATACGGAGCACGTGGCCACCTTTATGGTGGGTGAAAAAATAAAACAAAACGACCCCACTATCATCAATTATGCATCCACCACCGTCCTCTCATAGCTCAATAATCGTGCGGCGTTTTGCCTATGGAGGCGACATCATCTCGGTGATATAGGCAGCATACTCACCGCAATAACGTAAATAAGGGATCTGAGGAGCCAACCATGCAAAAATAAATATTTAGGCAATAAGGACTTTTGTAAATCTATCTTTATAAAAATATGAAAATTAAGTTCTTTTTATTATTAATATCATATAATTGCTTTTATTATAATTTCATAACAACTTCTGCAAATATACCTAAATGTCATTAAAAAAATTCCTAAAATTACATAATAAAATAGGAATTATCAATAATAGACAATAGGTATGTGAATTTCTTTCATTAAATAAAGAATAACAAAATTTGGCCAAAAGAATAAAGAATAACAAGACAAATAAAATTTAGGATATAATACACAAAACCTGCTAAATTTTAAATCAGTTAAATATAATCCTCTAACATTTCAATACTTAAATTTAATTATTTGCTAAAGTTAAATGAAAAGAGAAAATTTAATACGTAAACATTCATTAATTGGGTTTTATTTGGGATTGATTTTAACCTTAGTGTGAGCTTCAGCTCTACTTTGGTGTGAGTTTTTTTTTGTTGACTATATATCATGAGATTGGTGTTGCAGGACGTGTTGCTGCAGATGTTTTAAATTTTTTTAATTTTACTGGTTGCTGCTTTACATGTTCTTTTCATGTTTTAGATGTTTTGGGCCGACATTTTTCTTTTGATTTATTTGGACTTTGCTTAAATTAACCGGCTCTTGATATAATAATAGTTTTATTTATGCTGAATAAAATTTTCTTTTATAAAAAATAACTATTTGATTTTTATTAGCCGCAGTTATTTAAAAAGGGAAGACATGAATGCATAAAAATCTCCCCGATTTAGGAGCTACTAGTTATCAGTACCACGGGATAGAATCAATATGTGCGATTTATAGCCTGATAGCCCGAAAGTAGATGAGCATCAAGAAGCAAATTGTGCTTTTGATTCGCTTACTGTGCTTTCGTTGAATTTGGAACCACGTTCTGATACTACGATAAAGATAAGAGTGGTTCGGAGGATGTGCGACCTTATTTTACTTCTGATGGACACACGCGCACACAACTTTTCAGCATCAATTCTGTATCATAAAAATATAATTCATATAAATCTTTTCAGGATTAATATTATTTTTAGTTCTTAAAATTTTTGGATCTGACCGTGTCCTAGCTGGTGATAATAATGATGGGGCGGTGTGGTTAAACAACGTCGAAAAATGGCAAAAGGATGGTGAATAGCGGCGGTTATGGAAGATTTTTAAAAAACAGCGTGTTTGGACTTAAAAACAAACAAATTAAACAAGCAGGGAAAGCACCAACTAGGCTTTAATGCCAAATTGATGTAAAACGGGAAGAAAAAAGAGGAAGGAAAAAGATTAGAAAGAGCAAAGAAGAGAAAATAAAAAACGGAGAAAAGAAAACAAGTCAAGAGAAAACGATAAGTGCAATATCATTCAATAATCAAGTCTGCTATAGAATAAAACCCTTAGACATAATTGTACTTAAACAATAATAAAAATAAAAATAATAATAACTAGCCCTAATAATAAAAATACTAAAATATTAATAAATCTAAATAAATTCTAAAATGATAATAAATCAAAATAACTAGATATCCTAAAAATATAATAAAATTATAAATATTTCTTTTCATATCCTATCACAGTGAATTTGAAATTATTATATAACTGACTTGGCTCCACCAAAAGTAACAGAGGTATTTAATTTAGACGCGGTTTTTATTCAACACTAGCATCCAAGTGAACATAATGATGGATTCCCCGCATGTTGGTCTCAATCTCACTCTACAGCCCGTATTGCATAAACGGTCTGCGTAATAGTAAGACCAAACAGGGCTATACCGGAAAAAATTCCGGCTTTCCTCCATGCAGTGCCCAAAAAGATATATGCGAGCCTGAAGAACTGGAATTTTGTTCCTTCCACAAAACGCCGCCAATAATGCCACGGCATTCTGAAAACGAGGACGCAACGTCCTACCACACCATTCACCTCGGCTTTGTTCAATATCTTGCATATTTTGCTGTATCTCCCATCCCTTCGTTCCGCCCCAGTTGTGATGCTTTGTAACATATCCACCAAATCCTCGTCCTTGATGGCCTCGTTATGCACTTTTATGACTTCTTCCTGTTTAAGTAGTTTGAGGTCATGAACAGAACAGACCAAACCTTTGAAAAAATAAGCGTAGGAGGTGAATTTGTAGCCGATTTCAGTCAACCCGATTTGCTCCCAAGCAATCAAATTCCTCCATTTTACTTCTGTTGTCTCTTTTATGTGCAGCGTCGGGATTTTCAGTGCTCGCTCCTCCTCATTAAATTCTATTTTGAATTCGAACTTGTCCACGAATTTCCTTAGCACAGAAGCCGCAGTTTCTTCCGACTTGTCATTGCCTGCAAGGTTGCAAATTTAATTTGGTAAGGAGGTGGCTCGCTTTTAAAGATCATACTGGTTCACTGATAACTCAAACACTAGTAGTATAGTAGTAATAGGGTCAAATTACTATAACAACATATTACCTGGAGAATCGTTAGTTTGTGTAGCCTCAGCCTTAATTGTGATTCCCAAAGCTTGGAGCTTTCTAGCGGAGCGCTGCATTGGTAGTGGATCACTCCTGCGTTCCTCGTCCTGATAGGGATCAGGGGAGGACAAGTGGATGAGATGAAGGAAATGATAAACACCGTTGGGGAAATCAGCGCGGGCAACGTTGCATTTAAGGAGTGACTTGGCAAGTTTGTGGGGAGAAAGTGATTTGACCTCCAGAAGGCGACGTAGTCGCGGTAGCTGGCCATCATACAGAAATTCAAAAAGTATTGAGGACAAAGTTGTGAGAACGACAAAAGGGATTTGGTTCTCGAGCAGCGTGAGATCTGTGAGCACTCGTAACATATATTTCGTGTCAACACGTGCCTCTTGCTCAGTAGTGAACCTAAGCAGAAACTCTAGAAGAAAGCAGCCATCTAGTAACATGATTCTGGCAAGCTCCTCTTCTGGCATGTCTATTTTCTCCCCATAGCTCGCTCGAATTATGCTCCCTATGCCTTTCATGGCCTCACTGCAGCTTTTAACAGCCAGCGACTTGTTCTGCGTTCGATGCTCAAAAAGATGGTGCATGTGCTGCCATTTGGTCAATTCAATAAATTGCAGGTCGTTTCTGGTGCCCCTGTGAAAGGGTCCCATGGCCGCGTGCCGAGGCCTGTAACGGTACTCTTTGTCTTCGTCTTCGGCTGGTCGAATCTTTTCTGGAACCCTGCAAATGCTGCCTGTCCTTCCTATTTCGCCATATGCGCATCCCAGCGCCATTTCAATATCAACGATCCATTCATCACCGCGATGACCTCCTTCATACTGTGTTCCTGCCTGTCGCATTAGGCCTGATGACAAACAACATTATTGAGTTAATAAGCGAAACAAAATTTCCAAAGTACTGTAGAAAGAATGACATAGTGGGAAATCAATTACTTGATTTCCCTATCGCCACAGTGGTCGGTCTGCCCTTCTGAGCCTCGTATCGTCCTTTATTTATAGCCACACTTGGACTCACCCAGCCAGGTAAAAAATAAAAAAGTAAAATATTTTAACCACCTTTCTCGTTTGCATCAATTACACATACCTTTTTTTTATTTTAAAAATACACAATTTGATCCAATAAGTTAATACCGTTAAAAACTAAAAACATTATTTTTAATTGAAATTTATATTAAAATAAATTTTACCTACTATTTTATCCTTTATTCTAATAAATTTTTAAATTATATTTTTACAGTTACATAAATTTCATTTATTTAAGGCAAATTTCTCATATCTTCCCATTTCGTTGGAAGTAATTTCCAATAATTCTATTATTTGTTATGATAGTTAACAAAAAAATCAAAGACAACTTACCCATTACATTATTTATCCTACGCATTTACATTGAGAAGATTAAGTGAGGCAGTATCATTAGCACAAGCTAGGCATTACAATGTTCTTTAGAATATGAAGCCTGTCTGTATAATTTATTGAGAAAATTAGCTAAAAGTTCTTAATTAGAAAAATTAACTGCGTAAAGGTACTCAAGTTTTTCAGCAGTACGCCATTTATCTTCAAACAGTGCAACTTTTTCTTAGTTGCATACAAATGTCTTACATGAACTACACCTAATTAAAAATAGATTGCATGTAACTGAAAAAAAAAAAACAGAGAGGTTCACACCCTCTACAAATAGGTTGAGTGTGGTTTTTTAAACAAATTTTAAATACTACCTCCGGTTTTTAATATGGAAAATTATTTGACTTCTATTTTAATTTTAAATATAAGACCTCAATCCACTTTGTCTTTCATATTTATTCAATTTTTTTCAAAATAGTCCTTTTAATAAAAGTAATTCTAGACTTCTAGCCAAAACACTTAATTAATAAGGATATTTTAAGAAAAATAGCACCGATTTATTATAAATAACTAACTTAACTTATTTTTTAAATTTATTTAAATTAGTTAACTAGCTTTTATATTTAGTACCGGAGATATTAGCTTTTACAAAATTAATTTTTTTAATCAGACAATACTTTAGACAAATTTCTCATATCTTCCCATTTCGTTGGGGGTAGATATCTAAAAGTGAAAGACATAAATACATAGAAATGTTAGCTAGTTTTTCCTTTCCATGACAGTCCACAGTCAATATGGTTGTCGACGTAGGGACTGATGACCGGTGGATACTAATATCAGTCATGCGGCCAAGTTTATCGTAGGTCTGGCTTGTTCTTAGAATTTATTTATAAAAAAAAAGTTTAAAATTACGACATCTCACCTAAAGAATTTCTATAAAAATATATGTTGTTATCTGTATGTCCAGTATTATTGAAATCCATTAAAACATTGTTAACAAACTAATTTGAGATTTAATAATTTTAATTTTTTTGTGAGTTTTTTTCTTTAAAAAAACCAGAATAATTTAATTACTTATAGTCCTCTGAATAGGCAATAGACCCCACTCCTTCATCAATTATATATCCACCCACACAACAAACCTGACATCCTCCTCTTAAATTTCATTAATTGTGTAGAGCTGAGTTCATGGAGGTAACATCATTTAGGTGATATAGGCATGCGCACTGCAATAATGCAAATGAGGGATGCGAGTGCCTGACCATGCAAAAATAAACATTTAAGCAATAAGGACTTTGATAAATTGAATGTTTAAGTGGAATTTGAAATCTCGAGGTCTTTTAACTCAATGACATCAAGCATCTTTCTTAAGTCTTTTTTAAATGTCACTACAAAAAAAAAAAGTATTTAGCAATGGTTAAAATTAAATTGATGAATTTGTAACTAAATCAGCTGTAGCTGTAGCAGCTATTATAGCGGCTGCAGAAAACTACTACTCTTATAGTCAAACCGGCTATGATATTTAGTACTCCTTTAGTCCTATTTATAGGATAAAAAAAGAAAGTATTTTTTAGTTCTATTTATAAGGTACTAAGAGAAATTTTTTGTATGGATGTATAATTTTACCCATAATTTATTGTTGTGTTGATTTTATTTATATAAGGTGTAATGTATATTAAACAAGGATAAAGTTAAAAAGTTGTTGAATTTTAAATGAAAGTTAATAAAATTTAACGTTTTTCTTGGTGTGTGTAAAACACACTCTTATAAATAAGATCAAAAGAGTGACAATGAAAAAAAAATTCAAAAAGCTACTACTCTTTCATGAATACTTGGGGCTAAAATAACCATTAACCCATTAAATTTCGTTTCGTCAATCATCTTTTTCAGATTCTGTAGACGATTTCCGAAAAATAGAACAACATAAAAGATGGACAATGTAACATTGTTTGGATATCGCAATTTAATTTGGGCCCAGGAGTATGCATTGGGCTTCGAAAGCTAACCAAGGCTCTGCAGATTGGCTGGGCTTGCCCATTAAATATTTGTGAACAAACACATGAATTTCTTTTACAAGGAAAAAAGTGTCACGACAAATAAAATGTTTAAAATGCAAGTTCGATATAAACGTCCTGGAGGAATAAATTCTTTAAAAATAAAAAAAATCATGAGAAAATATTAAATCATTGAAATTAAATCTATCAATATTCATAATTTATAATACTCAATATAAAAACTTCTATAAAGTTCAAAGGTTATATTAATATTAGTTGTTATCTTTTAATTTTTAACATTTTTTAGACCGAATCTTCCCACACATTTTGTAAATCAAGTTTTATCTGGTACATGTTTGGCTCACCCGACTTGGTGAAAGTCAGAGAGTAAACTCATAAGTTTAATCGAGTTCATAATTATTATAAATTTAAAAACAAATTGATATGATTTTGTAAGTTAGAAATATAGAAGTATTAAACTTTGAGACTCAGCTCACTAGTCATATATACATCTTGATAAAACTATAGTAAATAATTCATAATTAAATAATTTAAGATAAATAAAACATTCAAATTATTGGCCGAATATTTAACGCAAATATATTGAAACCAAAATGCTAACGCGTAGATTGGGAGTTCAGAGAAGTCATTTGGTACCATTATTGTGGTCGTGAAGGTGCGTCATGAAGGAAGTGACCGGAAAAGACTTGTCGACTCCCACTGGAGTCTTGAACACTATCTTGTCCAGATTCTTCTCGTTGATGCTTATCTCATTGATCAGAACTCACTCAAATATTAATAGAATTAATTTGAAAAACAAATTAATAAATATGTGAAATAAGTCTCATATATAAAACTAATATCACCACCCTAATTACGTGCTATCTAATGATTGTATGAGTACAAAAGAAACCCACACAGCGAACTTGCCATCCTCCTCTTACATTTCATTAATTGTGTGGGGCTGAGCTCATTGAGTTGACATCATTTAAGTGATGAAGATATACTCGCTGCAATAATGTACATGAGGGATATGAGACCCGACCATGCAAAAATAAAAATTTAGGCAATAAGAGCTTTCATAAATCGGTGTCAAAATTCATTCATATGTTTAAGTGGAACTTGAAATCATGAGTTCTTTTAACTCAACGATACCAAACATTTTTTTTTATCTTTTTTAAAATGAGGTTATAATTTTGACTTTTTATGAATTTATATACTACTTTTGGTCTTTAATATAAAAATTAATTGACTAATTTAAATATATTAAGAAAATAAATTTAAATGATAGATGTTTAAAAGTAAAAGACATGGGTGCATAAAAATAATCTTGATAGTACAAAATTTAAAATAAAGTGGCTTTTATAACTAACATTTTTAAAAAAAAATTTATTATTTAAAAATTATATATTAAAAATTTCAAATATAGACTGTTTAAATTAGTTATTGCGATAACATATGGTATCTATCATGTTCTAGATAATTGTTGCTTTCTTTATGTGGGCCAATTAGATTTTCGGGGTGTTTAGCAATAAGTGAAAATGCTTTTAAAAAGTACTTTTTTATTAAAAAAAAGATAATTTTTTACATATTTATTTTATATACTGTAAAATTGTTTTTAAAATCATGATTTGGTTTCCATCCAAATAACCTATCAAGCATATCACCAATACACATTGATCGTGCAATGTGATAGAGACAAAAAGCTAGCGACTCAGTGATAATTCAACGCGTTCATATCTTTCACTTTTAAATATCCGCCCATCACAGGCATGATTTGGCCAATGTGAGAAATTTGTCAAAAATTTCTAATTAAAAAATTAATTTTATCCCCTGAGTATAGTGGTACACCACTTATTTTTAAGTATATGTAAAACAGATCATATTTATATATACTACTTCCGGTTTTAATCATAAGTCTTTACTTGTAAACTATATATAAAGTCTTACAATTAAGACTAAAGGTAATAACTAAAAAAGTTCCTATTGCTTAAATATTTATTTTTCCATGGTCGGGCCCTCATATCCTTCATAATTGCGGTAAAGTATGGCTATGTCACCTAAATGAGTTCATCTCCATGAAGAAGCGTGGTTAAAATTGCTTACACAGCCCCCCTCCCAAAATAGATTATAGGACAAAGGACCTACTTTGATAATTATGATATTATTTTTTTAAATAATTCAAGTTAATTATTTTGATTTAAATTATTTAAAAAAAGGCAGCAACACATGCAAGTTTTGTCCCTCGATATGCACCAGATTGACTCATCAATATCCAGTATTTTTTTTTAGTAGAAACGAAGAAATTCATTTAATGTAAAATCTGTACAAAGCAGAGAAAGTTACGAACATTTACAAAAGAAGTCTAAAAGTAGTATAGCTCTGTACAGTGTGGTTAATATCCAGTATTATCTGAATCAAACGGTGGTTTGAACACTTTGCGGCTATACGCCGATGTAATAATGAAATACTACCTCCACTCTCTAACATAAATAACTAGTTGATTATTTTGAGAAAATTTAAAAAGTTTATAAAATTATTTAATTATAACATATCAATTAAATATAATCTTAAAAAATATTTATATGTATCATATAATAAGATTATATATTAGTTTATAAGCACTGTAAATTAATTTGTACAAAAACTATAAATATAATATTTAAAGCAATTTATTCCATGTTTTTAATTTTTCTAAATTAATTAATTAGATTTTATAATACAAGAATAAATATCAAGTTTTAAGATAAGAATAACAACTTTTTTCAAGAGAATGACGAATAGACTTCATAAATTAACACCTCAATCGTTAAAAAAAAAAACTGAAACTAAATATCAAGTATACAATTTCGCTTAAAAAAAAAAAAGAGTAACACGTATAACATGAAAAATAGCAGCTTTGCTTTCAATTATTAAGAATTAGAACTTTAAAATCAACAACTAATTTTAATAAGATCAAGTTCAAAATTTGTGAAAAAAATCTAGAAGTAAATAACAAATATGACGGTGTATAAAAGAAACAAATATGCCATAAGAAATAACAACTTTGCTTTCAAATATTGACAGTTTCAAGTTAGAAATTAACAATTACTTTTCACAAAATTAATTAAAGATTTGAGTGATTGAGTGGATAATTATTCGTGAATAACCAACAACCATACAGCCATCATATAATACTTTTCAAAAATCAAAATTCTTAATCAATAGATAAATAACATCATCATTTTTGTTTAATAAGATACTAAAGTGAATGATTGACTCATTCCATACTGAAAAAAAAAAAAATCACACAAATCTTTTGATGACACAGGTTCCTATTTTTCAATAATATCCCACGATCAAGAGAATTGGTTGAATCCCGAGAAATTTACTATCAGTTACAAATTAACAACTATTTTTACAAAATTAATTACAAGGTTTAAGAAAGAATGAATGTAAATTTCAATTAAGAGACGCAGAGATAATCTTCGTTTTTTTAACACCAAACGTTGATTTTATTTATAAGATGACAAATAAAAACAGTCAAATAATTGCTTTCTTAAAAAACGGCAGATGACATATGTAACTCTTGATAAAATATAGTGATAATTGATAATAAAATAATTCAAGATAAATAAAACATTCAAATTATTGGCCGAATTCATTAACTCTTACATTTTATCTTCATTGAAATTTTATAATCTCAACCTTCCCTTTACATCCCTTAAAGGAAAGTTGAGGTTCATGTTTGAACCAACTAAAAAGTATCTACAATAGAGTTATAGGCATTTAGTAGTATTTTTTTTTTGGCTCAATGTTACCTCAATTAAAAGTGATAAAAACAAAAGATTAATGTCGCCTTAATGGTTTAAAAACTAATATTACCAGCTTAAAAACTAATATTGACTATTAACAGTTTATAACAGTCAAAGCAACATTACTTATTTTTTTGATATTTTTAGGGCAATATTGACTCAAGAAAAACTTTCAACTACTTATAGCTACTCCACAAATATTTAGATTTTAGGGGAAAATAACCGTTAACCTTTTAAATTGTTTTCCTCAATCATTTCGCTTTTAAGAATATGTAGTCCATTTCTCCAAAACAATATAAAAGATGGACCTCGTCATATTATTTTGGTGTATCGCAATTTAATTTGGGCCTTATAAATCTGTTACATTACACAAGAATCATGTATTGGGCTTCAAAAATTGACCAGGCCATTGCAGATTTGTTGGCTTTTGCCCATTAAATATTTCAGAGCAAACGCATGAATTTTTTTATAGGGAGAAAAGTATCAAACACTTGATGAGCCGCTTATATACCCTTTAACAGTATAGGGGAACAAATATAATGCAGGAATAACTACCAAGTCTTAGGATAAGAATAAGTGAATAACAACCGTTTTTTTTTTTTTTTAAGAGAACGACAAATAGACTTCATAAATTAACGACTCAATCGTTGGGGAAAAAAACTGAAACTAAATAACAACTATACCATTTTGCTTAAGAAAAGAATAATATTCCTTCGGTTTTAATATATAACCTAATTCTTAAATTGGTTTTGGTCCTAAATATAAGACCCATTTCTAATATTTATTAATTTTTTCTAAATTATCCCTATGGATACTCCCTCAACCATAATCAAATAGAAGAGAGAAGGAAGGTATTAAGAAAGATGATTATGGTATTTTAGGAAAAATGTGTCATTTTTATTATAATTAACTAACTTACTTAAGTTCTTTAATCTAATCAAATTAGTTAAATGGGTCTTATATTAAGGATCGGAGGAGTAACAAGTATATCATAAAAAATAACAGCCTTGCCTTCCATTATTAACAATTAAAAATTAGAAATTTAAAACTAATTTTGGCGACATCAAATTCAAAATGTGTGGAACAAAACCTGGAACGAAATAACAGATATGCCAGTAGTGTATAAAAAAAAAACATGCCATAAGAAATAACAATAATTTTGCTTTCAAATATTGACCGTTCATTAGAAGTTAGAAATTAACAATTACTTCTCACAAAATTAATTAAAGATTTGAGTCTATTATAATAAATTAATGGGAGTTAAGCCTGGTGGAAGGAGGTAGTCCCTTATAACACGACGAACTAAAATTCAAAACCGTGCTAAGAAAATAATGCAAAAATACTTATGAAGCTTCTAACTGCCATGATATTTTGCATAATTTTAAAAAGTTCATATTTACTTTTGTGTCTAAGAAAAGCTTATAATGTATGGTGCTCCCCATGCAATACTTGAGGAATGGATTTTCATCTTAACTATTATGGCAAATAAAAAAAAAGTCAAATAATTGCATTCTAAAAAGATACAGATTACATATGTAACTCTTGATGAAGATATAGTAATAATTGATCAGTAAATAATTCAAGATAAATAAAAACATTCAAATTATTGGCCGGAAATTTAACGCAAACATATTGGAACGAAAATGCAAGTGCGTAGGTTGGGAGTTTAGAGAAGTAATTTAGTGCCATTGTTGTGGCTGTGAAGGTGCTTTTCCTTTTCATGGTGCGTCATGAAGGAAGTGACCGGAAGAGACTTGCCGATTCCCATCAGCACCTTAAACACTATCTTATCCGGATGCTTCTCGTCGATGCTCATCTTGCCGATCGGAACCCACTCATCTCGCTGATCGGAACCCACAAGAATATTAGTAGAATTAATTTGAAAAGAAAATTAATAAATATGTAAAATAAGTCTTATATATAAAACTAATATCAACTCCCCAATTACATCCTATCTTATATTAAGGATTGTATGAGTACAAAACAAAACAACCCTACTCCTTCATCAATTATATCCACCCACACAACGAACTTGCCATCCTCCTCCTATATTTCATTAACAGTGTTTTTTAAAAGTATTTTTCCACCTTCCCAAATACTCCCTTAGTAAGGCTGCAAGTATCAGACTCCCGAAAGGGTGAGAGTGAAGGGGAATCTCTGCGCTCTGACCCCTCTTCGGCTCTTCCTTCCTTGTTAAGCTAGCTCAGTGTTTAAGAAAATAATAATAATAAGTAATTTTAAGCTTAAATAGATAAAAAAGATAACAATGCTTCAATTTTAAATATACAATTTTAATTTATTGTGTCTCCCATATCTATTTATTTTTTTGTTAAAGTAGTCCCATATTGAGATTAATATGTCTCTGTTTTCTAGCAAAATTCTTGCACTCAGTTCGGCAGATTTCCACACAAGTTCGTTCCCACATCAATGACACTTTAAACTAGTTATCCATGTGAGATGAGTCCCCCCCCCCCCCAACTTGTACTGACATTAAAGGTTCTGGCTAATAAGAAGAACATGCCTATTTATTGAAGGCTATGGCATCTAGCGAACATAAATGGACATGCTTTTCTAAATCTCACTTTACTGCACGTATTGCATAAATGGTCTGCGTAACAGGGAGAGCAAGCAGAGCTGCACCGACAACAACTCCGAGGCACTTCCATGGAGAACCCAAATAGATATCGAACAAGGTTTTGAATCCGCGTCGAAGCCATTCCAGAAAAAGCAGCCAAGCCGTCACACACCGTCGAGAAAAAATCGCTCCATAATGCCATGGCATTCTCAAAACCAGGACACAACGTCCCGCCACACCATTCACCTTGGCTTTGTTCAATCCCTCACATACTGCCTCGTATCTCGCATCCTTTCGTTCCGCCCCGGTAGTGATGCTTTGGAACATAATCACCAAATCCTCGTCCTTGGCCTCCTTATGCACTCTTATCACTCCCTTGTCCTTGAGCAGTTGGATATCATGAGCACAACACACCAAACCTTTGAAAAAATAAGCGCAGGACGTGAAGTTGTAGCCGATTCTACTCAACTCGGTTTGCTCCCAAGCAATCAAATTCCTCCATTTTACTTCCGTTGCTTCTTTTATGTGCAGCACCGGGATGATCAGCTCTCGCGCACTCTCATTAAATTCTATTTTGAATTCGAACCTGTCCACGGATTCCCTTAGGACAGAATCCCCCATTCTCGTGTTGTTTTTGCCTGCAATGTCGCGAATTTGGTGACTGCTACTCCACTGATAACACAAATACTACAGTAGTGGCTGTGTTAAATTACTTTAACTACATATTACCTTGAGAAACGTTGGTTTGTGAAGCCTTGAGTGTGATTCCAAAAGCTTGAAGCTTTCCAGCGCAACGCTGCAGTTGTAGTGGAGCTGTCCCGTTTTCCAGTTGTTGAAGGATCATGAGAGCCAAGTGGATGAGATGAAGGAAATGATAAACACCTTTGGAGAAGTCAGCGCTGGCAACGTTGCATCCAAAGAGTGACTCGGCGATTTTTCGGGGAGAAAGTTCTTTAAAGTCATCGCCAATTTGCCCAGAAAGTGCCAGTAGACTGGCAAGTTCTGGTTGGGGATGAGCAGCCGGCTGAGAATGATCGAATAGTCTCCAGGACAAAGTTGTGAGGAGGACGAAAGGGATCTGGTTCTCGAGAAGAGAGATCTGTGAGAACACGCAACATCTTTTTCTGGTCAGCGGTATTATCCACAGAAGGATCAATCTCATTTTCAGTGAGCTTAAGCAGGAGCTCTAAGAAAAAGCAGGCATCAAGTAACATGATTCTGGCATGCTCCTCTGCTGCCATGTCTATTTTCTCCCCATAGCTCGCTCGAATTATGCCCTCTATACCTTTGATGGCCTCACAGCAGCTTTGAAGGGGCATCCACACCAAGCCGTTTGGATCTGAGCAACTAAGAAGCTTGTGCATGTAGCGCCATTTGTTCTCTTCCATGATTTGCAGGTCGGTTCTGGTGCCCCTGTGAATGGGTCCCATGGCCACAAACTGAGGCCTGTACATGTACCTTTTGTCTTTGGCCCCTCGAATTTTGTCTGGAACACTGCAAATACTGCCCGTCTTCGCTTCAGGGTCATTGCCATTCATGCATTGCAGCGTCATTCCAATATCAACGATCCATTGAGCGGGCGAACTTCTTTCGTCTGTGTGCTCCTCAGACCCTGACATTAGGCCTTACACGAACATGATTAAGCTAATTAGGGAAAGAACAATAGGAAGAATGAGATAACCTGGAAATTGATTTGCCGTGTATGCCACACCTGAAAATATCACTTCACCCTACTCGATTTCCGCTCCGCCAGAGTGGCCGCATCTGCCCTTGTGACCCTCATATAGCCCTTATTTATAAATTATAACCACGCTTGCTCCGCCAAACTATTGCGTTTGTTTTTGTTATGATGGCACAATATTCTATTTTAAATTATTGGTAAACCAAATATCATTAAGCTAGGTTTTCCCACCAATGATTCCAACCTGATTAGAAGTCAAATACAATACTAGCTATTTAACTAATTTAAGTATGTTAAAAAAATGAATGAGGTCAGTTATTTGTAACAAATAAGAATTAATTTTTTTTAAAGTTTTCTTTTTCATCACGACTACTGTAGATAATAACACTTGACATGTGTAATTAATTAAAAAGGATACTTTAGAAAATAAATTATAAATTTAAAAGACAAAATAGATTGAGATCTTGTATTTAAGAACAAATTCAATTTACAACTAACTTTTATATTAAAGATGTAGCACATAGTAATTTCCTCAAATTTGCGTCAATATTGACTTAACAAAATCTAGAGGGGGGAACATAAAACTCAAAAAGTAAAAGGCATAGCGTAATGTTAAAAAAATTATGAACTTAAATAGTTTAGTTATGAATAAAGGAAGTATAGAACTTATATATAATTTAAGTAAAATATGATAACCGTCCTTCCAGTTTACTAAAATTATAGTGACCTTCCCTCCTCCAGCCCAAAGTCAAGCTCTGCTGCCAAATCCTTACTTTAAAAAAGCATAATTAAGCTTAGAATCTGAAATATTTTTATGTGTGCCTTTATTTATAAGAGACAAATAAGAGAGAGAAGATATGAAAGAGAATGTAATAAATCTTTTTAATTAATGCAATATATAAAATTAACAGACCCTCTTCTTCTAGCAGACCCGAGGCTTCAGCTGCAAACAAGAAAATTATTGTCTTACCCAGATGGTGAGTCCCGAGTTTGCAGTCCTCGTCTCCCCTAATTTCTGCAATATATATAAATATATATATATATATTAACCTCTGTTTTTCTTTCACGGTGTTTGCCTTACTGAACTTGAACTGGAAAGGAGATGGAACTGATGAATCGGGAGCGCTAGCAACTGTAGGAGTCTCCCAGACAAATGCTGACATAATAAGCTTAACGCACACAAGGAAGATCCATCTGCCCTCAGTCCAAGGAAAGTTGGTGGTTCCTGGAACCAACTGGACTTATTAGATTAGAATTTTAAGCTTCTTTTACCTAATCATTTCTCTTTCTAGAATTTGTAATCAAAAGATTACCTTCATCTAAATTTTGCAGGTGCGTCTAGTCTTATTTTAAAAGAGTCGTCAATATAAAACAAATAAAATAAATATTATTCCTATTTAATGCTGATGGTTAAAACCACCTCACCCAAAATTGTTGGTTTGCACCCAAAAAGAAGAATACAACTTTAAATAATTTTGAGTGATAATTTTAAGAAGTAATATCTGTAATTTATTTTTAAAATTAATATAGATTGGCATTTGTGTATTGTGACTTGAATATATAGTTTGGATCTGCATTTTATGCATTATATATCATTGTTTAGATCAATTCTTGGCATGCGTAAGTAATTTTTTTTTAATTAGAAGCGATCCCATTCTAGGCATGCTCCCCTTTTTAATGGAGTATTATTTGTTGTTGGGGTAGATTTTCCGGGGGGAAAAAAAGACGGGCATTGTAATATTTTTATGGGCATAATAAGTCTTTTAGGCCGTACAAAAAGCATCTATTGGGCTTAAAAAAGTAATCGGGCCTCAACAGATAGTTGGGCTTTGCCCATTAATTATTTCAGAACAAATGCATGAAAAGTTTTTAAAGGGGGAATGATATATACCCTTTTAAAGCTTAGAACCTGAAATCATTTTAAATTGTTTATTTGCTCCTTTAGCTATCCCTCCATCATTTTACCCAGCCTTGTTTTTGGCCGGCCGCATTATACTATCAACGAACAAACAGAATTTGAATAGACTCATCTCAAGAATTTAATATAATGTTACAAAGTGACCAAACTATAAAGTATCACTCAATACATTGAAATATGATAGTTACATTTCTAATACTCTACATTGTATAATACACCGCATTTAAATGACATACAAAAGTATTGTAATGCTCACTTGGTGGATGTGATGACTTCATTTTAGGTGACGCAGGAAAGCATCTTTCTGCAATTATGTAATTGAATTTTGGTGACTTGCAGTTTTTCCAAAATTAATGGAGCCAACCATTCCAAGTTGATCCTATCATTGGATGTGATAAGGGGTAGAATATATTATTGATTTTCTTGGTTCTACTAACATTATAAAGAGCTTTATTCTTTTTAAAACTTATAATTGAGTTCACAAAAGCTAATCTTAAGATTTAAGCAAGAATGCAAATTTTCAATTACGATCTTCATTTTCTAACAGAAGAACGATTATTTTATTTATAACATGGCAAATAAAACGTTCAAATAATTGTATCTTGGTAAAAATAAATACATATCACATAAAGTTATTTAACTCTTAAGGAGAGGATACTTAAGCACGACTCAAACAGTATATTATTGTTGTTTTTGCGACGGTTGCCAACATCTTATTGCAATTGTTTTCGGTAGTTCCGGACTCTGTTAAATTTCTGCTTGTATCAGCTTCACATTTCTATATTTCCACTCACAATGTGTTCCTTTCCAGGCTCCTGTGACATATATTTTCTGGTTCTATTTGGCTGATATTGGCTTTAAGAGGTTTCTTACTTCTGTACATATCAGCCATGTGATCTATATCCAGTTTCCCATTTATATAAAAACACCCCCCCCATTGGTTCTATTTATAAGGAAGAGAGAATTATTTTTTTTGTCATATTTAATTTGTAGCTGATTCCACTCAACCGGATTTGCTCCCAAGCAATCAAATTCCTCCATTTTACTTCTGTTGCTTCTTTTAGTTGCAGCGTCGGGATTATCAGTTGATGCTGCCTCTCATTAAATTCTATTTTGAATTCGAACTTGTTAACAAATTCCTTGAGTGCAGAAGCCACACAGTTTTAAGTTGTTTGACCTCATGGTCAACTTGCTGAGAAAGTTCAAGTAGACAGGCAAGTTCTTTTTGGTGATATGAAATTGAAGTCCGTGATATATCCTTAATCCAAAAGTTGTAATCTTGTGAGTTGAAGCAACTGTGGACTGAAGATCTGAAAGAGAGGACAAGACCTAATGCATTCAGGGAGTTAGTGGATAAAGCACCTGGGAATGGAAGTTCAAGAGCAGATTCACATACAAGTTTCTTGATGAGTCATCAATTCTCCCCCCCCCCCAAAATAGTATCCCTATTACAATTTATTAGGAAAAAATTTCAAGTATAAAATAATGTTTTTCAATACTATTAAATGAAGATAAAATTACAAAAAGAAGAAGTTTATTTCCAAACAAATGTGATGAGTCAGCGACCTTATCTAATTCGTGGGTGTGGCTTATAATAATAAGGATGAGGGTTATAATGTCATGTTCTTTAGCGGTGGATATTTAAAATAGAGAATCCCATAAAAAAAACTTGAAATTACTAAATATCTCAAATCAAGTTTTATAATAACACTTTAATAAATATTGATAATACTAGACTTGTAAATAACAACATATTTTTATAAAAATTTCTTATTTATTTATTCTCAATTTAAAAGTGAAAGACATGAATGCATAGAAATGTCATCAACAAGTCGTTAGTTCTCTGTTTTCATCACAGTTGTACATAGTGAATTGTTGTTGAGGGGGCTAATATCCATGTGATAAAATCTAATAGGCGGTCATAAAGAAAGCAATAAATATTTAGAATAATGAGGACTGTGCATTTGCAAGTTGCAACCCAATGTGACAGCAGTAATGTTGTTAGAATTTGCCTTAGAATTTATGAAAACCAGGATAATTTGCCTTTGCATATTGTTATTTTTAAATTTTTAAAAGATAAAATATATCCAGTCCTATTTATAAAGTTCAAATTCAGGAAGGGTGTAACTTATTTTATAAGCTTCAATTTGGGTTTGTTTTAACATTTAATGCATATTTTTCTATATTATCCTTAATCATTTCTCTCTTCTCACATTTTCTCACATATCTTTCATCCTTTTTCTCATTTATTATAAGATTATAGTTGGAAACAAAAATATATTTCTAACTTATCTATTGTTTTTAACTAATTTTAACCAACTATTTATTATCTATAAATTAGTTATTTGAAACTTATAATAAGAAATAGATGGAGTATGAAGAGAAGTAGAGAACAGATAAGCGTATATAACACCTCAGAAGATGTTCTCCATACAACACAATCAAGGCCACGTTTAACTTCGAATAAACTGACAAAGGTAAAACACAACTGAATGAATGATGCTAATTAACAATGATTTGTATTTATTTATCCGAACAAATTTCAAAATCTTTCACTTGTGCAAAATACGATTTTTACCATGGCCTTTCCCCATCGGTGTGATCATATAGCTTCTAAGTTGCATCCACCTATTGTGAAGGAAACACTAACTCTAAAATTTATTCCACCTAAAAACCTTGCACTGAGATTAGCAATTGAGATTAATATCTTACGATTTTCTGGGTAAATTCTTTCACTGACACGTTCAGACAAGTTCATTATATTCCATTAGCTAAAACATTTTTTCCCCAAATTTTGGTTCATTTTTGCTTTGATTAATTCCTCTTTGAAATAGTAAGGCGGCATGATGTTACAAGTTTCACGTTGCAGAGTTTCACAAATAAAATGGAGTTTATAAGTTTACAAACTCTCCCATTATACTCATATTCATAACATTGATATTTTTAACAAAAGGGCCAGCATGGTCCCGGAGACATAGTGATAGAGGTGAATTTGAAAATATTACATCATTGACTTGGCTAATTAAAACAAAAGGAACACGAATTTTTATTCAACGCTAGCATCCAAGTGAACATAATGAACTCCCCGCATGCTTTTCTAAATCTCACTGGCCACGTGCCGCATAAATGACCTGCATAACAGTGAGAATAAGCAGAATTGTAGCGTAAACAACTCCGATGGTCTTCCATGGAGCCTCCAAATAGGTACGTCGGAGCGCGCCAAGATAGGTTGTTGATAGTCTGCGTCGAAGCCATTCCAGAAAAAGCCGCCAATAATGCCACGGCATTCTGAACATGAGCGCACAACGTCCTGCCACTCCATTCACCTCCGCGTTGTTCAATCTCTCGCATACTTCTCTGTATCTGGAATCCGCTCGTTTCTCCCCGGTTATGATGCTTTGGAACATAATAAGCAAATCCTCGTCCTTCGCCTCCTTATGCACTCTTATCACTCCTCTGTCTTTAAGCAGTTTGATGTCATGAACAGAACAGACCAAACCTTTGAAAAAATAAGCGTAGGAGGTGAATTTGTAGCCGATTCCCTTCAGCCCAATTTGCTCCCAAGCAATCAAATTCCTCCATTTCACCTCTGTCGCTTCTTTTATGTGCAGCGGCGGGATGATCAGCTCTCGCTCCGTTGCATTAAATACTATTTTGAATTCGAAGTTGTCCACGAATTCCATTAGTGCAGAAGCCAGAGTTCCTTGTTTGTGTTTGCCTGCAGTGTTGCAAATTTGGTGAGTGGCTGGCTCGGTTTTGAGGGAAAACGAGAGGGGGGGGGGGATTTTAATAAGCTTGATTTAAAAAATTGAAAAAATAGGGTTAAAAATTTTTAGTTAATTTTTATTACTTTTTATATAACTTTTTCTCTTTCTTAAAATTTTAAAACCCTGCTTCTCCAATTTTTTAAACAGAGCTCATTAAAATTTTCTTCCTCCTCCCTTCTATATCCCTCTTACCAAATAATACCTTGAAGATGAATCACTACAATTCACTGATAACTCGAATAGTTAAATTACTTTAACAACATATTACCTTGAGAATCGTTAGTTTGTAACGCGGTAATCGTGATTCCAAAAGCTTGGAGCTTTCTAGCGCAGCGCTGCAGTTTTGGTGGATCTGTCCTGGGTTCCTCTTTTCCATAGGGATCAGGGGAGCACAAGTGGATGAGATGAAGGAAATGATAAACACCTTTGGAGAAGTCAACGGTGGCGACGTTGCATTTAAGGAGCGACTCGGCAATATTTTCCGGAGAAAGTTTGACCTCGCCGTGAACTTGCCGAGAAAATGCACGTAGACTGGCAAGTTGTGGTCGCTGAGCAGCCCCCGGAAGTCCTAAAAGTTTTGAGGACAAAGTTGTGAGAACGGCGAAAGGGATTTGGTTCTCCAGCAGCGTGAGATCTGTGAGAAGACGACGCAACGACTTTTCCTTGTTATACATGGAAGGATCATCAGTCTTCTTCTCTTCGAGCTTCTGTGGATCATCAGTCTCCTTCTCTTTGAGCTTCAGCAGAAGCTCTAAGAGAAAGCAGCCATCAAGTAACATGATTCTGGAAAGCTCCTCTGCTCCCATGTCTATTTTCTCCCCATAGCTCGCTCGAATTATAGGCTCTATCGTTTTCAGGGCCTCACTGCAGATTTCAACGGACGCTGCATTGCTCTGGTGCTCCATACGAGCAAGGAGATCATGCACGTACTGCCATTTGGTCTGTTCCATGATTTGCAGGTCGCTTCTGGTGCCCCTGTGAAAGGGTCCCATGGCCACAAGCTGAGGGGCGCAGGGTGTCTCCATTTCCTTTATGAACTATTTCCCTCCATTTCCCTTAAACGGTACCGTTTCTTGTTAGTTATGTCCCCACCCAATAAAAAAATTGCACAGTCACTTTTGCCACGCCCCCCCTCCTTCTTTCTTTAGGCGATTTCCGTGCTCACTCTTCGGTCTGGTGTGTGGGTGTTTTTTACCAATTGCTTATGGATCTTGTGGTGGGTGATGGTTTCTCTTGAAATCCTGTAAATTCAGGGATGATGAAGAGACGCGAACAAAGAAGAGGTACTCTTTTCAAAATTACTTCTCACAAAGCTTGAGTTTTTCCTTGTGTTTTTGTTTATATTGGGTCGAATTATATTTTTCCCTCACTAGGTATTCTCAAATATTCTCTTCAACCGACACATTAATTGGGTTAATTGAAAGCCATACTTGATTTCTCCTTGCTGCCGCATATAATTTTACTGCTATCAAGTTTATGTGGGCGAGCAATGTTAATGGCTTGTTCAAAACTTGTCAAGGGATGTGTCCTTCCTATGAAGATTCAATGAGACCGGGCAGTTAATTGAAGTATCAAGTCATTTAATTCTACATTTGATTATGTGCTAAATCTTTAGTTTCCTTGTAAATTAGTGGGACAGATATTAATTTGGTCTTCAAGGTAATAAATTATAAAAGTGTCAAGTAGCTAAGGGATCATGGAACTCATTACTGGAATTAATTTAGCCCCAGAAAAACATTTCATTATCTATCAGATTCTAATTGTAAGTTTGTGGGCAACTCATTAGGGATGGGTGGAGCTGTGGTGGCCAACTATAGTGACAAGAGTGTTTACTTTGATTCTATCAGATTCAATCTTTCTATCTTAAGATGCTTTATATGATTCAATATTGTTACGAAAAGCTTGTTTAATTGTTAAATCTGATTTAGAATTATTTTCTTTTGAAATTAAGAAAATGAATCATGCCTGTGCCCTGTGACTTATTGGCATTTTTTATATCTAAATTATGTTGGCATTTTGAGTTTGCAATATATTGAGAGAACTTATAAGGACTTATTGACATCCTGCATTCTCTTCTTTGTGACAGCGTGAACATCACAGTTGGAAATATATAAGGATCATCTTTAACACTTTTGCTTGAATATATTATGGTAGATAATGAAAATAACTATTCAATGTTAAACTTTATAATTGCAGTTGAAAAAGAAAATAGTAGCTGAAATCAATCACTATGTTGTCACCAATATGGGCTACATGATCAAAAAGAGAGCAGCTCAAATACAATAAATGCCATACAATCATCTTAAGAGCTACCGTAACAAGAGAAAAGCCCAAGGAGCTGAATTGAAGCCGTTGTCTGGAACGATAAGAGCTTAATTGGATGACTTCATTTAGGATGATCTAAGTTCCTTTGTAAACCTATATCGGTAACATATTGTGATTACATATTGCTGGCTCATATGTCAATCTCCACTCTCCTTTTTTATCAACTCTTGTGATTACATATTCAAATACAATGGCATCATCATCTTCATTTGTCTTTCTTTCCTTTTTCTCTTTTATACATGTAGCATCACGCAAGTCATACTCTTGCTAGAACAAGTCAAAAATAGGTGGAGTGTAAATTTCAGAAAGCTGTTGAAGTATAGATGAACTCTTTAAAATCAACCTCGGCAACTTCTGCCGTGAGTCAAAATCACTCTTTAATTCACTAGATCGTTTATCTACAACAACCTCTTCAAAGATTTCAAAGAATTGATTGATATTCAATTCAGGATTTGTACAACTTTTTATGAAAGAATTAATACTTTCACTAAGTTGTGTGCTTCTCATACCAAGAGTCTTTGAATCCTTCATGTAACATGCGCGCTGCCCATTTTTCTTTCAACTCATAAATGGACATCAACCAAGGATTATCTGCTGCATTGTACTTCAACAATAATTCTTTCCAAGATTCCTCAAACACTATTTTTTCTTCACAATGATACATGCACCAATTAAACTTACCCAAAAAATGAGAGTCATCCTTCATCAAGTTTCCAAGATGTTTCACCGCATATCTATTAATATGAAAAGTGCACAAGCCATGCTTCACAGTTGGCATTACTTCTTTCAAGGCTCGTGCCATCGTAGCATCTTGGTCAATAAATACAGTAAATGGCAATTTTTCCTTATGTGCTTGTAGAAAAGTTTCAAAAAACCATTTAAAAGATTCAATGGTCTCATCATACAATAAAGCAACACCAAATATCACTACTTCTCTATAATGATTGAGACCTGAAAAAATGGCAAGCGGTCTATTTTCACGATTGGTGGAGTATGTTGTATCAAATGAAATGACATCCCCAAAACAATCATAATCTAACAACATATGTGGATCATCCCAAAATACATTAGTTATTCGATCTTCTGAGTCCACTTGATAGGCATGAAAATATGAAGGATTTTCTGTTAGTTGATGTTGGAAATAACGAAGTAGACACCCGGCTTCATCATAGCACATTTTTCGTTGTCTCCTTGCTCTTAGATAACTCTTTATATCCTCTTCAGTATATCTTAAGTTAGCCCTCCCTCCTGCATATTTACTCATTAAATTCAAAGAGGCTTTTTGCTTAACCCCGACGTCTTCAGCAGCTTCTAAAGCATAACCTTGTGCTTCTGGTAATTTCCTCTGTGATGCAAACATGTGAACAGTTTCTTGAGGCTCTAAAGGATGATTATGATCCAAATAAAGTTCACTAACTCTAAATCTTCTATTCACTTTTTTAATTATCATTCTGACTTCACACCCAGTTCTTGTTTCCTGTCGAGGCTTCTTAATTTTGAAATCTCTTTTATCTGGTTTTCTCACTCCCTCCTTGTGACAAACATATTTATAATATATGATAGAACCATCTTTCTTGCTTTTATTGGAGTTTTCTTTTCTAACACCAAATCCCATTCTTTTGCCATAGCCAACCCAATACTGCCATGTCTCTTCTAAATTATCAAATTCAAGATCAAGTGTGGGAGTCATATTTGTATTCATTATTTAGGACAAAGTGAGAATCTGGAAAAAAAAAAAAAGGGCACTCGAATATATGAGTACACAGACGAAAAACAAGCAACAAAAATATTAAACTTGTTACACTCACCAATGCCGCCAAACCAATGCCAAATCCAACGATACCCTTTGTGCAATAAGGCTTATATATTTTTTTAAACTTGCTGCATCAAGTAGATATTGAATTAGTAACGAATTAAAAAAGAACTTACAGAAAAAAAAAAGAAGACGATGACACTTGCAGATGAATACGAACCTTATGGCACAACGAAGAATTAAAAACCTTATTTTTGATTATTAGATTCCTATTGCAACGATTGTTTGAGTATTAAAATCTTATTACGGTGCCTATTTGGCTATTTCACGAATTCCCGCGCTTTTGGGAGAAAAACAGAGGAGGGCGCTATTTGTTCTTTAATTTCAGGTGGGGACATTAGTGAAAAACTGAACGACACTATTTAAGGGAAATGGAGGGAAATGGTTCGTAAAAGAAATGGAGACACCATTGGCCCCAAGCTGAGGCGTGTACCTGTACTCTTTGTCTTCGCCTCCTCGAATTTCGCCTGGAACCCTGCAAGGCTGCAAATGCTGCCTGTCTTTGCTTGCTTGAGCTCTACGCATCCCAGCGTCAGTTGGATTCCAACAATCCATTCTTCGGGTTGCTTTCTTTCCTCTTTCTTTGAAGCTTGATCTTGATCATCATTAGATACAAACAACGTTATTAAGTTAATTAGTGAAAGAAAATTTTCAAAATAAAATAGAAAGAATGACATAGCGGGAGATTAATTACAACCAGCCATTCGTCACCCCCTTGATTCCCTGCTCCGCCAAAGTGGCCGGATCTGCCCTTGTGAGCCTCATATCGCCCTTATTTATAATCACACTTGGACCCGCACCCCGCCGGATAGAAAAGAAAAAGTGAAAAAAATAAAAAACAAAAACAATACTCATAAAATAAAAAAGCGGCATGGAATAATGTGGAAAATTTATGACTTAGTTATGGACAATGGAAATTGTGTAATACTTGAGTAAAACAAAATAATATATTGTTGGTGCCAATATTTCTCTCAAGTGTAGAACGAGAAGATAAACACTGGGTACATCGTCTTCAAAACTGTGGCAGAACTTCTTCTTTTTCGAGCTTAATTTGCCTTTGGACGACAACAACTCTTATAAAATCATAATTTGACTTTTAAATTTGATTTTATATTTTTATTCAATATTAAAATAATATTTTTATAGGATATTAGATTAATGATGAAAATTAAAAAAAAAAACAGAGTAAAGTGGATGGTAAGGGAAGTGAAAGACTGGAGACTGGAGAAGTTCCCTTCCCTCCGAATGCACTCAAAACAAAGACAATATGTTTTTATGTTATTTTTTAGTGGAGTAATGATAAGGGGTATTGTGGTGAATAAAATAAGAAATTTTAAATTTCCTATTAAAATTAAAACTCACAATATCTAATTTACCAAAGAGTGTGAGATATTGAGTTATAAGCCCGGTTCATTCCTGTGAACTATAGCATAAGCCAAATGCAAGGAGGGCTATGATGTAAATAAAAAAGAATTGGGTCCAGAAACAGAATTTTTTCCTCATGATTTAAAAGTTTAAAGGGTTAATATGATTTTTAATCCCTCAAATTTGTCTTCATTTTGGTTTTGGTCCCTCAAATTTTAAATAATAGATTTTGGCCCGTCTAGGGGTAAAATAGTCCACATTTTTATTGGATTATAAGAACCAATATTTTAAATAAAAAAATTTTAAAGAACCAAAAACGTATGATTTAAAATTTAGGAGGCTAAGGTCAAAATTTGTATTAACCCAAGTTTAAATCTATATAATCAGAGTACGTGAGTAGTTGGATATGAGTTCAAGATAAAGTTGTTCATGTGTGTGCAGGATGCTCTGTCGACTCTCGCTCTCGCCCTGGCCCTCAAAGTTCTCTTCTTTCTCTTTGGTTGCGGTGTTGCGTGATGGAAGCCCAAATCGATACTCCAGTCCCGTGTGGGCAAGACAATGCCAATCACATCCAGGTACGCCCGAAATGCTAACTCATTTGAGATTGAGAGCTGACTATGAGCTGTTCTAAAAGTGAAAATGACAATCAGGTCATGGCAAGGGACTGAACTACTCGACAGCAGCAGAGGTGGGAAAGGCTCACCAGCTAATGCACCATCTCCATCACCCGCTATAGAAAGTATAGCAGTGAAGCGGCTGAAAGCTTTGTGCAGTATTAAGGAGCCGACGGTGAACGACGGAATAGATATGGTCGGCGCGGCGAATCTTTTGAAGAGTACGATGAAATACCCATCTCGTCCTGAGGAGATTCAGCGCGCCAAGGAACAGGCTGAGAAGGCCGCAATGGTGTTATATGATGCGGAGAGCCTTCGCAACGAGGGAGTGCAACTCCTCTGTGAGAGCCAAAAGTTGTTTGAGGAACTACTCTAATTTGCTGCAGCTCCCATATATATGATAATTAAGCTTAGGTTTTAGGCGATCACTACGCCAAGTTATCAAAGTGTTTCAATAAGGCTCTAGCCACCTGTAGTTTTATTTATTTTTAATTTCCTTTTGTTCTATCTTCTGGTGTGTATGTGTAAGGAGTTTCTCGCTTCTGCTATGAGAATAAGAGGGCTCTATTGGGTTAACCGTAGAGAATGAAACCCTGTTATATATCTACATGTGTATGTTGATTTGATCAAGCTAGCTAATTGATCTATGAGGTTGCCGAGTTTGCTGATCTGATTTAATTTGTCAATTCTCTTCTCCAAAACCAAAATTGCTTGCAGTTGGAATTTTTCTCTTTCCCTCCCTTTCCTTCTTTCAAAATATACTCTTAATTGGCACCAAGTGCAAGCTTTAATTTGCGAGGTGTTGCCTTTTTTATTAAGCTTATACTCTCTCTCTCTCTCTCTATGATCCCTTACATAGTCTTCTTTTAGAAAGAATTAACGGTGAATACAATTATTCTTATATGTGAATTAGTGACGAGGGGTAAAGATGAGGGGTTTTAACGTTACACTATTTAGTTTAGGAGGAGAAGCAAAGGTAAATATTTTTATATGGATAGTTTTATCCTCATTTTATTTGAGAAAAATTTCAGTTAGCCTCCTCTGAACAACCTTAGGTTCCAAAAGCTCTATAAGCTTCTGAAACTTCGTTATATCCCTTTAACCGAAATGGAAGTAAATATTATGGTGGAAAGACAACTATGCCCTCGTGTTTTTTTTTGGGGCGTAAAAAAAGATCAACCGCTGTCGGGGTGCTGGTAGTCAGACCCCTTACCTCACGCATAACATTTAATCCTATTCTGGTGAGTCAATTTGATGCATATCGTGAAAAAAATTGCATATGTTTAAATTACTTAAAGTCTTTCCATAAATTTATTTTTTTGAAATTTTAAATAAAATTGATTTAAAACAAAAATTAAATTAAGTTGCGAGTTTATATAATAGTAACCTACTCCATGTCTCTTAAGTCTGATGGATTGTTCAGAAAGCAATAACATTGACTGAGTGTAAGCCAAATTAGATAGTGTTAGGTCATAGTATATACTATATGCGCATATAAATCTTTTAGATAGCGTACGGACTTTCAACATGTAAAGGAGATAATTTCCAATTGTTTTGGCATTTGCCATGATGATAAATAAAAGTTAAGGGCAATAGTCATATCATGTTGAGCTATATCTCTCAAAACCAGTGTCCACATATGATTGATTATATTTTGCATTATTTATCTTACATGTTTACATTGAAAAGATGCATGCAAGTGGAACAGTATGATTAGAACAAGCTATTTCTATATTTATATGATGTTTACTACAATGTTCTTTGAATTATGGGGGTCTACTCGTGTAATTTCTCAAGAAAATTAGCCAAAAGTTTTTTATTAGAAAAATTAATTGTGTGAAGATACATAGAGATCTAAGTTTTTTAGTGTGGGCAACTCCTTTTTAGAGGATGCAACTATTTTATAATTGTACATAAATATCTTTCATTTTATAAATTAAAAATAAATAACATATAACTTTAAAAAAAAATGGCATCCTCTGAAAATAGCTTGCGTGTTGGTTTTAAAACAAATTTCAAATACTTCTACAAAATTATTTTTTTGAATAAGAGACTTTAGACAAATTTCTCATATCTGTCATGTTTATTGGGGATGGATTTTTAAAAATGAAAGATATAAATGTATAGAAATGTTACCGACAAGTAGCTAGTTTTTTCTTTCAATCACAATACACACAATTAACCAGGAGCACATTTCGTGATCAATAGCAATCTGGACCCATCTGGCTGATTTTGTATGATTCCAAATCGAATTTAAATGGGTTAATAGAATCTTGGGTTTCTTGAGTTTGTTTTTATTTTAGTTTTGATTTCTCAAGTTCTAAATTATGGGTTTTGTTCCTTCAAGATAGTCCAATTATCATAAAAATTAATTGTGTGAAGATATATAAAGGTCTAGATTTTCTAGTGACGCACAACTCATTTTCAGATGATGCAACTATTTTATAATTGTACATAAATGTCTTTCATTTTATAAATTAAAAATAAATAACATATAACTTAAAAAAATGGGCATCCTCTAAAAATAGCTTGCATGTTGGTTTTAAAACAAATTTCAGATACTTTTACAAAATTAGTTTTTTTTTAATAAGAGACTTTAGACAAGTTTCTCATATCTATCATGTTTACTAGGGATGAATATTTAAAAATGAAAGATATAAATGCATAGAAATGTTATCAACAAGTAGCTAGTTTTTTCTTTTAATTACAATACACAATTAAGCAGGAGCACATTTCATGATTAATAGCAATCTAGACCATCCGACTCATTTTGTATGATTCCAAATTGAATTTAAATGGGTTAATATAATCTTTGGCTTCTTGAGTTTGTTTTTATTTTGATTTTGATCTCTCAAGTTTTAAATCATCGGTTTTGTTCCTTCAAAATAGTCCAATTATCTTAAAAATTAATTGATTGAAGATGCATAAAGATCTAAGTTTTTTAGAGATGCACAATTCATTTTCAGATGATGCAACATTTTATAAGTGTATATAAATGTCTTTCATTTTATAAATTAAAATAAATAACATATAACCTAAAAAAACTGGCATCCTCTAAAAATAGCTTGCCAATTGGTTTTAAAACAAATTTCTAATACTTTTACAAAATTATTTTTTTTTAATCAGAGACTTTAGACAAGTTTCTCATATCTATCATGTTTACTGGGGATGGATATTTAAAAATGAAAGATATAAATACACAGAAATATCACCGACAAGTAGCTAGTTTTTTCTTTCAATCCTGATGCACAATTAACTGGAAGCACATTTCATGATCAATCACAATTTGGATCATTCAGCCTATTTTGAATGATTCAGATTGAATTTTTTTTTTTGGGTGAAAATTCAGATTGAATTTAAATGAGTTAATATAATCTTTGGTTTGTTTTTATTTTAGTTCTAGTAACTCAAGTTTTAAATCATAAGTTTTGTTCTTTCAAAATAGTCCAAATTTTTATTAAATTATAAGACCTATGTTTTATATGACAAGAAATTTGAGGGATTAAAAAAATAAAAATAAAAATAAATTTAAAAAACTAAAATTTATATTAACAGTACTGATCAAGGAGCAATTAAACATGGATGTTGGCGGACGTTGGCGGCCCTGATGAGAGATGACCATGTCCTAAAATTGATTATTCTAAATATTTATTGCTTTCTTTATGTACGCCTATTAAATTTTAGCACATGGTTATCAGGCCATCACCAATGCATATTGATAGTATAGTGTGAAAGAAAGGAAAAAACTAGCCACTTGTCGCATTCATATCTTTCTCTCTTAAATATCAGCCTGTCACTGGCATGACAGCTATGAAAAATTTTACAAAAATTCTTAATTAAAAAAATTAATGTTATCCTGTAAATGTAATGGATGCAAACTTTTTTTTATATAGTAACATGCAACTTATTTTTAATTATATGCAAAATGAGAGATATTTATATACAACTAAAAAGAGGCTTGCATTATTTGAAGATGAATTGCTTGCCTGTAAAAAAACCCTGGGTCCTTAATTAAGTATTGTTAGGCAATTAAATTTTCAATCGCAATTTTAACTATCCAGCAATTTTGAATGATTCAAATTGAATTTAAATAGGTTAATATAATTTTTGGTTTCTTAAATTTATTCTTATTTTGGTGGTTTTAATCCCTCAAGTTCCAAATCACAAGTTTTGTTCCCTTACAATAGTATAAATTTTTATTGGATTATATGATAATTTTTTTAAACAAAAAAATTTGACGGACCAAAATCAAAATAAGGACAAATTTGAAGGACTTAAAATTGTATTAAGCTAATTTAAATTTTTTATATATTTTAATTATTTTTTTGTTTCGATAGATACAAAATTTAAAATAAATATAATCTTATAACTAATACTTCTTTAAAAAATAAATTTATCATTAAAAAATTATATATTAAAAATTTTAAATTTGAACCATTCGTATCAAATTTTGAATACTTTAAATTGCATTAAAGTGATGAGCAAATGGTACTTATTATTGTGATTAATACTGAACAAGGAGCAATTAAATATGGTTGTTGATAGCCCTTCATAAAATTAATTAAGGTTACTATAATCTTTGGTCCATTAAGTTTGTTCTAATTGGTTTTAGTCCTTCAAGTCTCAAACCATAGGTTTTAGTTCTAGTGGTCCAAGTTTTTATTAGATTATAAGGATTAATATTTTAAATAAAAAGAAACTTGAAGGATCAAAACCTATGATTTAAAACTTGAAAGGCTAAAACTAAAATAATAATAAACTTAAAATATCAAAGTTTATATTAACCCTATGTATTGCTTTCTTTACGTGCGCCTATTAGATTTTAGCACAGGGTTATCAGGCCTATCACCAATACACATTAATCGTGCAGTGTGAAAGAAAGAAAAACCTAGCCACTTGTCGGTGATATTTCAACGCATTCGTATCTTTCTCTCTTAAATATCAGCCAGTCACAGGCATGACTGATATGAGAAATTTGTCAAAAATTCCTGATTAAAAAATTTAATTTTATCCCGTAAATGTAATGGATGCAGTTTTTTTAATAGTAACATGCAATCTATTTTTAACTATGTGCAAAAAGAAATATATTCATATAGAACCAAAAAAGACTTGCGTCCTTTGGAGGTGAATGCGTGCCGGTTTTTGGCTAAGGGTGTGTTTGGATAGAAACCAAACCATGGTTTCAGAAGTGCTTTTACAGATTACGAAGTAAATATGTGGAGGAGATTATCTCGTTTTGCGGAAAAGTGCTTTTGAAACTTTGATTTTGAGATACCCAAACAGGCCCTAAAACAGTATTGCGTGCCGTTAAAAGCCTCGGTCCTTAATTAAGAACCCCCCCGGGGGCTAAAGCTTAATTGAGTATTGTTAGGCAATTAAATTTTCTAATGAAAAACTTCTGACTAATTTTCACAGAAAAGAATTATGCATGTACGCCCCATATTTCATGCTACTGCACTTGCATATTATCAACTATATTCTTAAAAATTTGTAATATCTAATTCGTTTAAAAATAACTCGGGTATGATACTATGGGATCCAAATATATTCAATTAATGATATTTGAATAGCATCTTGATTGGGATTTAAATATGTTAAATTAAATGAAATTTCAATCGGAGATTCAAATGAAAAAATTGATAAATAATTTTGAATTTGAATAATATCTTAATTGATATTTGAATATATTAAATTAAATGGAGAGCATAATAATTAAATGATATGTTAAGTAGAGACTTAAATGGAGAAATGATTAATTAATTTCAAATTTTTATCTATTTTTTTTCTAAATTCTGCATCTTTAATTTAAATCCCATTTGAATAAATAAAAAAAATCATATTCCTATAATAAGTGAATCTTGAGCCACCTTAAATAATAAAATTTTTATGTGTTGATCCCAAATTTCATTCGTATGTTAACTAGAATTCGGGATGACCTATATTAATTAAAAATGTATATCAAAACTTAAAATAAAAGCTATGAAATTCACAACTTCTTGATGTTGTAATTGCCGTTCACAAAGTTGGAGCCTTTTATTATCTTGTTAAAGAATATTGACAAAGTTGTAATTTATATTACATCACCCCACTCAGTGTCCCTAAATTTGGATGGATTTTTCTCCAAGCAATAACATTGACTGAGTGTAAGCCAAATTAATAGGTATTAATTCATATGATGTATATAAATCTTTTAGATAGCATATGAAATTTCAACATGTAAAGGAGATAATTTCTAATTATTTTAGTATTTGCCATGACATTAAACAAAAATTAAGAGCAATCAACACATCATATTGAGCTGTATCTCTCAGAATCAGTGTCCACACATGATCAATTATATACACACACACACACATATTGTATAATTTATCTTACATGTTTACATTGAGAAGATGCATGTAAGTGCAACAGTAGGATTAGCACAAGCTATTTCTACATTTAGACGTTGTTTATTACAATGTTCTTTGAATTATGGGGCCCATCCGTGTAAGCTCTCAGGAAAATTAGCCAAAAGTTTTTTATCAGGAAAATTAGTTGTGTGAAGATACATAGAGACCTAGGTTTTTCAGTGGCGTGCGTGCAACTCTTTTTGCAATTGTATGCAAATGCCTTTTGTTTTAGAAATTAAAAATACGTTCTATATAACTTAAAAAGAATTGGATCCTCTAAAAGTAGCTTGCGTGTGGGTTTAAAAACAAATTTCAAATACTTTTACAGAATTAGTTTTTTTTTAATAAGAGACTTTATTAGACAAATTTCTCAATATTTAAAAGTGAAAGACATAAATACACTAAAATGTCACAAACAAGTAGCTAGTTTTTCCTTGTCATCACAATAACACAATCAAATACGGTTGTTGACGGAATGGATAACCATATGCTAAAATTAATTATGGAACCCAGAAAAATTTAATTACTTATAGTCCTTTGAATAGACAATCGAAGAAATTTAAAAAGAAATACTTATATTATCATCAATGTAAGATCTAATTAACTAATTTAAGTGAATTAATGATGTTAGTTAAATTAGTTAATATGATTTTTTAAAAATACCCTAAATATTTTTCTTAATTCTTTACTCCCTTTCCTATTTTATCATGAGAAAAAATTAATAAACATGTAAATAAGTCTTATATATAGAGCCAATATCATATTTCCAGTTACTTCTCATCCTATATTAATTAAGGATTACAAAACAAAACCACCCCACTTCTTCATCAATTATATATCCACCCACACAACGAACTTGCCATCCTCCTCTTATATTTCATTAATTGTGTAGGGCTGAGCTCATGGAGCTGACATCACTTAGGTGATACAGGTATACTCGCTGCAATAACGTATACCAGGGATATGAGACCCGACCATGGAAAAATAAACATTTAGGCAATAAGAACTATTATAAATCGGCGCCAAAAATCATTCATATGTTTAAGTGGAATTTGAAATCATGAACTCTTTTAACTCAATGATACCAAACTTTTTTTAAAATCTTTTTTTAAATGAGGTTATAATTTTGACTTTTTATGAATTTATATACTACTTTCACTCTTTAATATAAAAATTAATTGACTAATTTGAACATATTAAAAGAATAAATGTTATGGTTCACAACTTCTGAAAATGATTTCTTTTATTTTTTTAAGTGATGGAATCATACCGATATTCAATAAGTACAGAATTTAAAATCAAATAACTTTCATAACTAATATTATTTTTTTATAATTGAAAAGTGACGTCATTACAGAACAAACAAATTAAAGCAGAACAAGTAAAACTCTCGTCATCCTTCTTCTCTACTTGGAGAGGGTGAACTAATATTTTTGTAAAAAAAATGTTTATTATGTAAAAAAATTATACATTAAAAATTTTAATTTATTTCTTTCTTTATGTGGGCCAATTAGATTTTAGCACATGGTTATCAGACTATCCCCAATACACATTGATTGTGCAGTTTGATAGAAAAAGAAAGCTAGCTACTTGGCGGTGATAATTCAATGCGTTCATCTTTTTCACTTTTAAATATCCGCCTGCCACCGGCATGATTTGACAAATGTGAGAAATTTGTCAAAAAAATCTAATTAAAAAAATAATTTTATCATATAAATATAGTGGGTGCAATTTTTTTATAGCAGTACACCACTTATTTTTAAGTATATGTAAAAAAAGGCACACATTGAAAAGACTTGCGCCCTCTGAAGACGAATTGCTTGCGGCTAAAAACCAAAGGTCCATTAAGTACCGTTAGGCAATTAAATTTTCTAATGAAAAACTTTTGACTAATTTTCACAAAAGAATTATGCAAGCACACCCCATATTTCATACGACCTTCTAATCTGACTTATGCTTATTTGATATTTATTACTACTTCTAATTTTAATTACAAAATCTCGTTTATAAACTATAAATAAAATCTTATAATTAAAATTAAAGATAGTATTTCAATAATGATCCTTCCTAATTTAGAGACATGCAAAGTTGGGTACCTTTATATAACCCTGCAACTTAATTCATATTCCTTCGCAACATAATAATAATACTAGCACTGCGAACAAGAATTACAATATCAACAAGTTGTGAATTTCATAGCGTTTAAGTTTTAGTATCCATTTTTACTTTTCCATGGTCGAGCCCTCATATCCTTCATTTGCAAAGCGTGGTCGCAAAATTACTTACACAATCCCCTCCCAAAAAAGATTATAGGACAAAGGACCTACTTTGATAATTATGATGTCATTTTATTTTTAAATAATTTAAGTTTAATTATTTTGATTGAAATTATTTAGAAAAGGGTAACCACAACATATGCAATTCTTTTCCCCTCCATATGCGCCAGATTGACTCATCAATATCGAGTATTATCTGAACCAAATGGTGGTTTGAACACTTTGCTGCTATACGCGAACGCAATAATGAAATACTAGCTCCACTCTCTAATATAAGTAACCAGTTAATTAATTTGAAAAAAATTTTAAAAATTAAAAAATATTTATTTATAACATATTGGTTAAATATAATCTTAAAAAATACTTATATGTGTTATTAAATTATATATGACTTTTTTTATTTTTCTAAATTAGTCAATGAGATCTTATAATTTAAGAATAACTATCAAGTTCTAAGATAAGAATAACAACTTTTTTCAAGAGAATGACTAATAGACTTCATAAATTAACGACTCAATCATAGGGGGAAAAACGGAAACTAAATACTCCTCAGTCTTTTATATAGAACCTAATTATTAAGTTAATTTTGATCCTAAATATATGACCTATTTCTCATATTTATCAATTTTTTTTCTAAATTATCCCTATAGATACTCCCTCAACTATAATCAAGTAAATAAGGGAAATAGGGTATTAAGAAAGATGATTACGCTGTTTTAGAAAAAATATGTCATATTTTTTATAATTAACTAGCTTACCTAACTTTCTTAATCTAATCAAACTAATCAAATATTTCTTATATTAAGAGCCAAAGGAGTATCAAGTATACCATTTTACTTTTAAAAAAAAAAGAGTAACACGTATACCATAAAAGATAGTAGCTTTGCTTTCAATTATTAACAATTAGAACTTAAAAATTAACAAATAATTTTAGTAAAATCAAGGGAAAATGACCAGAAAATAACTATTAAAATTTGAAATAACAAAATGGACATGCGAATAACTGAAATGAGCAAATGGGTATAAGGTATCAATCTGGAATTTTAACAATTCGGTAGAAAGACTAAAATGATCCTGACACATATTTGAAACCAATTTCATTACTCTGATAATGATAATGACAATATTTGTAATGTGAATTACAATTTTCGTAATGAGAGTTACCATCTCACTATTGTCATTTGCAGCTCATTTCTTTAAAACACAAATAACATGTATTTGGAACCAATTTCATCACCCCGGTAATGATAAGGACAACCTTTATAATGTGAATTACAATTTTTTAAGGAAAGTTACTATCTTGCTATTGTCACTTACAACTCGTTTATTTCAAACTCAAGTAACATGTATTTGGATCCAATTTCACTACCTCAATAATGATAATGACAACATTTGTAATGTGAATTACAACTTTCGTTAATGAGAGTTACCCTTTCACTATTGTCATTTCCTACTCGCTTCTTTCAAACCCAAGTAACTTGTATTTGGAGCCAATTTCACTGTCTTGGTAATGATAATTACAATATTTGTAATGTGAGTTACAATTTTCGTATTGAGAGTTATCACATGTTCATATTTTCAAAGAGGTTCAGGGGCATTTTAGTCTTTCTACCAAATTATCAAAATTCCATATTGATATCTCATGCCCATTTGGTCATTTCAGTTATTCGCATGCCTATTTTGTCATTTTAAATTTCAACAGTCATTTTTTGATCATTTCTCCTAAAATGAAATTCAAAATTTGTGAAAAAAAATCTAGAAATAAATAACAAATATGACGGTGATAAAAAACAAATATGCCATAAGAAATAACATCTTTGCTTTCAAATATTGACGGTTACAGGTTAGAAATTAACAATTACTTTTCACAAAATTAATTCAAGATTTGAGTGATTGAATTGATAGTTATTCCCGACTAACCAACAACCATATAACCATCATATAATACTTCTCAAAAATCAAAATTCTTAATCAATGGAAGAGCAATATCACCATTTTTGTTCAGCAAAATACTAAAGTGAATGATTGACTCATTCTATAATAAAAAAAATCACACAAATCTTTTGATAACCCAAGTTCCTATTTTTCAATAATATCCTATGATCAAGACAATTAGTTGAATCCCAAGAAATTGACTATAAGTTACAAATTAACAACTACTTTTACAAAATTAATTACAAGGTTTAAGAAAGAATGAATGTAAATTTCATTTAGGAGAGGCGGAGATAATCTTCGTTTTTTTAACACAAAAACGTTGATTTTATTTATAAGATGACAGATAAAAATAGTCTAATAACTGCATTCTTGAAAAAAGACAGATGACATATGTAACTCTTGATAAAAAAATATAGTAATAACTGATAATTAAATAATTCGAGATAAATAAAACATTCAAATTATTGGCCTAATTTATTAACTCTTACTTTTTATCTTTATTGAAATTCTATAATTTCACTCTTCCAATTACATCACTTAGAGGAAAATTGAGGTTCCTGTTAGGACCAACTAAAAAATATCTACAATAGAGTTATAGGAATTTAGTAGTTTTTTTTTTTGGCTCAACGTCACTTCAAATTAAAAGCGACAAAAACAAAAGAGCAATGCCACCTTGATGGTTAAAAAACTAATATTATTGGCTTAAAAACTAATTTTGATTGTTAATGGTTTATAACAGTCAAAGCAACATTACTTCTTTTCTTAATATTTTTAGGGTAAGATTGAGTCAAGAAAAACTTTCAAATACTTATAGCCACTCCACAAATATTTAGATTTTAGGGCAAAAATAACCATTAACCTTTAAAATTTATTTTCCTCAATCATTTCATTTTTTTTTTTTGTCCACCCAATTCACCGGAGCTTTACTCCGATTACATCTGGATCATTTCGCTTTAAGAATATGTAGTCACGTTCCCAAGAACAATATAAAAGATGGCCCTTGTAGTATTATTTTGGGTACCTCAGTTTAATTTGGGCCTCATAAATCTTTTAGATTACAGAAGAATTCTGTATTGGGCTTCAAAACTTGAGCAGGCCATTGCCCATTAAATATTTCAGAACAAAGACTTGAATTTTTTCACGGGTTGAAGAGTGTAACGACACTTGATGAGCCACTTGTTTTTTTTTTGACCAAGTTGATGAGCCACTTATATACGCTTTAATGATATAGGGAAAAATATAATACAGGAATAACAATCAAGTTTTAGGATAAGAATAAGTGAATAACAACTGTTTTTTTTTTTTTTAAGAGAACGACAAATAGACTTCATAAATTAACAACCCAATCGGTGGAAAAAAAATTGAAACTAAATAACAAGTATACCATTTGGTTAAGAAAAGAATAATAACGAGTATACCATAAACAATAAGAGCTTTGCTTTCAATTATTAACAATTAAAACTTAGAAATTTAAAACAAATTTTCGCAACATCAAATTCAAAATGTGTGAAACAAAACCTAGAACTAAATAACAAATATGCCGCTGTATGAAAAAAAAATGTGCCGTAAGAAATAACAATAACTTTGCTTTCAAATATTGACCGTTCATTACAAGTTAGAAATTAACAATTACTTTTCACAAAATTAATTTAAGATTTGAGTCTATCATAATAAACTAACGAGAGTTAATCCTAGCAAAAGGAGATAATTTCTCATAACATGATGAACTAAAATTGGAAACTGTACCAAAAAAATAGTGCAAAATACATGTGAAGTTTTTAACTACCATAATATTTTAAATAATTTTGAAAACTTCATATGTATTTTTACATCTAAGAGAAGATTATAATGTATGGTGCTCCCCATGCAATACTTGATGAATAGATTTTCATCTTCACTCTTTTTTGTATAGAATGGCAAATTAAAAAAGTCAAATATAATTGCATTCTAAAACGATACAGATCACATATGCAACTCTTGATGAAAATATGGTAATAATTAATAATTAAATAATTCAAGATAAATAAAAACATGGCCGAATATTTAACGCAAACATATTGGAACGAAAACGCCAGTATATAGTTTGGGAGTTCAGAGAAGTAATTTAGTGCCATTGTTGTGGCTGTGAAGGGGCTTTTCCTTTTCTTGGTGCGTCATGAAGGAAGTGACCGGAAAAGACTTGCCGATTCCCATCGGAGTCTTAAACACTATCTTGTCCGGATTCTTCTCGTCGATGCTCATCTCGCTGATCGGAACCCAAACGAACATCTGCTTGCTCTTAATCCCACTCATCTTCTTCATCTTCCCCTTCTCCACGTACGCCGTCACCTCCGCCGCGTAGCTCACCCTCGTGTTGGTCGCCTCGAACATATGCTCGTACGGACCTTTCTGCTTCATCCACACGAAGCCTGTCTCTCGAACCCTGCCACACTCCACCAGGTCCTTCAATGGAAGCACCCCTCTCGGAAACCCTAGCTCTTCCAGAAGCTCTATGGAGTGCCGATAGCAATCTTCTGAGCCATACACGATCTCTGCTCCCGCTCGCTCCTCCGTTACAGATTTGCTGCTCGCCATTTTGGTTTAGTATTGAGTACTACTGATTCACGTATGCCTCTGAGATTTGAAGGCCTTATGGTTTCTATGGTGTGAGTTTATATATTATTATTATGATGAAGAAGAGAAGAAGAGATGGAGGTAGTTGGATGGAGGTTGAGCGAATTGGACTACTTCTTATGAAGTGGTTCACCCAACTGCTCCTACGTACCACCACCTTCTCTTTGTGTTTAATTTGGAATTTTGTGAATTTGTGAGCCTTAATTAATTTCCATTACATATGTCCAAAGTCTAATGTTTGGTATGTAATGTATACTTTTTACCTATAATCTACTTGGAAGCTAATTAACGCTACAATCCAGTCAGGCGAAAACAAAAGAACCGGTGGTTAAAAGAGAAAGATCACAATTTGTTTTGATTCTAATCATAAGTTCATGTGCAGTACCAAAAATTAAAAAGAAGGGAAGAGACAAGAAGAGAAAAGGAAAGAGAAGATTCATTGTCAATCCAAGTAGATGCATCACAAAGCCTTAATATTTTTTTGGTTGCCCAGAGTATCCTCCCACCCGAACGGTAAGAGACTAATTTCTCAGGATACTGTCAGGCGCCGTAGCGGGGACTCCTCCCAACAGTATTTTTTCCATACGCACCGCCTTAAGGATCGAACCCAGGACATGATGTTTAAGGGGTCTAAATCCCTTCCACTTGGACCAACACTAGTTGGTCAGTGTCAGTCCAAGTCTGAATATGAATATGAGAGCATTAGCGTGGGATTTGTTTTGGGCTTACAAAGATGATGAATATTGGAGCCTTGGCACTTCAGGCCTGAGTATGGATTGTTGTTCTTGGCACCATTTGGGTCACTATTTGAAAAAGTTGGTCCAAGTCATGTTTGGTTTGGGCTTATGGCCCAATAAGGTTGGGTCCTGGCCTGTTATTTAGTAACCATATCTAAGTGTATGAATTTCTTGTATCAAATGAATTATTGAAAACAAAAGAAAGAAAATTAATGTCAAATGTGAGTTCAGTTAGGTATTCTTTTGATCCTAAATATAAGACCCCTTTTATAGTGTAAATTACAGTACAAAATAGGTCTTACATTTAGGATCGAACGAGTACTTATATTTGCTCTCTTTAGCTAATATTTTTTTGGGCCAACGTCTCTAGCCAGTATTAAATATAGTAAATGTGCATCAAAGGACATTTGAAGTTTCTTGAAAAAGCAAATAAAAAAATAATAAGGGGAATAAGGATAAACCGATAAGAACAAACAAGCTAAGGGAGAGATTCATGTATTAAGAATAGTAAATACCAAGAAAAAAAACAGAGAAAAATGAAGGACAATATAAAATAGAGAGTAGTTAAGAATGGCCACATGACCAGCAATATATATCTTACCCACATGCAACCTCATGTGAATGTTTTGTGTAGGTCCCTTCCATGGCCCCATCTCTCTCCGTTCCTCCCCCCGGGGGCGTTTCCACTTTCCAGTGATTCATGAACCAACCCAGACTCTGAGAAAAATTTGAGTTTCTTTATTTTATGCCTTTTTTTAAATACTTCATTCATTGATGAGTTCATTTATATATTTTGTCAGTAAATTCTAAAAGAATAAAACAAATAAAGAAAACCTGCCACACCATAATTTTAGGACCCAAGTTCTCTAAAATTGTGCAACCACAAAAATTCCATTCCAAGTTTAACTTTTGTTATAAAATTGCAATAGGTTCGTACAGGCGAATAAATCTACATCCCCCCCCCCACCCCAAGAATCACATCTCTGTGTTTGAATTAGAAAATAATTATTCAAATTTAAAATTGTATAGGAAAAATTGGGGGACAAGTGCCTGTTTTCAAAGAGTAACATCTCTATGACTTCTTGTGCAATAGTTCCCATTTCCCAATTAATCTGTCAAAGGGAAATTTTTAACAAAGTTTTCCTATTTTATAAACTTACTAAATAAATAAATAAATTTAAACGACTAAAGTTTAACATTTACTCGTACGTTCATAATTACAACGTATAAAAATTAGAAGCTTAATTTATAAAAATGATAACAATAATTTTATAAAATATTAAATATAAACCAGTTTTTTTTATTTATCTAAGAGTTAAAATGAGAAAGATACAAGGCACAGCATTTGGTTCCAAGATGAATAAAAAGATTTTTTGCTCTTGATCTGTTATTTGTATCCTCGCTAGATGTATTTATTTTTAAAGCTCAACATATTTTAAAAATCATCATATAATTAAAAAGGATTTAGTAATAGAAATTAATAAAATTTAGAGTGAAAGAATTTTTTAAATAATTTTAACGCACTAGTTTTTCATGTGGTAAATTAGAGTTTGAGTTCTCACAAAGGTATAATCACATTCAATACTTAATAATATTGTCTCCATGTAATTGTCAAAAAAAAAAAAAAGAGAGAGGATTTATTTTTGCAATTTTAACTAATTATCCATCCCCTAACACCCTGGTTTTCTATAATCAGAGCATAAAATTTTGGAAGAATTACAATAAGTTCCTAGAGGGAGGAAAAATTACAAAATAAGTCTCAAAAGTTTTTATTTTTCACTTTAAAACTTGTCATTATATGTTACTAGGTTGTTATTGAGATTTTTTAGTAATTTTTTTTTAGACTTAATTATAATTCTTCCTAAGATTTTTGGTGATCCGCAGTGCCATAGCAAATCGTACTATGCCGAAGACATAATTTGGAAGCACACAAAGCAATAATGGCATAACGAGAGGAAAAAAAAAAATCGCAACAAAATCTTTATAAGATCTCCCAAACATTTAAAAAAAAAAAAGTGAAAGAGAGAGAAAATACTACACCATATATAAATGTTCCTTCTTTCTAATGCATTAACCTCTGCATTTATATAGCAAAGAAATCACAACCATTAGACACACTATTTTTTTTTTAATCATCAACTAACAAGTTAAAAAAATTACTATGTAGTAAGAAAAAAAAAAGAGATAAAAATATGCCCCAATAAAAAAAAAACAACAACACACACACATGAAATGAAAAGGGGGGAAGTATTACTACTATATTCCCCACGTATGATACAAAATATGAGAGAAGTGTAAGGCGCTAGTACTTTTCAAGGGTACCACTTTGTTATGTTGTTGAGGCAGGGGAACCGACACTGCTCAGAGATGATGAGCGTGAGGGGGTGGAGCCGCCGCCTTGGGCGGTGGTAGCCCGGAAGGCTGGCACTGGTAGCACTTAGCAAAGAGGCCGAATGTGTCAATTTGCTTGACGAAATTGGTCATGCTGGCCCATCCTCCGAACCCAAAGCCAACCACAAAGATCCAAACCACAACGAAGGCATTGAAGACGTACATGGCAGTCCAGCTGGGCATGAAGAAGGGAGGCTTCTCTGCAGCATTCTGCAGAAAACAAAAGCACACAAAGTTTAATGGAATGAATTATTAGGGAAGGAGACGATGAGTCAAACAGGGCCAGCCGAAAGAGAAGGCATGGTCCAATAATTGAACTGTTGCAAATAACTAAACGAAAACGACGTCCCACCAGTCTCATTTCATCAGTGAACATGAAATGACAACTATACCCTCAACTAGATACAGTCTTAGGTATATGGTTCCTAATTTCCTGTATACAGATGGATATATATACCTGTCGGGCGGAGGCTTTTCTGTACGTAAGCATATGAGCGAGGGCAGGGATGATGTAGACGGTGAAGCTGACGAGGAGGGCTCCGACGGCGGAGTTGATGGGGCCGAAGAAAGGGAAGATGATGGCTAAGAACCAAATGGGAATGACGACCGGCAACCTCGCGAGTGCTCTGAGGCAGATACTTCTGGTGTCGTGCATGCCGATCACCTTCTCCCACACGAAGTACAATGGAGTACACGCAAACCCGAATGTTATGAACTGCAACCACAGTCACATTATTAAACAACATGTCAGACTTCAATTTCTGCTATGAATTTAATATATATATATATAGAGAGAGAGAGAGAGAGAGAGAGAGGAAGAATTTGGAATGGAGCGGACCTGGTGGATGAGCATGAGGATGACGGCGGCATCACGGAAACCGGTCTTGGGGAGGAGAGAGAAGGCGTTGGAGTGGTTGAGGAGCTGGTCGCCGAAGGCCCAGTAGACGGCGGAAGCCGACGGAAGAGTGAGCGTGAACACGTACAGTGTGGCCAGCAAATATATGTACTTGAACTTCTGTGGCTTCCACATGGCATGCATTATCTCCCTGCAAAACATGTTCTTCGCTCATCATCTCCCAATTCCCATATTCATTAATTCACTCATTGTTTAATCCCAACATGCCACCAGTTACTTCTTTTCTTCTTCTTCTTCTTCTATTTTATGACAATGTCCCTATCTGTATTTTTTTAAAAACTAAAAAAACACATTCAATTCCTGATGCCATGTGCATGCTAAGCAAGAACTAAATCCAATTTTATTTCATGTGATCCACTGTTTGGGTCAACTCATCAGAGATACAAAGGATAGGGCAAAATAACAAGACATGTTTTATTTACTGTCTCTAATTAACCGTAATTTCATGGCCTAGAAATATGTTGGTGAACAAAGTAAGAAGAGCTAATAAAAGAGAGATCTTAATTTGCTGCACTAAAGTTATCAGACTAGTATAAAAAAAGTCTTATATTTAGAGTCGGAGGGATAATATATATTTTTAATTATTGTCATGGACACTCGGGATAAGCTTTTAACAATATTCATCATAGCTGTCTAAACGAAGTGCTTGGAAAAAGAGGTGAATTTTTTTCACATCATTAATTGCCTATGGTAAAAAAACCGGTATTATGTGGTAAAACAAAAAATTAATTGGACATTAAGAGCTTTGAACGATAAAGCTTGAGAGAGGCAAAGAAAAAGTAAAATGCATGATGATATTGTCTGTGGGTCTGATGATCCTAGATGGCAGGCAAAAAGCTGCGAAGGGAAGCCGTGTAGAAACGAGAGGGAAAATTACGCAGTCAAAAAGGTTAACGGAATTCGGCACTCCGAAGCCTCGAATCCGGACTAGTCGATCGTTCGGGTACATTCGGTCCAATGAACCGGGACCCAGAAAAAACGCGGTTGGATATCGGGTGATTTACACCGGAAAAAAAAAGGTTAACGGAATTATAAATTCGATTAAAAAAAAAAAACTTACACAGTCACGGCGTGGCCACCAAATGTGTACAGTATATTAGTTGCTCCGGTGAAGTACAGAACCAGCTTCGCCGGACCCGAGTGAGTCACACCCTCCACCTGCAACACGCCCACCAAATCACCATCATCAGATCTTTCTTCTTCGTACAAATTGTACTGCTTCGTCTCTGTTCATCATATGAATAGTAACAAACCTGGCCATGAAGAAGCGCTGCGATTGTCAAATACCAAGCTGTGTAAGTGGTCATTCCAAGTCCTAGAAATGACCAGATTCGATAGTTGTGAAAGGAAGGGATGAACACAGTGGTCGCACAGCAAGCTCCAAATATGTATGTCCAAGTTCGTTTGTCCAATTTGTCGTTTATGTAGTAGATGTTACTGCCAGCAGCAATCCCAACAAATTTAGAAGCTTGAGATTTTGTTTTCAATTGGAAGAATTGATCAGATCGACAAATTTCTGATCGGAAATCGAAGGAAAGCCCATACCTTGCACAAGCTATAAGCTGAATCACGGATCCGAAGAGGAGGAAAGTACAGTTGAAGGCCAGCCCCACTGCTTTCCAATACGGACCCAGCAATCCATCGAGCACTTCGAACCACTGATAACTCACCCAGGAAAAAAAAAAGTGTGATTTCTTGTTTTTTTCCTTTTTCCAGACTTAATTAGGAATTGGAATCTTGGGGCAAGAAGATTTGAGTGATTTTAATTACCTGAATGACATGGTTCTTGAAGCTAACGTTTTCCTTTTCCTTTCTGGTACGGTATTCCACATAGAGGACACTGATTAGATAAGCCGTCCAGCTTCCGAGTATGCCGTAAAATACTTGCAGCAATATGCCTGAAAGCATACCCAGTTGGGAAAAGGAATAGGGAAGCGTCAAGAGCACTTGGGCTACCTGTAAACGGCAAGATTTGGTTCAATGGTTTGAGAACTGGGAGAAGAAAAATGGAGAAGAAGAATAAAGTGAGTTTTTTGGGAAATGGGTATTTTAAGTAATCAATATGTACTTGATTTGAAGCACAGCTGAACCAGGCGTCCCAAACTGAGCCGCCATGCCAGAGGAAGCTCTTGAGGGTGAACATGGAGTTGTCTTGCTCCTTCTCTTCTTCCCTGACGATGCCTCCATCATTCTCTGTTTCGGTGAAGTTGGTGACTATGGCTTCCTCTGCCTGCTTCTGAGGCAACATTGTCTCCGAAATACGCGAAAGGCAGTGTCAAAATCTCCTGGTGGATCTGAAATTTTATATACTTTGTTTATACATAAAGGACAGTAAATGAGACAAAAAACGAGATGATCAAACGCAACCCCAGAAAACGAAAGCCTATATAAGACGAACCCAGATCCAGATAACTGCAAATTCCTCCCCCACAAGCTTAAAAAGTAAACTCAAATCCTCTTATTCCCTCACATACAAATACAAAAGAAAGTGGGGAAGAGAGAACAGAATTAAAAAGTGGGATGTATACAGAGTTTTTTCAACAGCAAGCAGGAAAATCCAAACACAATACACTAATCGCTTTCCACTAACCTTGGTCGAGACGTCTCTTTCTCCTAAAGCTTGAAGAAGGAAAACCCAGATCTGTGTTCCAAAACAGAATGGCCTTTGCTTTCAATAATGCGTTCTTTTTATCTGCCTCTTCCTTGAGTTAGTTAAGTGCTCTGACACAGTTGTGGCAGAAGCAGCAGGAGTGATGCTTCAGAATTTCACCATTCAATAAAAGATTTTCAGATTCACAGAGCTTCGCAATAAAAACCACCGTTTTAATGCTCCACTAATTGGCGTCGCAGAGAAAAGAGAAGTACCGCAAGCCCAAAGACGGCGAGGAGACGAAAAAGCAGGAAGTATCAGAAATTGCAGAGACTGAACAGAAAGGACCTCCTTTCCCTCGAAACTGTTCAACCAGATATTACGAGGACGGCATGGGGCTGTGTATTTAAGTTGCTAAATATGTAATAAATGTATATCAGAGTATGGCTAAAAGCAAAAGCAGAGAAGGATGCAGTTAGCCAAGCAAATTCACTTCTCTATAAATGGAGGAAGAGAGAGAATGAGAGATGAATAATGAATACACAATTGAGTTCACTGTGTATTCCAAATTCCGAATCGATTCTCGGGGGTCTCCGTTTGTTGGTGACACAGAGTTTCGGATGGAGACCGAAGCGAGTGGGTGAGCGAGACGTTGATCTGATCAGTAGTAACAAGTGAAACGAGCGGAAGGCCTCCCCTTTATAAGCCCAAAAAAGTCGCTTCAACGGCTAAGATTCTCCCTTTCCAGTTTCCACTGTTATTCTAATTATCATATTAATGTAATTAATGAAGGTTTCATAGTTAAAAACCTAATTCCCTGTTTATAACTCTATTAATGCATGTACTTGAGACAGAGCGCAGGGTAATTTTCTGGTAAAAAAAAGGCTGAAAAATCTCCTATTAAAAAATTTTCCATCAGAATAACCTATTTCTCTTGTTCTATTTATAAGATAAAGAGAAAATACATTTTTTGGTTCTATTTATAGGATATTGAAAGAAATTTTTTGTATGGATGTACAATTTCACCCTTCATTTATTATTGTGCTGACTTTATTTATATAAGGTATAATGTATATTAAATAGGGATAAAGTTAAAAAGTTGTTAAATTTTAAATGAGAGTTAATGAAATTTAAGGTTTTTCTTAGTATGTATAAAATATGTTGGAAGTGACTTATAAGTAAGGCCAGAGGAGTACATTAGAATATGATTTGGTACCACTTAGTTGTTATTTATAATTCATTTGTTAGGAAAAATTTTTTTGTTCCTATTGACTTAATAAGTATATAGAGAGATAAAATAAATAGATGAGAGAAAATATAAAATATTTTTTTAATACTCTTTCTTTCATAAAGATAAATAAAATTATATTATTTTCTTATGAGATAGATCAATATTGTTAATGTTTAAATAAAGATATGGATCCAATGAGAATTTGCAATCTAGGACTAGCACAAAAGTTCAGAAGAATCTGGATGAAAAGGCCACATTTCACAAAGCTTTGTTTGTTGCTTATGGATTTTATTTATACACCTGACATTTTTGGTTTGGATTAATACTAAAATTGAGCCAAAGATTAGAAACATGACAAGATGATGTTATGCAATCTATTGTGTGTGGCTTGTGAGACAGCCAAAACAGTTAATTGGGCATTTGACCATCATTGTTTGGCTTCAAAGTTAAGTTAATTTCTGGGATTTTTTTTAATTGTATTAAGTAATATTAAAATACAGTTGACGTTTCTTTAATTTCTACACAAGATAAGAAAGTCAGAAGCTGTTTCCTTGTGGTCCAATTCTATGATATGATTGTTTACACTTGAGATTAGCACTAATACACAAGGGCTCAGATCCAAATCCCAGTTCAGGGTCATGGATTGAAATTCCCAATTAATTCTTTTCGTTAATGTAACGAAATTGGTTTTTAATTAATGTTTTGTGGTTAATTAATTTGGGATAATTATACAGCTTTAAAGTTGTTTCAAGCTGGATCAGCCTCCCTCATGTCCCCTTGATTAATCAAAACTCTTTCGGCCAGCCCCTTAATTAATCAATTTTAATTGGATGCTACGCTATTCGAAACTCGGCGCACGGTACGTGCAGCCCACTCGCCAACTCAGAGAACGATAATTGGATGAGTTGGCGGCGAGTATGAACACGTACGCGTGTTTTTGCGAGAAAAACGACGCCCCCGAGGCAGAAGATGGGATTTTTGGGAACTTAATAATATTATTGAGCCGCCAAGCCATGTAAACGAAGTTTGCTTTTAAGCCTTTATAAAGCAAAGTTTAGTTTCGGCGCCGAGCGCGTTGCGTGACCTTTTTTCACGATATTTGGCTCAAGCCGAGCCGCCTTGGTCCCGCCACTTCCCCACGCTTCCAAAGGAGCAAACACGCGCACGCCCATTAATTAAACTATTAAACCCCCTTTTTCTTCTCTAAATCTCTCAGAAAATATATGCAAATTCAACTTCTAAAAGAAGATAAATTTTTCGTAAGGTTTATGATAATTTTCTATTTTTTCAACTGGTATTTATATGATTTTTAAAAATGTCAAAAGCGTTCTTTATGTTCAATAAAATATATAAAAATAGAATAGGAAGGGAGTAGTTGTTATTTTGGAAAGGAATGAGTATAATAATATTTGTATCATGAACAAAATTCAATGAATTACCAAATATGAGATGTCTAATTTGAACCGCATCATGAGAGATGACTGTATAGATATAAGCTTTGGTATATGAGAATAAATAAGATTCAAAATGTTGTGAAAGAACGGTTGAAGAAGAGTAGAGGAGTAGAAGAAATATTGCTATGGAAATGGAGGGGACAAAGAAGGAAAATGGGAATAGTGGGCATCCCACAAAAGAGAAAGCCAAATATATGAATTAATAATGGGTTGAGAGGATCCATGTTTGGAGCAAAATAAAGTGTTCTTTGAAGTTTGAACATCCCCAGCCCCAAGTTGCCCCCTTCATTTAGGGATTTGTCCCCCCACTCCCTTCCCAATTCCCTCCTTTTCTTACTATTCATGCTCCATAATAATGAAACCGAAATTTATAAGACTTTGTGATGTAGTAAAACAAAAACAGATACAAACAAACAAAAAATATAAAACAATCGATTCTCATCATGGTTTCTTATTTGTTTTTCTGTTATTTTTGTTTTTTGACTTGAAAAAGTTGGAATGGAAGAGGTATTATATTGGGAGGAAGCAGTAAAAATGAGTAGGAAGAAGGTGGGCGATGTATGTTGACCTAGCTAGAAAATGAAAGGGGTGGGAATGGGGCAAGGAGAGGTCAAAAGGAATAATAAAATACTAAGAAGAATGCGAAGGAGATTTCACTTAATCACTTGGGGGACTTAGTGGGCAAAGCAATGATTGGGCAGTGGATGGATTTTGAGGCCACTAATTAAAGTGATTTCCCCATTCAGCATCAAAACTCGGAATGTGTTCCATTGTTGCCCTCCATTTGGGACCCCTTTTTTTTTTTATTCTTATTTCTTACTACCACTTCACTTGTGTGTATGTGTGCCTTTTTTTTTTTTAAAAAAAAAAACTCCTGCTGTACTAATTACTAAAAATTAAATAGAGAGAGATATATGATGAGGAGAATGGAATATTTTTCTCTAAATCATTAGTGTCCCATTAACGAGTACCGATGAGTTTTGCAAATCTATCTCAACTCAAGTAAATGCTTTGACCTTTGCCCATCAATGAGAGTAATTGAATCTTCTCATTTGTCACAACTCACAAATAGGTAGCCTTCATGTGCTTATTACTTACTCTTCCGGTCCTTAATATAGGACCTAATTATGAGGTTGATCTTGGTCCTAAATATGAAACTTATTTATCATATTTACCAATTCTTTCCTAAATTACCCCCTACTAAATAATTAAATATCACAATAATACTTAATACCTATTAATAATACACCTATATATTTTATACAGTGAGTGAGTACTCATTAATTTCACACATACATCAATTGTACCATTTTATATTTTTAATAAAATAATTTAAAACATTTTTTGAAATGTCAATTTTTTAAAGAAGTTTTAATTGAGGGTATTTTAGGAAACATATTGTTATATTTATGATTATCACCTAACTTAACTAACTTTGTTAATTTAATCAAACTAGTTAAATAGATTCTATATTAAGGACCAGAGTAAGGTCCTAAAAGCGGGAGTTAATGATTGTTAGGTTTCTTATAATCTTTTTTTCCCCCCTGAAAACTGAGTTAGAAATACTAATTTAAATAACTACAAACTCAGAAATATCAATTGAAAATTAGGTATTTAAGTTTTAAATGAAATTTCAGTTTACTACTAAGATACGTGTTTGCAGCTATCTGAATGATATTTACAACTCTTTTTTTTTTTTTTGAGATCTAACCTTCATTAATTCCCTCTTGCAGACTATTTACGGGCAGTATTATGTAGTGATTATAGTTAACTCGGTTATCTTGATTTTCAAACTGTTAAAAACTACTTCTTATCACCTCTGCTTCTAGGTGAAAAATAAAAATATATGGAGTACTAAACAACAATAATTAAGTGATGGAACTGCATTTAAAATAATATGAATATAGTATATTATTAAAACCGTTTCTGAAGTAACACTAAAATTAATTATTGAAAACTTGAAAAAGTTAAATATGAATTAAATTTTTTTTTTATTGAGGATTGGTGAGGGATAGAAATATAGATGGGGAATGATAATAAATTGCTATGGTCGAGGAAAACGGGGGGAATGGAAATTAGCGGAGGGGAGGGGCCCCAACGACGGAAACTGCCTTTTCAATTCCCCTCTCTTTTTAATTTCATCTTGTATGCAACTTAATTAATTCATATTCTTCAATTCTTGTTCACTATAACATTCGACAAAATCTGAAAAACAGGTCATGTTGCTGATGTTTTATATACATGGACAGCACAATTTATTTTTTTAAAAATTATATTTCATATTGATGATATTGAATTTTGTGGGTGGCTGAATATTTAATATTAATTTATATATCGTTTTCATTTTATTTAATTATATTTTACTTGCCACATCCCAAAATGCGTTATTCTGATTAGTCTTTATGGTTCCGATTCCGCCACTCACCATAATTAAAGTAACATACTGTGGATGGCAAATTTTGAACATGTAAAAGGAGGAACATCGCAATCAAATAAGATGGCGAAGAAGAATTTTTAGTATGATTAAAAAATTAAAGCCATGATCTTTGTACGGTGTGTAAACACATCTTTTTAGTTACGTGGGAAAGCAAACGAAAGATTATATTTTGTTTTATTCATGATAAAAGATGTGCATAGAATAGACAAAAAAGATGTACTCATCCGGTCCTAAATATAAAACCCTTATACTAATGTATATAAAGGTATTATATTTAGGACCGGAAAAGTGTATGAATGTTCGTATAATTCTTTTAAAATATTTAGTTAATTTTAAAATCAAATAAACCGTTTATTTAATATGTTAATTTATATACAGACCTCTATATACAACTCGGGGCCATTGATAAAAAAAATTGCTCGCTCTAATTTATTGATTAATGAATAACAATTGCATGTTTACCCTTTAACAGATATAATTTGAGAGCAAATTTATAAGAATTAGAATGTCGGCCCCATACTTCATATGATTGCTAAGATGAGCCATACTTGTGAAGACTTCGTACTTAGATTTTATTTCAGACACACGCACACACAGAGATACTGATTTTAACTATATTTTTTCTTTTTTTTGAAAAGCAAAAAGAATAAATCTTTTGTAAAGCAGGCAGTGAGAGATTTGCACACATCTTCCACCGTTATGATTTGTAACAAAGCTAAAATAAAAGGCTAGTGAATCTAATTTTTTATTCACTCGACCTACTCTTCAAATTCTACACACTAGACTAGGTAATTAATTAATTCGTTTGTTCATAGCCATAAACTCATATATATATATATATATATATATATGGTCTCACTATGGCATCATGCTTACATAAGAGTGTGTGCGTGGTTTAACGATGATCCTAAACTTACCAACAAAGATAGATGGGAAATGTAAAGATGGCCGACGATGTGGACACGATAAATGAATAAATTGTCAAAGAAGGCAAACATCACATGAATATGAATATGATCGAAGAAGATAAAAGAGAAGGGCAGTTCATTGATATGAAATCTATCAAAACTTTTGCTTGAGAGGCAGGCTAGCTATATATGCGATATGAGGGAGTTTATTTTTATGACCAAAGCTTAGTTTGCAGCGTAGGAATATTATGCTTTTAATAATTGGTGATAGATGACCGTTCAGATAAAGTGGAATGGAGATAAGAGACGAACCATTTCTGCTATATAATTAAATGGACCCTCAATTTAGAAAGTGACCTATCAATTTAGGACCCCCCTTCCCTTCTCTTGGCCAGACCCATCCTATTAATTTTGTGACAAATGATCACCTTTGGTCCCCTCAGACACTGGTAAGAGCCATTCCCATCAAAGTTATAAATGGCTACTCACCCAAAGATGCTTGCACTCAATTTCATGATTTGAGAGGGACCTTCTTCTTATAATTTTCTTCTTCTTCGTCCCCTCCACAATGCTTGACAGCTATGTTTGTGTTTGGGTTTCCAGCTTGAGCTTCAAGGCTTTTCGAATTTTACCTTTCAGAATCTGACTGCCAGTTTGGATTTTGGGAAAATGGCCAGGGATGCTTGTTTTGAAGTTTTCATATTCTCCAAAACACCACTTTGTTTTCTTTATGTTCTAAAAGTTGTTTCAATTACTCGTCCTTGGCAATATATAAATCATTCAGGGTATGTTTGTCATGGCCAAAAGATTTTTTTTTTTTTTATGTAGAGTACTTTAATTTGAAATATAAGTAAAATAGAATTTATTCAAAACGTGAACCAAGTTTGATCTACGGTAATTAATAATATGCTCCATATATACCCTGTAAGAGTCTGAGTTCAAATCTCATCAAGTGAGCACTTCATTATTGGTTAATCCTACAAAAAAGAAAAAAATGAATATACTGAAGAAATTTATTTGGGATTTTAAGATATTTTTGCCTTTAAACTATTCTCATAGGAACCGCACATATAATAAATTTTTAAATGGTCCAATGTTGTTATCCTCAAACTTGTAAAAATGTTGCAATGTCGTGCTTGCCCTTACTGTTAAAAGGGAGGAAATGTCGGTTAACAATAACATGGATATGTATGTGGGCCCTACATCACCGTTTGACAAATGCTCTTTTAATAACACGGTCGACGTTGCAACGTTCTTAAAAGTTTAAGGGTAATATTGTACTATTTGATAATTTAGGATATTCAATCCTCCTAAAATGCATTTATTTAGGGGAAATTGTTGACAAGTCCCCATCTGAAAATTTTATTGATAAGAATGACTTAATAAATTGTATAAAAAAAAGAATGATTTAATAAACTTTTATACAGAGTACCAATACCCTGCAACCAATATTCTGATTTAAGCCAAAATTTTAATAGAAGACTTTTTTTCCCCTCCCAATTCTTACTTTATTTATAGCTGTGAATCATGCGGTTTGACTGGTTAGTTTTATCTACATGCTCTAGCCCACGGTGTTATTTTATTTAAAGTAATAGGTAAGTGCAAATTAAAGTGTGAAACACAAATATCTCCTTTTCCGTGGAAAATTTTGAAAGAGGAGATACGATCAGATAAAAGATTCATTTAACCAATAAATTCCCAATATGCTCATGCTAATTAGAAAGTTGCCAAGCATTAGTAATCTCAGAAACTATGCAGCCAAAATTTGGTGTAGCTAGTCATGTGATGCCTGTTTAGGACTAGGGAAAATGAAGGGGTATTTCCCTTTCGTATCATTTTCTTGAATCTATAGTATGTTTTGTTGTTCTCATGTATAGGCTTACACATGTGAATTTGACTGAAGGCTGGTCATACTCATAGTTATATCCCTGGGAGGGGAATCTTCTTCAATGTGAGCGTGTGTGTGTGTGTGTAATCTATTATTTCGTCTAGCTGGGGTATGATACCCTATTAATTATTAGATGGACCACATGGCAAGGGGAGATTTGTGTATTTTTAATTGTCCCTTCTGTTAATTTATCACTAAAATTGGAAAAGTGAAACTAATCACTGATATTAAATTAAAATAAGCGGTCAGCGTCATCATTCACTAATCCAATCTTTTTCATACATAATATAAATTAATTGAGCGCCACATCCTAAGGAATAAATTAATTATTTCACAAGCTCTATCAATTTAATTTAGTAAATAACAAGATAGTAGCGTATCTTTTCACATGCATCAATGATCATTCTTATATATATATATATATATATATATATAAAAGATATTTTCGGGTAATTATTTTATTTGATAATCTATTGTGTAAGTGAAAATGAATTCACTGATCATCAATAAAAGAATTTAATGGCTATTGTAATCAATGACATATAATTAATAAGGCATCTGATTTTTATTTTCTTTTAGCCAGCAAGAGGCATCTGATTTAAGCTGCGTTTTCAGGAATATTATAATCACTCGGATTTTTTTTTTAAATGTTAAACATGTTATGTAGGATTTGTTCGATATAGTTTGGCCGATACTAAAAAAAAAAACAGAGACAGAAAGATATCAATAAAGAAGATTTTATAAAATTATTGCAAAATCCTTAAAGTTGGAAGAGATCAGTATAAAGTGATTAAAGTATGCTGTAGTACAAGTAGTATTTAGCACAAACTTTAAAATATGATACTATATTTTAAAGGGGAAAACATTAAGAAGAATATATACGTTAGTCTTCCCCCCCTTTTTTTTTTTCTGGCCTCCCTTGGCTTGAGTCCAAGATTACAATGTTTCAGTAAATAACCGTGAAATGTGTGGCATATATTGAATTCACTGATGAGTCTATCCAAAGGAAAATATGCAAAAGGTAGATATATGACCTGAAAACTAAATATAATACAAATAACCCTGTGTGTGTAATCTGATTTAATAAACGGCAATAATAATTTAGTGCGACTTGATGTTTTAATTGCATGCTTAACTAATGTAAGTATGTACTACTCTATTGCTATTAGCAAATCCAAAACGTGGAGAAAAGAGGAAAAAAGACATATACTAAACAAAATTAATTATTTTCATAAAAAATGGTTTTCACACGGATTTTATTCCTGAAGAAAAAAAATCCTTGTTTAAGTATAGTATATGGAAACTTTCTAGGATATTGAGACACCCCGAATTTTATAACAAACAAAGTTATATATATGGGTGAATTGTAAAAAAAAAAGAAAAAAGAACATCGCTATATTACAACCAAACACCGGAAAAAATTATTAAGTGAACCGTTTCTCTGAAGTTTAAAATCTATTGAGTTTTTTTACTATTAATTAACCAACTCCTTAATAAAACCATAATTTATTTTATAATAAATAAACGAGTTTGTGAGATGTATATATAAAATCAAAGTATTGGATTCTACTTATAGGACTAAGGAATGAAACCCTATCATTTAGAGTGTAAAGCATGAAGCATCTTAGTTTTTACAGGTGGATGTGGACCATCGTCTTCTCTTATTAGTTGAGTGAAGGTTCCGTCCATCATGTGAGAACGACTGACCAAATGGTATATACTATATACCCCATCCTTATTTTTCTTTGCATCTATATAACTCTCTCTCTCTCTCTCTCTCTCTCTTCTTTTCTCTCATATTTTCCACGAAATTCCCCTCAAATTTGCATAAATATACTATACCTCAGCATGACGATATTCCTTGAAGAAAAAAGAGTCTTGTTGTATGCAAGTTAGTGAGGGAAAAAAATGATATGATTATAATCATAGTGACCATGCTGACAAATTAAGAATTTGCTTTTATCATCATTATTGTTGGCAGCAGGAGAGATAGATGGAAACATGAAATTAGAAAGTGGGAACAGAAAGATGACCCCATGTTTTGGGTTTTTTTCCCTCGGAGATCTCCAAAAATGTGATGCTTATAAGGTTTTGTAAGTTGGAACTATTTGCCACATGATGATGATGGTGTGGATAAGTCTTTGAAAAGCCAAATAAAAAAGTTGGAATGTGTTTTCGGACTTCTATTCCTCTCTTTATTCTTTTCTTTATTTGGTAGGGTAGGAGCAAAAGAAAAGAACCTTGGGGTTATCATTATATATCTTCGAGCCTCCATTAACTACTAGAGTGCCTAACATTGTATCAAGACTCCTTAAAATAAAGTATATATAAAAGAGAATATATGAAATCACATAACTTTTGTCCTATAAGCACCAGCTAAGTTGGTTGTGTTGAGTAATTAAAAATTTTTACTCACTAATTTTTAATATAAAAACTACTTAACTAATTTGAGTAGATTAAAAAAGTAAGATAAATTAATTAATTTATAACAAATGTAGCTTGATCTCTCAAAATATCACCATAACGTTATATCATATATTAGTTTATAAATAAGATAAATTTGTTTGGGAAAAATGATAATTAATATGAGAGATGAAGTGAATCAAAATATTGTGTTTAGTACCAAATACAACATTCCATGTAGCTCATGTATTAGGAACAAGAGGGAGCAGTACATATGTTGTTGTTTGACATATGTTTTGAAACATTATTTCTTATTATAGGGAACAAGAGAGAAAGTGAGATGGAGTTGAATTTACCAACACAACTAATATTACTTTGTAAATTGGGTGCATTGAGATAAATTAGATACAACTTATTTGCATGTAACAAACAAAAATTGCTTTTTTCTGAACGTACAACTTACGTTGTACAAAGTCTCTATCAATAATTAATTATGCAATTCAAGAACTGTGTTAGAGAATTACTGGATAGAGAGGCACATGACATAGTAGAAGTGTACTTGATTTGTGGGTCTGACTCTAAAAAAAACAATTGATAAGAAGTGGCTGCGTGGCTAACATGAATCATAGTTTCATAACTATTGATATTGTAGTGGCACGTTATAACACCCATTTACTTTAAAAACTGACTTAATAATTTATTGTGTTGCTCATGTTATAATTATCTGAATTCTCTCAATGCGTTGCAAAAGCGTTCCTTCCCTTCCAAACTTTCTGGTCTCAATATCATGGACGTACGTTTTGATGATTGATTATTCTCAAGAAGACTGGCCAAATATGAAATCATAGTCTCCTAATATAAACGCCTCTATGTCTTTAGCCTATAACTATTGTGTTCTAAGCGGTTTTTTGTTGTTGTTTTTGCTCATCAAAATCCTTTGTGTTCTTTTTTCGTTAAGCATTTGTTTTTAAATATTCAATATAATTTTGCTAATGTAGAGTCTTTGTTGAGTTTTTTGTCATAACTCACATGTGTTATATTCTTAATAGAGGGTTCAAACTCACAACATCACATTTAAGAAAGATTTAAGGGAGATGTTTGGTATTATATATTGCGCTCACCACCGTGGAGTCTTTTCTAATTACCTTTCAAGTTGATATGTATATTAATTAGAAGCACCCTGCATGAGCTAGTTTGCCCAAGATGTTACTGATTAGGTTTATAATAATTACCATACAACAACTTTGTTTGGGAAGCAAGTTGTTAGATGTGTGGACCAGTAGTAGTGATGATAAATGGAGTTGTTACAATTGTGTACGTACCAATAAATTAGGCACACATATTCATATCAACCAGCTTCTTAGTTTACCTTTCACTTTGAATTTGTTTCACATAATTAAATTCTACTTTAAGATTTTGAAACCTCATTAATCATTTACGAATATGATCGACACAAGCCTATGCCATACTTTAAGATTTTGAAATCTCATTATATCTTCCTTCTCAATTAAACGTCAATTCCTACTCAATGAATTCAACCAACATGTATATGTTTCAAAGTAAAGATGCATGCGTTAGCTGTAAAATATCATTAAAGATTTGTTCGCAAGGCATACTCGTTAGTTGTTGTCATTATAATACATAGCGATTCTTAAGTTATCTCGGCTTGATTATTACTACGATGCAACATATAACGTCAAAGTTTTAAGAATTATTAAATTAATATATTTATTTCTTATGTCTGTTTATTGTTATACTTTGATTCCTCATTGTCAATGTATTTTTTGTCTTCTTGTTGTTTTACATAAATTTTACAATTGTTAACTTGGATGCGTGTTTCATAGGTTGATATGGCATCCTGTATATATAGTATATGAAAGTGTTGCTATGGACCATGCATACACTTTTTCTTTCTAATCACGCGCGATAGCGAATAAATTAATAAATATATGCTATAGTACTTGAGAACCTTTTGAATATTATTGGAAAATATGCTTAAATTAAAGTTTCAAGGGACTTAAAGCAGCCGTCAGAAATATTGTTGATATATTGAAGTCAAAAGTAGCCGCAAGATCAGTGTATTGGTAAAATGATTTAATTAGTGTTTACTGCCTCTGCTCCAAAATCTAAAATGGGAGAATTATATAAAGCCTCGAAGAAGAAGGAACATAATTACTTAAAGCCCCATTAACAACGGAGTAACATGCAGTGATAAGTTTTAAGGTATGAAATAACAATTTGTTACTTATTATTGGGATTTTTTTTGTAGTTATTTTTTTTCTTGACACCTGAAAATAATTCTCTCATATGAAATCTTAACTACTAATAAGCACATGCATATAAGAGCTACCTACTTGTAACAAATGAGAAGATTCAATTACACTTTTGAAAAATACTCATGCTATTTAATGATTAGAATTTAATGAATACAGACAAAAATGTTATCATAAAAAGGGCACTAATGAAAAATTTAATACGGAGATATACAAGTCATAAGAGACAAATTTCTGAAAATGCTTTAAACTTAATTAGGACCATAGAGTGGAAATTTGGTGGGCAGAAACAAGATCCTTGGGGAACATTGAGATAAAGAGACAGCCTATATTAGAACAGTGAGTGCCACTTTGAATGAAATCATAGCTTATGTATGACTTTTTACCCTTCCCCCTCGATTCTCAGACGTGTGAATCAAGATTCGCGCAACTAGATATTATAGGTATTAGTTAAATTGTTTGTCTGGACTCGATGCAGATTAATTTAAATTCGAATAATCATTATCTTGGTTGTATATATTTGGAAGAAAAAAGAAAAAGATAACGTGGTTTGTGTTAGTCAAAGATTACAGCAAAAATTGCATTGTTTAAATAAAGAAACATTATTAAAAGCAGACACCAGGGTGGGCAGGTGACAGTTTTTCACGATTGGATATCACCTAACCTTCGAAAATGATACAACCCTCACATCTCTTTCTTAGTTGCATCCCAAGTCATTCCCACTTTTCTTCTTCCATCAATCATGCATTATGTTATCGGTAACAGTACTGTGCGTACTGTGCCTCACACTTCATGTTTGGTTGTTAACCATTTTTCCACAAATGTGACTACAGAATAATTCAATTTAATTACTATGTAGAATTTTAGATGACTCCATTTAATTATGAATAAGATAATACTATCTCTTGATCTTCTCTTTTTTTTGAGAAAATTACTGTATAATCCTCCATTACAATAATTAAGCAATTTCAACTTACATCTTTTGTCGATGTGACTATTCTTCAGCTGTGTGTCACATATTTAAGCCATGTGCAGATATTTTTTGTTGTGCACAAGTAGATTTCATATAACTAAGGAAAAGTTGGACCATGGTTGCAACTTTCAAATACTATTGGAGAATAAATTTTGTAATAAAAAGGTTTTTGGCAATTTTCCCTTTTTCTTTCTACACGTAGAGGGAATTAATAACTTTATTTTGAATTAGAATTTTATGCGTATCTTTCTTGAGGTTTGTAAGTTTTGGTTTGTGGGGAGAGTACATTGTATCCGTAATGGTAAGTGGGTGTGGCCAGCGATACCTCAGTTCAAGGTCCTCAATTTTGTAATGCCTTCTTTGGGGTACTCGCCTGTTTCTGTTTCACTTCTCAAGAGTACAACATTATATTTTCCCGTGGTATTGTTTTGACTAAGATTAACATAAAATATAACTTTGGTCGATAAAAAAATTATATAAAATATAGCAGCTGCATCTGATCTTTCCATGATGCGGGTAAAAAAAAAAAAAAAAAGATCTTTCCATGATGACATTCAGATAAACTTGATTTACTTTGGAAGATGTGATTCCACGTACTTAGACGTAAAACGATTCATGCAAAATCAAAGTTTTATAGTATAGTTTTTTTTTTTTGGGCCAACCAAAGTTTTATATCATAGTTACAAATAGACATTGTTTAATAAAACTATTAATAACTTAAATTTTCTTAGGAAATATATAGAAAACAGAATAAAAATAAAGTTAAGACGGATTAAATAAAATGCATAAAAATTGTAAGCGCTAAAACAAATAAATGGATTTAAAAAAAAAAAAAGCATTATTCACAATTTGTCGATAGTGTTAGTGTGATTGTATAAATATTTTATGTTGATACTATTTTAATATTCCCTCCCTTTTTTTGGCAAAACTTGTAATACTCTCAATATAATATTTCTTAAAATAATTGTTACCTTAGAATTTTAGTAAAATGAGGACTATTTATGCACCATTCATTAATGAAAACAATGATAGGCTGAACTCGGGAGTTACAGTATTCCAATGTTTTAATATGAGAATATTTTAATCAAATGATATAAGATTTTGCTATAATTTGAGGTATAAAATGGAGACTTATCAATGTCATATGTTTGAGCGAACTAGCGTTGTCTTTTCCTGAAATACTATGTGTGCTTTTTGTGAGTCCCCCCTTCAACAATGTATAAATATATTATTTATATATGGCCTTCACAATTTATAGGGTTTTAGTCTTCTTTTGCTTAAGGTTTCAGTCATCTCTGCTTCATCATGTAAAGGTCACTTCACTGGCTATGGTGGAATATATATATATATATATAGAGTAATAAATTAAATAAAAGAGATTTTACATAGAGGTGCATAGGACAAGACTTGAACTTTTTAGAAGCAGAGAATTGGAAATTACATACAGAGAGGGGTCCATATTGTGTAATGCCAGAGTGGCAATGATGTTGTTATGGTCGGCCAAAGCTGGGTGAGGCTGATGTAAAATGGTGCTTTTATTCAAACACTTGTTAATTATTTCGTCAATTTTCTCTATTCAACCATGCAACTTGAACCTTATGTGGGTCTTTTCCTCCACTTTCTCTGCTCATATCACACCCCAAAATCTCTTCAACCACCAACAATATTAAGCAACCTACACATCATACATATGTTAGTGTTTTATACGCTAGCATAAGATGGCTAATAATGCGAAGCCGCACTTCTAAGAACTTCACAATCACTCATATTGTTTCTCATGATTCCTTATATTCTAGCTCAATTTAAGGGTTTGTGTTGGTGGATTTCTCTAGGAAAATTGGTTAAAAGTTTCTATTTGAAAATTTTATTAGTCAAAAGCATCTAATTTCGAATATGGATACTTTCTATGTATGAAAGCACATCAGGTCTTTATGACTAATAAAATTTCTACACAGGAATTTTTTTTCCGATTTTTCCTACCTATATCCTTCTTATAGAGAGTCTTTATTCATCCCCTCAATAAATCCTGTTGATCCCCATGCCAAAAAACGTCAGAGACTTGGTGTCATGAAACTGACATGTGTATGAAAATTTAAAAATATGTGTCATCAGATTGACAAAATGTTAAAGTGAAAAAAGAAGTCATTGGGGTTACTGTCATCACTGATATTGAAATAACCTGTACGCACCACCATCTTTCTGAAAAAGAAAAGGCAAACAATATGTCATCATTTATGTGTACACGCTCACTAAATATATCTGTGTGTGTGTGTGTGTCCCAGAGTGACATAGCAGTGTCTTTCAAGAGATATCTTAACGCATGAGCAGAAGATATTTCAATTCACAACATCTACTTAAAAATTCGAAAATAATTTATGATCATTGATAGGAGATAATGGGTTCGTGGCAGGTATAGCTAGCAAGGACGGTCCTTGTTTGAGGGTGTGCTTTCATTTTAGAGTTTAATGACTCTTGATCACGAGATTATGATCATGTATTTATGCTTTGTCTATACTTTAAGCAACACAAATGTTGAATGAAGATATAACATATTAATAAAAGGCTTAATACCATATATTGCCTGTTATTTTGATTTTGGTCTTTGAAATTTGAAACAAGTGATTTTGGTCCTCAAAACAATGTTTTGTAAACCAAAAATTTTTATATGGACTAAAATAAGGCCAAATTTTAAGAACAAAAATTATTGATTTCAAATTTTAGGATCAAAATTAAACAAGGTCAAATTTTAGGAACTAAAAATGATATTAACTCTTAATGGAATTATTCATAAATAGAAGTATTATTTTTTTTAGAACATCAAATCTTAAGCTGAAATATCATTGAGAATCCGAATTATTTTTTCATCCGTATCTTTTGTCATGTTCCATTGATATATAAACATCATAAATTTCTTCAAATCATGTGTCTCATGGAGTCCAATTATCTTTAAAAGAAAGTTAAGCGAGTCAGTCCACCAACTACTAGTTAATCGATTGGTAAATAATTTAACAATCCCACAAGGTTTCAAGATTTGCAAGCAACCTATAAAGCTTAAAAAACAAGGAGCATGTAAAGGGGTTGACTGCTCATCATTCCCTCATTATCGATGTTTGATAAGAGAGTTTGAGCAATTTGGAGAGGTACGTACAGGACTTTGTCTGTTTGGTTGTTTTAGTCTTCGAGTTATTTGAGCACAAAATAGATCCCAACTATGAATAAAATATTATCACCATGATAATCGTTTTGAAAGAAACTAACAACAAAGACGGTGGACTAAGCAGCAATGTCAGTTGCCTCGCTTTATGCACACACAAGCATGTGAGAGAGGCTGCGTCCTTCTGCAGATAGTACACATAGATTAAAAGATTAATTTCCCCTTCAAATTTTATGGATGGATTAATCATGATTTTGAAAAACATTAAGTGTTATATATAGCAGTGATTTTAAAACAAGATAACCACTATTATGTTTCGAAGTGAAAGATTTTTGTTAATATTTTGAATTTGTAATTATACGAATATATATAGAGAGAGGGGGGGGGGGGAATTAAAGGGTGGTTCCGGCATGCACGCCGAAAAAGAAGCTGCCATATATTACAGGCAATAAGCTAGCTAGGTTCTTCAAATTTGTTGACACCTGCAAATTGTTTGATGATTTGCCTGACGGAAAATGCACAGAAATTATTGTCCCAGATTTATCAATCTCATCTTCTTCGGTGTGCCATGTGGCCTGTGGATCTTTCAATCCAACCCCACTTGCCTTCTCTCTTCCCTTCCCTGGCCCCTCGTTTCTCACTCACAACATGCTCCATAATTAATGCGTGCTTCTCCCTTCATCAAATTGTCCTCTCAGATTAATTTAGTGGAGCTGAAATTGGAGAGCAAAACTTTAAACGTATCAAGACTGATCTGAGACCAAGAATTTAATATTATATATCATGAGCATAACCTGAGAACACAACTGACGCAACCAGGGAAAAAAAATAGATTTGTCCTCTTTCTTCCATGTTATATCTGCAGTTCAAGACTCCATGTTCTCATTTGAGTTTTGACCATGTGGAATGGGTCCACCATTTTCGCACTTGAGAATATTATATCTTGCGTCTCCTCTCAACAAACTGCTCCATCCATCAGAGACTGAATAACTAGTTTTTAATATTAGTTTTATATATATATTATAGAGTAAGGGTGTTGCCTCTCTCAAATCTCAACAAATAGCCACCGAGCACATGCTAATGAACTGATTCGAATTCCCTGAACTGAAAAGAAAAAATTATTGGGTGAAGTGAGAAAATTAAGACGGTTCAGATTTCATTTCGTTAATTAAGATTATTTCTTCCATCAAGGGATATGATTGCTCTCTCTCTCTCTCTCTCTCTACAGAAAGTTTTTCTCCCTAGGGAAGAGGGATAATGCTAACTGATCTGACATAAAAATAATCTTAACGTTAACAGAAAACTGTTATAATGCGCAGGATGGTTGGATAGTGAGAGGTGGTTGAACATTTCTGCCCCAAGCAGTGGTCCAGGCTCTGTAATCATTAATGGCTAGGTACTATTAAAATGCTTATAATTAATTAATTAGGCTTAAAATCTTTGATCTACTTTACGAGATCAAGTTTGTATTCTAGCTAGTTTTGCGATATTTCTTGAGTTGGCATGAATCATCCTATCAAGTGGCTGGCTTGCTCTGTCGTCCAATTATATGTGAGCTTGCGATGCAGATTAATTAAGAAGAAACATATGAGTCTTATGAATAGTTCAGAAGTTGAACAATCATGGACAATAATTGGTGGAGTAAGATATTCATTGATATTGACTAAGATAACTGTAATTGCTATACCTGCACATGAAGCTACATGCAGCCAGACCTATGAATGTATATCCTGTTATATAATTATAACTTTTGTTTGATTTCTATATTCTTGCATTTATGACTTATGGTGATATAGGCCAGCATTCTAGCCATGTGGGCATGCATGTCTTTTTAAGACATTCTTCTACCGTAGGTACCATATGTGTGTGTAGATAAGAGCTAAAAAAATATGATTATACAAAATTACAATTAGTTTAACATATGTACGTAGATATATACCTGATGCTAATTTGTCAGCTTGTTATGGCATAAGTTATCACTTCAGGCTGCTTTATTTTTGGGGTGAGTCCCAAAGCAAGAGTACAAGTTCCAATCATAAGGATTCAAAAATATCCACTTCTTATATGACTGAAGTATCAGATAATACTAATTAAGTTGGAAACTATCTGTGTTCAAGTCATAACATTTGAAATTTACTAATTTACTAAGTGTTAAATTAAGAATGTAAATTTGATTAGGCCTTGGATTTAGTTGTGATATCCTCACCGGTTAGCTAGCTTGAGAACGAGCTTCCAAGTTCAAACTCATTGATATTAAACTATAACAGTCGGTTTGGTGCTAACAAAATCATCACAAATGTGAAATTGGCAACCGATCCGATGTAAATTTTCTTAGGTTAGAACTGTAAATTTAAGTTGACAGGACGAATAATTATATCTTAAACTTGGTGACGGTAAACGCTCAATGTTAATTTGAGAGCAGACTCTAGCTCAATGAACTTCTGGTATACACTTCATTATTTGAACATGTTCATAATTTGTGATCTCGAGGAACATATCAACATTGCGCGATAGTTAAATCAGATGGTCCTTGAACAAATTAAGTGTGAATTTAATTCCAGCCCCAGCTTTCAGGTGTTTTCAAAATTTTCCTGTAGCAGATATTTATTCCTGCAAATTGCAACTACAAATTGTTCTGACGTTATCTATTTGCTAAGAAAGTTGGAATTTATTGCGTATGATATAGTTGTTACATTAATGAAACAAATTCCTGCAGGTAGTGACCAACTGATAAGGATTCTGCCGCAGGGTTAATGGGATAATACCCAGATCTTAATTGCTTCCCATCAATCTTTTCAAATCAGTGCTTCAAACCTTCCACAACAATCAGATTGATTAGTCCTAGTGAAGAATGAGAACCTCAGAATAATTTTGGATTCATGTGGCCATAAACTACTGAGGCTAAATATATACATATAATAGGTTGTTAAAAGTCCATTACCTTAAAGAGTATAATTATTTGAAGCTGATCAATCAGAACAGTTTAGTGGTCAAAGGAGATAGATGCCTTTGTCAAAGTATGGGCATTGATGGAAGGTGGGATCCACGTCCTAGAGGAAGCATATAATATGAAGGTGGAGGCCACAAAGATTTGAAAGATAAGGGCAATATTGGAGTTAATGCCTCTCAACAGTCCCACCCTGTTTGCGCTATCATCTTAGCTGTGAATGGATGATCCTCTTCCCCCACCCTCCCGTAGGGGTCCCATCCCCAGTTAGTGACTCATCTAAATTACCAAAGGCACCTTCTGAGTTTTTTTGTTACACTGTGCACAGACCATAAGAGTTTTTTGTCATGCAGAAGGGCAATTTTAATTGTGTGGTGTACAATTTCACAAGCTTTTGTCAAAGCATTAATGAGTGACTTGTGGTATTTGTGGTGTGTAAAAAGAAAACGTTTGGAGAGCGCGTGTGGCATTAATTAATATTGAAAAACCCTAAATAGGTAGGAAATAGGTTAGGGTTTATTTCAAGTAATAATTTGGAGGGATCGAAGACAGACATTCGAGAGGGGCCCCCTCGTGGGCATCACGTGCCTCCCTTCCTAGGACAAAAGACACAGAGGGCCAACTAAAGCCACCCCTTAATTTCCTCTTCCTTCTTCTTCTTCTTCCGATCTTCTTCTTCAGATTTCTTCCCTCATGTATGTCCACGCCTCTCACTCTCTTTGGATCACTTTGTCACGTGGCGTTGTACTCACTTTGTGAGGTTATTTGAATGAAATGGATCTTTTGTAGGACCCCTTTCTCTTCCTATATAACCTAATGTTGACGCTGCTTCCTGCTAATTAAATCAATCAGATCACTTTATTAAGGAGAAATAACAGTTAACGACTTTTAAACTCTGTATATATTAGTGACAAACCAAAATTTTATTTATAAAAAAATTTGTCCTTTTAACATCTGCAACATCACGTTGTAATCTTAAAAATTATGAGCGGTATAAACTTACAAAGTATTAATAGTAACTTATTCCTGTGAATTTTTTTGAAAGTAATGATTATTATTAGCATTTAAATCATCGTTAATAGAAACTATCAGTTTCTATGATGTGAACCAATTCTGAGTTATTCTTAAATAAAATTTAGAATTTCAAAAAAAAATTTTTAAAACACATCAACTTACCAATTTTTTTGGGTCAAGTCTAAGGTATCCACCGCGGGTCATTTTAGGTTATATACCTTTTTTGCCAATTTTTTTTTGTCTATAAGCTTATTCAATTGAGGTTTTTTTTTCTGTAAAAAAAATTAATTGATCCATATGATGTATTATCGTTTGTTTGAAAGAAATGGCAATAACCTAGCTATAGATGAAAGAATTCCAGTTTCGTTTTCCTCGGAGAACATGTTTCAGTTTTAGTGGCAGAGGATGTGAACCAGGTATAATCTCATGACCTGTAAGTTGATTGAAAATGGAGAGTTTGATTGACTTAATATACATCATTGCATATATATAATTGATTATTTTGAAGAATTGTCAGTTGTTAATTCAGCAAATAATAATTCAACTCAATTATCTCCATATGTATTGACATCCATCATCCAAAATATAGACAACAATTAAGATTGTCTCCTACATTAAATAGACCGCCACATACTGTTATAATTGCATCCCAAATTGCTCACAATAAATGGTAAGCCCTTTAAAGTTTAGCCTTGAAGTTTCGAAGTTTAGTTAGTAAGAATACAATATTTAATACTCCCTCTAATCCTTATTATCATGGTACTTTTTCCTGTTATAATAGGTCTTTAACATAAATTTTTTTTATTTAAAGTATTAATTTTTTTCCCTAAATGTCCTTGTCTTAACATTTACTAACTAATCAAACAACCTACGATCCCCTAATTAGTGAATTTGTTTGAGGGTATAAGAATTAGAGGAAGCACTTCTTTGAGTCACTGCGAATGAGAAAAACTATATAACAATTCCAAACACAATGAGTTGTTAATTAATGCGATTAATCACAGCAAGCCATCACGAGCAAGCTTTGGAAAGTCTGAAGAGTGAAGAGCACAAAGAGACAAGTGTAATTAAGCAAAATCTAAAGCTGGAGTGTTGCGTGGAAGATATTAAAAGGGTAAGGATTTGAGTTATTAGTTTAGAGGGAAATGAAAATAAGAGATTAATGATGGATTTTGCTGTTACCTGATGTGGAGGGGCCAAGGGAACAAAGGGAAGAAAGAAAGGATGATTTGGTTTGAACACGTGAAACCCTCTTTGTCTTTTAGGTTTCGTTTTGGGTATCAATTTGATGATGTTTTTGGCCTTCCTTCATGACAGTCTTATTCACCTGTTTTCTTCAAAATCCTCTTTTGTTGCTTTATGCTTTTTTTTTTTGGGGGGTGACTTTTGGTCACTCTTTGTACGTTGATCCCTTCTTATAGATTTCCCTGTCTAAAGTTGCCACCCCCCTCCTTGGCAATGCTCATCAACTCCATTACGCTCACTACTATCTGCAGTTTCCCCCATGTTTATCTAATCTACGTAAATGCAAAACTGAATCATAAGAAATTTTGTGCGTAAACCAATCATGTACTATCTTAAAGGAGTACTACTATATATTCACCTTAAAATTCATGCATTAACCAAAAAATATGTCTGATCATTCGGAAATTTAGCCTTTTTTCTTGTATCCGCAAGTACTATACAAACGCCGGCAAAGATAACGCCAGAGAAAAAGCATCAAGTTGGTCACAAAGCTGGATACCCTTTAGAAACATAGCTGGATCCCCTGATTAAGATTAAAGGGGCATATGTTTCAAGGTACTGGACTCTCAAATAGACAAGAAGGCACGTATCTTTTTGCCAACAAGATGGCATGTGTGTGTGTGGGTGTGTAGACACACATGCACAAATATAATTAATCATATAGACACCCCTAAACATGATGTGGCATGCTTTGAGAAAAATACATAGGAATGCCCAATTAGCCACATTATTGAACTTTAGTACAATAAGTTAGTTCTCTATGGATGTATCTTAAGAGCAAAATTCCTCTTTACCCAAAATCAATTTAAAATTTACAGTCAGTGGTAATATCTTTTAGTCAAGAGGCAACGTTGCAATGATTTTGACACTTGAAGGGTGGTATTTCTCCCATAAATAGGTCAAAATACCCAGTACTCCTTGCGAAATAGTTCAAAAGCAAAAGTATTCTTTAATCCTATTATACACACACACACACACACACACACACATATATATAGAGAGAGAGAGAGCATGAGCAGAAAAGAGGAAAAGCAATGAGTTGTTTTGACCTCAAAAGTAAAGTATAGAGTTAGGTGCGTGAAAGTATATATAAAATGATATAAAGGCAAAAGGAAAGGGTAACAAAGGGAAGGGATATAATAAGAAGCGTGAGATATTGGGAGGTTCCATCAAATTGTGATGTTGCCACTATGAGTTGCCTCCTTCTCTCTGGAATGCACGAGTGGCTTTGCACTGTTTGTGGGAGACACAGACCAGCACAGACACCCCCAGTTTAGCCGCAATGAATTTCATAACTCTTTCCTATAAAAACCCTTTCCCATGGATCCAAGTCAACGCAATTACATTACTTTATTCCCCCATTCAAAACCATACAAATTCCTATCCTTCTCTTTTCCTTTTTCTTTCTTTATTAATTGTACACATTAATTATGCCAGACAGAGGGATCTCGGAATTTTCCCACTGCTACCCAGATGATAAAAGCCGCGGCCTTTACTGGGACGGAAGAACAATGAAATCAGAAACCCAAAGGAAGATGAAGGAAAAAAAATCCATTAAAAAGAAAGGGCTTTATGAAACCAACAGGTCCGGGCGGATCTCGAGTCCTCTTCACAGAGCCCAGCGTTCGTCTCTGAAGCTGAAGACTTTTGTTTGGGCCAGAAAGTGTAGATCCACGTACGTGCTGGGGAAATTTGGGTTTGGGTTTTATTCTTCGGAGAATCAGGCTTAAGCTTTGGTTGGGCCCAAAAGCTTAGATCCACGTACATGTTGGTGAAATTGGGTTGAGTGCTTTAAATGGTCATGTGATTGAGGCCCCAGCAGCGTCCCATTAAATTTGTAAAGTGAAATTGCATCGTTGACTTCAAGTGATTTATCGTACACATGCCTCCCAATTTCAATTTTTATATTTATGGACCACTAATATTTGATCTTAAAAAGTTTTGAAAGCTTCTGTACAAATACGCTTTTTTTGTCTGGAATTCCTACAAAAAATGGAGTAAGAGACGCTTTTGCCCTCACTTTTCCCTCAATGTATGTGGAATTTTAATTTTTAAAATATATTTGATATAATTGCATTGAAAATTACTCTGTAGTTATAGTCAATGCAGGTCTTCCACTTTATCCTTTCGCCCCCCTAAAAAAGGGTAATCACACATACAATTATTGTCACAATCCGATATTTTGAAGTGATTTATCGAACATATACCTCCCAATTTGAATTTCTACATTTATGGACCATTAATATCGTTCTTACACAGTTTTGAAACCTTCTATACAATCAAAAAATAACCCTTTTTTTGTTCGGAATTCCTACAAAATATGGCATAGGGGACGCTTTTGTCCTCACTTTTTCCTCAATGTATGTGGAATTTTAATTTTTAAAATATATTTGATATAATTGCATTGAAAATTACTTTGTCGTTATAGTCAATGCCGGTCTTCCGCTTTATTCTTTCGCCCCCTAAAAAACGGTAAACATATATACGTACATACAATTATTGTCATAATCCGACATTTTGAAGTGATTTATCGTTCATATACCTCCCAATTTGAATTTCTATATTTATGGACCATTAATATTGTTCTTACATTCTATACAATAAAAATGACATTTTTTTTCGGAATTCCTACAAAAGAAGGGAATAGGAGACGCTTTTGTCCTCACTTTTCCCTCAATGTATGTGGAAATTTAATTTTTGAAATATATTTGATATAATTGCATTGAAAATTACTTTGTAGTTATAGTCAATGCAGGTCTTCCACTTTATTCTTTCGCCCCCTTAAAAACGTTAAACATATATGCATGCATACAATTATTGTCATAATCCGATATTTTGAATATTCTTTTGTCCCTATTATATGAGTATTTATCACGGCAGACATATATATACACACTGAATTTATTAACGTAACAGCGATTTGTGAATGGGGTGGATATGATGATAACGCTAAGGCCTGCGACTACGGTTAGGATTGGGTGGTAATTACATGTCGTCATTTGGCGTGGGACCACCCAACCCTTGACAATATCTGCATCCACCACCCAGCATTGACTTAACTTACCCAGGATTATCATCTAGTCGATGAATAGACGAGGTCAAAAGGAAATTAAAACACATGCATTTGAGCTATGAACGAGTCGTTTATATTCAATCCTTTGTATGGGGACTTAAGAGCCATAGATGAGCTATATTACAAATGCCTTCGGCTTTCGGTAACGAAAAGTCTCGCAAGCATTGGAGCTTGAACTTCTTGGTCTATAAATATTTAGAGTAGTGTGTCCAGCAGTACAGAAGAATAGTTCATAATGGAAACCATTTCTGAGAGATCCTCTCGAGCCCAAGCTAGAAATGGATGGCTGCATGACCACTTCCTTTTCACTCCTAGTGCCTTCTTCACCTGGAGTAAGATCATATCCTTTGAAGCTTGATCCTTGTGATCAAAACACACCTATGCTCTCATGATTTGAATCCATCAGTTTCTTACTTATTATATATATATATATGCAGGCTTGGCTGTGAGCTACAACATGGTGGAGTATGCATGTCTCTCGATCATTATCACCTTCTACACGAAAGAAGCTATGAAAACTCATCTAGCGGAAGCAGCCATAATCGTTTGTGTGCAGGATGGTCTCGCTTCTTTCGCAGCTGTAGTTCTCGCTCGCCTCACCTGTGAAAGATCTGGTCGTCGTTTTTATGCGATTGTCTTCACAACAGGTTCATATATTGCAGTAAGTATATATCTCAACGCTCCCTCGTATTACACACACAACTTCTTTTAATCAAAACAGGATGCGATGGTGATGACTAACTATACATAACTGTTATGTTTTGACAGGGAGTGATAATGTTATGGTCTTATGCCAGACAGCAACCCCAACATCAAGAGAGGAACTTGCCTCTTTTCTTAGCGGTATCTTGTCTTTTTGCATTCGGAAAGGCAGGATATGATCCAGCTTTGAAGTCATTTCTGGAGCGTAATTTATGTGGAAGCTCCACTGAAAGAACGAGCCCGACAAAAAGATCAGAAATTTACAAGAACATATGGGTTCATGGTGCTTGGATTGTCGGAGCCATCATAGCTATCTTTGGCTTTTTGGGACTTAAGTGGCCAAAAGTTTTGGAATTCTCACTCATAGTCATGATCGCATCTGGTCTCTTTTTCCTTTTCGGCTCCAACATTACTGAGCCTGTGAGTCATTCATCAGTTCACGAAGACGCCACCACCGTCGTCCCAAAACGAGGGAGAAACGCGATGAAGTGGCTTTTGATGTTTAGCTGCATCGCATACAGCTTAGTCTTGGCCACTGGTAACATTTTCTTCCAAGAACAAGGTTCTAAAATGGAGCCTCTGACGATAAAGGGGAAGGAGGTTCGGTTTTCTCTCATGATTGTAATAAAGAGCGCTGTGAATGAAATCACCATACTGATATTTGGTTTATTTAAGGCTAACAAAAAGCAAGGGATCACATTAGTAAGAATTGGTAGTGGAATGGTCTGTGCTATTATATGTTGTGTGATAGCATGGAAAGTAGAGATTGAGAGAAAGAAAGTGGTAAGCGATAAGGACCCCAAGACTAGTGTGGCATGGTTGTTCCCTCACTATGTTCTATTAGGACTCGTGGAAGGGCTTGCCCAGAGTGGGTTAGAGGAATTGTTTGGAAATGATTATGATGAGAATGAGAGACTGAGGAATCCTGGGAAGCTTTCAAAAGAGATGGTTTCATGCGTGGGCAAGTTCTTGGGGATTCCTTGTATTGTGATTGTGAGAAGGTGGTTCAAGAACTTTGACAAAGACCAAAGCCGTTTGGATAGGTACTATTTTATGTTGGCAACATTGTCTGGTGCGTTCTTTTTCATTTACGTTAACGTTGCTTTCTTGTTTAATAAAGTTGTGTCTGATGCTGCAGAAGATGAAGGTAGTAATGGCATCGCCAAGGCTCATGTTGAGTCAACATGACTTTAGGATTAGTGAGTCTATACGTAATCTCTGTAGTATGGTTGAGCGGTTTGGATTGTTTTATTAGACATGTGTTAAAATACAAACTGTCATAAGTGTCAGTTTTAAGTTGTTGTCAGCTGTATCTTTACTGTAACTAGATTGTTAAGGTAGGTTAACACGTGTCAAGCAAGTTGCTCAAAATTATGCACTTTTGATCCTCCATAAATACTGCAATCTTCATCATGAATAAATGAGATTACGGAGCTTAATCATTTTCTCTAGTTTCTGGCTTGTTTACATTAGATCTTTTGTATCATACACTTTTGTGTGTTAGGTTAGGTACTCATTTTACGGAAGAACCAGTTTCAATGCTCATTATCTTGATGTGATGAGCATCCTAAACTTATTAAATATGGATTGTCTATATATGATTTAAATTATTCAGATTTAAAATCTTTAATTAATTATTTTAAATAAAAAAACTTATTTTTAAAAAAAATGATAATTAAGATATTATTTCTATTTTAGATTTTATATATATCACAATAATTGTTCTGAACAAATAAAACTAAAAAGAAATCAAATCTGGACTATCCAAATAAAATATAGACGATTTAAGTTTGATGAGTTTAAAATACTCATAAATGATGAGCATCCTTTTAAGGATAATTAATGTATCATATTATTATGAATCATCAATCCCATTAATATAATTAACTATAATCGTGTCAAATCATAAATGTTCGTGCCAAGAAGTACCTGCTTTATTTTTCTTGCTCCAGGGGAAACCGTAGATGATGATTTAAAGGGAGTTGGATCATGCTTATTCAGATATTCAGCTTAGAAATGATATTTTTAATCAATTAATAAAAATGGATCTAAACAATTTAACATAAAACGCTACGTTATATAAAGATGGTTGTTTATTGGTACGTTCCTAATTGTTCCAGAAAAAAAAAAAATCTCACGATAGTGATAAGTAAGTGACCTATATGGGGGATGATACGAGATGATGATGTGATTGTGCGCTTCATCAAACCTTACATGCATGATGGCGAGTAGGAGGAGGTAATTAAGGGCCGGGGTATTTGGTGGATTTAATTTTGGCCTTCATTCAGTGCTCATCATTGTAATACAATATGAATTATCTAAAATCTAATATGGATAGTTTACATTTAAAATTTTTAATGCACAATTTTTTTAATGATAAATTTATATTTTTTAAAGATATGTTAGTTATGATATTATATTTATTTTAAATTCTATATTTATTAAAACAAAAGGTTGGTTAAAATATATAAAAATTTTAAATTCAATTTGAACAATCTAAAATCGATATGAATGGCACAAATTGCGATGAGTACTCTATGTTCATTAATTAATGTATACCAATAATTTCTTAGAAGAAGGAGAATATTTCTGAGAAGCATATTTGTTAGGAAAATTTTAATTTTAATATTATTGACCTGATAAAAATTAATCTCAAGTTCAAATTAAATAATCCATAAATAAGGGAGCGTGGGAGGATGTTGTTTCTGTCTCTAAATATTGATCCAAATATTAACTGCACAAATTTAAGAGTATTAATTGCACACAAGTCATTTAAATTTTAAATATCATTCTCGGTCAATTTATACATGTATCACAATATTCGCAACAAAAATTCTTGTTTGCAACTATTTAAATCAATTTTTTCAACTTATTTTTTTTATAGAAAATTTAGGTTTTTCAATATCTAATTATTATTAATTCAACTATTTGAAAGTTAAATGTCATTCTTCCTGAAATGTTACTATCCGAATTTTGTTTTATGAATGGGGCTTGACAAAGAAAAAAAAAAGAAATATAAATGAATTAATTCAACATATCATATCATGGAAATGCGCGCGGGTGGGTAGCCTTGGTCAGCAAGGTTTGTGATTGGATTAGCTGAGCGTATGTAGTCAAATTCATGAAATTTTCTTCCTTTCATCTTTCTTTTTTACCCGACCAATTCATCAGGAGATTAAATTAACTGTGAAAAGCTGACTTTAATCACCTAGTAATCTCGGGGATCAATTTCTTGTTCTGGTTGATGAGAGATAATCAGAACCATATAAAGCAAAAATATAATGCAAAGTTTTAACGTTTTACCGAGCCAAACACCTTTCACAATATTCTCAACTTCTAGAAATGGACCATTAATTTAGAACCCACTATCTGTTTATAAATTAAATATTGATCTCATTAATTTGCTATAAAAAATATTTCTATATATGTATTTTAAATGAAATTATCATCCATATTATCGAAATTATGATCTGATATTTTTACATTATAAAAATATTTTGCATTATAACCATGATAACTGCTAAAAGAATTAGTAATAAATATCTATTATGAATATTTGTTGTTAATAATACAACTTGATTTACTAAAAAAAATCCCTTGTATGCTTCGATAGATATTTTTTTTAAAAAAATTGCGTGGTCAGCAGAGATTACAAACTTGCCGCATTCATTTTGAATCCTCGATATATACCCAAACTTGAGAACGAGCAATCACATTCGAATATAATAATTAAACGCTCCTGGAAGTTTGACGTTAATCGGAAACGAATTGTATTATAGACATTGCAGCAATCAAACAGTTATAATTCAGAATGGAGACCATTGATGCTGGTGGATCATCACATAGTTGGTTGCACCATCCTTTGCTTCTAAGTTCCTGTGCCTTCTTCAGCTGGGGTAAGATCATAAAACCTTTGAAGCATGAGCCTTTAATTTGATTAAAACACTGATCATCAGTACACAGTTATACCTTAGATAGATTCATTATTTTCTTCTGTACCTGTTCTTCGCACAGCTTTGTTGGTAAGCTACAACTTGGTGGAGTACGCATGTGTGTCGATTCTGATAACTTTCTACACACAACAAGCCATGCAAGAGCAACTAGTTGACGCAGCACTATTCTTGTGTCTGCAAGAAGGCCTCGCTTCCCTCACAGCTATAGTTCTTGTTCGCTTCACCAGCAGGGAAAGACCTGGTCATCGTTTTTATGCAATTGTCGTCACCACAAGTTCTTTTATTGCAGTAAGTTTCCACTGGTTCCAATCTAGTCTATTTTATCAAGTACTTATGATGCCATGATGCTGATATGACTAGCTATACTTGTTGTGTTTTGATAGGGAATACTGATTTTATGGTCCTATGCCAGCCACAGTCCTCAAGAGAAGAAGGTGCCTCTTTTCTTGGCGGTATCTTTTCTTTTCGCATTAGGAAAGGGAGGAGCAGATCAACCTCTCAAGTCATTTCTTGAGCATAATTTATGTGAAAGCTACAATATTGGTTCAATAAGAAGCCACAGCAATAACGAGGAGACAAAAGCCGCAGAATTCCGCAAAAATTTATGGATTCAGAGTGCTTGGATTCTCGGAGCCACCATAGCTATCTTTGGCTTCTTAGGACTCGAGTGGGTACGAGTTTTTCAGATCTCTGCTATAGTAATGCTATCATCTGGTCTCTTGTTCCTTTTCTGCGCCAGCAGAACTGGACCTATCGATCAATCAGTTCACAGAGAAGCCACCACCGTCCCAAAACGAGGGAGAAACTTGAAGTGGCTTTTAATGTTTAGCTGCATCGCATACAGCTTAGTCTTGGCCACCGGTAACATTTTCTTCCAAGAACAAGGTACTAAGATGGAGCCTCTGACGATAAAGGGGAGGGAGGTTAGGTTTTCCTTCATGATTGTGATAAAGAGCGCCGTGAATGAAATCACAATACTTATGTTTGGCTTGTTTAAGGCTAATAAAAAGCAACGGATCACATTAGTAAGAATTGGCAGCGGAATGGTTTGTGCCATTATATGTTGTGTCATAGCATGGAAAGTAGAGATTGATAGAAAGAAAGTGGCTGAGGAAAACGACCCCAAGACCAGCGTGGCATGGTTGTGTCCTCACTATGTTCTGTTAGGACTGGTGGAAGGGCTTGCCCAAAGTGGGTTGGAGGAATTGTTTGGAAATGATAATGAGAATGAGACATTGAGGAATCCTGGGAAGGTGTCAAAAGACATAGTTTCATGCGTTGGCACGATTCTGGGGATTCCTTGTATTCTGATTGTGAGAAGGTGGTTCAGGAACTTCCACAAGGATGAAGCACATTTGGATAGGTACTATTTAATGTTGGCGATATGGTCTTGCGTGTTCTTTTGCATCTACCTTGGTGTTGCTTCTGTGTATATGAAAGTTGTGCCCGATGACGATGCAGAAGATGAAGGTAGCAATCGTATTACTGGGGTTACATGACTATGAATCAAAATGATCTTGAGAAGCTTGTGAGGGTTCATGCATAGTTTGGGCTGCTTATGTTAGATTCTGTATATTGTATACTATGTCAATATCACATTGGCACCAACAGGAGTTGAGTCTAGCAGAAGGGGTTAATCCTTCACAACGTGGCGAATTAAGGTTCGAATTCTCACTGAGAGAGGTGTTCAAATTTAGTTCTTGACAGTACCTCAAATAGGATTACTTCCAATAAGAGGATACCTATACTTTATGCTTTAGCAAAAAAAATTTCACATTGGCAGTCTAATGAGTTATAACCCAGCTCTTTACCATTGGGCTAAGATTGGTTGACATATGTATATGTATTTGTGCGGGCGTGCATGACTTTGGGAAGAACGTCCCTTGTGATTTGTGAATCCAATGGGTGAGGGCCTTACTTCCTGTTCAGGACGAACACTTTATTTGGGCCTGGTAGATTAGGTCCAAATAAATTGGGTTGTACATTGTATGATGAAGGCCCAATTAGTGTCCCAATAAGCCTGAAATGGCCCGTTATGTTTTTTTTTCTCCCCCTGTTTGGGGGGTAATATCAAATGCAAATTGGCGTGGTCAACTTCTAACTTAAAATGTAAATGTATAATAACAGAGCAGTCAAAAGTGTCCTTCATATTACCTCAACAACTGCTTAAACTTTCTTTCTTTCTTTCCTTTAACAAATTGTAAATTTTAATGCAAAATTACATATATCCAGCGAAATTGCATGGAAAGGTTAGAAAAAACAATTTAACTATAACTTTGTCATAAAAAATCAAAATTGAAACCTGAAAAGGAAATAATTGATACATGTGAAAGCCATTAATACATGTCAATCAACTATAAAATTAGGGATACGAACCCTGGCTTTCCCATTACCAAATATCAATAATCAATAATACATATATATATATATATATATCTTATTTACTCTTTAAGCAAAAGTGACACTTAAAAACGGTAGAGATTTCAAGGGTTGACCAAGGCAAAATACTTTTCATATAATTTCTCAACTTCTTGAAAGATGATCATTAATTTCGAATAACCCCATCCTAATTATGTCATATATCATGCGATCTTCTAAATATTATGATTTGGGTACTTCTATATTACTACCTGTGATTCTAATTATAAGAGCTAGTTAACTAATTTGATAATATTAAGAAAATAAGTTAAGTTAGTTATTTATAATAAATAGGTGCTATCTTTCCTAAAATATTCTTGCTAATCAAGTATATTGGCTAGAACTACTATTATTAGAAGAATTACCTTGAAAAAAAAAGGATAAATATGAGAGGTAAAGTGGATTGAGATCTTATATTTAGGACCAAAATAAAAGTCAAACAAGGTCTTATATTAAGGACCGGAGGTAGTATAAAAATATTATTTATAACCTTGATAGCTTCATATATAGATATGTTAATAATGATCGTAATTTAAAAAAAAATTTTTTTTTGAAATGTTCTCTGGTAAGTGTCATTTTCAATAGTTTATGTCCTTACTGAGTAAAATTTTTAACTAGTGCTATAACTAGCTAGCTAGTAATTATAAGTAACCCTGACTACTATACTTCTCCTGAATATATTCTATGAAAAATATGTTTTTATGCATCAAAACTTGGGGAAAAGAAAAGGACCCTATGGAGGGAAACATCCATTTTAGCTAAGAAAAGATTGGTTCATTTTCAATAATCTTCTATATCCAGACCTGTGAGTGAGCAATGAGATAGACATGATAAACGCGCTTGGAACTTTGACCAGATGGTAATATACATGCGAGACAAATTGATAAACGTACAACTCTAATTAACAGTTCTAATTCAGAACGAAAATCGTTAATAATATTGCAGTGTCAAGAGCCCTGCAGGCTGCATATGGGTGGCTGCGCTATGCTTTCCTTTTAAGTCCAAGCGCCTTCTTCAGCTGGGGTAAGATCATCCTTTCAAAAACGAACCTTTTAATTTGATTTGATTTTAAAACATTCATACAATTATAATCCAAATTCATAATTTAATTTCTTCTGTCCACATACTTTATGCTGGTTTGGTGGTAAGATACAACGTGGTGGAATTTGCATGTGTATCAATTCTGGTAACCTTCTACGCACAACAAGCCACAGCAATAACGAGGAGACAAAAGTGGCAGAATTCCGCAAAAATGTATGGATTCAGAGTGCTTGGATTCTCGGAGCCACCATAGCTATCTTTGGCTTCTTCGGACCCAAATGGGTACGAGTTTTTCAGATCTCTGCTATACTAATGATATCAGCTGGTCTCTTGTTCCTTTTTTGAGCCAGCAGAACTGGACCTATCGATCAATCAGTTCACAGAGAAGCCACCACTGTCCCAAAACGACGGAGAAACTTGAAGTGGCTTTTAATGTGTAGCTGCATTGCATACGCCTCTTGGCCACCGGTAACATTTTCTTCCAAGAACAAGGTACTAAAATGGAGCCTCTGACGATAAAGAAGAAGGAGGTTAGGTTTTCTTTCATGATTGTGATAAAGAGCGCCGTGAATGAAATCACCATACTTATGTTTGGCTTGTTTAAGGCTAATAGAAAGCAAGGGATCACATTAGCAAGAATTGGTAGTGGAATGGTTTGTGCCATTAGATGTTGTGGCATAGCATGGAAAGTAGAGATTGATAGAAAGAAAGTGGCGGAGGAAAACGACCCAAGACGAGTGTGGCATGGTTTGTCCTCACTATGTTCTGTTAGGACTGGTGGAAGGGCTTGCCCAAAGTGGGTTGGAGGAATTGTTTGGAAATGATAATGAGAATGAGACATTGAGGAATCCTGGGAGGCTGTCAAAAGACATGATTTCATGTGTTTGCAAGATTCTGGGGATTCCTTGTATTCTGATTGTGAGAAGGTGGTTCAGGAACTTCCACAAAGATGAAGCACATCTGGATAGGTATTATTTAATGTTGGCGATATGGTCTTGCGTGTTCTTTTGCATCTACCTTGGTGTCGCTTTTGTTTATATGAAAGTTGTGCCTGAAAATGATGCAGAACATGAAGGTAATAATTGTACTGCTGGGGTTCCATGATTATGAGTCAAAATTATTTTAAGAAGCTTGTGAGTGTTCATGCATAATTTGGGTTGTTTACATTAGATTTCTTATATTGTATACTATGTCAATATTTGCATGCCTGGATGTGTATATATATTTTTTTATAGTCTTGGAGATTTATCAAGATTTAAACTCATAATTTTATGAGTTATAATCCAACTCCTTACCACTGTACTAACATTGGTCGACATACGTATATGTATTTGCGCGTGTGCGCATCAGTTTAAGTATGTCCCTTGTGATTTGTGAAACCAGTGGGTGAGGGCCTTACTTCCTGTTGACGACGAAGACTTCATTTGGGCCTGGGAGATAAGGTCCACATAAATTGGGTTGTACATTGTACGATGGGGCCCAATTAGTGTACCAATAAGCTTAAAATGGCCCGTCCCCCCCCCCCTAAAAAAAAAAACCCGTTTTTTGGGGTAATATAAAATGCAAATTTGCGTGGTCAACTTCTAACTTGAAATGTATAGTAGCCCAGCAGTCAAAAGTGTCTTTTACGTTACCTCAAAAGCTGCTGAAGCCTTCTTTTCTTTCTTTAACTAATTGTAGATTTTGAATGCAAAATTACATATATCCAGCGAAATTGCATGGAAGGTTAGAAAAATCAATGAGGTTTTCTTGGTAGAAACTGCATGGAAGCATCTATGGTCAATTGTCCGTCTAACAGTAAACCAATTTAACTATAACTTTGTCTTAAAAATGATGGAGATCGTGCATGTAGGACTAGTTCAAAATTTTGTAATTAAATAAAATGAATTTCATGCACAATAAATTATGGCAACGAAGACTTTGAAATATCTTTGGTCAAATCAAAATAAATATATTTTTTTCGAACTTAAATAAATATTTAATTTAAATATAACCATTAATACATGTCAATCAATTATAAAATTAGGGATACTAACACTGCCTTTCCCAATACCAAGTATCAATAATACATAAAAACTTGTGTCTCAATCGTTGATCTCTTGAATTAACATCTGAAAGCCACGTAATAACTCGTTAAGCAAAAATGACGCACTTCGAAACCGTGAAGGTTTCAACAGTTGACCAACACAAAACACTTCTCATATAATTTCTCAATTCCTGAAAAACGATGATTAATTTCGAGTAACGCCATCCTAATTCTATCATATATCATGCAATCTTCTAAAATTTATGATTTGTTACTTTTATATTATGATTTATAACCTAGATAATTTCATATATAAAGATGTTAATAATGATCGTATTTTCCTAAAAGAAACTATTTTGAAATATTCTTTAGTAAGTATCATTTTCAATATTTTATGTCCTTATTAACTACTCCATTCGCTCCTTATTATAAGAGACATTTGATGCTTATGGCATGTTCCTATATATAAGAGACACTTAAAAATTGTTTCTACTTTTTTGTGTTGATTTTCTATTTTACCCATATTTGTTATCTCCAACTCACACTCTCTCTCCCTCCCACTTCTCTTTCTTTTAATAATTTAATTGTTCTTTCTCATGCTCTCTCTCCTTATTAATGACGGCATTTTGAAAAAAAAAATTATACTTTTTACACGTTAATTGTTCTTAACTAATTTTAACTATTTTTTTTATCAACGTACTTCGGTTATTTGTCTCTTATAATAAGGACGGAGGGAGTATTAAGTAAAATTTTTCTCGAGCGTTGTAACTAACTAGTCATTATAAGTAATCCTAACTACTATACGAAAACATAACTCCTATGAAAACTTGGGAAAGAAAGGAGCCCCTTTAATTTCTAGGAGTGATGGTGAGGAGGGGAGAACATTTAATTATTTAAGAAAGATTGGTTCGTTTTCAATAATCTTCTATGTCCCGACCTGAGAGTAAATAGTCATGATAAACGCGCTTGGAACTTCGACCAGATGGTAATATATATGTGAGACAAAGTGATAAACGTATACCTCTAATTAACAGTTCTAATTCAGAATGAAAACCATTAACAATATGGCAGTGTCAAGAGCCTTGCAGGCTGTATATGGGTGGTCGAGCTGTGCTTTCCTTTTGAGTCCAAGCGCCTTCTTCAGCTGGGGTAAGATATCCTTCCAAAAACGAACCCTTTAATTTGATTTGATTTTAAAACATTCATACAATTATAATTAAAATTCATTAATTTAATCTCTTCTGTCCATATACTTTATGCAGGTTTGGTGGTAGGCTACAACGTGGTGGAATATGCATGTGTATCAATTCTGGTAACCTTCTACACACAAGAAGCCATGGAAAATCATCTCGCTGGAGCAGCATCGCTATTGTGTCTGCAAGAAGGCCTCGCTTCCTTCGCAGCTATACTTCTTGTTCGCTTCACCTGTGCAAGATTTGGTCGTCGTTTTTTCGCTCTTGTCGTCTCCACAGTTTCCTATATTGCAGTAAGTCTCTCCACTACTACTGTTTCCTATATTATAGTCATTTTTATTTAGTACTGATCAGGATATGTGTTATGTTTTGACAGGCAATAATGGTTTTGTGGTCCTTTGCCAGACAAGAACATCAAGAGAAGAACGTGCCTCTTTTCATTGTGATATCTGTGCTTTTCGCATTAGGAAAGGGAGGAGCACATCCACTTCTGAAGTCATTTCTTGAGCATAAGTTATGCGAATGCTATAATATTCGGTCAATAAGAAGCCAGAGCAATAATGAGGAAGAGATGAAGAGAGCAGCAATCTGCAGAATCGTGTGGGTTCAGAGTGCTTGGATTGTTGGAGCCGCCATAGCTATCTTTGGCTTTATGAAACTCCAGTGGGTACAAGTTTTTCACACCTCAGCTATTGTAATGGTATCATCCGGTCTCTTGTTCCTAATTTTTGGCTCCAAAAGTACTGCACGTATAGGTGAATCAGTTCACAAAGATGCCCCCACAGTCCCAAAACGAGTAAGAAACATGAAGTGGCTTATGATGTTTAGCTGCATCGCATACAGCCTAGTCTTGGCTACTGGTAATATTTTCTTTCAAGAACAAGGTACTAAAATGAAAACTCTGAAGATTAAAAAACATACACCGTTGCGGTTTTCTTTCATGATTGTGATAAAGAGCGCGGTGAATGAAATCATCATACTCATATTTGGGTTGTGTGGGGCCAATAAAAAGCAAGGGACCACATTAGTAAGAATAGGCAGTGGAATGGTTTGTGCCATTATATGTTGTGTTATAGCGTGGAAAGTTGAGATTGGTAGAAAGAAAGGGGTGAAAGAGGAGCACCTCATGACGGGTGTGGCATGGTTGTGTCCTCACTATGTTCTTTTAGGACTCGTGGAAGGGCTTGCCCAAAATGGGTTGGAGGAATTGTTGGCTCATGATGATGAGATTGAGACATTAATGAATCCTGGGAGGCTGTCGAAAGACATAGTTTCATGCATTGGTAAGATGTTGGGGATTCCTTGTATTTTGATAGTGAAGATGTGGTTGAAGAACTTCCAGAAGGATGAAGCGCATTTGGATAGGTACTATGTAATGTTGGCAATATTTGCGACTGTGTTTTTCTGCATTTACCTTTGTGTTGCCTTTGTGTATATGAAGCTTGTGCCTCAACATAAAGAACACGAAAGTAACAGTATTGGTACTGCTGAGGTTGGTGATGAGTCTGCGAGAGTTTGAGAGGGTTCTTAGCGTCTGATTATATCTAGTGGTTTGTTACTTAAACTAAAATTGTGTTTACTATGTACTTTGCATTTCCATGTATGTGTGTGTATCAATTGCAACTTGCAAGGATGTTGAATTATGAGAGAAAATTGGTAATTGAAAAGTAAGTATGCGTGTTTATTAGAGTAATCTATACGTTGTATCAAGTTTGGGATTTCATTTAAGTATGACAGGTGACGTTGTTATTAGAATACTATTGAAACAATTTCTCATTAACACTTTAACTGATTAATTAATTATTATATTAAAAATACAAGTCTGTGTACATACAACCTTGCTTCTTAAGGTAAGATCTAATTTGTAATTTAAATTGAAATACAAATTAAATCTTACTACCTCCGGTCCTAATTATAAGAGCCAGTTGACTAATTTGAGGAGATTAAGAAAGTAAGTTGAGTTAGTTATTTATCCTAAATAGGTGTTGTTTTTCCTGAAATATCCTTACTAATCAAATGTATTGATTAGAACTATCATTGTTAGAATGACTACTTTGGAAAAAAATATATAAATATGAGAAATAAAATGGATTGGGGTTTTATATTTAAGATCAAAATAAAAGTCAAATAGGATCTTATACTCCTCCGGTCCTAATTATAAGACCCAATTGACTTATTTGAGGAGATTAAGGAAGTAAGTTAAGTTAGTTATTTATAATAAATAAGTGTTGTCATTCCTAAAATATCCTTGCTAATTAAGTATATTGGCTAAAACTATCATTATTAGAAGGATTATCTTGGAAAAAATGCATAAATATAAGAGACAAAATGGATTGGGTCTTATAATTAGGACCAAATAAAAAGTCAAATTGGGTCTTATAATAAGGACCGGAGGAGTATTAAGGACCGGAGGTAGTATATTAAGAAGAGAAGATATTATATGAAATGCGAGTAATTTTTTTTCCTTAAAAAAATACCATGCATGGAAATGGGAGAAACATGTGGAATAGTAAATAATAAACAAAACGAAACTTGCAACAGAAAATAGAAAATGACAAGCAAAGAAATGGAAGTTCTCAAGTCAAGAGTCTTGTCGTCGATCGGCGCTATGGTTATTTCCAGTTTGCAGAGTCATGTTTACCGAAAGAAGTGCCCAATTCATGCTTTCCTCGCACCGATCGGAAGAAGCCTCCAAATTTTCACAACCACCATCCCCCTTTCCCTCAAGCTCACACCACACGCACCCTCTCTCTCTTGTCCCTTAGTGATAAGCTCTCTCTCACTTGTTCCATATTTAACCAAGCCTAACACTTCCTAGAATGCCTCCATGCTGCCTGAAGAACTGGTTCGAAAATGGAGGTGGAAGATGAAGACGCGAGGATAGATAGGCAACTTATTGAAATTTGTACTGCTAACATCCATGGCAGTCCTCGAGACTACCAAGATCCACCTCCCGCACCGTTTTTTGAGCCCACTGAGTTATCTTCCTGGTCATTCTACCGTGCAGGCATAGCAGAGTTTGTGGCCACCTTCTTGTTCCTTTACATCACAGTTTTAACTGTCATGGGCGTGGCTATGTCGCCGTCCAAATGTTCCACTGTCGGCGTCCAAGGCATTGCTTGGGCATTTGGCGGCATGATCTTTGCTCTTGTTTATTGCACTGCCGGTATCTCGGGTAAGGCCCGTCGAACACCAACTGCTTGATGAAATGAATCTTAGAGATTTACGTAGTCATTTTTATGCTTAATTTACTTGCTGGGGGTGTTTAATGCAGGGGGTCACATTAACCCAGCTGTGACATTTGGGCTGCTCTTGGCAAGGAAGGTATCACTGACCAGGGCGGTGTTGTACGTAACAATGCAATGCTTGGGAGCTATATGTGGTGTTGCAGTTGTGAAGGGTTTGAAGGAAGCCAGTATGAGAGGTTTGGAGGGGTGCCAATAGTCTTAGTGAAGGATACTCCTCAATTAGTGGCCTTGGTGCAGAAATCATCGGCACTTTTGTGCTTGTCTATGCTGTCTTCTCAGCCACTGATGCCAAACGAAACGCTCGAGACGCGCACGTCCCTGTAAGCAAAATCTTTTCCGAAGTTTTGAGTTTGTTTGATAGGTATTATAATTTTGAACATGAAATGAATTCTAATTAAGTTGTGTGTGTCTTTTGTGTGGATAATTGTTAGATCTTGGCACCACTGCCTATTGGGTTTGCTGTGTTTGTGGTGCATTTGGCTACAATTCCTATCACGGGGACTGGGATCAACCCTGCTAGGAGTCTGGGTACAGCACTCGTTTTCAACAAGGATCAAGTTTGGGACGACCATGTGAGTCAGTCTTCTTCTATAATTATTCATTATGTGTGCCAGAGATTAGGATCAAATGGATTTCCTTAAACTCTTCAATTAATGGTATTATATTTGTGGTTCTTGACTTTGGTGCAGTGGATCTTCTGGGTGGGGCCTTTCCTTGGGGCCGGACTTGCAGCTTTGTATCATGAGATAGTGATGAGGGCCATTCCCTTCAAGCTTAAGTGATGATGCTTTCATGGAATCCATATATACTTGGCCTAATAAAATGGTTGACTCCATAATAACATGATTGAAGTTATCCCTTGTCTTCTGCAACTGATTTCTATTATGTCCCTCACAGAAGCTATGTAATCAAATGCCGAAGCAGAAAGGGGATAGAAGTAAAATGTCCCTTTTATAATTCTTCTCTATATTCCTCTTTCCTCTAAACTTGTTAAGATTTTTTTTTTTTTTGGGGCCAGCATTTTTTTTTAGAGATTTACTGATCACAATATTAAATAAAAATAAAAAGGAAAAAAAGAAAAAAAACAAGTAATCTTGAATTTGGAACCTCTTCATTGGGTCTGAACTTTTAACCCTTGGATTAATATGATGGTCCAAATAAATCCCCAAATATATTGGGCCTTTAGGACTGGGTCTATCACCAGCAGAATTAGACTGTTATCATGTGCCCGGCCCAATTGTTTACCAGTGACTAAATTTTCACAGGGCTCCATTAAAGAGTTGAAAGAAATAAGAAATCAACAAAATTGCTCATAAATTTAAAAAAAAAAAAGTTCGTGGCTGAATCTTGTGTGTGTGTGTTTAACAATTATGGAAAAGTTTATAATATTCAAATAGTGCCGTTGTCTGGCCAAACAGTTGAATTATTGGGCAACTTAAGAGTCTAATTATTGATTAAATTGTCAAATAAGCCAAATACATACTTAGATATATATATATACGCACATACCCAAAGATATTATAAACAGTATGATCCGACAATACTCAAGAAACCTACCTAACATATATTTTTTCCTGGTCTTGCAAACATCTATGACTTGCACCACAAGGTGACAGAGTTGGTAACTTGGTATCTTGTCTCTTCTTTTTCCATGGCAGATTTAGAACATAATGTTGTTGAAGTTGAAAAAAATGTTGTCAAAATCAGCCACGACACTTATTCTTTTTTGTTGTTGCTAATTCTATTTTTTTAACGGCGATGCTTCCCGTTATTATAATATTAATTAATCTCAACTGCCCTATAAGTTTCTACGGAGATTTAACCCCTTTTCATAATCTAAATTAAATTTGAAGTAAAAATAAGTTAACAATCACACGCATGTATCATCATTAAATATTTTCATGCCATTTTAGCTCTTCAGCAGTAAAAATAATAATGACCCACGTGAGGCTCAGGTTCCGCAATAATACAAAGGTAGGTTATTTAATTTTAGTAGTTCCCTTAGCATGTTACATTCCCTCATGTCTTACTATTTCTGAAGCATTTGGAAGAGGGGTTTTATTAATTCCTTTTCACCACATCGATTATTGATTGCAATTTTTATTTTTTACTCCTATACAATATTAATGTGGGTAAGTAGGAATTTTTTTAAAAGATGCAATTAATATGGGCAAAATAAAAAAAAATTATTCAATTTTTAGATAAGAGTTAAAAAATTTGAAGTTTTTTAATTATGATAATAAATACTGAAAATAATTCATAAACAGGATAAGACGGACTGACAAAGTATAATTAAGTTTAAACCACAATTATTTTAAAGCAGATAAAGAATTTTTAATTCCAGTCCCCTTTCAGGTTATAAGAAAATATCTAATTGACCCCCTTGACTATCCCGTCTTTTCTTTTTCTTTTCTTTTTTTTGAAAAAAAGAAAAGAAAAAACCTAATTAGATCCGCCGGACAAGTTTGATTTTAATGAAGTTGAACACATTTTACATATTCGTTTTGATAGTGTTGTTGATATGCTAATCATGTAGAAATTGAGAATAATTCTGAAAACTAAAAAATTGCATTTATAATTAAATGCATTTTCTCTTGTATTTGCGGGCCGGGACTTTGACAACAATAAATATTCTTGTTTATAACTTAATCCCTCCATTTCAAATTATAAGACAGTTTAAAAGTTTTTAAATATTTCATGAAATACTATATTATATTTGGAGAAAAATATGATTTCATAAACGAACTTATTCTAAAATTTCCCACTATAAGATAATAATTAAGTGCGAGTTTGGGTAGGATTTATATTAATCGGAAGGTATTCTAAATTTTTTTTTTTTTTACTTTCGGAGAGATTAAGATTTCAAATTATATTTAATGAATTTCATTGGCATGCATGTAATTTTGCCCAAAAATGTCATAATATCAAACCGATCTGGCATTAACAATACAACTCAATGTAAATTCCATTTTACAGTGTATTTGAAAAATTATTTCAAACCCTCTGAATGCCGTTTTCTCGTAAGCTCTCAACGGAGTTCCAGACACATGTTTATATATATTGACAAGTTAATACCAATCCCCTTTTAGCTTATCGTAAAAAAAAAAAAGAACAATTATATTAATACATGATTTTTATTCCCACTGTCATTATCCCCAGTTTACATATGTTTGGGACAACTTTAATTAGTTCATGTCCATTATCATCATGCTAATAACCTTCTTATTATTGCGATCAGGGCGACAATACAAATAAAACTGGGTGAACATAGTAATTAAAAGCAAAAATTGATCAAGAAAATGACAGAGTAATGGAGTAATACATGCATTTACATCTATCTATGTCTACATATATATATATATATCAATCGATGTCATATTTAATAGCCAATAACATTTAATCACCGAAAAGTTATGAATAAAAATGGATAGAAAGCCACACAATTAAACTCGCTTTTGTTACCATGTTAATTAAAAAAATGTGGCTAATTAAATAAATATAATAATAGCGAGCACATGGAATTAGCTGAAGAGAATGAATCGATCAAAACTTGTGAGAGATACTTTGGCATTGAAAGTAGTAAGCGTGATGAAACCGTGTGAGAGAAGAAGCTATTCACGTTATGATCAATAAATGCCTCAAACTCAGAAAGTCCAACCTAATGGTTAGGTAGGACTACAGACACACACACACACACACAAGATATGAGAATTTTCAGAGCTGTAATATTGAAGTTTTCCAAACTTGTGTGCTTTAATTTGTTTGGATTGCGAAGCACGGTGGTGGACTTCGATCATAATTAATGTTGAACTCATCAAGCTTCCTAAGTTTGGTGTGAGACGGCCATTTATTATAAGCCCTCCTACACTATAGATTGATTATGCAACATTATTGTGTGGCCCTCCTCTTACTTCTTCTCTTTGTGGTACCAACACAATTTGAACTTGCCACCTCCAACTTAATATCACACACTGTATTATATGCACTTTATCACGAAATTGTGTCCTTCTTTGTCCTCTATTCTTCTCGGCTTTTTTTTTTTTATTGACTTGTGAATTTGTTAGTTTTATTATGTATTCCCACCGATTTGTATTATAAGCATATTCTAATTAAGAGAAATAGATTAATCACTATTAATTATGTTTTTTTAGAATTACTCCCATTTAAAATTTTATCAATTGCGACTTCCCTCTGTCTTGAACGTGATTTAGGGTCCTTATAATGTAGAAGTTAGCTAGTTAGAGAGTTTTTTTTTAATCCTAAATTTAAGAAATTAGTTCATGTTATATTTCATGTTTATTATTATTTTTAAATTAACTTATCTAATTTATAAACTGATATACTCCCTCCGTTCCTTATTATAAGAGACAAATAACCGAATTACGTTGATCAAAAAAGCAGTTAAAATTAGTTAAGAACAATCAATATGTAAAAAATATAATTTTTTTCTAAAAATGCCCTCATTAATAAAGAGAGAGAGCATGATAGAGAACAATTAAATTATTAAAAGAAAGAGAAGTAGGAGGGAGGGAGAGTGTGAGTTGGAAACAATAAATATGGGTAAAATAGGAAATCAACACAAAAAAGTAGAGACAACTTTTAAGTGTCTCTTATATATAGGAACATGCCATAAGCATCAAATGTCTCTTATAATAAGGAACGGAGGGAGTATAATTTAACGTTACATAAAAAGACAATTTAGAGAGATTACGTCACATTCATTAGAATTAAGCAATTTAGTTAACTTTTTTTAAATCTATTCAGGTCAAACAATGAGTTCTCAGATTAATGACTGAATGGGTATTAAATATTGGTAAATTTTTTTAAACAAATTCATTTTCAGGTAAAAATTAATGACTCATTTATCATTTCTCTGTAGTTTTGATGATGAGGTGATTAAAACTTAAAAGTGCCTTGTAATGAGAATCGAAAGGAGTGCTTTGATCTGGCTTAAATCTTGATAGCTAGCATTGAATACGCATCGTATCAATCTGATACTAATAATTAATTAGGTTTTTTTTCAGAGATAATTAATTAAGATGAAATATATGAACTTTGCTCCAGCTTTCTTGTCAGTCCTTAAAACGATATAGTTCGTGTGTGTCAAATCAAAATCATTAGCAGGGTCGAAGGTTAGAGTCATAAATTAAATAGATTTAAATAAAGCAGTGTGTCTTGATTTGTGGATTTTTTGTTTGACACGTGTGCATTATTTGTGTCCCTTAATTTGAAGAGCTTCAGATTAATGAGAAAATTACATATATCAAACCTTGATTAATGATTTAACAGTCACCGTACCACACACACACACAAGGTTGCTTTCTACACATAAATATATTACATACAATTTCATATCAAGTTATAAGCAGGTCGTTTTCTATATTGAAATTTGTCATTGCATAATATCCACTTGTTGCGAAAATTTTAGTGATTATATATATTGCTCATATGAAACTGCACAGTGATTTCCTTTTTTTTTAAAAAAAACTTTTGGCATCTCCCACGAAATTGAATTTGAATACACAGTATAAAAATTACTACATGACCACTAATTAAAGTTGGTTTCTTAGCCCTAAATAACTGCTACTTCGTTTAAATAATTCAATTAATGTGTAATTAGCTACCTAGGTCAAGGATGAAAGAGAAAGACGGGAGGGATGGGATTGGTGGTTTTGAAAACTGAGAAGACGTGAATATAGATTTGGTCGGAAGAATTAATGGTGTGATTAAGGACGAATGAAAAGACGTAAACAATTAATCCAAAACCGACTAAACAGGTGAAGATCTACAAGTAGTGAAAAGGGGCGTGTCTCCCTTGACCTCATCTTGCCCCCATGAGAGCCATGCCCTCTCTTCACGTCTTTATTTGATGTCTACATCTGTTAACGTCTTCACCGAAAGTTCAAAATCCCCGCAAAGATAAAGACGGCTTCTTTATCTCTCTGCATTGCTCAAAAACAAAAAAGTTGACCTAATTAAGTTGGTAGCAGGCACAATAATATCCCTGCAAAATCAAAGACTTTAAAAGTATCTACGTGCATGCATACATACATACCGTTTATTCACCAACAAAACTATCATGCTACCTCTGCGCCTAAATATAAGATTTAGCATTATAAGTACACTAGATCTTATACCTCATCTGGTTTTTAATATGAGAGCTAGTTGACTAATTTGAGTAGATTAAGAAAATTAGTTAAGTTATTTATTTATAATAAATATGTGTTGTCTTTTCTAAAATATCCTCCAGTTTTTAATATAAGAGCTAGTTGATTAATTTGAGTATATTAAAAAAATTAGTTAAATCATTTATTGGTAATAAATATGTGTTGTTTTTTCTAAAATATCCTTATTAATCAAATGTATTTGCTAGAACTACTATTATTATGAGAATTACATTAAGAAAAAATAGATAAATATGACAAATAAAATGGATATTAAGGATCAGAAGTAGTATTATCTAAAGTTGAGGTAGAAATCTACCCACTTGCATTGTAAGTATTCCCCTACATACGTCCGAGACCATAAAATTGAACAAAATGCCATGCTTGATCAGTATATAGCCAACGTTTGTTATTTTATTATGATGATTGGGCACCGAGTGGGTCCCATCGTACTAAAGTAAGAGAAGTTAATTATATGTACCAGGCATGGCATTTTTTGCTCCATTTGATAATGTTAATGTGCACTGTGTGACATTTACACCTAAAGAAGCTTTATGCTATGTCATATCAACATTGAAAAAAATACTTCCTGGGTAGATTTAATTTCCATCTTAATCTTATTAATAACAAGATTTGAGCTCATGTTCTAGTTGAATATTAATCGCATCCTTAATTACCATTTATTGATATGCACTATACTTCTTTTGGAATTTTCTTTATTTTTCCAGTCTGTTTTAGTTGAAATTGTTTCTTTATGCTATTAAATTGTGGAGATCAAGTTATCCATGTCTGGTTTTTTCACTATATATTTCATTTCTTATAAGTAAAATCTTTTATGATGATACTGTCATGAATTAGTATTAGATACAAATATCTTCATACGATTGTTAAAAAAAAAGAAAATTTGCCATACTTATCAAATATGTGTTGTCTGTGTTTGATTAATTAATCGGTCATATAAATTAAATGTCCGTGCTAAGTTGGGAAAAAATAATTATAATTATTAAATGCTTTAACACAATATAGTAGCCTTGTTAATTGATTTGATGGATCATTGAATTGAATTTGAGTCGGTTTGAAAATTCAGTAGTATCTGATTTATTGGTCAGCCTCATAACAAAATTTGCTGGGCTTCTTGTGGTGTTACACATTAAAATAAATTCAAACCAATAAAATCATATTCTTAATTAGGATTGGAAAATTTGAAACATACTATATATAACAGAGTTTATGCCTAGATATATAGCTAATTAACTGTTAATCATTTAAGGATTAATTTTTCATAACAGGTTCATAATCCAAGTCGTGACCAAACAAGGGGCTAAATAACCTAATGAATTTTATTGTATTTTAACTATTAAGGTTCTTTTCACTTCAAGGCAAAGACCTACATAACCTAATTTTTACCTTCTAGGATCCGTTGTACTAACCCAAACTAAAATCCCTATTTCTTGATTCATAAGGATTAATATAAAAAGTGCGAGTCTTTGGATAATAAAATACTTTTGTGGACTTTCATGATTATTATTGTTATTTAATCTGACTATCTTGACTCCCCTTAACAGATCTTCTGTTATTAAATTCATTGACAAGTAATTCTCAACAATTAAGGGGGAAAAAAGAGAACAAGTTAGATAGGTCGACGAAGAAATTCTGAATCCACAAAAACGCACGTGCCCTTATGGACTACCTAGAAAAATACAAAATATTATAAAATTCATATGTGATGTAAATAAGCAGGGTAAAAGAGAAGTATTGTTCTTTCTAATCTCAATAAAGAGCATTATACTACCTCTGGTCCTTAATATAAGATGCTGTTTGATTTTTATTTTGATTCTGAATATAAGATCACAATCTATTTTGTCTATCATATTTATGTATTTTTTCTAAGGAAGTCCTTCTAATATTGATGCTTCTAGCCAATACATTTGATTAGTAAGGATATTTTAGAAAAAATAACAACTATTCATTACAAATAACTAACTTACCTTATTTCCTTAATATTTTCAAATTAATCAACTAGGTCTTATAATTAGAACCGGAGGTAGTATATATTAATTATATTTTAATTATTCACATTAATCTCTAATAAACTGCACTGCCCATAAGTTATGAATTGCTACTATTATACGCTTCTCATTTCATTGACTCTGTATAATACCTAAGGCACACACTGGAGATATATATATATATATATATATATAAAGGGGGGGGGAGGTGCTGGTGGAGTTATCAAGTTAACTGTTTCTTGTGGAGGAGAGGGAGAGAAAGAGACATAAAAGGAGGAGGAAGAAGAAGGAAAGAAGAGAGGTGGTTGATGCTGATATGGACCAGTGGAAACTTCTGGACTTAGTGATTTTGTTAAAGTCAAGCAAGTTGAGTAGTAAGAGGAACAAAGATTAATAATTCTCGCCCGCCTTATTAGGGTTTTCACACAGCAAAAAGAGAATTAAAGGGCCAATTTTGTTGGCTCACGCATACATCTATATTCCGGCCTTATTTATTGATTCGACTTATTATTGTTTTTCTAGTTATCTATTAAAATTTGTATAAGCTGATAAATGACCCATATTACTTATTGTAGTACGGTTTTTTTTTTGAAGTTGGCAAATTAATTATAAATGATAGAATTAATTCACAAATAAATTAGAGACAATGGAGTTATCTATATAAATCTTAAACTTTAGGAATGTGTTTTTGTGAGAATATAAAAGTCAAGGAGATTACTATACACGCGCACATATTCTAATTAATGAAGTTCAAAAGGCATTTTATACTCTCTCTGTCCCTTATTATAAGATCTTTTTAACTAAATTGTGAGATTTAAAAAGACAGTTAAAATTAGTTAAAAGCAATCAATATGTAGCAAATGCAATTTTTTTCAAATATACATCTATATATAAATGGATAAATGTGAGATAAATGAAGAAAAAATATGTTAAATACATTAAATTAGGGATAAAATAGGTAATAATGCATCAAATGTTCAGACAAACTCAAAGAGGATCTTATAAAGAGGGACAAACCCATTGAAAAAATCGGATCTTATAATAAGAGACGGAGGGAGTACATTTTGCCTTCATAAATTTTTAATTATCTAATTTACCCGCCAAGAACTCATCTCATGTTTTATTTCTGTTTTGCAATTTCAATGTTAAACCAACTGTAATTTTTGTGGTTGAGTAAAATATTTTAGAAACACAAATATATAATTTATAGCAGACCGCATCCCACGCGGCAAAGCTTGGTATCGTCAAGTGGTCGCAATAATTATTGGGATGTGCTCTAAAGTTCAATCGCTGCTTTAGGGCTCACACAAATTAAAGAGGATGTTATATATTCACATCATCGTCACGTGTCACATGTAATATCATAATCTTAGATTATAACTCAGTTATTTCTTAATGAACATATTTTATTTAGAACACAAACTAGCTACTTTCACGAAAACCGAAAAACAATAGACATAATTTGAAAAATTAGAAGGAACGTTTTGCAAATATATGTTGTATATGAAGAGTTGATAGCTGTGATATATATATGTGTGTATATCTTCTGTCACTTATTATCAGAATTTCCCCATATATACTTTTAATAATAATGTGAAAAATTATAAAGTGGCTTTTAAATTTTAATTTTCAGCACTGCATATCATTTTTTAATCATATGTGAAAAAAGTAGAAATGAAAAATGTAAATACATAACTAGGTAAAACTAATTTTGTGAATGCATATGTTCCTATATACTCCTCCGCATATAGGATCTGATTGTTGAGTTGATTTTGATCCTAAATCTGATTATTGAGTTGATTTTGATTCTAAATATAAGACATATTTTTCATATTTATCAGTTGTTTTTAAATTATGCCTATTGATATTCCCTCAAGCATGATCAAATGAAAGGGGAAGAGATAATATTAAGGAAGATGATTATGGTATTTTAAGAAAAACATGTTATATTTCTTATAATTAATTAACCTATCTAACTTTTTTAATCTAATCAAATTAGTTAAATAAGTATTATATTAAAGACCAGAGGAGTATTTTATTTCTTTTGACCATTTCCGATATATTTTATTTCAAACCACACAATTCAAACATGAGCGGGGCCCTCATTACTCATATTTTGTACATATACCACGTGAAAAGAAAGGTAAGCCAGGACAAAATAAAGAGAAGTCATTGCCTTGCAAAGACTTGGGTGGAGGAAATGAAATGACAGGAAGTGGATGGCAAGAAAGGAAAAGGAAAAGAAATGACAGAAAGTGAAGACACAGAAAATAACATCGACGAAGAAATATAAAGCTAAGGGACAAGGAGAGGGTTCGCAGTGCTCTGTACCTGTCTGCTTGATTAGAAGGCATCCTACTTGTTTGGATATGGGATTTTCTTACTACTGGCTGGCTTAGTCCACTATAACTCATTGTTTGGATTTCTGAACAATTGAAATTTGGCTACACATTTAACTATGCAAAAAAGAATGGACCAAAAAACAAAAAAACTATGCAAAAAGAAAAATTATTCATAGATAGCATCACGACTCTACGTAATTAATAATGTATTATTCATTTTTAAAAATAATTCAAAATATATATCCTTATTTGATCCTCATTTTAATTAGAATTGGTAAAATGGGTCAAGTTGACAAGTATAATGTGCCAGCACGGCACAGGCTATGATAGGTTTGGGTTGGCAAAAGAACCACTTCAAATTTGAATACATATTATTTTTCAATAAAAAAAATCTGAATCTCATTTAATTCATCATCTCTTTTTATGTCACTCCGTCTGCATTTAAAAATTGTAGCGCTTGATATAGGATAGTTAACGTTGCAAAAAACCAAAAAAAGAAAAAGAAAATAAGAAAGTATAGTTATTATTCCCTCCGTTCCCTATTATAAGAAACATTTGATACTTATGGCATGTTTCTGTATATAAGAGACACTTAAAAGTTGTCTCTACTTTTTGTGTTGATTTCCTATTTTACCCATATTTATTATCTCCAACTCACACTCTCTCTCCCTCCCACTTCTCTTTCTTTTAATAATTTAATTGTTCTCTCTCATGCTCTCTCTCCTTATAATTGAGGGCATTTTTGGGGAAAAAATTATATTTTTTACACATTGATTGTTCTTAACTAATTTTAACTATTTTTTTTATCAACGTAATTCGGTTATTTGTCTCTTATAATAAGGAACGGAGGGAGTAGTTTGCAATAAATTCTTGTTTTTTTTAATTTTCCTGAAATATAAAGCGTAATTTTCATTCACTTTTTGAGTCATGGTTTTATTTCATTCCACTAAACTGTTTATCTCCTATACATACATATATATATATATATATATATATATATAATGAAAACTGAAGGGCGTGAAACAGCAAATGTAAGCATTTTTGAATGATGTGTAATAAGATACTCCTCCGATCCTAAATATAAGAAACTTATATACACTAGTATAAGGATCTTATATTTAGGACATGAGGAGTAATATATATGCGTAGGACACAAAAAAAAAAAAAAGAGGTTGCAAGAATAAAACTTGTGAGCTTATTATATAATCACAGGGATTAAATGAGTTTCCCATAAGAAAAGCAAGAGGGAGTGAGAAAATACGTGGGAAATCGCCTTCATCTGGTAAATTCCGCCCCCTTTCAACATGCAACATCTACCTACCTCCTCTCATGCGACCTCATCATTAATATTCCCGCCTCCTATATCTCTCCATTAACTTCTTCAACAAATTATAGTTTATTTTCAAAGTAAAAAATCACTTTTAAAATATTTATTTTCGGATTTTGTCCTAATTAAATGTCTGATAAATATTTTTCTCTCATTTGTTAATATATTGGGTCTACATAAGGGTAAAATTCATTTTAGTTTCTACGAAAAGAATTGCATATACTACCTCCCGTCCTTAATATAAGATCCTATTTGATTTTTATTTTGATCCTAAATATAAGACCCCAATTCACTTTGTCTTTCATATTTATACTTTTTTTTTTCAAAATAGCCTTTCTAATAATAATAGTTCTAGTCAATTCACTTGATTAGTAAGGATATTTTAGGAAAGATAAAACATATTTAGAACAAATAACTAACTCAACTTACTTCCTTAATCTTCTCAAATTAGTCAATTGGCTTTTATAATTAGGACCGGTGGTACGTAGGATTAAAAGATGAAAGGGATGATGAGAGATAGAATTAAAAGGGGGGAATAAGTGAAAGTCAAAGCGGATGAATGAATGGGAGAAAAGGGGATAGTTAATTAGGTGGAGAAGAGAATTAATTGGTTGAAGGATAAAAATAATAATAATAATTTAGAAAGGGGAAGAAGGGATTAATATTAAAATAATAATAATTAATTAAAATGGTATGGAGAATAGATTAGGAGAATGAAATATGATTGGAAGAGAATGGAGGCGGGCGGACGGGGAGGGGGATGAATAAACTAGAAAGTAGGCTAATTGAATGAAACGCAGCTGTTGACATCCACTTCCAACCACTTACCCTCCCTCCCCTCAACTGCCCTAATTAGTACGTCAACACACTTCCATCCCCTCGCCCTCTCCTTTCACTTGCCCGCCTCACTTTTATTACTCTTCCCGGAAAACTACGGGCTTGTTTGGTTTCTTATTTTAAAAATAATTTTTTGTTTTTAAAAACAAAAAAATAAAAAAATTTGTTTGATAGCAGAATTATTGCTCTCTCCCAAAAACTACTACTTCTTCTGGTCTTATATATAAGTTTCAAATAACCGAATTATGTTTAATAAACTAATAGTTAAAATTAGTTAAAAATAATAAATAAATCATAAATGCATTTTTGTTTTTCAAATTTAACCTTATTTGGTAAGAGAGTAAATAAGAGAGGCAATAAATTAAAAAAAAAATATAGATATAATATTATGAGAGAGATGAAGCACTAAATACAGTCAACTAAGGACAAAATAGGAAAAAAAAGTAACAAATATTCAAACAAACTCAAAAATAAAGCTTATATTTTAGACCAGACCCTTTTTTAAAAGTGAAGCTTATATATAGGATTGGAGGGAGTATATCATTATATTCTACTATTATTTTACCTAATAAATCTCGTTCGTTCCAATATATACATTATATCTGACAAAATTTAATATTACATCAATTTAATTAGACATGCTTCTTCTTTATATCCACTCATTGTATCCTTTACATAAAATTTGAACTTACAATTTTTGGTGTTGTTAGACTATAAGGTCGTGGCTGACCATATGCGTGTATAACCTTCTTAAAAAAAGGGAGTTTTAATGGATTTATTAAATATATAGATGACTTAGATATGGCAAAAAGATGCGTGCAAGATAAAAAGATACTATTTCTTACTAATGGACCCAATATGCATGCGCTTGGGAATATATAACATTTATTTAATATTCATTTTCAATATTTGGATCTCAAAAATTGTTCAACAACATCACCATCTTCTTCCTCCTCTCGCCCTTTTTAAACCCCATTTGCTCCCTCCCTCTTTCTCTCTCTCTCAAGCCTAGCCATCATCACAACGAATCTCCTCTCTCCTCTCTTTTGTCATGGTCATGGGAGCTTTCCGACGTCGTTTTGAACCCATCTCGAAATGCACCACCGATCAACGTTCCAACCAGACGGTGGCGTCCGACCTCGACGGCACTCTCCTCGTGTCCCGTAGCGCCTTCCCTTACTACATGCTCGTCGCTCTCGAGGCCGGAAGCATCCTCCGCGCCCTCCTCCTCCTCGCCTCTGTCCCCTTCGTCTACTTCACCTACATATTCCTCTCTGAAACCCTCGCCATCAAGACCCTCATCTTCCTCACCTTCGCCGGCCTCAAGATCCGCGACGTCGAGATCGTCGCCCGGTCGGTTCTGCCACGGTTCTACGCGGAGGACGTCCACCCGGACGCATGGCGGGTGTTCAACTCCTTCGGTAAGCGGTACATTGTGACGGCGAGCCCGAGAGTAATGGTGGAGCCGTTCGTGAAGACATTCTTGGGGGTGGACAGGGTGCTGGGGACGGAGCTACAGGTGACAGCATCAGGGAGAGCCACCGGACTGGTGAAGAAGCCGGGAGTGCTGGTGGGTGAGCACAAGAAGGTGGTGGTGATGAAGGAGTTTGGGTCGCCGGCGAACTTGCCGGATTTAGGACTGGGAGATAGCGAGAGCGATCATGAATTCATGTCAATTTGCAAGGTATTATTACTATCGTATTAATAATCATATAGTACAGTAGTAGTAATATCTGCGAAATGTTTTTCTGTTTTCACCGCCAGAACTTCAATTTGGTTTCACTTTTCACTTTTATTAATTTAATTTATTACCCTCGTCTTTCTGCTTCTGGGGCCAGTTTTGTCTCTGAGTTTTTATTCAAGAGCCATCACAAACTTTATAACTGCTCTTATTAGTTATTACTATTTCCCTTATATAATTAATTAAAATCAATAGATTGTTATAGATTAATACATGAGCAGAACAAAGTACCCCTGCCAAATATACAGTGATCTTTTTTTTTTAAAACTGTTTTGTGATACATGGAAGAGAAGAATGGCACAGGAGAATAATATTAAATATGGGACCAACGTTTTATCCATTGATATATTTTATTTGTATACAAATATACTATAAATAATCAGATGCTACTAAACATGGTCCATATTTTCTTTTTAATTAAATTTGTATAAATATAGCCTGTGCTACGTTACTTTTTTCTTTTCTTCTTTTTTGAGGATAGCAATTTTTCAAAGTGAATCTTAATTAAATTGCCAAAATAGAGGTATGTTATTTTTCATGGACCGAAAAAAAGGAACATATTAAATAACATAACTTGAACTAATTTTAAAACCAATTTTTCTGCGTTAAAAAAGATATGACCCACCAATAAATATACAATTTATAGAAAAATTCTATAAAAATGAATTTAGGTTTGGTGGGAGTGTTAATGGCCAAGGAAAAATGAGCTGCTGCTCACGTGCCTTTTCTTCTGGTGCAGCTACGTGTGTGTGTGTAATTTTTCTCTCTCACGGAATGAGACCTCCAACTGATATCTGTTGGGCTTTTTAATTTCATTCACTTCCTGTAATGGTCCCCCTTAGTTGTTTTGAATTTGGTCCGTTTTATAAATACTTCGCCCTCCATTGCTCCCTCTGTTTTATTCTTCTTTTCTTTTTCTCTAACCCTTTTAACTATTTCCTGCTACTAATAATAACTGGCATCTCTCTTTACTTTGTTATTTCTCAAGTCAATGATTGGTCCTTTTGTTACTCTCCATAAGTTCCTCATGCCTTACCCACTCTTTTAGAATTTGACGCTCAACAGTATAGTCAACCCAGTCCCTGTGTTTTTTTCCTCCCATGCAATAATTGTGAAATCTTTGTCATTTAATTTGCATAGTGCTTAGTTCATCATTGAGTAGTATCTAAGCATCATTCTTGTGACCTTCCTTGTTATATTGGTGCTGTGTGTGGGTTGAGTTTTGAGTTTTTTTTTTTCAGTAATTTTATCAAACAGTTATCATGCAGGTTTCATGTTCTGTTCTTGGGAAAAATTCGTGTGTTCTGTAAATATTGGGGTAGTTCATGGGCTGAAATTTCATTTACTGAGTAATTTTATCAAAGTTTTATCATAATAAACATTGCCCTACATAGTTTGTCATCATTCACTAGTAAGCCTAATTCCTGTGACTTTACGATTGACCTCTTTACACTCTGCAAATTGAAGCTGTTTATGGGCTGAGTTCTGATTATTAATTAATCATATCAAACAGCTATGATGCAATATGCAAGTGGATGAAATGCCTTGCACAGTTAATTATGAAATTAGGTCTGAATTTTTGGCTTAAACTTTCAAAGAAGAAACTTAATTAAATTGCTCATCTTCGTACACTTCTTAGTGAACAAGAACGCTTAATTTATGACTCTGGAAGATAAGTAAATTTTGTTGAATTTTTTGTTTCCTCTGCAGGAAGCATATAAAGTGCCAAGGACCAAGTGTGAGCCACTACCAAGGAACAAACTTTTAAGCCCTGTTATCTTCCATGAGGGTCGCTTAGTGCAAAGGCCAACCCCTCTTGTAGCACTCTTGACCTTCTTGTGGATGCCAATTGGTATTATAATCTCAATCTTAAGGGTATACCTTAACATCCCTTTGCCTGAAAGGCTTGCTTGGTATAACTATAAGCTTCTGGGAATAAGGGTCATAGTGAAGGGCACCCCACCCCCACCCCCAAAGAAAGGCCAAAGTGGAGTCCTGTTTGTATGTAACCACCGTACAGTTTTAGACCCTGTGGTCACCGCAGTTGCACTTAAAAGAAAAATCAGCTGTGTCACTTATAGCATAAGCAAGTTCAGTGAAATGATATCACCAATCAAAGCTGTGGCATTATCAAGGGAAAGAGAGAAAGATGCAGCAAACATTAAGAAATTACTTGAAGAAGGTGACTTGGTGATTTGCCCTGAAGGTACTACTTGTAGAGAGCCATTTCTTCTGAGGTTTAGTGCTCTTTTCGCTGAGCTAACTGATAGAATCGTCCCTGTTGCTATCAACACAAAGCAGAGAGTGTTTTATGGTACATCAGTTCGTGGGTTTAAGTTCTTGGACCCTTATTTTGTGTTCATGAACCCTATGCCCACCTATGAGATCACCTTCTTGAATCAGCTTCCCACTGAACTGACATGCAAGGGAGGCAAATCTGCCATTGAAGTTGCAAATTACATCCAAAGGGTTCTTGGAGGAACTCTGGGTTTTGAATGCACAAACTTGACAAGGAAGGATAAGTACGCCATGCTCGCAGGAACAGATGGGAGGGTTCCATCTAAGAAAGAGAGCGCCTCAAATTGAAAAGAGAGACAAGAAGAACAAGAAGAAGGCAATCAGATCATCCCTTTTGATTGTGAATCTGCATCTTTCACGTATCTTTCTAAAGCGTTTAGAAGCAAGCATGATAGTAATAAGAATTTGATTATTGTAATGATGATATTGGTCATAAAAAAAGGTTCAACGATGATTTATATGTATCCAGTGATTCTGATATAAAACAAAAAATATAGTTTCTGCAATTGGTTCAGTCGTGAATTGTTAGAAATGTGCCGTCAAAGGTTTCTTACCAAACAATTTTTGCAGTAAACGATGGTAGTTATGGCAAGTAGAGAGTGATAGAGATGGGGCTTTGTGGGACAGCAAAAGAAAACTGACATGCATGATCAAAAACAACATAAATGTCTTGTTATACGAAGAAGCACTGAAGCAAGTACGATTAGGAGAAGTTAATAGGATCCTTCTGTTATGTCGAGACGTCTTATTCAGAAAGCAACCTGGTAGACAGAAGGAGTAAATAATTTCGGGGAACACAACGCACGCACCCCATTAAAATTACTTGAAATGACACTCAGTCTATTATACTAATATATACTTTCTCCCTTGTTTTGGTTTGGATTTTTTATTTTTTATCCTTCTAAATATATGTCTTCTTTCAAATTTTTAAGTTATAATCATTCATTATTTTTAAGGGTTAATATCATCTATTGTCTCTAAATTTGATCTTATTTTCATTTTAGTCCCTGAAATTTGAGACCAGTGATTTGATTTTTGAAATTTGACGTCATTTTAATTCACCTAATGATTTTTGGTCCTTGAAACAAGGCTTTTAGATTCAAATTTAAGGATCAAAACTAAAATGAACTCAATTTTACGAAAAGATGACATTAACCCTTTTTCAACAATATGCCTGTTAGATAGATGGTATTAAATGAAAGCAATTGACTTTTTGGCATCATAAATAAAAGTGATTAAAATTTAAAATAGTATAGATTTTATGGAGCATAGATTTTTTTTTTTCCTTAGTCTTTTGTTTTTTCTTATGAGAACAAGTAAATGGGAACGGAATAAAATTACCAAGTTCAGACAAGAGAGGTAGCGGGCTAGGTTCAACCTATTTGACTATGATGTCTGAACCAGCTTGCTTAGCTATATCACATAATGAAGAGAAATATTGCATACTACCTCTGATCTAAATATAAAACTAGTTGATTAATTTGATAGGTTAAAAAAATATATTAAGTTAGTTATTTATAATAAATATATGTTATCTTTTCTAAAATATACTTGTTTATCAAATTTATTGGCTAAAACTATTATTATTGGAAGTACTATTTTGAAAAAAATATATATATGAGAGACAAAATAGATTAATATTTTATATTTAAGGACCAAAATAAAAGGTCAAACGAATTCTTATATTAAGAACCAGCAGTAGTATATAGTGCCCTTCATACTGGACAACGATTTTCCTGCTATTTATTTCCAGTTTTAAATATAAAATTTACTTTTTAATACAATTTGCACTGCAAACTACAAAGTGAATCTCATATCTAAGGTAGGAGATAGTACCTGTCATCACAAAAAATAATTTTTGCAAAAACTGAGAGAATATAATAATCATTGAATCACACTAATTTTTGTAAAATTAAGCTATTTAGTACTTTTCTAGAATGCTTTTAACATAACACATTAGAATTGATAAGTAGTGTGAAAGATGAGAAAAAATATTATGTGATAAATAAATAATGTGAAATTGAAGGAATATGTGTGTGTGTGTGTGGAGAAGGATGTGGAGGCTAATGATGAAAAGATGTAGTACATGGGTTTGGCAATTGGGTACAGGTTGATGAAATGAAGGAGCAGAAAAAACGGGTGGAAGAGAGGGGACCAGGTGGGATGTGCCTATTAACTAATAAGATTCTGAGTTTGAGGAATCTACATGCCACAGTGCCACGTGGACGTGACTGATGGGTCGTAAATATCGGTGATTGATTCCTCCTCCTGTCGTATTCTGCTCTCTGTTCCCACCGTCTCTTGCCACTCCCCATTCTTCTCCCCCTTCCTCCTCCTTTCATATTCTTCCCATTCATCAATCAATCTCCATTCTCCTTCCATTTTCCTATACTACCTGGTCATAATTATAAGAATCAATTGATTAATTTAAAGAGATTAAAGAAGTAAGTTGAGTTAGTTATTTGTCCTAAATAGGTGTTGTCTTTCCTAAAATATCTTTGCTAATCAAGTGTATTGACTAGAATTATAATTATTAAAAGGACTATCTTGGAAAAAGTTAAATAAATATGAGAGATAAAGTGGATTGAGATTTTATATTTAGGACCAAAACAAAAGTTAAATAGAGTCTTATATTAAGGACTGAAGGTAGTACACAATCAATTCCTTTCCTGGGTATTCTTCAAATATTTTTTAAAAGCATTTTTCATGTACCTGAAAATTTATATGTTCACTTGCAAAGTGCTGCTTAAACAAGAATGCCAATTATCTCATACCATAAAAGAAGAATGTCAATGATCTCGTAACCTTGTGAAAGAAGCATAGCAGCATAAATATATAGGGGTGGGTAAGGATTGGAAATGAAAGGAAAGTTCAGGTGGGCCTCTTCACGGCCCATTCATTTCATGTCGGCCCATATTTTTCTCAGCCCATCCCACTCAAACCCTTTATTCAATAACATCCTGCTTCCACATGAAACTCTCTAGGTACTGGCTTCCTTTCCCCAGAGAATGAAAGGAGCCCAAGATAAATTCAAGAGAAGCGATAAACAAGGCCGGGGTGGGTCCTGTGCGTCGGTACAGGCCCTGGTCCCGGCTCCACCAACCAAAACCCCAGTGTCACAGATGTCAAGAAAAAAACACTATCAACAAGTATTAGTCCAAGTAGAAAGGATTTGGACACTTTAAATATTATGTTTGGGTTTGATTCTTGAAACGATGTGTACAGAACAAATGCTATTGGGAAAGGTTCTCGTTACGACGCCTGACAGTATTTCGAGAGATTATTCTCTCACAATTAGAATGGGAAGATACTCTAAAAAAAAAAAGAGAAAAAAGAAGGAAGTAAAGCACTTTCTTTTTTATTTTTCCTTTTTTCAGTTTGGAGGCTTGTGCGGTAGGCCATCTTTGCCTGTGCGGTGTCTCAAGGCTAGAGCTACCGGTAGGCTTCCATCACACTCCATCTTCACACTCATCAGATCACAATTCGCCTGACGAGGTCGGATTGTCATTCCACTGGTTATCGTCTGAACGGAGAGGTTAGAGATCCAGAAGTAGGAAGAAACGAAGGATTGAAGGGATATCAGAGGTTGTTCGACATGGACGTGGTCAAGTCGCAGCAGATATCGTCGAGGCCCATCGAGAATGTGATAGTACACCCTCTGGTTCTTCTGAGCATTGTCGATAACTACAACCGAGTCGCGAAGGACACGCGCAAGCGGGTCGTCGGGGTCTTGCTCGGCAGCTCCTTCAAAGGCACTGTCGATGTTTCCAACAGCTATGCAGGTCTGCGTCTGTCACTTCACTTTCAATTTCAATTTCCTGACCGATTATATGGGAGAAGCTTGCGAATTTACTTCTAAAAGCTCAGAGCAGAAAGAATTTTTGGGGGATTAGAAACATTTTGCCGTCTTTCGGGTCCAGTAAGCTGGGAATTTGGATTATGTGTGTGACTTTGATCATGAATTTGTACTTTTGTCGATTTCCTTTTACAATTGGAAGAGCACGACTTCTGGGTTTGAGTCTATATATTTTTGGCATAATCATTTCTCTTCTTTTGATCTTTGCGATTCAGACATGCTAATGTTTTGGGAAACATACATTTGGATTTGTTTAAACTTGTGGAAGCGAACGTTTTCATTGATACAGGCATTCTGCTTTCATTCTTGTTAACCCAGCAGGGGAATTAGGATTAGTTTTGCGGCCTTGCGACTTTGGCCTCAATTTATTCTTCTGTGGATTTCTCATCAGAAATTGCAGATAATGTCTGGCTTTTGGCTTACAGACATTGGACAATGTATATAATACGTGATTCAATAAATGTTTAGTAGTGACTTAATTACCTTAACATGATATCATCATTTTAGAGAGCAATTCAGTGTGTTTGTGTTTCTATAATGACAGTTCCTTTTGAGGAAGACGACAAGGACCCAAGTATTTGGTTCCTTGACCACAACTACCACGAGGCAATGTTTTCTATGTTCAAGAGAATAAATGGTAATCTCGCTTTCTACAATGTATTGTAGGTCTCATCTTTGAATTTTGAGTGACGTCATATTCCCATTCACTTGGTAATATACGGACTCTTGATGGCTGTGTTTCAGCCAAGGAGCATGTTGTGGGATGGTACAGTACAGGCCCAAAACTTAGAGAGAATGATTTGGACATTCACAGATTATTCCACAAGTAAGAATATACGTCTGTGTCTTTCTGAAGAATATCATTGAAAGATCTGAATTTCTGTTTCATTTCGCTTTCTCTGCATGTTAGTTTTGTTGGTTTTGCCCACACGGTCCAGGCGTTTTTGACTGCATGTAATTTTGTTGTGCCAATTGAATTTTGATGTTTCCTTCTCGATGTTTATGTAAACTGTGAAGCTTGATTTTCATTCAAATACTGTCGCATGGGGAAAAAAAAAGAGTAGTGACCCGTGCATCTATATTAATATTGTGGTGTGAGATTTCTACCTGACGTTTTCTTTTCTTCTCAAATTTTCTAGCTTGCTCTTCTCATCAATTGACCCGTTTATCCTTTGTTAGCTATGTACAAAATCCGGTCTTGGTCATTATTGATGTGCAACCTAAGGAGCTTGGTATACCCACAAAAGCTTACTATGATGTTGAAGAAGTGAAGGAGGTGAGACCAATACGATGCATCTGAAATGTTCTGTTATAGAGATTAATAACTGGCAATGAAAGAGCTGTAGAATATAAATTAATTATAGTTTTATTCGAAATCTTAACCAAAAGATACTTTTGTTTTATGATCACAGAATGCTACCCAAAAAAGTCAGAAGGTTTTTGTGCATGTCCCTTCCGAAATTGCTGCTCATGATGTCGAGGAAATTGGTAAGATGAACAAAAATGTTGCATTTAGTTTCAGCTGCACTTCATCACAGCAACTAAAGCTAGAAGTTGACTTATTTTCGTATTTGGTCTTACTTGTCCAATAGTGGCAATAACATCTTGTATTTACAGGAGTTGAACACTTGTTAAGAGATGTGAAAGATACAACCATCAGTACACTTGCAACTGAGGTTCCACCTGCTCACTTCCTTCTCCTTTATCCTTTCCAGTAGCGTACACTGTTTTCAAGTCTATCTCCTTCATCACTAACTTGAGAACTGTACCATTGTTTGTATACCTTTTGAAGCAGAAATTTAATTAGTAGCAAATCACCTACTTTGTTGCTTGTTCAGGTTTCTGATAAACTTGCAGCCTTAAAGGGTTTAGATGCTAGATTAATAGAGATACGTGGTTACCTTGATTTGGTTATTGAAGGAAGGCTTCCATTAAACCATGAGATACTTTACCATCTGCAGGTACAATTGCTATTACTTAAATTTGGGATATCCGCAGCTACATTGTGTCATATCATTAAACCTATATCTAAGTATTTTTATGGCTGTTTTTCTAATTGATCACTTGATTTTCTTTTTGATTTTCCTTGAAAGAAGATGATCGCTCCGTTATAAGGAAATTTCCCATGAAATATATTTCAAAACCTAGTTTCCGATTACTTGTTAGTTTTTTATTTTTTTTTTTTGCTTTTTTTTTCCTTTGGGGGGGGGGGGTTTATTGAGGCATGTGGCTGTCATAATTCAGATTATCATGCCTTCACTTGTATAAGGAGTCATTACTAAAGAGTTTAGTAGGTCAAGTATTTACTGTCACTGTCAGAAAGGTACCCGCAAGAAATCTCCCATGGTTTGAACTAAAGAAAGTTCTCATGGCCATAATGCAAATTTGCCATATACTGAGTAGTCTTTGCATAATTTGAGATACATAAGTAGTTGAGATTTTGCAGGATGTGTTCAACCATTGTCCGAATCTCAATGTTTCTGAGTTAATCAAGGCCTTTGCAGGTAACCCTCATGGAACAATGAATATTCTCATTCCTTTTTAACTTGACTATGTCGACTTGTTTTTAATAAGAATGCCGTTTTCCTTTGTATTTCTTTTATGCAGTAAAAACAAACGACATGATGTTGGTCACATATCTATCCTCTCTCATCCGTAGTGTGGTTGCGCTTCACAACTTGATAAACAACAAGGTGACTGACTATTCTACTTCTAAAGATGGATTTGAGGAATGGATGTGGTTGCGGTATCCGCAGAACATTCTAAATTTCGTGTTTTATTTCAGATGCTGAACAAGGAACACGAGAAAGCTGAAGATGCAAAGCCAGTTGCAGTTCCTGCTGTGAGTGGCAGCTGATTATGATGGCGAATCTGCTATTGAAGTTGCAAATTACATCCAAAGGGCTTTTGCAGGAACTTTGGGTTTTTAATGCACCAATTTGATAAGGAAGGATAAGTTTGCCATGCTCGCGGGAACAGGTGAGAGGATTCAATTCAATCCAAGAAAAGAGAGCCTCAAATTGAAAAGAGGGACAACAAGGCGATCATCCCTTGTGATGATACTTCCTTCTTCTGTTCCTATGTACCTATTCTTATTTAGATTTTCATCTTATCTCTAAATATGTGTTTTGTCCTAAATTTCAAAGATAACTATTATTTGTCTCCATTAGTACCACTGTTAGATGTAGGACGTTAAATCAAGATAGTTAAGATTTAAAATATTGTGATATTAAATGAAGAAAAAAACTGAGGGAAAAAAAATTCTTCATATGGTACATAAATTTTGTTTTCTCATTAATTTGTGTTTTCTTCCTATAAAGACAAGTAAATAAAAATAGATGAGGAATTACTAACTAAATTCAGACACGAGAGGTAACTAGGTTAATATATTTGATGACATTGATGGTTTAAGTAGCTTGCTGAGGCATATCGCAAAATCGAGAATGATAGAGAGCCCATGGCATTGACAAGGGTCATTGTGTTTCGACTACTACTATTAACCGATCTGTGTATTTAACTAATAAGATCATGAGTTTGAGAATATTTACGTTGTGATAATCAAATTATGATGTCCATCACATCCAAATATACGAGTACTCGTGAGTAGGAGCAAGCTCTTGTGATAAAGAAGCTGGCCAGCTTCATCATTGGCTTCATGGCCTTGAGCTGGGTATGGAACCGTCTAGACGAATCAGGATAGGACAGACATAAACAACCTTAAAACATGCTAATGACCTTGTGAATCAATGACATTAGTTTCGCTTATAAGTCACGGGTTCAATTCGACTAGTTTCGAGCTTATGATAGCTTGCCCCTTTTACTAAAATAAACATAACAGAAAAAATGAAGAGGGTTTGGGAGCAGAAACATTAGAGAGGAAAAGGTCGGATGGTTTCGATGGTAGGCCGAGTGGGGGGTCCACAAAGATTTTGGGCCTCTCCACGTACGGCCCATTTGGATATTCATTTCGATTCGGCCCATCCACTACCCCAAACTTGCTTTCATCCATAAATAATAGGGAAATTACAATCAAATCCTATAAAAAGAAAAAAATTACAAAATAAGAGGTTGTTATAAGATTTGTCATTAGATGTTACTCATGTTGTTATTGAGATTTTTTAGTAATTATTTTTCTTCTATGAAATTGATTGTAATTCTTTGGATAATACTCATATCTTATTTTGTTTTTTTATTTTTGCTTTTTTTTTTGGGGAAGCATTTTCTTGTGCCGTTAGGCGTTGGCCATCCGCCTCAAGGCGCGAGCCACCGGGAGACTTCCATCATACGCCATCTTCACACTCATCACTCTCACATTGTAATTCGCCTGAAGAGGGTGTGATCGTGATTCTATTGGGTATAGTCTGAACGGAGGTTAGAGATCCAAAAGGAGGAAGAAACGAAGGATTGAGGGGATATCAGAGGTTGCTCAACATGGACGTGAATAAGTCGCCGCAAATGTCGTCGGGGCCCATCAAGAAGGTGTTAATACACCCTCTGGTTCTTCTAAGCATCGTCGATCACTACAATCGTGTCTCCCAGCAATCGTTTAGGCGGGTCGTCGGAGTCTTGCTCGGCACCTCCTTCCAAGGCATTGTCGATGTTTCCAACAGCTATGCAGGTCTGCGTCTGGTCACTTCAATTTCAATTTCCCGACAGATTTTATGCAAGAAGCATTCGAATTTACTTCTAAAAACTCGGGGGAGAAAGATTTTTTGGTAGATTAGAAACATTTTGCTGGCTTAAGGGTCAAGCAAGCCGGGAATTAGGATTGTGTGCGTGACTTTAGTCATGAATTTGTACTTCCTTCCTTTTACGATCGGAAGAACACAACTTCTCGGTTTAAGTCTACACTTCTGCATAGTCATTTCTTTTCTTTTGATACGCTAATTGGGGAAGCGAACATTTTTATTGATAAAAGCATTGTGCTTTCATTCTTGTTAACCAAGAAGGGAAATGAGGATTAGGTTTGTGACATTGTCACTTTGGCCTCAAGTTATTCTTCTGTGGATTCCAGATTAGAACTGGCGCGCGATGTCCGGCCATTGGCTTACCGACATTGGATACTAAATATGTGATTCAGTATATGTACTTAGAGTAGCAATTTTCAGTATGTTTGTGTTTCTGTAATGACAGTTCCTTTTGAGGAAGAAGTCACGGACCCAAGTGTCTGGTCCCTTAACCACAACTACCATGAGGCAATGCTTTCTATGTTCAAGAAAATAAATGGTAATCTTGCTTGCTACAATGAATTGCAAGTCTCCTTTTAGAATTTTAAGTGATGTCATATTGCCATTTTCCCCTGTAATGTAGGGACTCTTGGTGGCTATGTTTCAGATAAGGAGCATGTTGTGGGATGGTACAGTACAGGCCCAAAACTTCGAGCAAATGATCTGGACATACATAGATTATTCCACAAGTAAGATTTTGTGTCTTTCTTTCTGAAGAATATCTGGGAAAGATCTGGATTTGTTGTGGTGTAAAATCATTTTGTTTTGTCTGCATGATAGTTTTGTTGGTTTTGCCCACATGGACCAGGCCATTTTGATTGTGTAATTTTGTTTGTGCCAATTGAATTTTGATGTTTCCTTCTCGATGGTTATGTATACTGTGAAGCTTGATTTTTATTCAGATATTGTCATATATATGGAAAAAAAGTTGTGACTCATACATATATATATTATTACGTTTGATTTTTGATATGAAAGTTACAAAATTAATTTGTGTATTTGTATTAAGGAAATTAGTTTAGCTAGTTATTTATAATGAATGTATGTTGATTTTCCTTAAATATTCTATTAAATTATATGCAGTGGAACCATCCTGCCCGTTTAATGGCATCTCCTTACTATGTGCAATCCATAGAGATACTTTGAGGGAAAAAATTATAAATTTGATAGACAAAGTTGATTTAAATCTTATATTTTTGCTTTTCTTTTCAAGTTTTCAAGCTTGCTCTTCTCCTCAATTGACTTCTTTATCCCTTGTTAGCTATGTTCCAAATCCGATCTTGGTCATTACTGATGTGCGATCTAGGGAGCCAGGTATCCCAACAAATGCTTACTATGATGTTGAAGAAGGGAAGGAGGTGAGACCAATATGATGATGCATGTGAAATGTTCTTCCATAGAAATAATTGGCAATGAAAGAGCTATAGAATATAAATTCCTTATAATTTTATTCAAACATATTAACCAAAAGATACATTTGTTTTATTATGACAGAATCCTACCCAAAAAAGTCAGAAGGTTTTTGTTCATGTCCCTTCGGAAATTGCTGCTGATGAGGTTGAGGAAATTGGTAAGATGAGCAAAAATGTTGCCGTTACTTTGAGCTGCACTTCATCAGAGCGACTAAAGTTAGAAATTGACTTATTTTTGGATTAGATTTTACTTGTCCAATATTAGCAATAACATCTTGTATTTACAGGAGTTGGACACTTGTTAAGAGATGTGAAAGATACAACCATCAGTACACTTGCAACTGAGGTTCCACCTGCTCACTTCCTTCCCCTTTATCCTTTCCAGCAGCGTACACTGTTTTCAAGTCTATCTCCTTCCTCATTAACTTGAGAACTGTACAATTGTTTGTATGCCGTTTGAAGCAGAAAGTTAATTAGCAAATTACCTACTTTGTTGCTTGTTCAGGTTTCTGATAAACTTACAGCCATTAAGGGTTTAGATGCTAGATTAAGAAGGATAAGTTGGTACCTTGGTTTGCTTATTATTGGATGGTATCCATTAAACCATGAGGTACTCTGCCATCTGCAGGTACAATTGCTATTACTTTAATTTGGGATATCCACAGCTACATTGCGTCATGTCATTTAACCTGCATATATAACTGAATATTTGTATGACTGCTTTTCTAATTTGCCAAGTAGTTGAGATTCGCAGGATGTGGTCAACCACTGTCCGAATCTGAATGTTCCTGAGTTAATCAAGGCCTTTGTAGGTAAGGCCCATGGAACAATGAATATTCTCTTTCCCATCTAACTTAAATCTATCAACGTGTTTTTAATAAGAATGCCATACATGTTCCTTTGTATTTGTGTTATGCAGTAAAATCAAACGACATGATGTGGGTCATATATCTAACCGCTCTCATCCGTTGTGTCATTGCGCTACACAACTTGATAAACAACAAGGTGACCTAACTATATATACTGTACTTCTAAGGATGGATTATTTGAGGAATGGATCGATGTGGTTGCCCCCGCAGCATTCTAAATTCCGTGTTTTGTTTCAGATTCTGTACAAGGAATACGAGAAAGCTGAAGATGCAAAGCTACTTGCATTTGAGTCATATCATTCTTGATACATTTACGGGGCTTTTACTTTAGGCTTCGTTGGTTGAACTCTGGCCATTTTTGTCATTAAGATGTACTGCTGATCCTAGTCTAGTGTCGTCAAGCTTAGCTTGCCTGTTGTATTCCCAAAAAAGATGTGCTGCTGATCAAAATCTTTACCCTTCTTATCCCTCGCCCATATAATTTTTTGGTCAATGAGGTGAAGGTTCTGTTCAGGTACATTTACCTGCTTTTGTAATGAAATTCATCGTTACGTTTCCTTGTTGAGTAGTTTATGATCCTTAATGGGTGAGATAAATAATTATCCGATACAAATGTTTTGGTTGACGGATATATTGTGGTTCAAATTAAATTTTAGTGAAAACATAAAAATTCAAATTCAAATAGTAGAAAAATAAAAAAAATTAAAGTAAGAATAATAACAAAATAATGAGAACCAGCTAAGCATATGAAAATCACACTATTCACGATAAAATTGTTAATGATCTTCCAAGAAAATATAATCCAGACTCTGGGATAAAATAGAATAAAATTAGAAGAGACTTTTGTAAGTATCAGGCGTTGACAAAAAAAGATTATTGTACTTCGGTCCTTAATATTTAAGCTAGTTGGAGAATTGGATTGGCTTTAATATATAAAACTTCAATTCGCTTTATCTCTTATCTTTTCCAAAATATCCTTAAAATATTCATAAGATAATTTCAATCACCCAACGCCCACAATTGAAGGCAATAGTTTAAGGAGATCAACACATATTTGTGACGAATAATTAACATAACTAATTTTTTTTAATATCTTTAAATTAGTTATCTAACTCTCATATTAAAAATCATAAGTAGTATATACACTACTTTCAATACTAAATATAAGATCTAGTTTTGTAGTGAAAGTATTACCAGACATCATATATATTTTAATTTAATATTTAAATGAAGAAATAAAAACATACTTTTTTTGTGGGGATGAATGGAGAAGTCGATGAAGAAAGATGGGGTAATAATTAATAAATCGTTTTCCCGGGAAGCTCGCGGAGTTTATGCGCCTGAGGACATGACAGAATATGAAGTTTCATAAAAACTTTTTAGCCACGGTAACCAAAATGGTAAACGTCATGTGATCCAGACTGAAGATAGTATTTATTTGCCTTTTTTTTCCCCCATTTCTGGGAAGTGTCTCTTTCTGTTTAGTATTTGTTTACAACTTTGCATGAACTGGCTTAAAGAACCATTAAACCCATTTCAGTCACATTAATCGTTGAATGTTAACTCTTGAGGGAAAAGAGAACGGAGTCCCTGCAATTCTATGCTTTCTTGTCTGACTTCGTAAACCTCGTCTGATTTTGAATCCATTTTTTGCGTCAGGCATTCTGTTCTTGGAATTGCTATTTTGTGGAGAAACCATGATCAGAGCTTCAGGGGACAGGAGGTTATGTTCGGTATCCATCAGAATATGCTTTCTTAAGTTCCTTTATTTGCATTTTGTTCCTGTTTATCTGAATCCTCTTGCTGGACGTCTACTGGAAAGCAAAACTGGTTGGAGGGCTCGAGGTGCCTTTAAGTTCCTTAAAATAGATGAGGAATTCGACATATTGAAGGTTGCTGATTATAAAGGGCTTGAATAAGTTTACTGGCTTTGCTGACTATTTAAAAAAAAAAATTTGCATTAATGATTTTGCCCTCTGGCCTGTATTTTAGAATGACTATTTGATATTTGATTGAAACTTTAAATATGAAACCTTTGGACGTAATTTAAATTAACCACTCGCTATTAAATTCTTGGCAATGCGATCGTTTTTCTTTACACTCTGTAGTAGCCTGCAACACTAAATTTGTACATTTATATGGTATTGTCTGGCCTCTGATCCTACAGTCTTTGGTATATAGCCTGCAACGCTATATTTGTACATTTACATGTCCAATTCCATAAAGGTGTACCTTTGTCCTTAAGTCCCTCTCAACTTCTCGAGATATTTTCTTTGCTGGGGTGAGAGGTTCTGCAGATTTATTCACTTCCTCTGGTAGCTGGAGTCAGGTACTGGTGAATGAATTTATATGGGCATTTTTTTTAAATCGTTTCTAAGGCATTCATTTGAAGAGATGTGATCGTATTTTAATTTTATGACTTGTTCTTGTTCATCTGCAATGGCAAAATGCTCTATGAAGATGAGCGTCTAAATTAAAGTTGCTGCAAAATCCACTCCATTGTTCTTGCCAGTTAAATTCTCTGGTTCCTTCTAGCAAACAATGTCTGGACGACGATTTAGGCGGTTGTTGTCATGCATAGAAGGTTTGTAGAACTCATGATAAAGCCTTCTATTTTTCATTCTTGGACAATCCTTGAAGGGTTTAACTGATGTTGCCCGCATTCCTAAGGAGAAGTGAAGTTTCTTTACATAAAGATGTAACAGTGGGGGAGACTTATGATTAACACTAAAATGAAAATCACAAACCTAAAGGCAAATACCACATGACTTTGAAAGCTATCTCCACATTTCATGGATGTAGTACTCTCTTAAAAAAGAATGATAAAATCCTTTAATATCAGTTAAACAAGTCTTCTAAAGGGAACCGTGAGCCAACTAGATATACAAAGGAATATAGTGGTACTTTGTAACAAAAAGAAAAGCGCTGAGTTACTTTCTAAATTGATTTGATTCATAATAGCATGCCTTTTGTATGGTTAGAAACTACTCATGAGAGTATCTGAAGTTTCAGTTGGTGAAATTGTTGTGCAGTTCTATGTTCTTGCTGCATACTCATTAATTGTCGTTGAAAAGTGATACAAGCGTATTAACTGTCTTTGAAAGTGTACTCCGAACTTCATAATATCATGTTATTTTCAGCCTGTGTTTTCATAATTTTTACTCTTCAATCTATATACCTGGATCATCATAACATCTGCCTGCGTCACCTTTTCATGTGCAGCTGAAATTATTCTTCCCTTTGTCAACTTTTATCAAAACCAAAAAGCAGCAGCAATTCTAGCATAGGTAGGGATTTTGGTTTCCCCTTTTCCTACTACTCTAACTTTTGAGAAATATTATGTTCTCCATAGTTTCTTTCTAAATTTTCTTCCTCCCAGGTGGATTTGCCATTTCTCAAGAATTGAGAGTCATGACAGTAGCCCATCTGTTTTGGGACAAACGCGCCTGAAATTTGAATTTGGCACCCAACGTATAAGTTACAGGTGCCAAAACTGATTTTGACCTTACCGATTTAAGGTAATTTTTACATAGGAGGGGAGGTGGTTATTCTTATTTCTACTAATTTTCTCGACGTGCTGTTTAGTATATAGGTATCCTGATTCCCAATGTGAATTGAGTACATATTAATAACAACTTTTTAAGAATGAGAGGTAAGCAAAAGTTAATCTTCTTCTACTGCTTATGAGATGTTTAACACAGAAGTTCTAAATTTTCTTCATATTTTTTTGGCCAAATTTCTTTCATATTCACTCAAACAGCTCAAAAGTAGATTTCCAAGCGTCTGGAAAAGTAACACTTCTTTAACTATCAAATCCTTGAGTTTTTATGGTTACCCCTTCAGATGCATTTGCAGCTCGTGAAATTATTCCCTTGCAGAAGGATTCAAAAGATCAGCATCACCTGCTTGAGAAGGATGAAAGTCCCTCCAGGATAGATGATGAAAGCAATAAGGTATCCTATAGCAAAAGGGAAATTGACAGGAAGAAATTATAATTATGGATTATTTTTCATCATATGCAAATTGTTTTATTACTTGGCTTTGACTGGGATTCAAACTCGGATTCTTCAGCCCTCCCTGAATGCAATTTAATGAGTACAAGCATCGTGCTCCAAGAAAAACGTTTTTGCTCATTTATCTTCCAGTCTTGTTTTCACTGCTCTTGTGGGCAATTAGAATGCTCCAATAGGATCTATATCATTAAGGCATACGCAGTCTCAAATTTACCAGGATCTTGGTTGGTATGATACCGATCGCTCATGAGAGCCATCCAGTCATGGAATCCGAGAATTTTAGTCTCACCTTGGATTCTTGATCATGCTAGTCACCTTTTTGTTCTTTTCTTACTAAAATATGGCTAGTGGACCAACCATTATTACCGTACGTGTGAACTGTGGCTATTTCTTTTTCTGCCTGAACAATCATTGCCTGCCTGGCATCTTCCTTTCTGTAACAAGATTTTGAAATTCTAAAATTCCTTTCAGATATGAGATAAACTCCAAGCTTATTACTGTTCCACTGGATGATGCCGATGGTGATACTGTTGCTTCAACGAGGTTCTTCGACATAAGCTAAACAAAAAGACAAGGTAAACTGTTTCCTCCATTATTTCCTATGCTTTTTCATATGGCAACAAAAACCATTGATATTGATCCAAACCTTAGGTCTCTAGAGGAACATGACTCACTTCACATAGTTGTTGGGCCATTTGGGACAAAATTTTCTGGTCAAAAGGTTGCTGCAAAGCAGATATCAACAGGGATATTGGTTGATTTTTACATATGGGTGGTGGTGGCGGCCTTATTCAGTGTTGGATGAAATGTTGTGATGAGTATGTTAAGATAATTACGAAGATATATGAGCTGGATTACCTAACTCTGACAAGAAGCCTGGATACCCGGAAATGCTCCCATGCTATCTCTGAGCTGTGAAGCCTGAACAAAACCTTCTGTACACTTTAATGTAAGTACATGCAAATGACTCAGATTTCATCTGCACATGTGGAGCCCACTTGTGAGATGATTGCATGTTCAAAGATGTGTTGCACACGAGTGTCCCCCACGTACATACAAACAACTGGCAGCGCATTTGAGTTTGCTGAATTCAGGTTGCTTATAGTTATGGAGGTGGCAACTACCACAGCTAGTAAGTCCTCTGCAATTAACATATGCTAACATTTGACTTTTGTATTCACCAGGAGGGAGAGGATTTAAGGGAAAGGAGACTATTATCTCTTTGTTACACAATGTGTATGTACTTACTAGTGGATCAAATGAAAGAGAGAAATAAATGTTATGGGGAGATTTCTTAAAAACAGAGCATGTTTTATAGCCAAATAATGATCTATCATGTAGACTTAAATCATTATAAATGAACCAGACCATCCAATTGTTCATTGCTATTATCTGTGTTTTGGATTTATCCTCTTCGTTAATTATAGATATTTATATAAGCAATTGTGCCGTTGCTTTACAGTTTACACCCTATCTAGTGCACGTGAACATGTTGCCTCTTTAATGCGATTGTTCAGCTTCAATTTGAGCCATTATGAGTTCTTGTTTCAGTCGGTCAAATTCTAACTCATTCCCCATTAGTCCCAACATATGATGTATTTACTGCTTAGCTCTGATTAAAAATAAAAAAAGAAAAGAAAAGAAAAGAAAAGAAAATATTGGCTAAGAAAATGAAGATAAACCGAGTGATTATATCAAGAAGCTGGCAATTTATTTTGACACCAAACTTTTGCAGCATCAAACTCCAAACTTCCATGGGAGGGATTTTTAAGGTGGGAGATGGGCTGTTCTGAATCCGAAGGCGAAAAAAAGATCACCAACTGAACCCAAGAACCTTTAGTAATACAAAACTTCCATTTTTTTCCCTACCTTTACTGAAGAACATGTTCATCCAAATCAATAAAGCAGACCCTTTTCTCTATTATACATGTCTTGGAATCTTACAAAACTTGTTTTCTAACAACAATTAGCAGAGAACTCAACTGGAGGGTCTCTCCCTGGAGGAAGAAGAGTGTAAGAACTCAATGCAATCTTCCACAGCCTCAGCTCGGTGTGAATCGGTAGGATCTGATAAAGAACGTGACCTTACGAAAGTTGATGAAGAAGAAACCTTCCTAGATGATTTTCTTCTCATGGAAACAACCCTTACAGTAGCTCTGGCCACCTTTGCTCCAAGCCGCAGTAGAAATCTCAACGACGAAAATCTCGAGTCTTTCGGCAACCGGAAACTCCAAGTTCCGATTATCCTCTTCCTGTTTCCTAATACTCTTCCACTCCGGTCACCATGCTTCAGAAACAAGGTTGGTTTCTCATTTACATCAGGACTGAAACATGCCCTTTTGCTTTTTGTTGACATTTTATGTGTGAGAAAATGTAACGATCAACAGCAGAAAAACCAGTCCTTGAGCTTCGCTTCTTGTGTGATAAAAGAAAACAGAGCAGAAGCAGAGAGGGGGGGGGGGGAGAGGGGGAGAGAGAGAGTAGTACTAGTTTTGAGAGGGGAAAGGGGACAGTTGAATGGACTGGTAGGCTGCATATATAGACAACAGAAATTCCAAGGAAGAAAGCCAAGTTAGACTAAAGATGTGAAAAATAAAGCAAAAGGAAAATAGCAAGAGGGGAAAGAGTTTTATTGATTAATAAAACAAGATAGCAAGAAGGGTTAATACATAATTACCTAAACTGTGGATCCTAATTCTAAACTGTTAATTAAAAAGGAAAATACTCCAATTACAATCTGTAACATGAATAATACTAATGACTAAAGGGTGTGATGTTTCAAGACGCAAGGACATTTGAAATTCAAAAAGCTCAACTTGACCTTGAGAACAAGGAAGCCTTATGAATAGGAAAGAAGTATTTATACGGTATTTGATTGATTGATTCAATTAATCAAAATATATTATTATGCATGATAGGTGATTTGAAGATCTACTTGAGCCTGTTTGAGGGCATGTGCATGTGAATATGGTTTGAAAAATGTTAGTTTAACAGTAATGATTTTAATGGGGAGGCCTACCATGATTAATTGAGGTAAGCATTCTAAGACGAAGTGTGATTTATGAACAGGAAGAAAGAGAGAGAGAGAATCTGAGAAAGATGGAAAAGAAGAGGGAGAAAACAGGGGGGGTTTGGTCAAAAGACAGAAATGGTGGAGCCATGGAGACTAGGGAAGGAGACAGAGAGTGAAACTGTCAAAGGTTAACATATAAAAAGGAGGTGGTAACAGAGACAGACACAGAGGATACTCTTCTAATCAGCGTTGCTTTTAATGTGCTATTTGCATTTTGCAGGTCCTACGCTCTTTGCTTTTTTGCTTCCACTTTGCTTCTATCTCCGACAACACAAACGCTAAGCTCTTAAAGATTGAACCAAAAAAGAAAAAACTGAAATATTTCGCCAAGTCTTTTTTTCCTTCTTTTCTCTATAATAAACAAATGTTAAGGTTAGATTTGAAGGCCATGTTATGTTGTGAAATGAGTGAAAGAGAGAAAGAGGGAAGTGTGTTTGAATTTAGGGAATTTTGAAGTCATATTTCCTTTATCTTGTAGCGGCACAAGGAAATTCATGAGACAGGAAATTTGATGCGTTCCATTATTCCATTGTGGGTTTTGCAGTTTCATGTTGTTATGAGCCTTACCTTTGACAACTCTGTACTGTATCGGCAGAGAGACTAATAATAGAGATGCATCATTTATTTTACGTATGAAATGGGTAAGAGTCTCGATCTTTCTTTTCTTTTTAACTGTTTGAATTGACTTTAATAATTTCACTTCAATAGTAAAAAAGATATAGTGAAAATTTTAAAATTCATCTGATGACTTTTTTCTTTAAAAAAATTTGCTCATTCAGAGGTTAATTAGTAAATTACAAACATGGTTAAGGTCTCAAATGTTTTTCAATTTTGTCTTCCTTAGTACCAATAATTAATTATTCATTTTTAATGTATATGTGATTTTGATATGCTACTAAAATAAGATAAAAATATTAATCATCTTCAAAATTTCGTAAAACATCACTACCGAAAAAAAAAAGACTGAAAAAATAGTTTTATACTCCTCTGATCCTATTTGTAAGATGAAGAGAGAAAATATTTTTTGTTCTATTTATAAATCACTTCATTAAATTTTTAACGTGAATATATTATTTCGTCCTTCATTTATTATAGTATAAATAGTTTTTTTTTAAGATGTATATATTAAATAAAGATAAAATTAAAAAGTTGTTATATTTTAATGGAGAGTTAATACATTTTAAAAAAAATTTTAATTTATATAAAATATGTTAAAATGTCTTATAAATAGGATCATAAGAGTATCCAGAACAAAAGTAGTCAAAAGATGATGAAATGCATTTAAGTTGTTTGACAATTGGCGAGCTGCTGAAACTTGAAATGAGAGCAAAGAATGGGCCAAGTCTTGAATTGTCAGCTTTCACGAGGATGCAGTCAATGGGCTATAAAGGCAGCCTCAATAATAGCCTCTGTTTTGCTTTAATCACATGCCCACCATTCATTAAACACTCCTTTGAAAACAAGTTAGCCAATTCATTTGAATCCGTTTTATGGGCTTCAATGGCTAAAATGGGTTGGCCAAGAAAATTAAGCAAAAAGAATGACTAAAAGGGATGCATTATCCCCTACTTTGAAAACAAGTTAGCTTAAAAAAAAAAAAAAAAGCTTAAATGCGGGGAAATATTGATCTCGTTATTAAAGAACTGAAACTGATTCATAACTTACAAAGTTGTTAGATCAAATCTTATTTTTGATGTGAGAGTTTTATTTTTTTTTGGATTTCTCCTGCCAGTATCCCACACTCTTTGGGTGCAGACTAAATCCGGAGTCGTCCCAAGTGGGACTTTCCAGGATCAAGCCCATACACTAACGGGTGCGTGGCGCCTTGCTTTCCCCTTCTCAACCAGGCAGACCAACTCTCCCGGGCGATGTAAGAGTTTTATTAGCCAATAACCTGTAAGTATCTTTGTCAATATTTTTTGAATCTTAAAGCATGCGTTGACTTTAGTACGTTCGCAGAACCCAATTTGCATAATTTTTTAGGTGATACAATAAGTGCATCAGTTATTAAAAAAAAAAAAATACAAACAACAAACTACACGAGAGTTTTCCCCCTACTTTTAAGGCCACAAAACTTTTATACTACTCTTTTCTGGTTATAAGATGAATAATAAACTCTTTAACTGATTTGAAGATTAAATCTCAAACGATTTGTTTAAAATATGAGAACTTATATCACTTATGTCAACATAAATTGATATTAGTTCTTTTACTATTGATCAACCCTACAGATTTAAGTTTTAACCATTCTAGATAAGAGTAAATGAGCATGTTATGGTATTTGTAAGTGGATTCAATTTGACCTCTCCTTCCATCTTTATCTTTATTAAACGGTGTAATTTTTTTTTTGCCAGAAACTGTGTAATTATTACACGTTTTAAATTTGTTTAAATCTAGAATGGTGGAAACGCTAAGCTTCAATGTTTGTATATAAAAGGCATTTGACAAAATCATATATCACTCGTCGCTATGGAAAGAAAAATAAAGATATGGCTTTCATTACATGTGAAAGTTTTGTCCATTAACTGATGCCATCAAGAAATGGATGGCAAATAGGACAATTAGGTATGCTGTTCGCTTTTCTCACATTTTGCGCTAATTAAATTGTAAGAATATTATACTTTTCGGTTTTTAATATAAAAACTACTTAATTAATTTAGAAATGTTAATAAATTTAAATTAATTAACTAACTAATTATAACAAATGTAATGTGATCTTCTTATAATACTTTTGTATAACATTAGATTATATATTAATTTATAAGTTAAGTTAGTTAGTGTGAGGGAAAATAATAAAAATGAAAGATAAAGTGGATTGTGTATTTATTATTAGCTATCAATTAATTATTCACACAATGAGTTAACCCCTATGGCCATGGACATATAAAATCAATAGAGAGCCATCGATATATGGTGGAAATTTGGTGAATTATTTGCTTGTGGTTGTGACCCACATCTTGAAATTAGGCACTTAATTAATTATGGTTAAATAATGTCTGCCCAAGGAATATGCAATGGAATATTTTCCTTCCATTATTTAATCCTTCAATTAAATAATCGTGTTAGAATGTTTAAGTGTATTTTTATTCAAATATAGAAATTAGAAACACACTCACATTTGGTTAGGAAACCCAAGAATAATATATAATATATTGCTATTAAAGCTGAATAGATGATACATCAACTCAAGTTGATACACACACACATATATATATATAGTTGATACAGACGTCTCTACATAAATTGTGGTGACGAAATAATTAACTTATCCTTTCTCTATTACCAATCATCAAGTCATATTATGCAGTTTGGGGTGGATTAACTTCTATTACAGTGAATGCTCGATTTACAATGTGCTTTTATTCAAATTGCCCAAATTACATGCGTGAAAATGTGCCCCAAAACAAAGCAAGAATTGATGCTCAAATTTGTTTCCTCAAATTAATTACCAGGGCACAAGTCGTTAAGACTTGAGAGAATCACATGATTGACATCTCAGTTCTCAAAAGCTAATTATTAGGGTTGGAATACTCAAGGTCTTATTCGACCTTTCATTCAAGAAAACCCACACATAGCAATGCACTAATCTTCATTCAGTCCTTGTTGGTCAGCCTCTTTACAGGTATTCTTTTCTAGTTAATTACTCCTTCCTTTTCTTATTATAAAATCTAATTTTTTAAATAAGTTTGTCCTTTTTTATAAGATTTTCTTTGAGTTTGTCTGAATATTTAATATATTATTACCTATTTTACTCCTAATTTAATGTATTTAATACATTCTTTCTTCATTTGTCTCATTATTACTCTATCACATTTATACATTTATATATAAGGGTATATTTGGAAAAAAAAATTGCATTTGCTACATATTAATTGTTTTTAACTAATTTTATATTGTTTTCTTAAACCGCGTAATTTAGTTAAAAAGATCTTATAATAAAAAACAGAGAGAGTAATTCTCAATGAAAACACCATTATAACGCGCACAAGTGTTTAGATGAATCACATCCAAAAGTTAGTTATTAGAATTAGGAAACCCAAAATCTTGTAAAGTATCTCATTTAAGAAAACTCCCCTAATATTAGACTCATAACATGTTGCTACAAGTCCTTAAGTTTGTTCCTTTTAGGTGCACATCATTCACCGATTTTACCCATACCTCACTAAATTTAGCCACATCGCTGCTTCGTTCCATAACTTATAATTCCATTGATTGAGACCGCCATATGTTTTTAATTAAGAAGCAACATTGAAGACAGAAGACAAGTACGTTGGCTTTAAAATAAATCTGTAGCAAAATTTCTTACTTCTTTAGCTACTTTGTGTAAGTAGGAGAAAGATCTAAGACCAGTATACATGCAAAGGATGACGGTGTTTATTTGATACAATCCAACGTAAGACAAATACCTAGCTAGAAGACTAGGATTTTTACACCACCAGTAATTTTTTCATCAATGAGAGGGGAGATTTCAAGATATTTCATAGGAAAGATGCCTATATTAAAACCAACCGAACTGCAAATTTTCTGCTTGATGTTTTCCTTGACTCCACTACTGAAGAATAGCTGGGATTTATGAGGATTTGCATCCAACCATGTTGCTTTTGAAAATTCAAGGAATGCCTCTATCAAAACTTGCAGTTTTAATAGAACATCAGAAGATCATTTAATTGCAAAACATGAGTTAATCAACTTCAAATCTTTATATACAGGATGAAACCTAAACGGCCTGTCTTTAGGAATCATATATCATAATCAATTTAAATATTCCATGCTAAGCACAAATAATAGTGGAGCAATGGGATTATCTTACATAATCCCTTTTTAACCTTTGAAAAAAAAAATCATTTTATAAGTCTTAACTTCTCTTTTAAATGTACAAAGTAATTTTTTGATAAAAAAATTTTTCTCCCAAAAAAACATTCTACTCGTAGAAATGGAAGGATCTAAAAAAATGCTGTTAAATCTTAAAGCCCTGTGTGAAGGGGAGACCGGAGAGTTTTGAGTTTGGGTCAAGACGTTAGATAAAAAGAAGAATTACAATTAAGTCTTAATAAAAAGAAATAATTATCAAAAAATCTCAATAACAATTTGAGTAGCATGTAGTGACAAGTTTTAGAGTGGAGAATGATAATTTCAGAAACTTATTTTAGATAGAAAAAATGATAAATAAAGATCTCCCAATATGTGAAATTGCTATTTGAGACTTTTAATTTGAAAAATGACAAATAAAGACCCGATCTCATATTATAAATATGAAATTTTAGTGAAATGTCTGAAATGTTCCTAAGCCAAGTTGTGATTTGGTCTACTGAAGTTGTCATTCGCTAAAGTAAACTTGTCATTTCTCATAATCAACTTATTATTTGGTATACCCTCAGTCAAGTTGTGATTTGATTTACTGAAATTGTCATTCGCTAAAGTGAACTTGTCATTTCCTATAGTTAACTTATCACTTGACCGAGGGTATTTATAATATTTCACCAAAATTTTATATTTACAATATAGGACCAAGTTGTTATTTGCCATTTTTCAAATTGAGAGTCACAAATTATAATTTCATATATTGGGGTCTCTATTTGCCATTTTGCCTTTTATATATATATACTCCTCCGGTCCTAATTATAAGACCCAATTGACTTATTTGAGGAAATTAAGGAAGTAAGTTAAGTTGGTTATTTATAATAAATAAGTGTTGTCATTCCTAAAATATCCTTGCTAATTAAGTATATTGGCTAAAACTATCATTATTAGAAGGATTATCTTGGAAAAAAATGCATAAATATAAGAGACAAAATGGATTGGGTCTTATAATTAGGACCAAATAAAAAGTCAAATTGGGTCTTATAATAAGGACCGGAGGAGTATATATATATATATATATATATATTATCCACAAATAGTGGGAAAGGAAAAGATATGCCTTGTGATCTTAAGATAACCCGAACGGGTAAGAAAAGACAGCGACCCAATGAAACAGCATATGCTCTACTTCGTTCCCTTTTGATTCCTCGCAGTCCCGCCATGAGAGAGAATATCCATTGTTCAGAGTCCCCTCCAATTATGTTAGATTCTTAGATTCCTTCATTCAGAGTCTCTTACTCTATTGATTTTAACCAAAAACTATAATTCAAGGGCAAGCACCTTTATCCTATACTCTTCGCATCTTTTAACATCATGAATTCAACTTCCATAAATCCCTCTATCTCTCATCGTTTCCTTTCATCATCTTTCCTGTCTTCTTCATCTTCTTCCTCACACTCTCTACCTTGCGTCAGATTTCATCAATTTCAGTCTGTAGGAGCAATACCCATAAGTTTTTCTCCCAGACTTTGCCCTTTGCAGGGATCAAAGAGAGTGAACAGTAGAAAAAGCTTCGTCCTTGAATCAAGTAATATGACCATTGCAGATGTTAATCTCCACGGCGAGGAGGAGGAAGACAACCATCCAGCTTTGCTTGATTCGGAGAACAATTCCAGGCCTCGTCGAATTGCTCTCTTTGTTGAGCCTTCTCCTTTTGCGTGAGTCTTGTGACAAATAGCCTCTGCCCTCTTCTTTTTTGGCATTGTGAATAATTTTCAGTGTCCATTATAGCTGATTGTGGGATGTACGAAATCTCTTTACGTTTTTCTTCCTTTCTTTAGGATAGTACCGAATTGAATTGCACTTGGTGCTCTTATTCAGTATTCACTTCATGGTGTTTGATGAATTGACTGTGAGAGCATGAGTTCTAACATCAGAAGCGATAGACTTTCCTGGCAGCTTGCTTAAACACTGAACGTCATCAATTTTTTGTTTTTAGGCTTATAAATATCAGTAGGGCCTTCTTTGCTCTCTATGTTGCTTACGACCGCTGATATTCTACTCGGACTGAGCATATATATTGTTGTGAATTTTCATGTTGATTCGATCTTCCTTCTCGATATTAAGAATCTTCAGATATGGCGGATGGGGTCTTCATAGTTCTCTTTAAGTACTTTCACCGTTGTGAAGTTCTTGCTTTGTTTTGTAATTGAGTTGACTTTGCTTTATCAATCTAATCATTTGTTGCTCAACTGTGAAAATGGTGTAAATTCTAGACTTGAACTAGCTTATCATCACGTGAACAACAGGAAGGAATTCTTTCTAGTAAATGTTGAGGAACAATTAATCTTCTAAGTTTTAGTTCCTGCCTGCACTACGGTGGTATTCATAATGCATTAACAATGCTTTGTGTGATAAGAGATTATTACGTTTGGGGAAGGAACTTAAACTTATGTCTTTATTTGAACTAAAATACTTATTCAGAGCTATATCCATTTTACAGATATGTCTCAGGATATAAGAATCGGTTTCAGAATTTCATCAAATACCTACGTGAAATGGGAGATGAGGTATTTGTTTCCCCTCAATTTCCTTTATTTCTACTATCTTTGCATGTGTTTTCTTTTAAAATCTGCACTTGTTGCTTTTATTTAATATCCTCAGTTATTCAGAACAAAGGTAGGATAGATAACTCCAGCATTAATATTTCGTATGGCAAGAATGATTTTACTAATTTGAATTCCCTGTTTTATTAACTATTCAAACTGCCATCTTGTGACTTTTTTTTTTTTTTTTGAAGATTTTGAACTATAAGTGCTCCAATATTAAAACTAAACTTTATTGATGTTACGTTCATTATTGTACTAGGATTCTCTTGCTGAAGTTGCAAGATACTCCCTCCGTTCCTTATTATAAGAGACATTTGATGCTTATGGCATGTTCCTATATATAAGAGACACTTACAAGTTGTCTCTACTTTTTTGTGTTGATTTACTATTTTACCCATATTTATTATCTCCAACTCACACTCTCTTTCCCTCCTACTTCTCTTTCTTTTAATAATTTAATTGTTCTCTCTCATGCTCTCTCTCCTTATTAATGAGGGTATTTTTGGAAAAAAAAATTATACTTTTTACACATTAATTGTTCTTAACTAATTTTAACTGTTTTTTTTATCAACGTACTTCGGTTATTTGTCTCTTATAATAAGGAACGGAGGGAGTAGCTAGTTAGAAGCGCCAGCATGAAGTACATTTAATTGATATACAATTTCTGCGAGCATGTTTTAATATTAATAGTGACCTCATTTGTGACTACTGTAGGTCATGGTCGTGACCACACATGAAGGAGTGCCCCGGGAATTTTATGGAGCAAAAATAATTGGGTCGCTGAGGTTAATTAAAATTCCTTTCTCTTGCTGCCTGGTTGCTTATCTCACCTTTTTCTTCATCTGTTGTTTATTATATTGTAAAATTGTTTTTCGTGAATCTTAAACTTGGGTTTCTTTTAGGCAAGAACAATTTGGCGTTTCTAGTGATTTTCTTTTGATTATTGATCCTCCAGGTTAAGTTGTGCGCAGGTATAGTTGCGATCTCTGACACTTCTTTCTACAACAATTTTGACATGCAGCTTCCCTTGTCCATGGTATCAGAAAGTTCCCCTCTCCTTAGCACTTAGTCCAAGAATAATTTCAGCGGTTGCCAGATTTAAGCCGGACATAATTCATGCATCATCCCCTGGCATAATGGTCGGTCAACAACTCATTTTCTCTTATCAATTTGGACACACTGCATTTACAAAAGTGAATATGTATAAATGAGCGCGCCCGTGTGTGGTGTATTCTAAGAGTAATAAACAGAGATATAACGGGTACAATGGTTAAATTGAAAGCAACATAGAGTCGCATTCCTTTGAATCCCCCCCTGGATGTAAATGATCCAATTCGCGCCTTCATTCTACTCAAAAGGATATTGTAGAAATAACTTGACTTTGGCTATATTTCAGGTTTTTGGCGCCCTTGTCATTGCGAAACTCTTGTGCGTGCCTCTTGTCATGTCTTATCATACCCATGTACCAGTGTAAGCAGTAATCCGTGTTCAGATTTTTATTTTTATTTGTATTTTTACCATTTTACTTGCGGCTTCCTACTTCTCCCTAGGGCTAATTGCTTTTCCAATGTTGTCTTTAGGTACATTCCAAGATACACCTTTAGTTGGCTGGTGAAACCCATGTGGATGATCATAAGTATGTGCCCTATCTTTCTGCCTTAATAGGATTAAGGCTCAATATTTGTCAACATGACATGAAGTTTTCCTGTTTTGTACAGAATTTCTTCATGGAATGGCAGACTTGACTCTGGTGCCATCAGCTGCTATTGGGAAGGATCTTGAAGAAGCAAAAGCAACAGCAGGTGAACAAAAAGAAAATCCCTTTCCTGGATAATTGTCTGTCAATTGTAACAGTAAAGTTAAAAGTCTTGCTTCTGCTGTTCGATGTCCAGCTAACAGGATTCGTCTTTGGAGTAAGGGTGTTGACTCAGAAAGTTTCCATCCTCGATTCCGGTCACATGAAATGCGAGTAAGACTGAGGTAGGAACCTTCTCACATTTCTTTCATATATATCTTTTTAACATAAAAGGATGTCATCTTATTACCTTTTTATGCCAAACAGCAATGGTGAACCTGAGAAACCCTTAATAATTCATGTTGGACGACTTGGAGTTGAGAAGAGCTTGGATTTTCTCAAAAGGTAGAGTCCTTCATCCAGCTTATCATTTTTCCTGAAATCTGTCGTCCATCTCAAAAATCAGAAGATTAACCTAGATCTATGAAGGCCTCATGATTATCATTTACGGATGTAATGATATTGATCTTGAACCTTTACATTTTGACTTGCCTATGCCTGTAGCTTTCTCTGCTACTTTGATCCATGCAAGATATTTCAAGCATTATAGTGTGAATATCTGCATACTGTCTTTGACATTCAAAACACTTGATTTGGCAGGGTCATGGACAGACTTCCTGAAGCAAGAATAGCATTCATTGGAGATGGCCCGTACAGGTAATTTAATCTAACTTGTCCCTGTTAGCTACCATTACCTTGTGTTCGTAATCATGTTATGGCTACTGTTACCATAAAAATTTTCTCAAAAGGAAAATATATGGCACCTTCTACTAAATTTGCTTCACAACTGACAGGGAGGAGCTGGAGAAAATATTTGAAGGTATGCCTGCAGTATTTACAGGCATGTTAGGAGGGGAAGAATTATCTCAGGCATATGCAAGTGGAGATGTCTTTGTGATGCCTTCAGAGTCTGAGACGCTTGGCCTCGTGGTCTTGGAGTCCATGTCTTCCGGTGTTCCTGTGGTGGGAGCACGTGCTGGAGGAATCCCAGATATAATCCCTGCAGATCAAGAGGGCAAAACTGGCTATCTCTATACTCCTGGTGACCTTGAAGACTGCTTGAGCAAGCTAAAGCCATTGTTGTACGACAGAGAGTTGAGGGAAACCATGGGGAAAGCTGGGCGGGAAGAAATGGAGAAGTGTGATTGGAGAGCAGCCACTCGAAAGATTCGGAACGAGAATTACAACACAGCCATATGGTTTTGGCGTAAGAAAAGAGCTCAGTTACTGAGGCCTTTACAATGGCTGGCAAAACGTGTTTTCCCATCGCCAGGACCAGAAGCTATCAACTACAGGTAAAAAATGTGATGCAACATTCAAGTAACATATTTTTTGAGCCTAGGCTGGTTTCTAGCAAGCATTATTATGGCTTCAAAGAAGCCTTGTGTTGTGTGGTGCAGAATGAGTGAATGTGTGATCGATTGTGATTGTCTTGCTGCCCATTCAGTGTATATAATGGAACAAAAAATCCTAGTAGCCTTCCCTTTCATGCTGTGCCATGACTTTTTAGAATGAAAATTTGTGATGCCTTATATCAAGCCAGTCTGATTGGACGGTGGGAACCACATCAAGAGAAATTCTGGAGCATATGTGGTTTACTGAAATAAATAGATGTAGCCTCTACTAGTTCCCTGAACACATCCTTTTTCACCTAACAATGGATGGACGCTTTTCTTCTGCAAGTGTGGTTTGGTTATTTCAGTTTGCGCTGAGTGCCTTTTTATTGTATTACAAATATTTGCGTATAAAATCATTCTTCCTGTTGGTTTAAGTGCAAGGTTCCCCTAAAACTGGTTTTTCATCATCAAATGAAAAGCCGATAGCCCAAAACCAACTTTTTATATCTTGTAGCTTTTCCCCCTTTTTCTATCTTGGATTTAGTTCTCTCTCACTTCACTTACTAACTCCATTTTTAAGCAGTTACAACTTACAACATGAACTGTATATAATATAATCAAAGAAAAGTACATAAAAAAGAATAATATAAAGGGAGAACCCAATCTTGTATACAGCCATTTGATTTCGTGTTATTTTTATCTTAGAATTTACGATTTTACATTGTTATAATGCTCATGAGAAACATTTTTTTTTTCAAAAAGGAAAGTGTAGAATAGGACTGACTGAAACCATAGTTTCTAATTGTGTCCAAGCTTTTTTTTTTTCAAAAAAAAATCTCTTGAACCGAATGTGCCATGTATTTAAAAACAAAAATGAAAAGAGTGGTTTGATATAATAAAATGAAGAGAAAATAAAAGGGGAAAAGGGTGGATGTAGTGAAAAGAAAAGAGAGGAAACATGAGATGGATAAGGCAAGGAGAAGAGGTTGAAGCAGCGGAGAGAGGCAAAGAGAAGAGGTTGAAGCAGGGGAGAAAGAAAAGAAAAGGGGAAAAGGGTGGATGTAGTGAAAAGAAAAGAGAGGAAACATGAGATGGATAAGGCGAAGAGAAGAGGTTGAAGCAGGGGAGAGAGGCAAAGAGAAGAGGTTGAAGCAGGGGAGAGAGGCAACTTAACTGCATTCGGCCGTTCTCTGTCCCTTTCTTTTGGGTCCATTCATTCCCCCGCCCAACATTCTCCCCATTTCATTGCCTAAATATTTGGAATATATTTTTGAATGTTTCCATTCTCTGTCCTTTTCTCATTCTAATTTTTCTGCCCATTTGGTTCAATTGCTAAATCAACAATCAATTAGATTGAAAAATCACTCATGAAACTGAAGGTTTTCAAAATCAAAACGACGCATGAAATTGGGTTATATGATTGAAGCCATAATTTTGATCAGAATGACAACTTTTCCTATCACTTTGCCTCGCCTACAGACATATACCTTACTTTGTTACTAGTATTTTGGTTTGGCAGCAAATCAATTCTCACTTCTATTCGCAAAGCATGATCGTACGATTAATATAAAATAATAATTTTCTGTATTTGAACTATCATCATCATCCTATGCTTGACCTGTTTTAAGTAAAAAGTTAGAAGCAACATAAACAAATTTGTCCCGGATAAAGTAAGAGCTATTATTCATGTAGACCCACATGCTCTGTTCCTCTCTGCTTGTCTTCCCTGTCCACATCAACGTAGTAAGTAGGCAAATTAAAATCCATTGAATCAAAAGCTCAAATGATTTTGATTAAATATATTGATAGAAGGCTACAACACACACTACGTTAAAATTCCCAAGTCTCGTCTAACCTACCATTTCATCTCTATTTTACATCAGCCATCATGCACACCTCTTTTACACACTTTGACCACTCTCCCAAACTACATTCTTAAATTCATATATTACTAGAACTCACTCCATCACTTACCTCGTTAACTAATAGGATAACCTTCAAACACCCTACCTGCAATCTTAGTCATTCTTCTCTCTCACCTTTTTTTTGCTTTTTTTTTTTTTTTGGTGGTGGTGGTCATGTTATTCCATGTGTGTCACGTGGAAAGTGAAAGCTGCACTGTCTTCTCTCTCTTTTTTCCAGAAAATTACTAGCCAATTACACAACTTTGACCCCACCACACGACCGTTGACCAACACTCAAAAGACGGTAAACTCTTGTGTCGTTTAGTGGCGGCCTCACTGCCCTCACACACCATCCGTCCCGTCGTTTCCAACTCTCGCCCGCTTCCTTCTCTTTATGTTCCTACTTCACGGCACAACTCACACGATCGGCGATACGTACTGCATAAACTCCGGGTCATTTTCCAGCCCGGCCATGGTCTCCGGCGCCAAAACCACTTCCAGATCAACACTCCCGTTTCCTTCTCTTCCCGGAAACGCCGAGATCTTCCCGTCAAATTTGTTCGCCTTCCCACTTCTCACCGCCAGCGGTCGGCCCCATCCGAAATCGTTGTCGTACATCGGAAAGCGCGGCGAGCTGCCCATCGTGATCGATGCGCCGTCGAAGTTCCCCAGGGGAAACAACCTCGGAGCGTTCTCCCAATCCTTTATGCCGCGGCGCACCATGGCATCGTCGTGGGCGACGACGTTTTCGTGAAGAAGATTCGCACACCATCGCAGATCGCGAGAGAGAATCTCGCCGACTTCAGCGGTGGTTGGGATGCTCTGAATCGCGTTGCCGAAGTAGTAAGCGTCCATCTTGGGCCTCAGACGGTGGCGACAGTTCACCGCCATGCGAAACGTCGACGTTTTGGATGGGTCCAGCTTCCTCGCACGTGTCACGGAGCGCCACAGCTGAGCAGATAAGGATTGGAAAGATGAGATCTCTCCAGTCCTAGCGGGTACGCCGTTGTTATCTGCCTTTATCTGCCCGTTAGTAACGCCGTTAACGGTTTTCCAACTGTCGTTCACCTGCTTCCCCATTACCTCCGTGGCATCCGCGAAACCGTTACGGACGCCAGCGTTCGCTCTGAGCTTCAGCTTCTGAATTGCTTCCCTGCTGAAGTGGAAAACTCTCTCCCGGAGAGGCTGGTCGGCGTCGAATGTCAGCTTTGGGCCACCTTCGGGTACTCTCAGCACGGCGGCAGAGTCGAAAACGGTGTCGCGGGTGAAATCCGGCGAGTTCGATATCTTCTTCGCGCCCTTACAGATCTCAGCGAAGGTATTGAAGAAGTGCCAGAAGGAAGTCCCATCAGTGAGGGAGTGATTGACGGTGCATCCTATGAACACCCCATCGGCGAGCTCCGTGACCTGGACGGCGACGAGGGGGTTGTGGTGGCCGGAATAAGAGATGGTGTTATCGTAGACAAAGAATTCCTTAAAGCAGTTGGGAACATCCAGAAGTTCAGGGGAGTAAATAGCGTTGATACGGAGGTGTTTAGCCCTGGCGTGGACAAAATCAACGCCGGCATCATTGCAGAGGATGTGGACGTAGCCGAGATCATCAGTGATGAGGCGGCCGGCGAGGGCGGGGAAATGGGAAAGAGTAAGAGAAAGAGAGTGTTTGAGGAAGACGATGAGGTCATCGAAGGAGTAAGGAGGGAGGGTAAACAAGACACCCTTTTGAATGTAGTGGCAAGAGAGCATGGGGAGGTCAGAGACGGAAAGCCTGAGGGTTTTAAGTGGGGATTTCTGATCTGGGATGATGATGCATTTGGAGATAATGGTTGTAGAAGCAGAAGGCATGATTGCCAAGAAGAAGAAGAACGTAAGAGTGAAATTAAGCGGAGGGAACAGGGAAGAGTTGGGATTGAGAGGAGGGACGGAGCGAGGGAGATATATATAGAGGGGGAAGGGGGAGGATCCACAAATTAAGATGCGATGGATTTGAGTGGCTAGTGTTTTTTTTTTTTTTGGGACTGAATCGGGGGGGGGGGGAGATTGAAGCTAAAGATTGAAGGAAGGATGTGAGATGTTGCATCAGTGCCTGGACTAATTTTTTTATTTTTTTTAATGTTCTCAAGGTTAATCAGTAAAAAATAAAAAGGAATAAAAAATGGAAAGTATGAGATGACGTGGCAAGAGGATGGGAAAAGAGGACACCTGGAAGAGGGGCTGTGAGATTTTATTTTATTTTTTATTAATTAAATTTTGTTGTTGGGAATGAGAATTACAGGAAGCCGTGAGACTGAAACATAATCCAGAGTCAACCGTGATTTTGCTGCGCAACAAATCCCAACCCCCTGCTCTGCCCTGCCCTGTTCTGTTCCCAAGTCCAAGCTTCTCGTCACTGCCTTCACCTTCACACTTTCCTTTCTTATTGTGTTCGAAATCATGTTGAGGGGAATTAAGCCCATGTTTTTGGCAAAAGGAGCCTAAGGATATTTGTGCTAAAACCTCAAGATATTTTGGCAAAACTAGCGTCGAGATACTTTAGCCAGACCCCGCATTTTAAACATGTACTTTGACTTCAAAGTATAAATCATACTTCAAAAGATATTATACATATTAAAAAAGAGAAAAAGTTAAGAAAATCAGTGAGAAAGTTTCTGTTTAAAAAAAAAATTATTGGTAAGCAGCAGCACTTCATGTGTTTTTATACATAAAAAATATCAAATTTTTAAAATTTCATACGCAGAAAGTATCGGTATCTCAATTTTGATCTTTCAGGCCAAGAATTATAAGTTTTTATAGATTATCATGTTAATTTAAATTATAATGTGTTATGTTACTCAATAATTTTTTTGAGCTGATGTTATTTAATAATTTTAAATATAGCAAGGGGAGGTTTTACATTTTAATGTGTAATGATACTTGCATCTTTTCAATTAACAGGATTAAAACTAGAATCTTTGAATGTTTTATGACCTACTTAATCATCTAACGATACTTTCTTAAGATGTGTCAAAATGCTGGAAACATTTTATACATGTATAAGAGCACAAGAGAGTAATTGGTAAGATCTTAGGCACCGTCTTGAATTATTTATTTAAGTTTAGGTTAATGGCCAACTTAGTTCAATTTAGTTACATTTGATTCATTCTAATTAATTCATTTGATTTAACTTTTTGTGGGATGCTGACTATGAACCTAAATCAAGTTTTGCTTATACATCTTCAATTTAATTCTTTTTCTTCACTAGACACTAACCCCTAATAACTTGGAAATTTTTTTCTTTTGTGTGGATGACCCACTTTACACCTTGGTACCTTGTACTATTTGCAAATATGAAAGTTAATAATTTACAAAATGTCAAGCACCCAATTTTGCTTTGTTGGCACATATTCTTTCATTGTGCTTATTAAATTTAGAGGTTAAGGAATCTATCAACAAAAAATATGTAAAAAAAAATTAAATTTGGCCTCGGCTGGCAGAATAAAAACACACACCAACAGTATAATGAAATACTAGTTCAGTCTATTTTGTCCAGACAAGATGAAAGAGATGTTTGGGTATAAACAAAATCATGTTTTAAAAATGTTTTTACGGTATGCGAAATAAATATGTAGAGAAATTTATCTCGATTTATAAAAAAATACTTTTCAAAGCACTTTTTGGATTACCAAACATCCTCTAAAGCATTAAAAATACAAAATTGACACATAACTGCTTTAATTTCCATTTTTTGTCACTTGGCCATGACCAGTAACTACTTTTCTTTCTTTGGAAAAAAAGAATAACAGGTAACTACTTTTCTTTAGGTGTGTGGTAGGTTGAATTTACTCATGTTGTTAGGAGTATTAATAATCTCGTTAGTGCCTATTAAGATAGGATAAGCACAAACTCAAACTTATGAGAATCCGAAATATTAAACTGATTATCAAGTAATTGAATCGTATTCCTCCCCTTCTAATTTCTTTTTTTGGTGAATAAAAGTTTAGGTGAGTTGGGTTTTAAAGGTTCACCAGGCTAGAGCATGCATCAGACCCAAAAACGTTTACAGAAATACTTACAGATCGCCCACTAATAAGGTCTTACATTGACAGTAGGATTCGAACTCACGACCTTGTGAGTTATGAGCCGACCCCCTACTAATTTCTTTACTTTATATTTCCTTTAGTTTTGAATGTATTTTTTATTTAATTTATAAAAATTAACAAAATGAGTTAAATTAATTGCTTATTTTTAATTTGTCAAAAATTTATTACCCTTTTCCGAATTACCCATATATTTAATTGACTATATTAAGTTTCTTGAGCAAAAAAGATCATTACTTGGAAGTATTTCATAAAAAGTATTATTTAATATAGTTGGTAAGAGTGCAAAGCCTTACATTAATAATCAAAATAAAAATTTTTAAAATGATCTTATATTCAGAACTAGAGAGAGTAATAGTTGTTTAGTGGTTGATTTAGGCATTTTCCTCAAAAGGGAACAATCCTGTTGTTGTTGAATTTGATGGGTTTGATTCAATTTGGAATAGGAATACTTTACGTGCATGAAAAATAATTTATTTATTTATTTATTAAATCTAAATCATCCATATATACTTCTTTCTTCGTATGATTTTCTCTTGTTACAATACATATGGCGATTTATTAGAGGAAGAACACAGTATGACTATAAACCCTATACTTTCGTGAAATTTAGAATCTCTACAATTGTGACCTTATATGTTTATTTTTTTTTTTTTTTTTGATAAACCGTCAATTGTCATCTAATATCTTTATTTACTTCAAACTACACGAATCTCATACATTACCATATGAATTATGAAGTTTAAAACTAAAAGTCGCATGAGATTTAGTAATAGGAAAATTTGGAATAAATCTCTTATTAAGAAATTAATCGATAAATGATGCATAAGAACTTTATGCAACTTTACTTTTCTTAATTTTTTTATATGCAATCTATCTTTCTTGGTGTACAAGCATCTTCTCTTGTGACAATATTTTCTTTGTACAATTCAACTTTTTTCATATGTAATTATCTCTCCTTATATATGTACAAGTTATATTTCTTACGTGTAAATTAATTTCTTGTATCTAAATAATGTTCTGTACAAACTATCTTTCTTATGTGCAACTCAACTTCCCTTTTGTGTAACCCATTATCTTAGAAATCATTTGCTAATTAATTTTTTTAAAGAGGTATTTATTCTCGATTGTTTTTAGTTATATGTATGTTTTGATCATTGTTTGAAAAATCCACCTAAATTTAGTTCTCCCCTGCCTTTTTTCATTGTTCACCCAACATAAAGAACTCATGCACCCAACATGTTTAAGGGAGTTGAACACACATCTCATACTTAACATTTAACTAAGACTTAAAAAATCCTTAGAAGGTGTTTAGAAAAAAAACTAAATCATGATTTCAAAAGTAATTTTATAATATATGAAGTAAATATATTAGAAAAATTTTGTTTTGATGTAAAAATACTTTTTAAAAATAAATTTTGTCATTACCTTTTGTTTTTTGCCCAACGTTTTTTGTGATTGCCAAACCCTCACTCGGTATCGATTAGATTAAACAGAGCCAACCTGCCTCCTCGCTTATTATTAAAATAATTTCAAGAATATATCTTGAAAGTGTGCTGACACTTCACAATGACATTTATAGCCTGCTTCCTTTGCGTTATCATGTGGAATGCGTCAGTGTTCATGATTAGGAGATACTACCTCTGGTACTTAGTATAAGATCTTATTTAACTTTTATTTTGATCCTAAATATAATACCCCAATTCACTTTGTCTCTCATATTTATATATATATTTTTCCTAATGTAGTCCTTTTAACAATAGTAATTCTAGCCAATACACTTGATTAGTAAGAATATTTTAGAAAAAACAACACCTATTTATTACAAATAACTAACTTAACTTCTTTTTTAATCTCCTCAAATTAGTCAATTAGCTCTTATAATTAGAACCAGAGGTAGTAGTATATTTCATATTTTATATTAATATTAATCGTGAGATTTGTTAAATAACTACTTAAATAGTGATATATATGTAAATCCATTTTATTTTGTGTAATCAATAAATATGAGTAACTTAATAATCTTATTAAATATATACAATAGTATTATATGTATTTAATAATCTTGTTTATAATTAAATGTTATAATAATTTTTTAAGAAACATTTTGAATATCTTTTGCTCTACTTTTTAGCGATGTTCAATCTGTAAAATGTGCAAAACACACGGATGATGGGGACAAAAAGCGAAACATCTTCAGTAGCTTTCCAACAATATTAGTATTTATTCAACAAAAATGCACTGGATAATTATGTTTTATCCCTCAAACAAACAGCTATATCGTAGGAGCGTATATATATTTTCATTAACGTTAAATATGTGTGAGTGATATATATATATACTCCTGTGGTCCTTAATGTAAGACCCATTTAACTAATTTGATTAGATTAAGGAAGTTAGGTAAATTAGTTAATTATAAGAAAAGTGACACATTTTTCCTAAAACACCATAATCATCTTTCTTAATACCCCATCTTCCACTTCTACTTGATTATGGTTGAGGGAGTATTTATAGGGGTAATTTAGAGAAAAATAATAAATATGAGAAATGGGTCTTATATTTAGGATCAAAACCAACTCAAAAATTAGGTCTTATATTAAGAACCGGAGGAGTATATATATAAACGACCTTCGAGAACAAGCTTTGTGCTTTTTGGGGGGGCTGAATTAGAAAAGCAGCAAAAGGGCATATATAAAAGTGATAATTTAGACAAAAAGGTCAAAAAAAGATAAATTTCTGAACAAAGGTGAGTGTGTAGTCAAGTCACGTTTGCCTCGATTAATAATAATATAAGGATAGAGATTTTGAATTGGATTACTCACAAACCGGTCTGAATATGATAAACTTGGAATGAACAAGTGGTAATGGAAAGCAAGATATGGTGGCTGTGAAACATGATTAAATATTTAATAAAGGCCGAAAGGAGACAAACGCCAACGTTTCTCTGCTAATTAATCTCTACATGTGACTTTATGCAACGGTCTGTTGACACCTGTCTCCCACGCCAACACCACCAATCACCTAGATTAACTGATAGGAGTTGTTCCAACTTAATTAAAAGTCATGAGTTCGATCTTTTGGAAACGCAACAGTGTGGGTGATAGGGTCACCACTTTTATGGGTCCTATCATGGCCCTATCTGGATTAGTCTGGCTTGTAATTTCCTGAGAAGTTAGCGCATACACCTAAAAAAAAAAAGAATAGCACTAACGACAGGTGGTTTCGTTTCTATCTTTTAAAGTACTATCCTACTTATATAAGAGCTAGTTTGATATTTAAATTAGTTCTAAATATAATATCTTAATTCCTTTAGTGTATCATATTTATCCATCTTATTTAAAACAATCCTTGTAATCATAACACATGTCAAACATTTAATCAAATAATAGTTCTAGCTAATAAACATAATCAATAAGGTTATTCTAGGAAAGATAAAACCTATTTATTACAAATAACTAACTTAATAAATTTTTTTAATTTATTTAAATTAATTAATTAACTTTTATATTAAAGACGGGAGATAATATCTTCACATTTCACTGTCGAGTTTAGAAAGCTTATTGCGACATAATTTGTTATCGGGGAATATCTTCAGGTATTCAGAGCAGCATCTTGTATCTTGGACCGGCGGTAGGATCATATAATTTTTATTCCCAACTAGATTTTGCATTTAAGATCAGATAGTATTTTTTTTAAAATTATTATTGATTACATAGGTTAATGGTGATTGCATCAATGAGTAGTTTTAATGTAAGTGATGACTGAGGAAAATATTTTAGAAAAACTAACACATATTTTTAACAAATAACTAATCTAACTAGTTTTTTAAATTTATCCAAATTAATTAAGTAAATCTTGTATTGAGCATAGAAGGTATTGTGACTTGAGTTTACAAGGAAAATAATTAAAGGAATTAGTCATTTTTCCTTTTAAAAAAAGTATATAATCTCATCTAGTTATGATCAAGTTGTAAAATATATTAGATTATAAATACAAATTATACATTAAAATAATACTCAAGTTAAGTTGCTTACATTAAGACTCTGGTGAAACTTTATTTAGAATTAATGCGCGGTTCCTGCTCATTTCAAGATGAGCAAATAATAATGTTTTATTTGAAAAATCAAAATTAAAATCAAATCGCCCAATTTTTTTTATATTTTTATTTCAATAAGAATAAAAAGTATAATGAAAATATTCCTTTAATTTCTAAAAAAATTTCTTTTTTTTTAAGAGAGTAATGTTTTGATCTAAAATATATTTGAATAATTGAAATTAAATTTAAATGGTCTAAAATCTTAGGGAAATGACAGGTTGATATTTAAGATAATATAGGTGCAAAATTTCACAGTTAATTACCTTCAAAAATTTGACCGTAAAATGGGAGAATTTACAACTCATGTTTCAAAGTTTAACATAAAAATTGGAAAACTTATTTAGCCCACATATATATTTACATAGGGATTTCATAGTTACCTTTTGAAAATATGACATTGAGGCATGACAATTTATAACTCATATTCCAAATTTCAGCATGAGGGATTTAAACTTGTTTAGGCAATATGTCTAATGTAAGGATTTTACAGGTACCTTCTAACTTTTAACATCAAGATGTGTTACTTTGCGATCTATATTCCTAATATTAACATGAAAGATTTAAATTATGCCTTCGGTGTGAAAATTTACAGCTAATGATCCGAATTTGAACATGAAGAAAACAAGGTTTTAAATTGTAATTTGGCAATGTCTTGCTATTAATATATAATATAATTAAATTTATTTTTTGGTCATTAATTGTCATTTCGAAAAAGTTTGTCTTAAAGATGAACACAACATGTGCTCTTAAATTGTCATCCCCCAAGCTCATCCTTGATTTTTTTTTTTTTTGAGACAGACATGGAAAAAGAATTCTCACAAAAAGGTGAGGCCCACCCTAGCCTTTTGGTCCCTATTTTGCAGGGAGGGTAAAGATAGGTCAAATACACACACGCACGCGTATGGGAAAAGAGTGGAAACAAAATATTTTTACATAATGACATTGAGAGAAATTAAAAAAAAAAAAAGGAGAAAGATTAACAATAATTTGAAGAAAGCCATAGTTTACCTCTCTTCCTTTAAACATGTTCTCTGGTTTTTAATATAAAGACTAATTAAGAGTTAAATTTGGTCCAAAATATGATATTCTAATTTATTTTGTTCTCCAAAATAATTGACTTAACTTATAAATTGATATATAATTTAATGTTAGACATGGATATTCAAAGGAAGTCAGATCAAATATGTTACAACTAACTAACCTATTTAATTTTATTAATTTACCAAATTAGTTAAGTAACTCTTTTATTAAGCACTAGAGGTAGTAAAATAATTTGGCATGGGTATTTTTGGCTTTTTATAAGAATATCTTGGTGCATAGTACTAAATTTGGATCCTTTCAACTATGAAAACCATGTTAATTAGAAATTAAGTCCCGCGTATACCAAACCATGGAATCTCTCGTCCTTCAGTGATGCACAATAACTTTACCATGGATGTCTCAGATGGGGCCTTTCTCCTTCTATAATTAATATATATATATATATATATATATATATATATCAGCTTAGTCTTCTCAACTTTGCTTTAGTAGTCCTTTAATCTTTTCAAGTTACATATTATACGTAGCCAGAAACCAGCCTTAGTACTTGATTCATCTCATCTTTTTAACTTCTCTATTAAATATTGTGTGTGTGACTGTGTGTGTGTTGTATATGATGAATCCATATGTATTCATCCGCGACTTAAATGCTAAACCAAAATATATTTAGTTACAAAAGAACAAAGGTCTCGGATATATTTAGTCACATTTATATTTGTGACTAAATTAAACCATGAATGTCTTTGCCTAACAATGGCACTTAGTTGATAATTGCGGCACAAATCATTGAAAACATATATATATATATATATATATATCAGTGGAACTGTATATACATGATTTAAAATCGTTAGGTGAGAAATAAAAGAAGAATATGCACCTTAATTACAGTTAAAGTACATGGAAAGAACATGTAACTAAATTATTTGGTTTTATATTGGTACATGTGGGGGAAAGCTGTTTGTAAAGATGTTCATGCATCTGGAAAAGGTTTGCTCGATGGGACAAACATGTGTAAAACTAGCTAGTTAGTTCTGCCGTCATTGTGATATTATTGTTAAATAAAAGCACTAGCTATTAATAAATTTTATAGCCAGCCGCATTACACAACAAAAAGCTAGTTGAATCTTTTCGTTGTCCATTAGTAAAAAAATTATGAATTGTTTAAAAAATAAAACAATCAGGGTCTTCGTTTCGATCAAAAAAAGACAAGAATGTCTGTTCTGCCAATTGATTATATATTAACTTAATACTATATATTTAGGATTTTTGCATTTTTTTTTAAATGAGATAACTTTACTCTTTACACATATTTAAATTTGTATTGTCAACAAGGCACTAAACATGTGCCGAGCCTAACTACTATGTATGATAGATGCTGCTATACTGTATGAAGTTCAACTACTATTCTATGCATATTTGTTTTACACTACGAAGTTTAAGTTGTCCAATTTATCAACAACCAACACTTTAAATATACAATTATTTACTAAGAGATGTTGTTTAATAACTTCTTTTTGGATGCTATTTTCAGTCTCCTTTCGTATCTCTCCGTAGAGTAAAGACTACATGCTCAATTTTTCTCAGTGACATCTCATGTCAGTCTTCTACTTTATTAGTATCTCCGATTCTTAATCTATACAATAAGATCTAATTTGTAATGTGATTTTTTTCAATATATAATTAGTACGAATTTTGTCTTTTTTATATAACAACACATTGGTCTCGATATCATATTAATATTTCAATTTTACGGTATTATTTTAAAACTATTAATGTTATAAGAATTTGATAAAATTAACTTTTCTCTAAGCTTAGTAAGCACTTTGCATCCACAAATTATTCCGAATGCCGTCCTTTTTATTCACAAAATTTGCATCCCATACATAATATCTCTATCAATTTCATCGTTATAATGTAATAATCAATCTCAAATACTTGAACTTTAACAATTGTAGTATGTTCTAATTAATATACAATTTTTATCTCCAACTCATTTTTAACTTGCCTCTGATTAAGTCTACAGTGCATATATATAATTCACGTCCTATTTGGGCAAAAAGAACTTTAACTTGGTCACAAAATCTGTCTTCACAATTCAAGTTTAAAATTAGCCACTTCTCCTGAATTCTCAACTGAAACTACATATCATTTTCAAAGAACACGAACTTGAGGATTTCCTATTTTAATGCTTAATTAGTTCAAGCAAAATAAGGTCTCAAGAACAATCCCTGATGTCACTTCACAACAACAACAAAAAGAATTTATTGATTAAATCAATATATATCAATACCTATATGATTGACATAATATTTAAATTTTATAACAAATTGCATTATGCATGAGCTGTGAAGAATCTGATGATTATTTTTTCTAAGTCTATATGTTATTAATGCTTGACAGACCCAACCAGAATAAAATAAAGTAAAACGGATAAGAGTAGTGTACATGAATCTATCAAAGTTTTCTTTAAAAATTACGTATATGTGTACGTAAGTAAAGGGAGACGAAAGAATATGGAATCCTTGGAAGGAAAAAAAGAAGTGAAAATGCTATAATATTGATATAGTTTATTGGATTATTATATATGAAAACTGTTACTGATGATTAATTAAAGTTGTTGGGTGTTTAGGAATGTGGAATTTGGAAAGTTTGTAAAAACCCACTAAAGATTAGTGTTGGTGGTTTATTGCAATTTGGTAATAACAACTTAATAATTGGGAAGCTTCATGATTAAAAGTCCAAGGTGCATGAATGTAGTCAGTCAATCACAAAAGAGGTAGAAGATGCGAATCTCATAGTTTTAGAGTTGCTCTCTTTCTCTCTCACGCTCATTTATACTAGATTTCATGTCTAATATAATTGTCAAACCACAATATAATCCCCTTTTCAACTTTCTTATTATTTTCTCTAAATTATATATAGCTTAAAAAAAATAATACAATACTTGTAAATCTATTTTTTAAAAACATATTATTATGTTGTCAATTTTTCTATAAAATTTAGTTTTCTACTTTCTAGTATTTTACATATATAATTAGATACAAAAGATAATAACAAAAGCACTATATATATTGTGGGGGGCTAGTGTTGGATGAAGAACATGGTTGACCACAACCATTTTTGTCGTATTGTGTTGAGGTTGGGGGGTCGTAGTGTTGGACATGTATGACTTGGCATCTTAATCACAAATCGAAATATAAAAGGTTTCAAACTTTGTTAGAGAATAAGTGTCACTTTGGTCCTAAAATCATTATCTCAAGAGTGCTATCCCACCATTTGTCATTTTTAACTTTTTCTTTCTTTCTTTATTTTTTCTGGTCACTGGTTGCTCCATTATCTCTCCCTCCCTCTCTGTCCCATATCACTTACTTAAGATTACAATCTTCAAAAAGAGATTATTAATTTGATTAACGCACTTTCATATGTATATATTAAATTAACAATTGCATTATGCTGATTTTCTTGCAATTACATATACAATTGTTTTAATATCTTTCGGTTATTTTTCCCTCGTACAATTTACCTATCAATAATAGTTGGGATCTTCTAGTCCAATGACACTAAGCACTTCCTCTTTTACATATGAGGTAAAAAAATTACCCATCAAATACTACTGTAATTTATCATTCCCTCGTCTGGAATTAGTTTGGATTATTATAACATTATTATTATTTTTACATGTGAGGTAAAAAAGCTAGGAATTTCACTATGAAGACATAGCGTTTGTATATTTCACTATTTACATACCATCCCAACTTTGTCACGAGCTATTCTATGGCAATATAATACAAAATAAATTAATAGTGATTTTTTAAAACAAATTAACAGTTGTTTAATAATCAATTAATATTTTCCCAAGTAAATCCTTTGGCAACAATTTTTTTAGAAGAAATTTTTAGGGGGCTGTTCCATTTGAATTGACCAATTAAAATTGCTTCGCAGCTAATTCAAAAAAATGGCGTTCATGAATTAGGCAGATAGTGAATATACAAAGCTCCTGTCAACATTTAAAAGTGATCCCTGTCCAAACGTGTAAAGAAAACAAACAGTCAACTCAATGGCCGAAAAGGGAGAAGCTAAAGTTGAACCAAAATTTTTGAAAATTTAGTTAATTAATGAAAAGCGTAATTGTCATAGATTCATCTCTATATAAGTTAAAATACAATTATTTTTATAAATTAAAATCAAAATTTGACTCGTTTCTAGAGATTCAAAAATATCTCTGCGTATATCTGTGATGGGTATATGTGCATTATATCCAACACAAGCAGCAAAATAAGGTCCATATACAGATGACCTTTCCATTAATGTTCGAGTTTAATGTTTAATTATTTATCCTACACTTATTTTCTTGCTTTTTTTGACTTCCTTGTTTGCCCGACATCATGATTCATAAAACATTGACGTTATACCCTCTTATTGTGTTTTCCAACACTCTCTAGATATTGGATTTTTCCTTAATTTGTTTTAATATTTGACTATATATCACTACTCATTTAGCAAGGAAAAATTAAAGTTTCCTCACTGATTATTTCTGATTTTAGTGAGAAATATGATGTCTGCTAATTTTCGTTGCTAATATGTTTGTGACGAAATTGTAATTTCTGGTTAATTTATTTTTTGGAGAGGACTAAAATATCCCTTATTAATTTTCCTCGCTAAATCATTTTTTCTTTAGTCGTGTATAGTCAATTATTGTCCCATATATTTCTTTTTCCCGCTTTTGAATACATATAATGTCCCGTTACAGCCCACCAATTGCAACGTGATGTAACGCAGGAAGGTGCTATCTGACCAAAGTTCATGGTCTGTACTGTGTCTGCTGGATGCGATAATTAAAGATAAGATGGTGATGTGTGCAATCACGCCATCTGATTTTGTCCAAAGAACATTTAGTAATATTGAGATATCTACCTAGCTGTTCACAAGTATAAATGATGTAATATGCTGAACAAATAATATGTTTACAAGTATATATAAACATGCCTCATAACATGGTCAATCAAAGTTCAAATTCTTATCAAAACAGATATTCATATTTAGTATCCGATAATACATCGAATTGGACTGCTTCCTCTAAAAGTATACTTGTGCATAGCAATACACACACACAGAATTATGTGTGAGGGAAAATTATGTTTGAAAATTTTATTGGCTAAAAAAACTTAAATTTGAGGGATGCAACTCATTTTTAGCAGGTGCAATTCTTATTCAGTTATGTACAATATGTCTCTAAATATATGTGTATGATTTCCATCTTGTTTTAAAGACTTTTGCGTATAATTAGACCTAGGTTGCACACACATCAGTGGGAGTTGGGTATGCATGATGAGAAAAAAAAACTAGTCCTTCCTAACATAATGACCTAAAGTTTAAATTTTTATTAAAAGAAGTGCTCATATTTAGTATTCCATAGGAACTCAAATAGAATTTTCACCAATAAAATGATAACAGTTGAAAATCATGAGTTGTATCAGCTTTCTTTAGTCAATAAAGTTTTTAAATGGGTGTTTAGAAAGCGTCAATAAGAAAAATAGTTTTGAAGCCAAAAGCGTAATAAAATAATTCATTACTTTTTAGTTTCTTGATAAATAGTCCACGAAAAAAAAGAAGATCAATTATATAGTTTTGTTATTTTCTTAAGATTGAATAATCGTCATGTCAATCCAGGACCATTTCATTTTAAGGTTTCTCATATTATAAAATACTGTATCCAATCTAGTCTTGCCGTTAATTTTATTGACGAACCATGCTTCTTAATGCCATATAACCAGCGGTAAAAAGAAAGAGGCACGTCACGATTTCATTAGCAAAATTAACAATTACCCCTCTTATCCTAAATATGAGGTTTATTTTATAATGTAATTTGTACTAAAAAATGAATTTTACATTTAGAATAGTAGAGAATAACATTTAACAGAACTGATGATTCAGACTAAAAAATCAAGAATTAAAATGCAAATAAAAATTTGTTAAGTATCAGATTGATAATTGGAGCATTAGACTGATGAGTGGTTCATTAAAAAATGTAGAATATGATCATTTCATTGGGTGCCCAACTTAGCTGGATATCGCAATAAAATCATCAAATTGGATTCACTCAATATATGAAACAAATTTTAAATTCTCACAGCCACGCAATAACGATGGCTTGCGGCTTTATCTAACATATAAAACACATTCTTTATCTAATTCTTTAATAATATAAAATATTAAAAAATGAATTTTGTTGGAACATACAGAGAGGATTATTGTCCATGCATGTGTTTGATGAACAAATAATACATGTATATGTATATGTACAGAGAAGAAGCATAATAATGTGTGCAATAATAGTCATTTAGTCCAATGTGACGTTCATCTTTGTCCTTCAGTTAGGTGACAATATAGGGCCCTTTTGATATGTATTATGTTTTTAAAAAATATATATAATTTTAACTTCTTTAGTTTTCCATTAATCTGAAATCTGTAAATGATGAATACAAACATACATACACTTTGAGAAGCTTTTCCTGTTATATATGTAATACGTCACTCTTATAATTCTACATTCTTCTTCAATTTTTTGTTTGTTAAAGCATAGGTATCCTCTTATTGGAGGCAATTTTGTTCGAAACACTGTCGGGCACTAAATATGAGCACATCTCCCAGCGAGGATTTGAACCTTGGTTCATCACGTTGTGGAAGACTAGCCCTTTTCGCTAGACCCAACTTCCACTGATTCTTCTTTAATTATTTACACAGCTAATCGTTCAGAGATGACGAAGGCCCTTAATTGGTTGCCCTCACAAAAAAAAAAAACAATATTCTCTTTAATGATACATAAGATAAAATATGCAATGTTTATTACTACCTCTAGTTCTTAATATAAGATATTATTTGACTTTTATTTTGGTCTTAAATATAAAACTCCAATCCATTTTGTCTCTCATATTTATACATTTTTTAAGGTAGTCCTTCTAATAATGATAATTCCAGCTAACACACTTAATTAGTAAGGATATTTTAGGAAAGACAACACCTATTTATTACAAATAGCTAACTTAACTTCTTTTCTTAATCTCCTCAAATTAGTCAACTAACTCTTATAATTAGAATCGGAAGTAGTATGTAATTGGATTAAATAATTATATATTCGATAACCATCAAAAGAATGAGCAAAGAGTGAACACATACGCCACTCATCCTCTTGGATGAGCACTAAATTTGTTCGTTGTATTCTTGTTATAAGGACCGGAGGGGTATATTTTTTATCTGGAGTTGCCAGAGGAATTTCACCTCCTCAGAATATAATTATGAATTAGAAAGTTTGAAGATTAAAAAGAAGTGGAAATAAAATGGAATTAATTGAAAAATGGCGTGTATACATATATTGCTACATTCCTCCTTATAATTGTAGGTCAGGAATTAAATATGAGGAGGTCGAAAATAAATTAAAAAAATGCAATATAATGTGCAAAGTTTCTATAAATCTTGAGGATTCGTAAAGTTGGGGTTATGCTCGTCTTCTCTCTCTCCATCATTGCCTACTTAAATAATTTATAAAATAGTTGTTATTAAGCAGTAATATAATAGATATGTGACCTACTTCTGGTCTTTAATGTAAGTTCTAATTAATTGATTTGAATAGATTAAAAATATTAGTTAAAGTTAATATAATATTTTTTTAAAACACTTTAAGTATCTTTCTCAATTTTCTCCGTTCCTCTTATACTTGATTATTGTTAAGGAAATATCAATAGAGTTTATTTAAATAATAATAATATAATAATACCCTTCCTTTACCAAAAAAAAAAAGTGAAATGGATCTTATATATAAAACCAACATTAACTCTCCAGTTACATTGTATATTAAAGACTAGAGGAGTATTAATTATGGTGTGATAGAATCAAATTTAGTCATCCTCACATCTTTAGCATGATGTCTTTAAGATAACATAAATTAAGGTATTACTTTTAAGATATCTAAATAAACTCTAACTCCTAGATTTAAGATCAAATGAGCATTAGCAAACTGGGGCGTCAAAATTGGTCATCAAAAGTGACATATGGGAGGGAATCACTTGAGGGTTGTGTGTGGGCAGTCTATAAATGGAGTTGGCATACTAAGGGGTGGATGCAAGTAAAGCTACCTAGGGTTTAACTTAAGCTTGTGGTGTAAAATTAATTGGTATTCTAAGAAACCTGTGCATGCATGTGTTGAAAAGAAAAGGCCTTTTGGATGTTATTGGTGGGGACAATTTTAATTTCTTGCACATGCATGGCAATAGCACAAGACCAAGTGAGAGAGAAATGCCTTATAATTTTTGTGCATGTATATATGGATAAATGAGATTGGGTGTGAGCTAGCTAGATTCAATTAATGGTTTATGCCAAATCACTGTGATCACAAGTTCACAACCATGCACACAGACATGTTTGTTTGCCCCTTTTTATATATATTTGAGTGGAACACAACACCACACATCTTCCAAACATTACCTTATGGACACCTTGCACAACCCATTTTTTGTCCTTCAACATTAATATGCATGTCCTTTTCTTGATTTCCCATGACCTGTCTACTTTTAAAGTGAAGCTTCCTTCATTACATAGAATACTTGCAATGATATAATATCATATGATCTTAAATATAAGAGGTAGTTACAGAATTGGTTTTCATCTTAAATATAAAATTTTAATCTATTTCATTTGTCATATTTATTATTTTCTCTCAAACTAATTTATCCAACTTATTAAATTCATACTTGGAGAAATTGTATGACATTTGTTAGAATTAAATAATTTATTTAACTTCTTTAATTTACTCAAATTAATTAAATAGTTCTTATATTATATCCTGAAGGAATAATATGCATCACAAGTGCGGAAAAAATATCTCTCTAAGTCATACCGAATTAAATGATCAATCCTAACCTACAAAGGTAATTCATAGTACGTAGTCATCAATCGCCAATTATTCATGAGTAAATCTCGTCATTGCATGGACTATAAACTAATCAATAGTAAACTAGATTTTACATTCTTTGAAAATATATCAGAAAAAGATAACTTTTAGTTCCTAACATTTTTCTTAATTATAAAATTAATTCATACATTTTGACTTCAAATAATTCAGTCTCCTGCTATATAACTTATTGATTTAGAACAAGTCAAACTTTTATGTTTCATATTTGCCCGTAATTAAATGGCTTTCCTTCCTCTGTAATAACTCGCTTCATTTGTTATTAACTACCTTAATGAGATGATATTTAAGGGGGGGAAAAAGAATACAATTACCAATCCAAATAATTTAGGAAAACGACCTTTATACTCTAGACCAACAAATTTAATCTCTCCAATAATTAAAGGGAGATCACGTTCGAAAGTTTGAAACATTATTTATTTCCAGGACATCATACGTACGTCCTTCACCATGTATGGATGATCTTTCATTAGCTTTAACGTTGGCAGCTTTTGACAAATCGATGAAAGAAGTGCTTTTGGTGGTCCATTATTATTAAATGCCGAATTGATGTAAGGAGTCGAGTGATTCGTTTTCCTTAGAGCTCAGTTATGGAAAACAAGAGGGAACCGTATCAAATTACTTCGATTCCCAAATTAGTAAGATGGATATATTCAAATATGCATCCTCTAATCTCCCGTGCAATCATTTCACATGCTTTCTTTTTCATTCCATTGCCACTTGAACCTTTGCCCAATTGTCTCCCACTATACTCTCTTTCTTTTTTTGCTTTCCTTTAATATAAAATCAACTTGGTTCATTTTAATGGATGAATGAAGTAGAATAAATTAGTTAATTATAACAAATATAACGTGATAGTCTTCTTAAAATATTCAAGTATAACATTAGATTATACTACGCTCAGTTTATAATATAAGAGTTAAATAACTAATTTAGAGATATTAAGAAAATTAGTTAAGTTGGGTACTTGTCACGAATATGTTTTAATCTTCCTAAATTATCATCTTTAATTATATACATTGAATGATTAGAATTATCGCTTAATAGGAACTTCGTCTTTGCAATCAATAAGAATATTTTGAAAAAGGATGAAAAATAAAATATATTGAGGTATTATATTTAAGACTAAATTCAACTCTCAAATAGCTCCTATATTGAGGACCAGAGATATTAATTTGAGAAAAATGATAATTAAACATGAAAGACAAAGTGAATTATCTAGATTTTATATTTAAAATTAAATCTAATTAGTACAATTTTATATAAAACTTCATAAATTTTTATAGACCCAAATTTCAGATACTGTTTTCACGGGTTAAGTGCAAAACATTAACATTTTACTCACATTTAATATTGATTTATCTTTGGGGTGGCAAACGCATGAAGCAAAAATACCTTGAGGTGGCTTTCCTGATTTGGCGTTAATGCAATGCCATTTTTGAGTTCAATTTACGTTTGATTTTGCTCCAGCTTTGATGTCTTTCTAAACTAAGTAATGGTTTCAGATTCAAGAATAAATTATTGAATCATCATATATGTAAGGTTAAAAATACATCTTTAATTTTTTTTTTTAACAAAAGAGAGCATTTTATTAATTTCCAACAAAAGGGCTATAACAAACATTGTAAAACACAACAGCTACCAATAAACAGAGTAAATTAGAAGGTTAAAAAAAAACGGGGGGAAAAAAAGCAACAAGGTCTTTAGAATAAGAAGGAAAGAGCCAAGGGAAGCTTTATATATGATTAATCACACGTTTAACTCATTTACTCTTCCGGTCCTTAATATAAGACCCATTTAACGAATTTGATTAGATTAAAGAAGTTAGGTAAGTTAGTTAATTATAAGAAATGTGACACATTTTTCCTAAAATACCATAATCATCTTTCTTAATACCCAATCTTCCTCTTCTACTTGATTATGGTTGAGGGAGTATCCATAGAGGTAATTTAGAGAAAATTAATAAATATGAGAAACAGGTCTTATATTTAGAACTAAAACTAACTCAACAATTGAGTCCTATATTAAGGACCGGAGGAGTATATGATTAACTGAAATAATGAGGAATTAGAGTTGACCCTTTTGACTGGTGACTACTGCTCATGCTTAATCAAAAAAGCGCATTATAATTACCATTTTTAATTATGATTGGATTTATCCCCAAAAAAATATTTAATTATTTAGGCAAATAATTTCTATGATCCTTTCTTCCAACACAATCACATGGACTCATAATGTCACCTTATTCATTTGAAATTTTGAATTTGGCTGCCTTCTTAATTTGGAAAGCCTACGCATCTCCTTTTTGCGCTACTTCTCTTCATATGCTTTGTGCCTAACAATTAATATGAATCCAAATATTTATATGTATATGATAAAGGGTTTTTGTAATTAGATTTCAATGTATTATAAATTCAGTGATCTGATAACATGGAAGCATCAAGGGTTAACACTATCTTTAATATCTAAATTTGGTCTCATTCTGATTTGAATCCTTAAAATTTGAAATAAGTAGTTTTGGTATCAAGACTAGTAATTGGGAAGATAATGTTAATCCTATAGCTATATGTAAGATCTATTTTACAAGTTTATCAAATTTTTTTCAAATTAACCCTATTGATCTTCTCCCAATAATAATCAAGTAGGAGAGGGAGGAAGAAAATTAGGGATGATGCTTAGTGTATTTTAGAAAAAAAATATTATATTAATTAAATTAACTAACATTCTTAATCTAATCAAATTAATTAATTAGATTTTACATTAAGGACCGGCACTACAAAAAAATGTGTATTTTCTAGCGGTTAAATTACGAATTTTCTAGTGGTTTTAACCGCTACAAACAATCTTTGTAGCGGTTAGAAAAACTGCTAGAAAATCAAGTGTAAGAAACAGTCTTCTAGCGGTTAAAGGAATCGCTACACAGTATGGTCAAAACGTCAAAAAATTTCTAGCGGTTCTATTAAGCACTAGAAAAAACAAGAATGCGATGAATTTTCTAGCGGTTCAAAGTTGCTAGAAAATTTTCACATAACTGCTAAAAAGTTATGCACGAAATTTTATTTTGTTGGGAAACAATATTTTCAAATTGCCACCAAACCTTTCTAGCGGTTATTAACCGTTAGAAATTTGGCATCATGTGGACTAAATTTAAATTTTGTAAAAATTTTCCCGCTTTTTTTATTTTTCTAGCGGTTTCTGAACAGCTACAAAATTCATTCCAGGTGAAAAAAATAAAATTCAAAATTTTTATTATTATAAAATGTAATATTATTAATTAAAAAACCATTAAATAGATTATATTAGAGAATTATGTTAATATATGTATTTACCAATGTATTACATGTTATATATTTAAATTTTGTGATAGATAATAAGTAATTAAATTATAATTGTGTCAAATGAATTGAATTTAATTCAATAAGATAGTTAAATTAGAGATGCGATAGTTTGTAGTGTTGAACCTTAATTTTTATGTTGAAAAGTGGTTGAATTAGTTAAGGAGAGCGTGACAAATACAAAGAAAAAAATCTGAAAGAAAATGATAAATAAATATGTTAGTAAACTATAAATAAAGATAAATAAAAGAAATTAAGATTTATAAAATGAATATCATCTTACCATATAAATAAGAGAGAAAAACTACCATATGAGAGAGTAAGAAGAAAAGAGAGAATTATAAAGAGGAGGAGGAGAGAAACGAAAAGAAATTGGATAAATGAATGAGGAGATGAGATGGTATTTATAGAAATCAGTGAGAATTTTCTAGCGGTTGTCTACTATTTGCAGTGGTTTTATATCTTTTCTAGTGGTTCTGTAACCACTATAAATTACAATTTTTTTATTTTTAAAAAACTGAACCAAATTAAAGGTAATGGTAAGAATTTTCTAGAGGTTAATAACCGCTAGAAATGTTGATGTCAGAGGAAAATTTGAATTTCAAAGCAAGAGGGTAACAATAAAATTTTTCTAGCGGTTTATAACCGCTAGAAATTGTCAGCTATGAAGAAAATCTGAATTTGAAATTTTAAAATTTCTTGCGACATTTATAGCGGTTCCATGAAAACCGTCATGAAATTTCTAGCGATTTTAAGGACAACCGTTAAAAAATTTGATGAAATTTCTAACGGTTCTATGAAAAATGCTAAAAATTTGTAGGGTTGCCGCCCGCCGCCACCTGCATGCAGTCACATGTCAGGACTCCTCAGAAAAATAAATAATTTCTAGTGATTTTCAGGTCAACCGCTACAAACTTTGATGAAATTTCCAAGGAACAAAAAACCGGACCAGTAAATGAACCGGTTAAGACACTGGTTCAAGGATTAGTGGTCAGATCGGGGTCCAATCGGGGTCAGACCGGTAATAATTAAAATAATATAATTTAATTAAAATGAGAAAAAATATTTATATGTTAATGATAAAAAATAATATTTAATTTTTAAATGAATACTTATCTTATAAAATATTGATACAAATAAATTTTTTCCCCTATTTTCATCTATTTTTTCTTTCTTCGTTTCCCTTTTTATTTTATTTTATTTTTTTCAATCTTCCTCTATCTTCTCTCTCTCTCGCGTAAAGACTAGTCACATTGCCTTCCATAGCACGTATTAGCAGGTCAGCTTTTTGCTTTTTTGTCTCCCTTCTCTCTCTCTCGGACAATGAATTGGCTCATTTGATAATGAATAGTGAAGTATTATCATTTTTTCAGTTTTCTTCTCTCCATCTCGTCCGTCCTCCTCTCTCTTTTATCTTCCTCCTTGTCTTTGAGTCTTCTAGTTATCTTCTTCCTTGTCTTTGAGTCTTCCAGGAGCAGAAGGACGAGCAGAATGAGTTTGAGGCTTCATTATGAAACACAATAGACTTTCAAACAAAGTTATAGGTCTTCATTTCTACAATCTCCTCTACTTCTACCTCGTTGCTTTCTCTCTTCCTCAGTTCTCCGGTGAACGGTGGCCAAAAAAAGTGGAAAGAAAGCCAAAACCGGCAACCCACTCAACCCAGCGGTTTGCCCGGTTTTTACCGGTTCATTCCGGGCTATTCCGAGCTGATGAGGGTCCGGTTTTTAGGCTAAACCAGACCGGACCAAAAGCTGGTTCACCAGTTTCCAGTCTGAACCGGCCGATCCGGTCCGGTTTTTTTTACCTTGGAAATTTCTAGTGGTTTTTGAACCACTAGAAAATACAACATTTTCTAGCAGTTCCAGCAACAAAACCGCTAGAAATTAAATGCTGAAAATATGACCCCAACTTCACGCCACATAATGTCACAGTTGTGGTGGTCATTTTCTAATGGTTGGGTTAAAACAGTTAAAAATATGTGGGGTCTACACCTTTTTTGGTCAAAACGCTGCAGATTTCTTGCAGTTTGTGTTATAACCACTAGAAATTTTTATTTTTGTAATGATTTTTTTTAACCGCTAGAAAGTGACCGCTGGTAATTTACTTTTTTTTTCTTGTAGTGCAGAGAAATATAAATTAACTTTATATATATATTTTAATCTTCAGAAATATGGGGCGGACTTGGCTCCGAGCCATTAGTTACTACATTTTTTCATATAATTTATTGATAAATATTTAAATATTGCACATAAATTTTTCAAACCTAAAGAAAAATTCTATTTTATTTTATATTGTAAGATTCCACTGGGAAATTAGTGGGCCTGTAAATGTTAGATTACACAAAGATATTGTACTCATTGCTATCTCTCTTTTTTGTTCTTTGGCCTGACATTGCCATCTCTTATATTAAAGGAAAAAAGTTTATGGAAAAGTTAAAAAAGAAATATATTATTTGTTATTTGCAATTCAAAAAGAGTAATGACGCAAAACCTCTTTTATAGATTGCACAAATATTATATGTCTATATGCATGTGGATGCTTGTATGAATGAATCATTCACTTTCATTCTTGGAAAAACCATATTGGAGGTACTTATACTTTCTCTCAATTTTTAATTTGGTACCTATGTGTTTTTTTCCCTTTAATTAAACATTTAATTTTATCTTTTTAGCAATATTAGCTCTTATAACTATGTTCTATTGATATTTTTAGTCTCTACATAAGGATTAATGATGTTAATAGAGCAAAATTAAAGATTTAGTTAAGAACAAAAAACACATAGGTACCAAATTGAAAATTGAAAGAAAGTATAGGTACCTCCAATATGGTTTTCCCTTCATTCTTTACTTGGAAAGTTTTAGCTTTTCCTTTTCAGCAAACTTGTTCACAAGGAAGCACTCTAATTTAATTAAGTGATTATCCAAATTGTTAAACTCTTATTTTCTATTTTTTTTTTCAAATTAATGCGTATCCCATTGCATTGAGTTTGGTAGATAGATAACAGTGTTGATTGCTCATGAACAATACAACTTGTAATAGTTTTTAATTATATTCTATATAATTTTTTTAAAAAAAATAAATTCATTTTCATTTTATCATCCTTTGTGCCACCAACTCGTCATATATTTTTGTGACAATATATTCCGTAACAGATGTCATCATCTGACATGATGAAGAAGCAATAAATTATAAATGAAATTTTTAATTTTTTAAAATTAAACCTCTATTAGGAAAATAATGTGATATACAGCCGAATTAAATCAAATCTAAATCCTATATTTGAAAATTCTCTGCATTCTCTACGTTCTTTTTTCACAAGCAAGACTTTGTAATAATTTTTTTGAAAAAATGTAAAGAGAGATATAGTTGGGAACTTGAGATAAAGGCTGAACCCATATGGTGTAATTGTCCCATCTAGGATCTTTGAAAAATCGGGATAAAAAATAAAAAGAAGATTAATCTGTGTGACTAACTAATCTAAGTAATATTTTATGTGCAAAATATCACCAGTTATCTTACCCAAGGTAATTGTACCATTAATTACACAAACAAAATCACTTCATTCTATCTCACCCAAAAAAAAAAGAAGAAATATTCCCCTCTATGTCTCTTATACAAGAGCTATTTGTCGAATAGGTGTATTAATTTTCTTAAAATATTATTTTTAATCATTTAAGTTAGAACTACTGTTTGATTAAAAAAAATTTCTTAACATGCACAATCAATATGATTAGTTTTAAAAAAATTTAAAATTTAAAAGATAAAGTACATTAATATTTTATATTTAGACCTAAACAAATTTTTTAATTGATTCTTATATTTAAGATGGAGAGAGTAACATCCCCTAATCTTGGAAATTTTTTTTAATGTGCAGGACTACGGAATTATTACTAATTTACGTGCCACAACTAAGCAATGATTATGGAACAATTAGAAGAGAATATATAGTACCCTCACATAGGCCCACCCCAGCATATCAAGGGACCCTCCACCAATTTTTTTTTTTTTTTGGGTGAACAGACCCACCACCAATTTGTGCCTCCTCTTCGATACCTAATTAATGGCTGGCATTACTAATTCTATTATTCCATTTATTTTGGGGCCAAAAGCAAAAAAAAAAAAAAAGGAAAAAAAGAGGGAAGAAAACTAAATATTGTACGACAGAAATAAAGTGTGCGAACAAAACTCCATAATATAAATGTGAGTTGTATTTGTTTCCGTAGTATCCAAAAATAATAATAATAAATGTGAGTTGTATATGAATTGTCTCTGTATATAAACAATAAATCAATAATTGAGAATGTGTGTAATGAGTTTTATATTCATCTCTCTTTTGTGTTCTCATTTTTAAATTGTTTTTATGGTTTATAGTCATTATGACAAGAAAAAATACTATTTTCGATCCTTAATATAAGAGCTAGTTAATTAATTTAAGTAAATTAAAAAATTAGTTAAATTAGTTATTTGTAATAAATTTATGTTGTTTTTTCTAGTATATCCTTACTAATCAAGTGTATTGACTAAAACTATCATCATTACAAGAATTATTTTAAAAAAAGAATAAAAATAAAAAACAAAGTAAATTGAAATATTATGTTTAGAACTAAAATAAAAATCAAATGAATTTTTCTATATATATTAAGGACCAAAGGTAGCACATAGCAAAAATTGACCGGAATATTACTATACCAATGATAATTTTTCTTTTAAAAAAAGGATTTAAAAATAGATGAATTGGTCGTTTTCAAAACTCATGCGAACTTGGTTATTTAATTTGTCCATTATTTTTTAAATAAGCTAATTATCCTTCACCGTCAATGTAATATTATTTCACATAATTTTGTCAACCATTTTAAAATCAGGCTAATATTTTATTGAAGTTCATGATAGATTAGAAGAACTAATACTTATATTTGAGTTCAAAAGAAGATTAAGATAGTTTTCCATCAGTATTTTGTTCCAAACATTTACTCCCTCTTGGAGTATAAATTTCTTTAAATCATGATGAGCCTAGCTTCGATCATAAGTGTTCATATTTAATTTTAATCACTATACTAATCAAAATTTTTAGAAGTAATTTTAGAAAGATGAGTATTGTACGAAATCACTTTTCTTAAATACTTTTTCAAAATACAAACTCTTCCTTACAAAGTATCTAAGTGAAAACAAAATTATAATTTTAAAAGTGATTTTATGGTGTACGAGGTAAGTAAGCACACGAGAGAAGTTTTGTTTTGATTTTTGTAAAAACAATTTTTAAAAGTATTTTTTGTGTTTTCAAATTCCCCCTTAATCTGCTAAGCATATTTTAATCTAGAATTTCTAACGTTTGTCCGTAAGTTTTGTTTTTGGATTTGGATCGGAAATTAATGCATTATCGGAAATCCAACTCTGAGGTTGTTGGGTTTAAAAAACCTGATTAGTGCCGTGACGGAGTTGGAGAGCCCATCATCCACTAATGTTGGGACGCTAAACAAAATTTAGTTGTTTTTGTTTTCTTGGGTCCACTTGCTTCTCATTTTTTTTCCTTTATCCCCGTTTTTGTTATTGACCCAAAATTATACTCCCTCCGTTCCTTATTATAAGAGACGAATAACCGAATTACGTTGATCAAAAAAGCAGTTAAAATTAGTTAAGAACAATCAATATAATTTTTTTTCCAAAAATGCCCTCATTAATAAGGAGAGAGAGCATGAGAGAGAATAATTAAATTATTGAAGGAAAGAGAAGTGAGAGGGAAAGAGATAAATATGGGTAAAATAGGAAATCAACACAAAAAAGTAGAGACAACTTTTAAGTGTCTCTTATATATAAGAACATGGCATAAGCATCAAATGTCTCTTATAGTAAGGAACGGAGGGAGTACAAAATTGGGACTATAAATTCTTTTTCGAGATATACCCTCTCCTCTTCACTGGCGGATCAGGAATCACTTCATAGGGGCAGCTAATTTCCTATTAAAAAAAATTATATTCTTCATTAGAGAAAATTTTAGGGGTAACCCCACTTCTGTACCCCAAAATTTGCTAATGATGATTTTATAATAAAAGCCAATAAATTACAATTGTGATAATAATTAAGGTAATGAGTCTCAAGCAAGCCTTATAACACAAGATATAAAAATAAAGTGGTCTAAGTAAGTTAGATTCTAAAAGCTACTTATCAATGTCGAGGTAAGTCTTCAAATTTAAAAAGTGTTTATAAGAATATTTATAAATTACTCACCAACAAAATTTTCTCAGATCGAGAGTGAAATTTAAACTCATATCCTTATAAAATATGCGCTATATTCTTATCATCAATTGGATTAACCTTAATGTTGGCAAAAAGAAAAAAGGGTTAACCTTAATTGGTAAAACACGAGAATAATTGAACCAAATCACAGCTCAAATAAACAAATATGTAATGTTCAGGTAAGTTAGATATTAGGATGCACCAGTAAAAACAGGTCAGGCTGAAAGCAATTTTCTAAAAGTACTTGTATATTACTCACTAACTAAGCCAACCTCACATTAGGAATGAGATTTGAATTCGTATAACCTTATAAAACATAGTAATGAGTCGAACTCTTATCAATTGAATTAAATTTTGTTAGTAGAACCTGGAAGTATACTGAATACATGTAAAGGGCACTACCAATAACTTTAGTTTGCCGAATAAAAAAGAACAAATAAGAACAAATTAATGCAAGTTACCAAAACAAGTAAACAGATATTATATTAGTGCCCACTACCCACACACGTACTAATGAAACAAATCAGAGCTTATGACTCTATATCCCAATAAAAACCCCTACTTCATTAATTCATACAAGAATTTCTCATAAAGTTAAGAAAACCCCATATATAATTTGTTCAGATATTAAAAGACACTTTGATTTATTGACCAGAGTGTGTCTATCTTTATTGTTTTTTTAACCTGGTCTTGTCGTTTTATGTACAAAGATCAGCATCCACTCACAGAGGCTCGTAGCTCGTTAAACAAACAGGTTTTTGATATTTTAGGAATGAGGAATCCATAAAACACTAAGTTATAGATATATGTGGTGACAAATAAAGTAGAGGGATAGTGGTTTCCGATCGATGCAAAGGTGCAGAGAAAAGTAGATTCTTTATCAAAGACTTAGTGGGGATGAATGTATTACTATTAGGTACTATTATTTTATCACGCCCAACACTACTTTTTAGGTTCTTTCTGCTATGCCTTGCGCGTTTTTGTTTTAGTGCATGCGTGGGACCAAAAAAGCACCATATACGCTTTTCCAACAACATTGCATAAATGTAAACACTGATTAATCTAAGTTAAAACTATTCGAGTAGTTGTATTACGAAAAATGAACATATCGACCAGATAATTATTCGGGCCACAGAGCTGATGGATTAGTTCAACAAGTTTTGAATTCATTATACAACTAATACTTTTGACAGTTTTAATCTCCCTCAATTGGCTAGGTTCAGATAATTTATATGTAAAAATTACTAATAAATTAGGCCTTTGAGACTACTTTCTCTGCAAGTAATTATCAAGAAAATACTTGTGGCTTGTTTAGAATAGCGATTCGAACATTTAAAAGCAATTTTTCAATTATAATTTATGCTATATGAAGTAAGTATGTGAGATAAGTTTTATTTTAATTTACGTAAACATAGTTATGATAAGCAACTCTAAAATTTGAGTTATTGCAACTAACATTATTTGAGAATTAGTTCGTCTTTGTTCATTTAAGTCGTATCAGAATTAGGTACTTCAAAAATTATACTCCTCCGGTCCTTATTATAAGACCCCATTTGACTTTTTATTTGGTCCTAATTATAAGACCCCAATCCATTTTATCTCTTATATTTATGTATTTTTTTTTCAAGATAATCCTTCTAATAATGATAGTTTTAGCCAATATACTTAATTAGCAAGGATATTTTAGGAATGACAACACTTATTTATTATAAATAACCAACTTAACTTACTTCCTTAATCTCCTCAAATAAGTCAATTGGGTCTTATAATTAGGACCGGAGGAGTACCTTTTTTTCTTATTAACACAACAATAATTTAAGAAAATGGGGAGTATACATACAGACAGGAGGATAACGAACTCATTCTTCTATTGTTGCGAATTAAATTTATATAATTATTGAGAATAAGAATGTCATTTCTCCTCCATATATATGGGAAAAAGGTTTCGAGAACAAATTTAAAGTAATTGAACTGATATGGACTGCACAGAGACTATAATAAAAATGGAAGCAGTTAATTTAGTTGAATGGATTCAATGCCAAAGATTACACAATAATATATTCTATGAACGTGATATATACCACCTCCTTTCCTAAATAAAAGCCAATTGAGGATTAAATTTGATCATAGCTATAAGATTCTAATTTATTTTGTTTCTCAAATTTATAATGTGTTATCCAATATATCCTTGTTGATTGTAAAGTGTCTCCACACAAAACAGTTTCAATATATATAACTGAATAAAAGTAATTCAAAAAAATTAACACATATTTAATTTGTTATAAATAATTAACTCAAATAATTTTTTTTAATCTCTTTAAATTAGTTATCTAGTTATTATAAACAGTAGGTAAGATCAATCGACCAGGGATTCTAAACATGTCATGACGTTGCATGCGCGTAATATGACACACACTTGTCGCTTATATTGTGAAGGGATTATTACCTTCTTCTTTTTTTTCAAAACCTGAATGAATATTCAGGAATTTGATTCGATTAATGTAACATTATTCTTCTAAGAATTAGTCTGAGTGATCTGCAATTTGATGCGTAGGATTTTCAACCTGGACCAGACATGTTACATATGCGTTGTCAACGTTTTCTTTGAAGGAAGTATATATCACTTTCTGATCGATCAATAACAGTGAAGAGATAAGATAAGTACTAAGTAATTATGTGCACAAAGTCCACTAATTAATAATATGCTTCCTCCATTGAAACGCACAAGGTTCCAAGACGATGACGAATGTGTGGACATTGGAATTTGAGAAGAAGCATGACGTGATTGTTGTCTGTTCCTTCTTACAGTGACGACGAAAACCAACCTGAGGCTGAGGGACAAACTTGGTGGACAATAGACTCGTTTCTCACGTGTTGTTTGAAAAGTTTCTTCCCCTACTTATACGATATAGACTATTTTTATGATCCTTAACGTAAGAATTAATTGAAAATTTGTATATTTGATTTTAAATAAATATATTTATTACTTATATTGATAATTGATAAGTTTTTCTCAAAGTATTTATGTTCATTGCATATGTTAAAAATATTTTCATTAATGAGCAGTGTCAATACAAATAATTATAAAAAGAATGTATTAGAAAAAATCAGTACACATTTTTATATGTAAATTAATTATCTATCTCCTAATATTAAAAAAAAATGAAGGGAGGATTATTCTGTTCAATTCAGATGTAAATCATGAAAGTGACCTGTGGTGGTGATGAAGGGAGGGATGATTAGTGGAGGTCATGACTTCTCAAGAGTTTTTAATTTTTTTCATATTATGTATATGTGTTATATACTACCTCCGGTCCTAATTATAAAACCTCATTTATAGTTTATAAATGAATTCTTATAAATAGGAGCAGAGGTAATATATCTTTAATTCTCTTTATGTGAACTTTATGTTATGTGCTCGTTAATCTCAACTTTCTACTAGTACAAAATCTTGGCAGCATATATCTTTGCATTTCTTTACTATTCAAGACCCATCTTTTGTAGTTGAGAGGTACTTAATAAGTTTTAAGATAATTAGATTAAGCCTTCTACAAAAGAATAATTCTGGGAAATGACAAGGATGACATTATAAAAATATACACAGCAAACAATATACAATAAACAATTATTCTCAATTATATCCATGTATTTTTTTAAAGTGAGGTCACAAATAATAGGACAAGTGGATGGCCCCAAAAAACTACGAAGTTAATCGATCAAGTTTAGATTAATAAATAGAAGTGAGAGGCAAGCGTTGACATGCCATATACGTACACACACACACACACACACATATATACACACATCAATTTTATATTGTTAGCCCTAGCTTGAGTTCGAGCCCACATCGTCAAAATAGAGAACAAATCTCCTGAGAATTACTTAATTAGTCAACCCTTAACTTTAATCCAAAAGGTTTCGTTGTAGAAGAATAATTGTTTCTCCAATGGTCCGTGTCCATGTGTTTAATTTGTCAATTATGCATGCGTTAGAGGATTAAATATATACGATATTTATATATTTATTCTAAATTTTTATTTGTTGTTGTAGTGCCAACAGGATAGACACACATATTCAAATTTCGTTTTAGCTATCAATGGAGAACATGACATTATTCCACCTCGACAATGAAGTCACTAAAGTATAATCTTACTTTAAACGTATGTCAAGAGAGAGAAGGAAAAAGAGTCAAATTACTCCATCCGGTCTTTATTACAAAATTCAAATAACTAATTTACAAATAATGAATCGTTAATTAAAATCAGTTAAAAGTAATAAATAAGTTAGAAATATAGTTTTATTTTCAAATATGTTCTTATAGTAAATGAGAAAAATGATAAAAGAGAATATGATCAATGATAGAGAATAAATAATTAAGGACCAAATTAAAAAATATATTATTATTTTAGAAGTCTTGAGCAACGGCTCTCCTCTCCCTCTTTACTTCATCCATATTATTATTTTAGAAGATATTTATGTTGGGTATCGTTTTCTATCACCGTCTAAATTACTTGTGCTACAAACTAATTTATTATTATATATGGATGAAAGATATGCAACCACGTAGATGGACATCACTAGCATCAAGTATCCACTAACTTGAAGTATGTAATTCAGTCTCTATAATTTATTAATTCAAAATAATTTAGTTCTTGTAATTTTTTTATTCAAATAATTCCATATTTATAATTTTTTTATGCAACCATGAATTGAAATCTTACATACTTAGAATCAAGACAAATTTCTTTACTAACTTTTATATTTAAAATCAAGAGGAGTATGGTATAATATAAAATGTAGGTTATTCGTATATCATAAGCAAGAAAAACAGAGCGGCCTGCTTTAGAGTCCATGCCAAAAAAGCATGGGCCTGTGGAAAGGGAGGAGGAAAACAAAAGGAGAGAATAGATTGAGATGCTTAGGTGTGAGAGGAAGAAAGAGGAGAAAGTGGAGCATGAGATTCTGCAATTGATGGCCCATACAGAGATGAAGGGTCAAGATTCCATGCCTGTCATCAACCTCAGCTTCTTCACTATCGCTAGCCCACCTCCATTGGCTTCTTTCCTTAACCTTTAGTGGACACAGTCAGAGCCAGAGGAAGAAGACAGCGTCGCTGTATGAACAAATGCAATGTGACTCACCCAACCATTGAGTGTCCACATAAGCTGCTTCCACTTACCAATTTCCATCATTTTTTTTAATTTGGTCCAAGCTAAGTTGTGATTGTTTATCTTATTTTTAATTACACGTAGGCTTAAGTGTAGTATATGACTCTATAATTTTCGAGTTTTTTTCCTTTCAAAAAGAGTATTTAAAAGTACAATAGAAAGGAAATTAAGAAGGTGCTGGGTAAAGAGAAGTCTGAAAAGCAAAAGAGAAACAAGAGCGAAAACTTGTTAAAGGGCAGTCATGTAACTCTCATGGACAGCAAATAAAGTTGACCTTGTCAATATGTCTGTAACAGCGTTCAAATGCATTTATGAGTATGTTTTATGTAAGTTGAACCAAAACTCTCTTCACATACTTACTTCGTATTTCTTAAATCACGGTTGAAAACCTATTTATAAGCTAATCTAAACAAGTCCATAATAAATATATATGTGTGTGCGCACGCGCTCACGATGATCATTATCTCTAATGACAGGGAGTGATCATTGATCATCCGCATGTTAGGATTCCACTTTAAATGAGCTACATCGATAATTAATGATTATTGATTCTCCAACTTGTTTACAAAATGCATTTCATGTCAAGCAAACCAAACTACACTCACATACTTATGTTTGTTTTATTTATACACACACACAACTAATCTAATTTACATTGATAGATTATATATCAAGTCACCTGAAAAATTACTAGTATAGAGTTTTCAGATGCAGGTCACATTTAGACCCTCAAGATAAAATTTGGATGGTCCACATTTTGTGGCCAGCCCAATGGAAGATAACTAAAAATAAAGAAATAGAAAATAAAACTGCCAGACTTGATAATGGGCAGCACACAAATCAACGACTGATTGTAGGTTCGCGGATTTTCAGCATTGATCTTGATGTCTACCCGTTATGAGAAGTAGGAGTTCCAAGAAACTGTTGTTTTGTGCTTCATGACGAAGCAATTTTCTTTTCAACAAACGAAGTTGAACCTAGTACTATCTACCCTAGGCTAATCACCAATCAGATCTTTTGACACAGTAGTAATTAACACTAACTGTTTCACATGTGAAAAAAGCTTTCCTAGCTGGCGTAATCGTTCTTCAAAAAGGTTTAATTAAATCCCCTTATAATATAATCATGCATCAAAGTTTGTGCTTTCATTCATGTGAGGGCTGGAACTATTTTATTATTTATTTTAAGCCCCTGGGACAATGAAGAGAAAGGTAACTCTTCTTCTCTTCCAAGGGACATTCTGCAGACAACTTTGGTTCTTCTGGGACAGAAAGTTACACAACAGATCTTTGCTCACCAGAAAGTCTCATCAAAACTACAATACCATAACAGTAATCAGAAAGTCATATTACACAACTTCAAGCTTCACGGATTAATTAAAATAACTTCCCCGGATGCTTGGTTGTCTAGTTCTAGTCATGGAGTTTCGATACAGGAATACAATATGTACTGATATCTTCAGAGTCTAATCACTAAGGTCTAATCCCGAGTCCTCCTCAACATATACACATAAAACACCATGAAGCATCTGAAGAAATTAATGCAGCATCACCGAAAAGGGTCGTGTTTTAACACCTCCAGGACTTTCACTAAACCCTCCATTACATGCATAGTTCACTGATGCTGCATTGATTGCATTTGAAGAATAGTATCATAAGGTCCATGGTCAAATCCATGAAGAGTGCCTTTGAGAATACACTGCTCCTGTGGTTTCGATCCGCGAGAAGAAATCCCATAAATTGGTGCCAATAACACGTTTCCATTTGTGGGATTGAAAACCGTAGGCAAGTCATACTCCTGTTTAACCATGCCGACTAATTTCTGATTCTGGTGTGGATTTACAACCTTTGTAGGATGATTTGAAGAAGCAGGTCTAATACTATCTGACAAAGGAGATTTAGTTTCTTGGAGATTGACCATTGTGATATCATGGATACTGGATCTCCTCTTATCTTTCCCCCCAGTAAGCTGCCTGATGAAATACTTCTGAGCATGACTCGCAACCTGAGTCGGCGTCCTTGTGGTCACAAAATTGCGAGAGATGTTTCTCCAGTCCCCTTTGCCATACTTCTTGAGCCCCATCAGAAATTGCCTGCAACAGTTAGCTAATTCACTGAAAGATGTCCCTGCTATTAAATTCCAGTAAAACTAATCATGAATGCTCACTTACCAATTGAAACCTTAAGTTAACACAGTTTGATCCTCAAAACTATTCACGGGAACTGAAAACCAATAAGAAAATGCAAGGGCCAAACATGTAATTACCATGGATTGCAACTAAACGCTCAAACCGAAGAGCCAATCGATGCAAAACCAATTCACAAGCATCTCGACTTCTCAAACTTTCTGTTTCATCAACATCCTAGCTAATCATGGATTCTTAAGAATGATCTAAATTTGGGCGACCACCTTTGAGGCAACATACACACACATACACACAAAATAATCAAGCAAACTTATTGACGTTAATCGATTTATACCTGTGCTCCTCTTCAGTCCATGGAACTCCTTTCTTCCTTTCCTGCTCAGAAGGCCTAGTTGGGGTACCCCTTTTTCCACCAGAAGTATAAAATTGGTTGAACCCGTCAAAGCCTTGGCCATTGACCCACTCTAATGTGAAAGAACTATTACTGTACCCAGGGATTGGGAACAGCCCTGCCTCAATGACACTCACATCTTCTTCCAGTTCTCTGTACTGTTTGATCACATCAGCCACAGTCTTGCCTGGAATCATGGCTGCCACGTTCAGCCAACGATCTGATGTATCCTTATCATACAGAGCCAAAGCGTTCTCAAATCGCTTGTTCTCTTCTGGAGTCCATCTAGTTCCTTTGCCTTCCTGGAGCAGCCAATTAGAGTTCTGGAGGTAGGAGGCTGGAGAGAGTACTTCAATTCCCCTGTTCATTGTTCTAGATATATTCTAAGCAGCAGCAAGAAAGCATGCCAAAGCGGATGTTAGAGAAATACACTCTCTCTCTTTGATGAAAATCCAAAGAGAGAGAAGGCTGAGAGAGTAAGAAATGCAGAAGGGCTCTGGAGAGGCTTCATATGGCCAAAGAAAGCATTTAATTTAACCAATATGCAAATTGGAAGGGAATCTGCTGCCCTTTTCACGTACCCACAAAACCTGGGAATCTAGAACAGGCTTTCTTCCCAAAACCCAAGGGAAAAAAATTCCCAAATCAACAAGTCAATGGTGGAAGCATAAACCCCAAACGTGCTTAGATCTACAATGGGAAAAGCCAAAACCCACACCGAAAATGAGCAGAGAATAGCAATGTTTGAGGCTTAGACAGTGATAGTCAATAATTGGAACTGGTAGAATAGAGGGGTTCTGGATTGAAGAAAATGAGAGAGAAATTTGGAACAGCAATGAAGCTCAGAGAATCCATCAGAAATAAGCAGGAAGTACCATGAGCAAACTTCAGAAATGTGTCGGCTCTTTGTACTGCTCGTGAGACAACGATCGACTACTGAAAAAAGGACGACCGGACAGAGAAAGATAGGTCAAAGGCACTGAGTTGTGATTGGTGGAGAGGGTGTTCGTGACTTCGTGGGCCGGCGACTAAAGAAGAGCGGGAAGGAAGGAGGGAGGAAAGAGAGATGAGGCAAGAGAGAGAGACGAGAGAGAGAATGAAAGGGACAGAATATTCTCTGTTGTTCCAGCTCTTTTTCTATTTAAAAAAGGGGGAATTACAAATAAATACCCTCAAATATGTAAAATTTTGATTTAGGATCCTAAATTTGGAAAATAGCGAATAAGAACCCGATTTTACTTTTACAAATATGAAATGTGGGTGAAATGTCTAAAATATCCCTCATCCAAATTGTGATTTGGTCTACTGAAATTTTCATTCGCTAAAGTGAACTTGTCATTTTCCGTAATCAACTCGTCATTTGGCATACTCTCAATTAAGTTGTGATCTGGTCTACTGAAGTTGTCACTCGTTAAAGTGAACTTATCATTTCTCATCGTCAACTTGTCATTTGACTAAAGGATATTTCAGATATTTTACTAATATTTCATATATGCAAAAGTGGGATTGGGTCTTTATGTACTATTTTCCAAATTTAGGATTCTAAATTTCAATTTTACATATTTGGCGGTCTTTGTTTGTAATTTTTTCCTTTAAAAAATGACTCGGAGACATTTATTTTTCTCATTTCCCTCGCTTTTTCCTAAAAATTTACAATAAATTGTATAGTAAAAACTTTATTAAGATTCATGAAATCATCAATCTGATTTATTAAAAAGTATTTCATGGTTTACTATTTTCTTGATCTGTTGACTCAGAGAGAGAGAGAGAATTAAGGAGTGATTTTTTTTAAGCTCCAAGAAGTGTAGGTGATAAGAAATGTATCATCAATTTTTTTAAAAATAAAGAAATTAAATTTAAAACCAATGAGTCATTGACAACTAAGCAAAACTAATATTTCCAAATCTAGAAAGATTCCCTGTTAGCAATTTATGGAAATTTCGGATTCAATATTGCGAGTTGCCTCAATTATATGGCCAAAGCTAAATATTTAATTCCCGTTGGGCCAATCACAGAGCATATTTCAGACCACAGAGGAGGGCCTTTCGTCTTCTTTCCTGTGTCCCATTAAATGTTGAGGATAAAAACTTGTCTGTTTTGTGAAAGTAGTTTGATTTTGTTTTAATTAATATGATAAATAATTGGCATTTATAAACTTTTTGTTGTCCTTCTCAAAAAAGCATCTTTAAATACTCCTCCGGTCCTTATTATAAGACTCAATTTGACTTTTTATTTGATCCTAATTATAAGACCCAATCCATTTTGTCTCTTATATTTATGCATTTTTTTCCAAAATAATCCTTCTAATAATGATAGTTTTAACCAATATACTTAATTAGTAAGGATATTTTAGGAATAACAACACTTATTTATTATAAATAACCAACTTAACTTACTTCCTTAATCTCCTCAAATAAGTCAATTGGGTCTTATAATTAGGACCGGAGGAGTATCATTTATTATTTAGGTCCCTATGCTTGGTGCAAGTGTGCACACCACACATTTCTAGACATCAATTATTAAATTTTTGAGTGAACCATTTTTTTATACAAAAAAAATTTAGGAGGTGTTTGAATGAAAATCAAATCATGGTTTCAGAAGTGCTTTTACAGTTTATGAAATAAATATGTGGAGGAGTTTGTCTCGTTTTACAGAAAAGTCCTTCTGAGAAACACTTTTGAGAATTGCCAAACACCCTCTTAGACAAGTTGGATTCGAAAGACCGCCAAGACCTAATATGTCTTCAAGCTCCAAAAGTTTAGAGTGAGGTTTAAATTCACAATCTTACCAATTCTAAGTAATCTCCTTATCAACCAAGCCAAGCGGATCATACTTTTGGTTCAACTGTTTTTTAAGTAAAATGTTATGGCAGAATGAAAGGCCTCAAAAAAAATACTTGCTGGACTATGAATTTGGGCTAAAGGCCGGGCCCCAAAAGAGGAATTTGATTTTCAGAAATACTTGAAACGGAGCCCAATTACCAAAAGCACAACCCAAAAAGGAACCCTGCCTATATGGTGTTCACTGATTCGTGAATGTGAACATGGATCAAATTAAAAAAAAAAAAAGCTTTTATGCAAGTGAGACAAAACTCTTTTTATATGCTTATCTCATACAGCTTAATGCAAAGGTTATGGAAATAAACCACACAAGAGAGAGAAATTAACTTGAAAGATTATGTTATCTTCGGTCTACTTAACTAATTTGAGTAGATTAAGCAAATTAGTTAAATTAATTATTTGTAACAAATATGAGTTGATTTTCCTAAAGTACCCTTTTTTAATCATGACTATCATTGGAAGGCAACTCCTTAACATGTGTAATCAATAAAATACTTTAGAAAATAAATTACAAATTTGGAATGATAAAGTGAATTGAGATCTTATATTTAGAATCAAATTTAGTCTTCAACTAGCTCTTATATTAAATGCCGAGTTAGTATTCATTGTAGAAATCATTAATCAAGAGATTAATCATCCAAGGTAGACTGTTTGTGATTATAAAATTGATGTCAGTGTGGCGGCTTTGACTGAAAACTTGAAGATAGAATAAAACTGGAAAGGATCCGAAAGATGAAACTTGAAGTTATAACAGATTATTACGTTTCTATTAAAAAAAAAACAAGAAGTTAGCCGCCGTGTTTTCCATACATTAATTACACAAGATATGTGTGTGTAAAAAATGAGTTATAGTATGGTATTCGTGTCTTACAAAGATGATAGCTTACTATAAATACGTTGATATATATTATACATGTCCTTCAGATTTTTTTTAAAGAAAAATTGCATGTCCTTAGAACTAAAGCAACCCAACTAAATTGATGTAAGAGGGTTGCCCTACTGCTACGTAACTTCCTGCTTAAACATAAAGAATCGTGCACCTGTGTGTGGGTGAAAGAGAGAGTGAAAATCACTTAATTAAATTGATCAGCATGCAGTAATAATATAAAAAGAAACATATGGATTTCATTAAACAAGGAAATGATACATTTTTGTTGAGGATGATGATACAAATGTATATTTTCCCAGATAAAATTGTAAAAAAAAAAAAAAAAAACTGTATACAAAAGCAACCAAATTAATTATTCTCCACTCTTTCAACTCAAATTTATTCTTCATCGTTTCTTCAAGAAATTATCCCATTCCTAACTCACCCAAAAGAAAAAAGAAAGTGGAAAGCAACTGCAATGTTTGCTTATTAAAACAATTAAAACAACTCATCTTCTCAATTCACTCTCCTTTTTGCCTCTTCCTGATCTTCATATGATCTCTCACATCGTCATTTCTGAATTAGGGAGCCTTCTCTTGGATTTGTAGATGACAATGTGATTAATCAAGTGAAGTCAAATGTACATATAGAGATCAGATCAGCATTTTGGAAGATCTTTGGGTGGTGGAACCAATGACTGTTTAGGTCCTTTCCCATTATCCACCAGAAATGCCATCTTTAATCCCCATGTCGTGTGCGCCTCAAAATGGCAGTGCAAGAACCAGACTCCTGTTATATTAATCAAACACATGGGATTAAAAATAGTTAATCCTGAAAATTGAATATAACCCAGAAGAGATTTGAGTTTAATTAATAACCTGGATTATCTGCTGTGAACCTAAGAGCAGTCCAGCCACCAGTAGGCACTCCAATTGTGTTTCTCTCCACAGGATCTTCAAGGTTAAATTTCTTGGGATCTTCCTTGGGGTCATAATTCCCTACTCCTCTCCCCACCACAAAGAAATTGAACCCGTGAAGATGAATCGGATGGCTCTCAGGTGCGATCACGCCTGTGTCCTGTAACACCACCTGAATCGTCGAATTGTAGGGTACCCTATAAAGCTTTGTCCCATTCTGGGTCTGTATATTCTTAGTTATGTTCGCAGTATAGTTATACACATGAGGTGGATTGGCAGGAAAATCTGTGGTAAATACGCCCTTGATGTTGTAATAATGAGCCTGAAGCAAGGCCGTGTTTGGCATCACAAATGTCACGTTATTCACGGCCGCCACAACCCTACTTCCATTCCCTGCTTTACAGGTAGGGCAAGGGTTGACCCCTAAGCCCACCGTGAAGAACAGTGAATGGTCAATTTCCAGTGGAACTTTTGCTGGGTATTTTGGGGAATTCAGGCTTTTGAGAGAGTTGATGAACTGATCGGCTATTTGAGTGGCATTTTTGGGAGGAGTGGTGGTGAGAACCATCGGGGAGTCGTCGGAGAGAGTGGTGGTGCCGCCTGTGTAGTGAAGTGTGGCTGTGGCTGTTTGGTTATCTATAGTTACAGGAGCGTCCATGAAAGTAGAAGCTGCGATTAAGTATTTTCCAGATTTCTGGTGTGTGTTTAGGAGGACGTTGGTGGTTTGGCCCGGAGCAATGATGATGGTGTCGGTGGTGAACGGCTTGACGTAGGTGGCGTCAACTTCCACGACGGTGACGTTGTGGCCGGCGATCTTGAAAAAGAGTTCCTCATTGAGTGCAGCATTGATGATCCTTAACAAATATGTCTTCCCACTTTCTACCCCCAAGTTGAATACTTCTGCATATATACAAATCCACAAAACAAAAACATCTTGTAAGCATTTAGTCCTTTGGTTATAATTCAGTCTACGAGCTTCCAAGCGTGGCTTCTCGATCATTTTTTGAAAAGCTGTGTAAAACATTTAAACATCTAGAATTTGAACATTAAATGAGAATACATTGAAGTAGTAGTTTAGAGTACCTTGGGTAGAACAATTGGCAACAGTGCCTGGAAGGCCATTGATGGTGTGAGCGTCAGAGACATTTGGAGCCACTCCTGACTTCATAGCTTCATTGATGACAGCCTCAGTATCAGATTTCCACCATTCTCCTAACACCAAAACCTTTTCATCATCTGGTTTTGGGAAGGGATAAGGCACCCCACGCTTTGGCAGTATAACTATGGCTCCATGCACTGTTGCCCTGAGCCAGTTGATGTGTCCATGCCACAGAAGCGTCCCTCTTTGCCCAATTATAGTGAAGTTGTACACATAGCTTTGCCCTGGCAGAATTGGACACTGTGTGATATATGCCGGCCCGTCCGCCCAGCCGGTTCGCAGTTGCCGGACACCATGCCTGCCAATAGAGGCAGAGCCATGATTTAATTATGGAATATCAAAATTAAAAATTGTATATACTCCCTCTGATTCTATCTATAAGACTTTATCTATCGGTTCGTAATATAAGATTCTTTATGAAGTTTAATGAATAATCAATACCCTTGTTCTTTTCATTCTTAGCTTTTTCTTCATACTCTCGCTTCACCTGTTGGAATTAGCATCATTCTCTAGCACTGTACTAAGGGGATTCTTTTGATGTTAAATATAAATATCCCTATTAATTGCACATAATAAAAGAGTTTTTATTAAGAGATAGTTACAATGTACATTATTAAAAATGATATTCTAGAATATAACTAATTAAACTAATTTTTCTTAATATCTACATGCATATTAATTAGTTACTTAGTGGGAGTAGCAATGTGGATGGTTTAGGATTGAAGAAATGAAGATGGAGACATAGGATTACCAGTGGATAGAAACGTTGTAGTTGACGAGGTTGACCACTTTGACAAGAACATGATCGCCTTCTCTGGCGTAGAGTGTGGGTCCCGGAAACTTGCCATTGACGGTGACGATGGGCTTGCTTGAACACAGCCTCGTCACGTTCTTGGATACAACCTGCGCCAATCATAACCATACATGCATGCGTGCTTGTCAATTATATGGACCCCGTGTAGTGTATATTTCTTCAAACTAATTAAGGTGGATTATTGAGAGTAGTCCTCTAACCAACCATCATTATTAGGTGCTGATTTATCACTAAACCTATCTATCTATACCTTACCTTCCTTCTAAGTTTCTAATTTCTCAACATTATATTTTGCCAAAAATACATATATATTAACCGACTTGTCAAAAATGTATAAACTAAGCTAACTATAAACATATGAATGTCAGCATGTTGAATATAGTTTTCCGAAAAGCTAGTTCACTTTTCACATGCTTCTATTTTGATTTTAATATGTAATTCATTTATTCTACTTAATTATCTTAATATATATATATATATATATATAATGTCTTGCATGAAAACACCGGTTGAATGGCATTTAGTTTTTAATATATATTAATCTAACAACAGTGATAAGTCTAGCAGTTTTCACTTTTTTTTTTTTCAATGCACGTGGATGGTAAACTAATGAGTGAGCAAAATATAAATTAAATATGGATTATGCCAATGATGTTAATTCTATCTTAAAGCATATATATATATATATATATATATATATAGTGACTTCATATTTAATTACACACGCACACAAGAACTTTAATTTTCATTATTCGTGCATTTTCAGTGAACTGCTATATATTTTATGACTTTTAGCTCTTACATTCTAACCAAAATTTGATTACATTAACAACGTTAATTAATTGATCAGTTTGTAAACAAAGATGGCATTGTTTTTCTATGTAAAAGAGGAAGTTAATAATACTTACATGGAATTTGTAGTTTCGGACTCTGCAGTCAACCACAGCTGGAAGAATGATGCAAGAAAGTAGAAGAAGCAATGCAACCACAGAATTATTCATATTCCTCTGTCTCTGTCTTTCTTCTCTCTTTCTCTCTCAGCTCCAAACAATACTAAAGCTGTGAATATAAGTTACTTATGAAGTTGATTCATGGGTGACTGCCTAACGCATCACCCTTATAAAGGCTCAAACAACAACTGCTACGACGTCGTTGTTACCAGGGTAGGTGAGCCTACAAGCAAGCTCAGTTAAAAGAACACCCGTTATTCCTCCAAACCAAGTTACACTTTTCTTTCTCTCCCCAAACCCCCAAAAAAAAAAAAATTTCCTTAATTCTTAATTGGTACTCCCGTCTATCTTATTTATAAAAATCTGCCTCTATATTAGTTCATGATACAAAAGACCTTTTACAGAATCTAATGAAACGTTTATAATTGATCTCTATCCATGACGGTTTTTCATCGTCTCTCCCCAAAAAATTATATGCTAATTAAAGAGTAATACATTTTTTAAAAAATTTATCTAACCTTAACTAATTTCCTTGGCTTTATGAAAGTTTAGTTAATATAGTCTTATGAAAAAGATCGAAGAGAACAGCTAATACTAAAAAGCTGTAGTTATGTAAGTCTGTACGATGATATATATCCTATGTGCGTCACAATAAATTGTGTGTTTTGGGTCCTTGGACACCTTTTTTTTTTTTAGGTGATTAAGCTTATTTGGTTGTAAAATTGTCTTCCCTAAGGTTTAAATATTCCTATACCCACCAAAGCTTCATTAATTACGAGCTATTAGAATTTTTTTTAAAAATTTCGGACATATATAATGGCTAATCTGTAATTAATAAGGTGATATGAAATGTTATCGTATTTGAGATTACCAATACTTGATATTAAAGAAAATATAAATATATGAACTCTTCAATTTGTTAGCAAAAAAGCCACACAAAAAAAAACTCCAATTCTAAAAGTCAATTGAACAATATCTATCAAGTAATAAACTAAAATTATTCACTCTGGACTTTAATGTGTGCTTTTCAGTAATGTATTTTTAGACCAATTAAGACCTGTTGAGGCAAGATGTGTGGTACACATTTGTTAATGAAAATTGGACATAAGATTTTAAACGTGAAATTGTGAAAATTTGTATAACAAGGTTTTCTGATTTTTACAGTTGAGAGGATAACTTAAAACTTGAGAATCATCACATATAAATTAATCCATTATTCTGCCCAATGAAATTAATATCTTGATTAACAGTTTCTAATATATATCTAGAATCTATGTATACAGTAATTGAAATGATAGTGTAACAAACGTTTTGATAGTTGCCTTAAACCTAAGACAACTTATCTGTCTTCAAATATTGTGAAAGGAGCTTAATAAAAGCAAAAGCACTGACTAATTATTGCTATCGTAAAATTAAATCAATCATTTTGAAGGTGAAATACCCTTTTAATAGCGAGCAGTGAACTAAAAATCATTTCTTAATTCAGAACACATTCTTTTTCACTTAAAAGTAACAACAACAATAACTAATTAGCATAACATAATATATAGTGCTCAATTTTTTTTATTTTTTTTAACCATAAGAAATCTGTTATATCTCTGTGGCTTTTCCCATAAGGAAGGAAAGACACGCACACAAAGGTGCCGTTATGACACTTTGAAAAATTAAATATAAACCATTTATTAGGGTAATTCTGAAAAATCATTGCAATTTGGGACAAATTAAGAAGTTAATAAACCACCTTAAATATAGAGTTTTTCTTAATATCTGTGAAGTAATTTGAAGTTACTTATATTCAAAAGTGGAGGTAATGTTATATATATTCAGTCTATATATATATATTTGGCAGGCTTTCTCATATCTTTAAACTAATATTGGTGAAAAATATTGTAGGTAGAATAATATGTGGGAGATGAGAGGCCAAGGCACTAGAAGGAGGTTACTTAGTTTGAGAGAATAGAATTTAAAGAGAAAAAAATAGTTGAGCAATGGTTTTCAGGTCACATATCAGAAAGCTGCCCTTGTTAATGAACATAATCGATCAGTTGGGAAATAGTTTTCAGGTCATATATCAGATAGAAGCCCTTATAAAATGAAAATCATCACTTGTTTGAAAATTAAGACTAAACTCCAAGATTGCCCAAGTGCCATCAAATTCATTTTTCTCTGTCTCCTTCTTCTTCTAGATCTCTCTCCCTTATTTCTAATCAATCACCTCCCATTATTTTGGTATTAATTTATGTGTAGATATTTCTTAAAAAAATAAATATAAAAGAGTAGAGAAGATTATACATAAATTTTGTGATTTTTTTTCAAATTACATAAATTATTGTTTTCATTTTTTGAAATTAATAAAAGCTTAATATCCTAAACGGTTAAAAGATTAAATATCTCTTCTCCATGGCTAAGTCGTGTATATAAATGTTTCTCGAGTTTTATATGTTGAAATTGCACATATTTCTTTTTAATTTTTAAAACATACATAGAAATCTCCTTTGAAAATAGAATAGGCTTATGTATGACTCAAAGGAAGATGAATATATGTTACTCTTCTGCTTTCATTTTAAAATAAATAAAACTATCTATACAATTTTTTCAAAGCTGTGTGTAACTTAGAATGAGATAAACAATAGAATAAAGTGTTGTACGGTCAGCGCGGCTGGAAATGAGTCAATATCATGGAATTTGTTGATGATGTTTGATGGTGCGAAGTGGTACCTTTTAATATTAGAGATGAAGTAAAACTCAAACAAAATCTACAGATGGAGAGCACTTATATATCTTCTTGATTTTTCTCTCTGGTTTTTGTTTTCTTCTTTTCGTACCAACATTTTTTTTTGGATTACAGAACTAAATAACTAATTTATAATTAAAAAATTATTTATTTTTAACAAATTGGTTCTGATTTTTTTAAAATTAATGCTCTTTAATCATGTGATTGGAATTACTTTTTGATTATAAGCCCCCTTAATATTTCAATTAATAGAAATATTTTGAAAAAATTATACATTTAGGAGATAAAATAAATTGAAATCTTTTATTTAGAATTAAAATAAATTGTTTTTTTATTTAGCTCATATATTACAACCAGAGGTAATATATAAGATTGAATCCTTAATTTAACAGATTACTAGCAGGATAAGTAGTATTACCATGAGTCCATAAGAAAATCCGCTATTCACACCAAATTAATTAGGCCGCAACATTCAATTTACTTCATAAATAATTTGCAGCTATATAAAAAACAATGTAAAATAAAAGATTTTTTTTTTGTTGTGGTGTGGATTTTTTTTATTTTTTATTTTTGTATATTGTCCATGGAGTAAACCTAATTTAATTGAGAGAGATTTTCTTTTTATAACCTTTCCATCATAAGAAAGTTCAATTTCTATTGTTGCCTAGTGATAGCCCTGTTAAGAAAATGATTTTATCTAGGTTTAACCACAAGACCTTTATTTGAAAAGACGAAAATCCTAGAACTGACTTTATGTTGGACCTAGGGCATAGGATCCTTTTATTTTGCAGAAGATATCCATATCAATATTTTGTTGCTGTTGACTTCGTTTTTCAATTATAAAAAAGAAGTAATCCAAATTAAAGCAAACAGTAGCTTGGGCAAAAAATTCTGATCGTCACCTTTTCTTGTTCTTGAATTTTCAATTTGTTGATTTTTGTATTTATTATTGCATTAAAAAAATAAACTTATTTATTTGTAAAGCTTCTGTTAGTTTTCAATTTTTCATTGAAAAATTATGCATCAAAAGAGAATTTTTAAATTGAACAATATGTTGTCAAAAAATATATATTATATTATATAAAATACGATCAACTATATTTTCCAGTATGTTTGCCAATAAATATCAAATAATCACGAGGGCATCCACAATTCGTCTATTCTTCCCTATTTCTTAATTAAGTAATTAACACATCAAGTATTTTTCTAATGTTGACCGAAATTAATATCTAATTTCTCCTTTGTATTAGTCACACAATGATTAATCAGTGATCAGGAGAATTGATCCGTTTCATTTACTTTCAATTCGTTGATGCACAAAGCTTCTGTCACGATTAATCTTTTTCGTTAACCTTTAATAATCTTCAATGATGAAGAAAGCTATTTGACATGAAGGGTAAATTGTTGAAGCAATAATTGTGTTATCATCTTAATTATCCCGAGAAGATAGTGTTTAAATAAAAAGGTCAACGTTGACATTTCACTTTCTTTTTCCATTGAGTTTCAAAAATTCAGCAATGAAATATGTTATGTTAATGATTGGGTAAAGTAGTATGCGATAGCCTAATCTTATTTATGGTGTATTTACTCTAATATTCTCTAACGTTATTTTTTAGTTACATTCATCACTCTAATTTTATTTATAATTTAGGATACTACTACCTCTACTTCTTAATATAAGATTTTGTTTGACTTTTATTTTAGTCTTAAATATAAAAACCCAATTCATTTTGTCTCTTATATTTATATTTTTTTTCGAGGTAGTCCCACTAACAATGATAATTCTAACCAACATATTTAAATAGTAAGGATATTTTAGAAAATATAACACCTATTTATTACAAATAACTAACTTAACTTTTTTTTTTAATCTTCTCAAATCAAATTAGTCAACTAACTCTTATAATTAATTAGGATCAGAGAGGTAGTATATGCACTGTGAATAAAAAGTGATAGAAGCATTAGAAACACAAGGGCAGGATGCTGCATACAATTGAGAACAAAAGACCAGATGCTACTTTGCCCTCGATTATTATCCCGTTCTAGCCCCTTGACAAGTTTCCAAGCATAGAATGTGTGGGGAGAAATGAGATTGACTCCCTCCACCCCCCCCCCCAAAAAAAAAAACTAGTAATGTCTTTTTTTATTTCTTGTTTTTGTGATTTTTTTTAATTTCTATTTAATTTATACTGTAAACTCGTTCGCTAAATATAAAAATTCATATATGTCATACGTGTCTGTCGGACCATTCTACTCGCTTCCGCTTTTACAAATGTATTAATCATATGATTTTCTTTTATTTTAAAATGTCCATCAATCCAAAAATAAATTACTCTGAGCAAAGACAATATCAAATTTTAATTTGAATCCCTTCTAGCCATGCAATCATATTATAATTATATTATAAAAAAATAATAAAATATTTAAGCATAAGAGAGTATCATCTATATACAATTACTTTTGCACCTGTAAGGAATTAGAATGAATCAAGTACTATATACATCCTTGTCCCTGCAAATTTGTCACAAAAATATGCTCATAATTTTCACAAATGTCGCTGATCATAAAATAATGATTGCCCTCAAAAGCCATTCATCCTTTCTCTGATCCTAATAAGTGGACCCTTCTGCAAGAGACACTCCAACAAAAGTAGTTCTATTTTGTGCCTCTGCAAATGGGTCTCATTTCCAGGCTCCCTGGCGCGAAGATGAATGTAAACCCAAAGTTTTACCTGCTGATAACGTAGAAGGCAAGGAAGAGGTACAAAAGACAAAGGATGTAACCAGCAATACCAGGGAAAAAAAAAAAAAACATTTGCCTCATCTTAAGTGGCCAAGCTGACCTGTGGAATATTTGATTTTCTGCTATTGCCTCATCCTCAAGCAATAGGAGAAAAGTTGCAATTCTTGGAGCTATTCTGGAGACTTTGTCTTAGTTCATCTATGGATAAAAAGTGTCGAGCAAAACAAAAATCAAAGACAATAAGGAAAAAGAACAATGAAAAAACAAAACAACTTGATTCACAGCAAGCTGCTGAAAAATATAAATACATTATAAATGATTGTTGCGTGATACAATAACCCCAAGTGATAGCTTAAAACTTGGGCCTGACATATCAAGCATTTTTCTTTGGCATCAACAATATGTCATATCAGTGATATCACTGCAATCACCGAAATCTAGGTAACTGAGTAACCAACCACGTGTGATGCTGATGAATCTAATATTTTATTCATATAGACCATCGAGCTATAGCTTTCCCAACTTTATAGCTTTTACAAATGGACATTAACAATCAAAGGCATATTTCTTCTCAAAATTATCTATAATATGCGTATATAATGGAAGGCCATGCACGATAAAGAATAAAGTTCCTTCTTTATAACTTGATATGCCAGCATGCCGCACGGATTGATTACTACTGTAATAAGTGCTGACTAACATAACCAACACGAAAAAGCAAATAGAAAGTTCATACCCAGCTCTAGGAACAATACATCACCAAAAACACCTCACAAATTAAAAACAGATGATCCTTATAGTTTAGAGAAGAAAGTCTAGATGAACTTGTTCGGTAATTAAAATCCCAATGTTTACACATATATGCTATTATATGCAATTTTAATCAGCCTCCAAAGAAAGGCGAGAGGAAAAGTATTAGCAAGCCCTTGAAATTTAATAATAATCAGTAGAGCTAACGCATACCTCTTCTTGAATATAAGTTTCTTCATCCATCTTCTGATATATGCATTTCATGTTGCTTGTTGACATGCCTCCTGTGTAGCAGCACTGGAACCATGAACTACAGGGAAGATCTCAGCAGCACAGGTGACCCTCGAGTTATTCAGGTGACTTGTCTAGCAAAATTAAGCATCAATATCAATGATCAGGATATTAAAATCCAAACATAACATAATGAGAAGATATGTATCCATTCTTTGAAAAATCATTTTGCTCTAACTTGGGAACTGCGTAGATTGAGCTGTGTGGTATATCCAGTAGAGTCAGGAACAGGAAGAGGAAGGGCCAAGCAATTTGATTAATGGAGATGATTTCCCTGATGGCAAGTTGGATTATACCCACCGCTATTAAATACTCTGCTAGGGTCCAATTACAATAACGCCAGCTCATTGCTTTATAGGGAAACCAACAAGCCACTCATAAATTAATAGATTGCTACAGCTGACATGCCCAACAAGCAGTAGATAATAGAGGTTGAAATTGCTATAATTAATTTCAGAGCCCAAAAAATGAAGCTCAAGCCCCATATATAATAACAGCTCTGACAAGTATATCCCACGTAATGACAGTTGGGACAACTCCATCTCCCAAAGCTTCATCTAATAACCCCAGCGCATCTATTATTCGACCACAAGAGCAAAGCCCCTTAAGAGTAATATTATATGAAATTATATCTGGTTGTAACCCGTCTTCTAAAATGTAGCTCCAAATCTTTGAAGCTTTTTCACAGTCCCCAGCTTTGTAAAGACCATCCATTATGGTATTGTGGGTCACAAGATTAACACAGTTGGTTTTCCTAATCTTTAAATAGAGTTGTAGACCACATTCGACTTTGCCAGAAGAACAAAGTCCATGGATCATAATATTGTAAATAGTTACATCAGGCTGAAAGCCCATGTGCAGTAACTGATGCCACAGCCTAAGTGCGGCATCAATCTTATTGCTTTGACAAAGGCCATCAATCAACAAGCTGTATGTGATAACATCTGGTTTCAACCCTTTATCAATCATTTCCTTCATGTAAAAATATGCCTCAGGATATCTTCCTACTCTACATAATCCATTCACCAGAATATTATAGGAAACAACGGTTGGTGAGCAACCCTTAGAGCCCATTGTCCCAAAGAATTCGGCAGCACTATCAGGTTTGGAATGTTTTACAAATCCATCAAGAAGTGAATTGCAGACATATGGGTTAAATTTACATTTCCGCCTATCCATCATATTTACAACTCTAGACACTTCATCTAATTTTCCATCTTTGAATAATGCATTAATCAACGTGGAATATGCAAAGGCATCCACATTACCTCCCTTTTTCTCTGCCTCTTCCAATATCTGTAAAGCCTTATTCAGGTAACCATTCTTACACAAACCATGAGTTAAAATTCCATACGTAGTGGAATCCGCAAGACATTCTGTCTGTGGCAAGATTTCCCAGAGAGATATCGCGTCTTCTACCTTCCTGTTTTCAAGCAAACCCTTCATAAATATGTTATAACTTCTTATGTTTCGAGAACCAAACATTCCCATCTCTTTCCACAATTCAAAACATTCCTTGATCATCCCTGCTTTGCAAAATCCGTTAAGCATAGTATTACATATAACAATATCTGGGGTTACCCTTCTCTCAATCATCTCCTTATAAACTCTTTTCGCTCCATCTAAGTTCCCTGCCTCACTCAACCCATGAATCAGAGTGCTGTAAGTAAAGTGGTCATGCTGTCGATCATTTTTCTTCATCCGGTCCCATATCTCCAAACTCTCATCGAACTTGCCACATTTGCAAAGACCGTTGATCATTATATTATAAGTTACAACATTTGGATAAACCAATTTATCCTCCAACAACCTATCCCACATCTCATTAGCCTTCACAGGATCACCACTTTTGAAGAACCCGTCTATCAACATGTTATAACACATCACATCAGGATTCACCCCTCTTTCACTCATTTCGTCAAACACCTCTAACGCATCCGATAAATTACCAGTCTTGGCCAGCGAACTAACAAGAGTACCATAACTGAATCTATCAGGCTTCATCCCTTTATCCCACATCCATCCCAACAAAACTTTCGACTTCTCAAACTGCTTTTTCTTACACGATATCTTGATTAAAATATTATAGGTCTGCAAGTTGGGTACCATACCCACTGTCTCAAAATACGCAAAAAAGGCCTCCGCCCTATCCCATTGATTGGACTCGATAAAAGCGTTAAGTAACGAATTGTATGATCTTATCCCTGGTTCACAGCCAAAAATTTCGCCCATTCTCTGAAATGTATTCAATGCTTGATCAGGCATGGAATTTTTTGCGTAGGCTTTAATCGCCGTCAATGCAACATCTTCAGGGCACTTGCATTTCTGGGATCGGATCATCTCGAGGACCCGATCCACATGGACAACAAACCTTGGGTCAGATATGCGTCGAAGAATGTGGTGAAAGACGTTGGAGGAATGCTTGTACCCAGGATGCCGAGAGGCGTCTTCAAAGAGTTGGAGAGCGGAGTGGTGGTTTTTCTCTGCATTAAGGAGCTTGATAAGTTGCTTTGGAGAAAGAGACTTGGGAAGCTCGACCATGGCAAAAGTAATTCTTTCGGTTTCTCGGCATTATTTTTAGTGAATGGTTGCTCTGCAACGACTTAAAAGGCAGCACTTGCAGCATATGGAGAAGTGCATTTCGTAAGTGAGCAAGCATCTCCAGTGTCTATGCCATTAATATGAATAATGCATGGCTTGACGCATCTTCACCACCCAAATCATGGCACTAAGCAAACCTGAAGTAGCCAGTTCCTTCAGTTCAACCAACAGGAAAATTCAGAATCCAAATTCAAACTGAACAATTATAGCATAAGAGCCATTAGCAAATTAGCAAAAAGTAGAAACCAAAGCCGGGCATTTGTGGCCAATTCACGATAAATTTTCAGAATATGCAGAACCAAATTCTCTCATTTGTCCCAAACAACCCCGATCAATCAGCAAAATTCAAGACAGTTTTCATGTTATAATCAATAAATCAGAAATTAAATACACTCAATAGAAGCAAACTCAACGGGATCAAAATTACCTATCAGCAGAAATGAATATTTATTCAAAGCCCCACCAGACTCGCCCCCTCCCTCTCAATCAGGTCCTTCTTCAAAGTCCCATCATTCTCTAAATTTGCAGCCCTCCATCTCCTCCTCGATTGAGCACCGGTCAGAAAGCAAGGATTATGGAGAAGCGGACAGCGCCGGTGAAAGCCGGGGGCGAAGAGAAATTTTCAAAAATTGGATGGCGTTCAGGAATTAGGTCTAAGCATCTAAAATTAACGGCTGAGATTCTCTCCTGTTGAATGATCAAGGGCAAGATCCCTCACAAAATATTGCATGACGTGGTGCAATATTCACCTTTAGATGAATCTAATGACCAAAATTCCAACCAGCGGAAAAAAGTGGGGTTTCCGTTTCGGTATTATGTCCCTCCTAGGTAAGAGCCTGGAGCCTTGGTGTAATTTAAAAGTTTAAAATTTTTTACCTCTTAATAGCTAGTCTTTTGAGGTTGAAGTTGGTGTTCATGACATAATGAGATTATTGGTTTTAGAATGAAGCAGTGGTGAAGGTTGTTGGTTTGCAGAAGCAGTCTTTGATAGGAGTTAACCCCAATCATTCTTCTATTATAGTCCTCTGGTTTTTAATATAAAACATATTTAATTAATTTGATTAGATTAAGTAAGTTAGTTAATTATAAAAAATATGATATGTTTTTCTTAAACATCATAATTATCTTTCTTAATACCCTCCCTCCCTTACTTACTTGATTATAGTTGGGGGAGTATATTGTATCCATAGGGATAATTTAGGCAAATTTAATAAATATGAGAAATAAGTCATGTCTTTAAAACTAAATTTAACTGACAATTAAGTCTTATATTAAGAAGCGGAAGAGTATATTAGCATTAAGGTTTTACAAAGTTTTTACCGCAACTCTAAACTGGCAAGAAATGTCCCTACAAGGTGGGAGATAAATTCACCATTCTGATTTCACAGGGAACCGAAGAAAAATAGAACATGGTTGGGATAATTAACACACCACAAAATGCAGTCCTACCTCCATTGAAGCCACCTGATGAGCTTCAAAGTTATTTGATCTTCAAGAGGAGCAAGCTGAGGGGTGTTGAATTTGTCCACATTTCTGTTTCATACACAGAAGATATGTTGAAGTAAAACAGCCACATCTGCTGATGAATGTAGACCCCTTCCTGTTTCTTGACCCTTGTTAAATGGGCTTGAAGACATTTTATTTCCTGATGAGTGGGACTAGAAGACATTTTACTTTCGGGGAAAAGCCCATAAGGAAAAGCCCAAACTTAACAAGTTATAAGTCTTGAGTCTTGCATGTGATCCCCTCCCACGTCTATCACACTTTAGAGCCTGAAATTGAGTTTTAATTTAACTACTTAATTCTGCTCTCTGTATTTATTTATATTTGACATTGAATGGTATATTAATTTTTTTAATCATATCTCACATGCCTGCTGTACTTTACCCAAAATTCAAACTTACAATTTCATATTCAAAAACTGTTAGAGAAAGTACTTAATGGTCTTTAATATAAAATCTATTTAACTAATTTGATTAGATTAAGGAAGTTAGATAAATTAGTCAATGATAAGAAATATGATATGTTTTTTTTAAAACAGCATAATCATCTTTCTTAATATCCTCTCTCCCTCTTCTACTTGATTATGGTTGAGAGAGATCTATAGGAGTAATTTACAAAAAATTGATAAATATAAGAAATAAATATTATATTTAGGACCAAAATCAATTCTTAAATTCTATATTAAGGACCAGCCGAGTATCAATTAAGCTACAAATCTCAACCCAAAAATGTTGATGATTGGAAAAATAACAAGTAAGGCTTGTTTGAAATGGCAATTGGAATCTTTTAAAGTAGTTTTCAAAAGAGAAGTTTTATCTCAATTCATATGAAAATTACTTATAAACACTTAAAATGTATCCATTTTAGGTCACAAAGGGGTTGAAGTGAATAATTAAAGAGAGAATTACAATAAGGTCCTAAACAAGAAAAATAATTAAAAAACAAGTCATAGGAATTATCATTCTCACTATAAGACTTGTCATTATAAGCTGTTGATATTGTTATTAGAACCTTTCGGTAATTATTTCTGTTATGTGGAACTTGACTGTAATTCTCTCATAATTAAAATAGGAATGTGGCCAGCACATTGAGAAAGAGTGAAGAGTGGGAGAGAGAGAAACATGGGCATAGGAAGACGAGCCTGTTTTGTAGGCATCATTTGGTCTCTTTTTGATGAGTCTTTGTTCGTTCATTGGAGCAAGTTCTGGTGCCTGCCTTTTTGACTTTTGGAGCAAACTTAGGGTGGTGTGATATGAGTCTGAGTGATAATGCAGCTTTGCCCCCAAATTAATTATTATTGAGATGTGAGAAAGCTTAAGCCCTTGTAAATTGTGGTTGTGAGGCTTAATCGGTAGTTGAAATGGTGTTTGCTTTGATTCCTTTCATGTCCCAAGTGGGACACATTCATCATCTTTAATCTTCACCTCTTCATCATTACCTTTTAATTCCTGTCTTGCTTTTCTGCTTATCTCCTCATCCTCCTTCTCCGCCTCCTCTTCCTTTGTGTGTTCACACACATTCATCTCAACTTCCCCAATTCACTCTCCTTCCACCGCATTTTCATGCCTTAATCCTAACAGTACATTTTTTCCTTCTGAATATAAGACCTCGTTGAATCTTATAATTACGATTTGAAAAAAATATGCTGTTTATTATACTACTTCTAGTCCTAATTATAAAAACTAGTTGACTAATTTGAGGAAATTAAAAAAAAAGTTAAGTTAGTTATTTATAATAAATAAGTGTTGTTTTTTCTAAAATATTCTTACTAATTAAATGTATTAGTTATAATTACTATTATTAAAAGGACTACCTTAAAAAAAAAATATAAATATGGGAAACGAAGTGGGTTGAGATTTTATATTTAGGATCAAAATATGGTAATTATTCTTTTCAATGGTTACAAATATTTTTATTCGATTTTGTCACGCTCTGTAAAATAAACCTCTAAAAGATAATCCCCATATGGTTAGCGCTAACATGTGAACTATTAGTGTCCTTCAAATTTTTTTTTTTTAAAAAAAAAAGAGTATATAATGACTTTTCAGGACTAAATTACTAAGTCACAAAAATATTTAAATGGAAATTTTTTTCATTCAAAAATTGTGTTACTTTTGTTTTAAATATAAGGCATTTTTTTTAAAATTATGTTTCAATATATAAGATTTTTTACTAAAGTATATGCATAATCAATATGCTTTTATCCAAATTTCATTAACAAACAGGTAAAGAAAAATGCTTTACATATTAATGCATATGAATTATGAAGTATAATTATAATCTTTATTAAAAAAAAAGAAATATAATAGCTAATGCCTCTTATTTTGAAAAAATGTTACTCTGACTTTTTTTCATATAGAATGATAGACTAATCCCAGCGGGAGCATTAATTAATAATATTGTATTCTTAAGGCAGAGAAACGAAACTGAAAGAACGGATCGTGGAGTTGGACCGACCAAATCTCTTTACGTTATTCTTTAATTAATACATAATCGACAACAGACCGACCCATTCGCCTTTCTCCTCCTCATTTCAATAATTTTCAATGGAAAACAATAGTAAGAAATATTTAACTAATTTAATTAGATTAAAAAAATTAAATAAGATAGTTAATTATAAAAAATATGACATATTTTTTCTAAAACACCATAATCATCTTTCTTAATATGCACCCTCCCTCTTCTACTTGATTTTAATTGAAGGAGTATCAATAAAAATAATTTTAAAAAATGGGTAAATATAAAAAATAATTTTTATATTTAAGTCCAAGATCAACTCAACAATTAAGTCTCCATTAAGGACCAGAGAAGTATTTTTCAATTTTGACTAAAAAAGAAAATCTAACTATAAATTCAATATCATTTATCACTTAAAATTCAATTTAGATATAATTAAATAAATTATTACTAATGCATTTTAATTTTAGTGTTGTTATTATGATACTTGAATCTAGATATACATACATTATCTTTATTTTATTTATCAAAAAAAAAAGAATCTTTATATCATTTTACCCTTAGAAGTCAGAATGTAAATATCCAAGTACATGAAGGTTGAAATTAATTATAAATAAATAAATTCAGCTCACGAGGGCAAAGACGAATTTGATTACTCCAACCGATGCATGAGAAAAATGCAATAAAATTTTGAATAGAAGGAAACAGTGCATGTTTAGGCTGCTCTTCGGTCGCATCGGAATCTCAACCTGAGCAGTTTCAGAAGATATTGTTTCCACCGAAATGGTGGCTCTGCATTGAGTCCATCGTTTCATTCCTTTTTTTAAAACCTTGAAAATTGAGAATATCAAAGTCAAAATGGGCAGAAAAAATTTAATAAATTCGCATTAAAATAATTTCCTATACACGAAAGAAGTATCATTACTTTGAGTTTGATTAAGAACTTGTTTGAAATGATTTGTAGATAACTTTTTAAACGTGATTTACAGAATACAAAATAAGTATATAAAAAAAATTTTGTCTCGACTTATATGAATTTATTTTAAAATACTTTTTTAACGGAATTCTAAACAAACCCTAAGATGATCCTGTCAAGGGGGGAGATTGTTTATTTGAAGAGATGAGATTATGAGAACATGAAGCGATGATGGTTTTAGATTCATGGGATTAAGGATTAAGAAGCCAGACATAAAGATGGGGAGGGAACAAGTGGAGAGGAGGAAGGAAAGAATCTGAAAGAGATGTAGTTTCTTTAACAAACATGGAGGGACCAATTCTCTGCACTCTCTCTTACCAGATTCTCTTGTCTTCTTCTCCTTACTTTTCATACTCCCCATCTCTCCTTCTATCCACACTCTACAAAACGATTAACAGAAACTGAATCAAATTAACCTCCAGACCGGAACATAGACACATCTTCTCTACGTAATTCTTCCCCGTTTTTACTTCCCTATTCAGTTCTCTACTTATCTTCAATTTTTAGGTAAATCACAAATTTATTTCATAAATTTTATCAAAATAAAATTAATATTTTTTTTTTACTCTAAACATCAGTGTGGCTTTCCACACACTTCATCTAAACCAGAGTAGACCCCCATCAGCGATCATTATACAGGTAGCCTTTCTAGTCTTAAAAGATTTTTTTTTACATATATTCAGAAAATTAAGAATTAAGCAATATAAAAAATAATGTCTAATGTCAATATATTTTTTAAAAAATAACAAAATAAAAAAATGTATAGTGAGTTCAAGTGGCATTATATTACCCGCCAAACCAAATGCATAAAATGCACAGGAAAATGTGTATATTTTGCGAGATAATCAATTCTGACAAATAAGCCAATAACAGTTTTAGAAGAAAAAGACTAAAGTTAAAGCCTCGAACGTGTGTGTCATGAACACATCAGATGTGATGATAAAGTAAACGAATGTAATATTTTGTTGGGACCTAGATCCAGAGTAAGTCACATGTAATAAAGTTTGGTTCATCGATGCCGAGGAGCCAAAAAACCCCACGAAAGAAAAAAAGAACTCGGCAAATTATGACAAGCTGCAAAACCAGATGGCACGAACCCACCATGTTACCACTTTTTCAGGAATATATGCATCTCCTCTTCCAAATATATTCAACTAATATTTTGCCCCTATCACTATTATCACAATCCTTACATATTCCTACACCGATCCACTATCCTTTTGCAGCATAAAAGACAGAAAAAGAATCCCTTATAGCGTCCAAAGCCAAAGCATGATTCAGTGTCTCCATCTCATACGTCCCATCCTTCTTCAGAACACTCACAGGAACATCCAAGCCATAAACTGATAGTATCTATCTATTATTATTGAAAACTATCATTCATGAGTCAATTATTAAAACAAACGCTGGAAATTCGTGTTACTAATCAAGAAGAGGAGGAAGCATGCAGTGTTGAAAGAGAAAATGCAGGGTGCCTTATCCAACCAACCAACCAACCAACCAAATAAGCATCAAGGAAGAATACAGAGGGCATGAGTATGGGTTTTACAGAACAAATGCAGCAACATTCATTAACAACATCAAACCAAAAGAACAACCTCATGGGACCTTCAATTTTAGTACAATCGAAGTACGCTTCTTGCAATGGAGTGTGCCTGGTTCGACCTGGTTTTCCCGGAGGACCCAACATTTCTCCACCCACCCCCTACTCTCATGGGTGTCAAGTAGAATCTCCACAGCCCATTGTCTGCGTCGCTGGAAGAATACCTCGCACTCCTATTCCTTTCTAATACAAACTCATCTCTGTTATTATCTCTCCCCTTGTTCCCATGAAAACCGTTCTTCCTCATACTGCCACCAAATGATCCGTTCATGCTCTGACCATTTCTCCAGCTCACACTACTGTTGCTTCTCAGTATCTTGGGATTGAACCCATTTCTCGTTTCTCTGATTCTTTCGCTACCCAAATCATGCCAAGATTCTGAAACTGAAAATGAACGTTCAGTTCCATTGGTTCTACTATACCTATCTTCTTCCTCATCTTTGTTTCCGCCCCGCCGGTTTATTAAGCCCCATATGTTCCACCCCTTGCTCCACCGGCGTGACTTCTTCGCGGATCCTTTCTGGTCACCACCTCCTACGACAGACGCGGTGTCTCCAAAACCCAGTTCAAATGTCTGATCTAAGCAGTCATCTCTAAGAGAATTCGAGTTGGAGTCCCTTAAAATTCTATCCGGGAGGGCCATCTTCGGGTGGGTGTATTCTGCGGTGGCCGGAGTCACCTTAGCATTTGAAGCTGACTTCAACTCGTCCATCTCAGCCACTACTGCTGCCGCAGTTTTTCTAACGGAATTGGACCTGTCAAGGCTCTTTCTCCTGCGAGATGATGAATCGGAGTAGTATTCTCGGGTCTGCATTGTGCCTCCGGGGATTGTCTCGTCCTCGTTGATCGCATTCATAGGCTCTTCGACTGGGATTTGAGTGTCAGACCTTAGAACGTGAACCGGAGCATCTTCCACCACAGAGAGCATTGGGGGCATCCTCGGAACCGTTCTTCCCGTCAGGTAGCCGTCCCAGGAAGCACGAGGCTCGTCAAAAGAGTATCGAGGATCATCGAACGATATCCGACCGGCGTCGAGCGACATCCGACCAATATCGAGCGAGAACCTCGGATCGGTGTCGCAGGACCTCCGTCCAAACCCGTAATCAGCGATCTCTGACTGGGTCTCCCGGAACTGCTTTCCGATTGGCTTTTCCACCGGCAATGTGGCAGACCCACCACCGCCTCTATGCTTCTTCACCTTCTGCTTGTGCCTCCATTTCTGCAATTTTTTGCTGAATACTGAAGCAGCAGACCAGAAACTACCTGCAATTTCTTTGAAATGTCTCCCTCCGGAAGTCTTTTTAGCTTGTGAATCGAGATCTATATGGTCCTTCATGGTTTTCACCTCTTCCTCTGGCTCCTCTTCCTCAACTATTTCTTGAACTCTGTTCTCAATCACATTCCCCAAATTGGGTTCCTCCAAAACCCTAATCTCGTCCTCTTCCTCGTCCTCCTCTTCGTCCTCTTCCTCCTCAACGTTCTCTTCCTTGATTTCGTCCTCTTCTTCTTCTTTGGACTCTAGAACTGGACCCTGAACACTGGAAGATGCTAAGTTCTTAGTTTCCGCTTCCGCCTCACCACTTCCGGAACCAATTCTAGAACCTTCCTTCTTAAAAGGGTTCCGCTCGTTGTCCTGATGGAAGAGATTCCAGAGAGTGCTACGAACCCTAACGTCACAAGACTTCCTTTGAGGCTCAAAAACCCCAGAGAAGCCCTCGTTTTTCGAAGCAGAGAACGACTTGGTGCGACGAAGCTCAGGTAAGAATGACGATGAACTAGGAGGCCTGTTGCTGCGGCCGCCTGCGCCGGAGACGGAGGAGGGCTTGAAAATGGCTTTAAGTGCGGCGGCAGCGGTGGAGGAAATGGGGGGCTTGCGGGCAGTGGAAGAAGAAGAAGCAGAGGTATTGGGATCGAGTACGGCTAGGCGTTCGCAGAGGCATATGGGACAGAATCCAGTGAAGTTCTCCTCTGGGTGACGGTCACAAGAGGTGGAAGGCCGGGGAGGCTGCAATGGAGGCTGCGGGGGCAACAATGGCGGTGGTGCTGCGGCTACTGGCGGAGGAGGTGGTGTGGGATCGGTGGGGGGATTCATAACCGAAAATGGTGTGGGAGTGTGAGGATTTGAACTCTGATCATGTTAGGGGAAGAAGCTTGGAAGTGAAGGAGAGAAATGAATGAGACTTGAGTGCTTGGGTGCCTGTCTTTTTCTGTGTGTGTCTACGACAGGGAAAGAGCGAGAGAGAGGAATAGAGCGCTGTTTGGTTCCAACGGACAGCGAGAAAGTTGAGAGAAAATTCTGAAGGGAAATAATACTAACTGGGAAAATATAAGAAAAAGTTTTCATGCGAGGGTATAATCGGGAATTTATCCGGAGTCACGCGGCGTAACGGATATGAAGGGGAAAATGTATATACTACTATTTCTTATATGCACCGCTGAAGTTAATGCGTCTGAAATTTAACTGTTTCTGAATTATCTGTTACCCTGAAAATTATTTTTTCTTTCTAATTATTTAATTTTATTTATAAGACCTTATTTATAATATATAAATAAAATTTTAATAAGACAAAAGGCAGGAGTAAATAGAACAGAGTGGAAGTGTGTGTTGCTAGGTCCCATGTGTCCCGTTGCTTGGTCTGCCTTGAAATATTTGTTTCTCTTTGGACTCAGAGTTGTCACTATTTACCGAAATAACACTGACGTTGTCGTTCTCTGATTTGATAGTCTCTTCCTCAGATTCATACGTATGGCGTCGTACTTCATGTTCTCTGTTTTATTTTGGGAAAACCATACTGAAAGTATCTATACTTTCTCTCAATTTTTAATTTGGTACCTATGTGTTTTTTTCTCTTTAATTAAACATTTAATTTTATTTTTTTAGCAATATTAGCTCTTATAACTTTGTTCTATTGATATTTTTAGTCTGTACATAAGGATAAATGATGTTAATAGAAGAAAAATAAAGATTTAGTTAAGAACAAAAAACACATAGATACTAAATTGAAAATTGAAAAAAAGTATAGATACCTCCAATATGGTTTTCCCTTTATTTTGGCAACAAGTTTCTCCCCAAATATGTTTACCCCGGGGATAACCAAAAGTCACGAGGATTAGCGTATATCTGTGATTTTATACTCTGATTATACTAACTCGTGTGGTTAATATAAAAGTTAGCTTGATTTTTAATTTGATTTTAAATATAAGATTCTAATCTATTTTATTTTTTATATTTATTTACTTTTTTCAAAATAATCTTTATAATAATTACATACGTTAAAGATTTCATCAAACGATAGTCTTAACTAATATATATAATTAGTAAGGATATTCTAAGAAAGACAACACATATTTATTACAGATAACTAATTTAACAAACTTACTTAATATACTGTATCCGGTCCTTAATGTAAGAGCTTGTTTGACTTTTATTTTAGTTATAAATATAAGACGATAATCCACTTTGTCTCTCATATTTATCTATTTTTTCATAATATAATCTTGTAACAATAGTAGTTTTAACCAATACACTTGATTAGTAAGGATATTTTAAAAAAAAACAATACATATTTATTACAAATAACTAACTAGTTTCTTTAATTTATTTAAATTAATTAACTAGTTTTTATATTGAGGATCGGATGCAGTATTCAAATCATTTAACTAGCTTTTATATTCAATATGCCTATTTCTTATTCTGTATCAAATTGCTGCTGTTATAGCCTCGGTTTCTGTTTTCTAAACTGCAATGAATTTTATTTTCACGAGATTAGGGGTGTTTGGCAACCTTCAAACCACGGTTTCAGAAGCACTTTTTCGTAAAACGAAACAAATTCCTCCACATATTTATTTCGTAAATCGTAAAAACACTTCTGAAATCATGGTTTGGTTTCTATCCAAACACCTCCAGATAACACCGTTCATAAATTGTGTGTATGGGAATTTCCGAATTTGTAAAGCAGGATTTTTTTTTTCAATTTAAAAAATAGACATTAATCATCAGAAATTACAAATAGAAAATGGTTACAAATAGACATTAATTTTATTTATTTGAGAATTTTTATGTCAGGGATGAATAAGAGAGTTTTAATTGATTTTGTAAAGTGTGAGATGGAGATGGTTCCAAATTTGAAAGATTCTCTTGTTTGTGTGTGAGAGAGAGAGGGGTAAATCACGCCATCACAAAGTGGAAGGGACTTCCTTCTCACATTTCGCTTTCTTACTTTTTCTTTTTCTTTGTCTGTCCTTTACTTTTCTTTTTCTTTTATTTTTTTATTTCTTCTATCTTTTTGGGTTTGCTTTTCTCCACAATCTCAGTTCCCCTTTTTTGTTTTTCAGCTTTCTTTTTTCCTCTTCATTTCCTTCCCTATTCCTTCTACCAAACACTATTTACCCCTTCATTGTCAGTCACTCACTCACCACCCCATGCATTTCATATAACTTTCTGCTTTCTCTTTTGTTTATTTAATATCGCAATTAAGAGCAATTAATTAAGCTTATAATAAAATCCAATCTTTCCTTGTAATGAAAAGCTTTCTCTTACAATGGATTAGCACCGTCCAATATCTTGATTCCACATTTGTGCTAATCCACACCATAATTGGCCAGGTTTAACATCTAAAAAAATAAGCATTAACAGAAGATCATGGGAATGTTTAGATAGAAATCGAATTATGAATTAATAAACAATTTTATAGTTTACAAAATAAGTATATAAAAAATTTTTTGTCTCAACTTGTATAAGAACACTTTTTAAAAGTAAACAAACACCTCCATATTTTCTTTTGCTTTTTTTTTAAAAAATCATATGCATATTTAGACTAATCAACTCTTATGCTTCTAATTAACAGTTAGATAACTAATATACAAATACAATAATAAGTATTATCTTATTATGTGAGTTGGCTACATGAATCACACAATGTTATTGTATTATATTAACAACCAAATTTTTAGATACTTTTGTGGTCCTATTTATAGAGTAGAGAGAGAAAGTTTTTTTTTTGTTTTTTTTTAAACTTCATTAAATTTTCAGCTTGAATATACTATTTTGTCCTTTATTTATTATAGTGTAAGTAGTTGTTCCTTTTAAAAGGTGTATATATTAAATATGGATAGAGTTGAAAAATTATTACTCCCTCCGTTCCTTATTATAAGAGACATTTGATGCTTATAGCATGTTTCTAAATATAAGAGACACTTAAAAGTTGTATCTACTTTTTTGTATTGATTTTCTATTTTACCCATATTTATTGTCTCCAACTCACACTCTCTCTCCTTCCCACTTCTCTTTCTTTTAAGAATTTACTATTGTTCTCTTTCATGCTCTCTCTCCTTATTAATGAGGGTATTTTTGGAAAAAAAATAATACTTTTTACACATTCATTGTTCTTAACTAATTTTAACTGTTTTTTTGATCAACGTAATTCGGTTATTTGTCTCTTATAATAAGGAACGGAGGGAGTATATTTTAATGGAGAGTTAATGTATTTAAAAGTTTTTTTTAATCTATATGAAATATGTTGGCAATGGCGTATAAATATGACCAGAGGAATAGATTGTTAATAAAAAAATATTGTTCAATGACTTCATTAAATATTCTCTCCGGTCTTCTCTTGTCCCTTTTCAGAGGGCCCCATATTGTTTAGTCCACCGTCCTCATTGACGCCTCCACAAGCTTTCTTTGTATATGCCCAAACTATCACAAATGCTTTTTACCATTTTCTCTTTAACAAGTGCCATACCAATTCTTCCTATAATATGATTATTTTAAAAATTAGTAAAATTTGTTATTTGTAGTATATGCCTGTTAATTTTTTTTAATATCTCTTTAATTATAACCACATTAATGAAAACTTTTTTAATATATGTAATTAAAAGGAATGATTGAGTAAAAACTCCCAAATTTGAAAGACAAAGTGTGCAAATTAAAATTTTATATTTAAGACCAAAATAAATTTTTAAATTAACTTAGATATTTAGAATAGGGAGAACCGGAGAAGTATTAATAAAAAAGAAAGCCAGTGGGTTGTAAATAGTGGTAAAATTTAGTAGTTACAACTTTATCTAAAACTTTGTACTTTATTTTTTTGCTTTAGCTTTTAAAATACTTATTTGTTTGGTGACTGTAATTATACTACACATCATGTATTCTTTTTAAAGTCCCAATCAATGTAGGATTAGGAGGGGAAACATTGTTAATGTAAAGTCAATCTTGTCTTGTTTTTCTTAATTTGGTTCAGTGTATGTGCGTCAACTCAGAGATCATCCATAAAATGTTTTTTTGACCAGCGATTATCCATGAAATGTTACAATCTTAGTGTTTGACAAAATAAAAGAATAATTGGAAAGATGTGTTTGGGGTTTGTCTTCTTACGGTCTTAGACTTCGTTGGATGATCTGAATCCCATCACTCTCATATCCAAACTAAACTTGACGTGACATTTGCGTGTTCTCCATTTCTGTTGTATTCTATATAACTCTAACCAACAGATCATCTTTTAATACAGAGTTAACAACTGAAATGGATAAATAATTTATTTATTTTTTTAAAAATTAATTTATAATTATTTGGGAAAAAAGCAGAAAAATAACACTTGAACTTCATAATCTCTAAATAGTTTGCTGAATTTGAGAAATCCCACCAAATTGGGATTATTATGTTAAAAGAAAAGATCAAATTACCTTTCATTTTAAATATTGTTTTTAAAATATCACAGCCCCCACTGGTCGACAGGTTGCCGGAACTCCAGCGGTGGCAGTCATCGGAGCTCCGATGACCAACAACAGTTGGTCACTGGAGCTCCGTCAGTCAAAAAAATTGTTTTTGAAAATTTTTACAATTTCAGTATAACGGTTAACAACTTTTGTAATGCTATTAACAATTTCATTATAACAGTTAACAACATATTTTTTGGGAAATTCAACAAGCTCTGGCGGCCGGAAACAATTTTTTTTTTTTAATTTTTACAACTTCAATATAACCGTTAACAACTTTTGTAACGCTATTAACAACTTTAATATATCAATTAACAACAGGTTTTTTGGAAAATTCAACAATTGGTCGCTGGAGCTCCGGCAGAGGAAAACAATTTTTTTGAAAATTTTTACAACTTCAGTATAACGGTTAACAACAGGTTTTTGAGTTTGTTAACGACATTACTAAAGTTATAAAAATGCTATTTTTTGAATTTTTTGAAAAATCTGTTGTTAACTATTATATGGAAATTGTTAATAGAGTTACAAAGGTTATACTGAAGTTGTAAAAAATTTTTTTAAAAAAATGTAATTGTTAAAGTTATAAAAACACCATTTTTTTTTGAATTTTTAAGAAAACTTATTGTTAAATGCTATATCAAAGCTGTTAATAGAGTTACGGAACTTGGTAATGACATTACTGAAGTTGTAAAAATGCTACTTTTTAAATTTTTCAGAAAACTTGATGTTAACAGCTATACTAAAGTTATTAATAACATTACAAAAGTTGTTAACTGTAAAATGCCATTTTTTTTAATTTTTAAGAAAACATGTTGTTAAATGCTATACCAAAGTTGTTAATAAAGTTACGAAACTTGTTAACGGCATTATTGAAGTTGTTAAATTGTTACCTTTTGAATTTCTCAAAAAACCTGTTGTTAATAGTATTACAAAAATTGTTAACCGTTACACTAACGTTATAAAAAATTTTTAAAAAATTGTTACCGGCTATCGAAGCTCCGGCAACCCATTGTTGAATTTTCTAAAAAACCTGTTATTAACTGTTAAACTGAAGTTGTTAATAGCATCACAAAAGTTGTTAACTGTTACACTGAAATTGTAAAAATTAAAAAAAAAATTTCCGGTCACCAGAACTTGTTGAATTTCTTAGAAAACCTGTTGTTAACTGCTATACTGAAGTTATTAATAGCATTACAAAAGTTGTTAACCGTTATGATGAAGTTGTAAAAATTTTTCGACCAACGGAGCTCTGGTGACCAATTATCGGCCTATCACCGGAGCTCCGCTGACTGTCACAGTCGGAGCTATAGTGACCGGCCGGCCAATGAGGGCTGTGATATTTTAAAAACAATATTTAAAATGAAGGGTAATTTGATCTTTTTTTAACATGATAATCCCAACTTGAGACTAAATTGGGATTTCTCAAATTCAACAGACCATTTTAGGATTATAAAGTTCAAGTATCATTTTTCTGTTTTTTCCCTAATTATTTTGTTTCAATTGAAGTTTTTAGGTTTAAATATTTTTTAGATATCTCTTACTCATGAATCAGTTTTTAGATTAGATCTAAAACTTAATGTAGTATTAGGGTCTTAGTTGTGAGGAGGAGCAACGTGATACTTATCATTCATCCCACTGTTCTTTATTTTCCTGCAACCAAGACTCTGATAATGACTTTTAGTATTCTAACATTAAGCAACAATACGTCTCTATTTAATTTGCTTAGAGTAGTGGTTTTTCTTAGTGGCTCAAAAGTGTTTTTGTGTTAAAAATTTATGGTAAATGCAAAAACTACGCGTGCATGTGGAAAATAACCCAAGTCAATAGAAATTATAATTTTTTAAAATATTCTTCAGGAAAAGCCATTAGGCACTGAGAACCCGACAAATAAACACAAACAAAGCGTGCGATTTTTTTAATGACGTGGAAAGGTTTAGATTTGTACTATTATAGCATGCAAACGAAGACCATAGGAAATTAATATAATTAAATTAAGCAGGAAGATAGCACTTAAGACTTGGAAGGATTATTTTTTTAATCCTATTTATTTATTTATTAAATTTGTTCTCTAGTGAGGAAATCTTTAGTCAGATTGGTTCTGTCTCTCTTCTAAACTTCTATGCGGTGGAAACGAGCTTTTTCTTGTTTTTTTTTCTTCCAAATAAGCAAAGACATATTTTAATTGAGAATAATCCTATTCAAAATATTATCTAATACTAAATATAAGTACATAAATAAGGATTTAAATCTTAATTTATTACACTGTGAGAAATTAATTTCTTTTGTTAACCTAGCACATGTTGATAATGAGTCTGCTTTTTTATTCTTTACATTTTTCTTATTTTTAATTAAAATGGGAAAAAGCCCTTAGTGTTTAGATACTAAAAACCTTATCTCCATATATATATATCATATAAATATTTTTTTGGGCAAAGCAAAAGATTTAACAATTAGGTAATTTGTTTTAGCCTTAAAGTAAGATAACAACAATGAAATTAGCATGTCTGTATATAAAAAAGAATCACCAACAAAAATTGAATATCTAACACATTTTGCTGATGCAACTTGATGTTTATAAAGTTATTTATTATGTCAAAAAAGAAGAATAACTATTTAATTACCATTAGATTTTTAATTACCAGTTCATTGAGTTGACACCTTTCACAAATGTTTAAATCAAGAATAATTAAGAGATTAAAAGGCTGCTTAATCATAGCCTCATGGGGTTTGTGTTTCTTTTGAATTTGACTATAAAATCATTTTACCTGGGTTAAAACCATATCCTCTCAAAAGAAGATAATTATTGCGACCATATCTGAAATTATATTTTAACAATTATATATTTAATCATGTATTTTAAGTTAAAAGACATAAAATCATAAAATTACATACGTTTATCATTTTTTAATGTTTTTACTTTTTATTAATATTATTTATTATTACTCTTATGAGTGCAAAGAATCCCAACTGGACAACATGTGGGATTTTGATGCCTGCCTTTTGTGGATGAATCATAATTATATCAATTTTGGAATGATGATATATATATATGTATGTATATATAAGGTAAATGTTGATATATGAGACTTCCTCCGTTCATAATTTAGAAACTAGATAAATAGCTTATAAATTTTAAAAATTAGTGAAACTATATATTTGTTAAAAAAATATGCTGGTTTTTCATAAATACTCCTTCTAATTATTCACATACAAAATTATCCGGAAACTTTCCCCATATATATACACTCCTCTGGTCTTATTTATACGGCAAAAAGAAGATATTTTTTGGTTCTATTTATAAGGTATTGAAATTTTTTTAATGTAAATATACAATTTTACCCTTCATTTATTATTTTGTTGACTTTGTTTAGATAAGGAGTATAATGTATATTAAATAGGGATAAAGTTGAAAAGTTGTTGATTTTTAAATGAGAGTTAATAAAGTTTAATATTTTTCCTGATCTATATAAAACATGTTAAAAATAACTTATAAATAGGACATGAGGAGTAATTAACATGAATAGTTATTAATTATGAATAAACCTTTCAATTAATTCCTATATTTATTATGAGACAACAGTAATTATTAATTATGAACAGAATAACGTTGGCAAAATAAAATTGTGAACAAAATAGCACTAGTGGAAATATGCAGAGAGAGACATGCGCATTCCCATAAGATTCCACTAATCTTTGTGGAAGCTATTATTGTCAACAATAATTGTTGTCCAAATATACGTTCGGATCATTATTGTCCATAATCACACCTGCCCTTTCCCCCAAAAAGTGGCGATTCTTTAGTGTCTGTTTGTTGTGCGGAAAATGGAGGGAGAGGAAGAGGGAAAAGTTTTAACATGTAGGATTATAAAATTTTAATAAAAATATATAAAATAAAAAAGTGAGAAAAATCAATTAGAAAATTTTAACACCATTTTTTAAATTTTTTAAAATCAGCTCATTAAAATTTTTTCCTATCATTTCCTTAATTTTTCTTCATACCAAACAGACTTTTAGTTTCACGTTTTCTAATTAATAATTCCCTCTCAGTATTTTCTAACACAGTAGAATGGAAAAAAAGAAGAAGAAATTAATCCTCCCGAGACGATGCAATTATTAATTCATTCATAATCTGATATATGGATATGATCATATGAATAATGGTACTATAACTCAGGAGGAATCTTATGCAACCCCCCACAGAAAAAAACTATAAAAAGAATAGAATGTAAATAAGGAGTATTATATCCTCCGGTACTTAATATAAGACCTATTTAACTAATTTGATTAGATTAAAAATGTTAGGTAAGTTAGTTAATTATAAGAAATATGACACTTTTTTTCTAAAATACCATAATTATTTTTCTTAATATCCTCTTTTCCTCTTCTACTTGATTATGGTTTGAGGGAGTATCCATAGGAATAATTTAGAAAAAAATGATAAATATAAGAAATAGATCTTATATTTATGACCAAAATCAACTCAACAATTAGGTCATATATTAAGGATTGGAAGAGTATATAACAAGAATATTTTATCGAAAATTAATGATCACATTCTTATTCTTAATAAATATAAACAGTAGTAATATATAATTATGCCAATATTAAATTATTATTCTATTTATAAAAATATTTAATAAATGTGGCAAAAGATATTTTGGGTTTTATAGTATCACCGCTTTATTAATTCATTATTATTTATTTTAACTATTATATAACATCACTAAAATAAAATAAAATATGTTTTCAGGCACTACAATGATAATATGATAATTTTCTATAGTATTAAACTAAAGATGACCTTAAGATTTCCCAAACTTGAATATTTATCAATCGTTTATTAAAATTTTTACACCATTATTAATAATTAATACCAGAACATACTAAAATGTGTAAGTGAAAGAGGATTAAGAAAAAAAAACAAGAATAATGATTTGCAAAAGAAAAATTGGTAGGAGAAGACAATCCAATGGAAAGAAAAATGGCCCCACAAAGTAGGGGCACATATAAATCAGAGGCTTTATTTTAATTTTTAGGGACCTAAAAAAATCCAAAGATGAGAATGATATGCCCAACACTTTACATTTTTAAAGTTCAAACAAAGCCTCCACATTGGACCCAAAATGTCTCCTCCCATAACCTTATTTCACATTTTGTTCCCTCTTGATGGGACGCGTTATTTTGGCACCATTTGCTTCTTAATTAATCATTAATTAATATTAAAAAATTTAATCACAATTAATCAAATGCCTTTTTTTTTTTTTCCTTTCCTCATCATTCTTTTACCATTCCCTGTCTTCAAATGCATGTGTAACATAATTGAGAATAAAATCCCCTTTTTGGCCGCTAATCACGCCACATGGCATCCTGTCTAGATAATAATGAATCAAAGCACCTCCATTTTGAGCATAATTAATTCAATTTCATATTATTATCTTAAACTAAATGTACCCTTATATTAGTTTATTGCACCTTTTTTATTTTGATTTAATGGAGAATAAAAATATCAGAAATACTAACAATAAAAGCTTCATAACTTTTTGGATCATGGATCAATACTTAAGAACTTAGTTTTACTTCAGAATACTGCCTATATGATGTTTGTCTTTATCAGCAGATAAATTCAGACTTTATTCATCATGCGCAAAATAAGGGATAATTAATTGGATATTTGCTAGAAACTTAAAACAATATGTTCTTTTTATATATCATATCATCAATCAATGCATTCTAGATTCTACTTATAAAGCATTTAGAACATAGTATTCATTTGGTTATATTTATAAGTTACTTCCAACATGTTTCACACATATCAAACAAAACCTTAAACTTCATTAACTCTTATTTAAAATTCAATAATTTTTTTAACTTTATCCCTATTTAATATACATTATATATCATCTAAACAAAGTCAACACAATAATAAATGAAGGGTAAAATTGTATATCCATACAAAAAATTTCTTTCAGCGTCTTATAAATAAGACCCAAAAAATATTTTTTCTTTGCCTTATAAATAGAACTAAACTCTAGAGGAGTATTTCACTAGAATCAAGAAAAAATTCAACTCTCCCTAATCATGTGTTAAAATTTAATGAATTTTTTTCACTCTATGCCTGACTTAATATACACTTTTTTAAAGAAAATAACAGTATAAATATTAATAAATTAAAATTAAAATAATATATTTATACGATAAAATTAATGAGATGACTTATATTAAGAACTTTCGGTAAAAAAAAAAAACTTATATTAAGAACTAAAACTACTCTCTATGTTCTATAAATAAGAACAAAGGAATAAATGCAATTAATTTTGTTATGGGCCCACGGACATAAGGCAGTGCCTAAATTAGGCTTTAATGATTGCACGTTAATCTCATGAGCAATTAAGCTATTCACCCGTTAGGCCGGTTTATCAGGGTATAATGTCCTACACCTCAAACCCACGAGTTGCTCACCCACTTTTTAATTTTTATATGTGTATATATATAATTATAATATAATTATCAGGGCTTTTTCTTTTCATGTGTTATGTTATTAATTTTAAAAATAAATCACACTATTTATGATTTACATATAATATTAGTGTAGCTTGTTATAACTCTCACTGTATTACGGTAAGATACTTCCTCTACTTTATAGTATTTGTTTTCTTTCAACATCTTTATCTAGAAAATAAAACAAAAGAAATTAAAATTTTTAGTTAAATAGTAATAAATTTTACCACGTTCAAAGCTATTTAATAGCTTTCCTATTTTATATGCATTATTATTTATTACAGCTATACCAATGTGATCAATGGATGTTAGCACCTAAAGTTCGTGGTTAGTGGGTCCAGTTATTAATAGATTATTAATAGATTATTAATTACTTTGAGTAAGAGCAATTTAATTTGACAGCAAACTTTGGAAAAACAAAAAAGATGCCAAAAGAAGATGGTTAAAGGATAGGGATAGGTACTCACTTCTATTCTTTTTAGTTGTGGTTTAAAATTTTAGCATACAAATTATTAATTAATAAATACTACTCCATTCTTTATTATCAGATCATTTTAACTAAATTGCATGGTTTAAGAAAATAGTTAAAATTAGTTAAAAGCAATTAATCTGTAGCAAATGCAGTTTTTTCTCTCCAAATATATCCATATATATATAAATAGATAAATATGAGAGAGTAATAATGAGATAAATGATGAAAAAGAATGTATTAAATACATTAAATTATGGGTAAAATAGGTAATATTGTATTAAATATTGAGACAAACTCAAAGAGAATTTTATAAAAAAGGACAAACCCATTCAAAAAATTAGATCTTATAACAAGGGAACAAAAGGAGTATGCTTAATATGTCATATTCCCTTTTAATTTTTTTAAAATATTCTCGTACATTATTACTACCCAGTTTTATAATAAGCTTGTAAGGAACATCAATCTTAGCAAAGATAACAAGAGCATAATTGGAAAATGCTAATTAAAAAGTGCATGAAAATCATCAGTTAAATTGATTTCTTATGTTGGAAGGATTGAATTTAGAGAAGAAAAGATGAAATTCTCTTTTGCTGCCCTTTACTCTTTTGGAATAATAAAGTGGCGAAAGTAATGAAATTATGTATGAAAGGTTACATTCTTACAAGAGAGTTAAACTCCTTTTGAAAAGGATTTCTTTTTATTGTTTACATTTATTATATATTCATAATTATTATTCAATAGCTCTTATTTCGATATTTTTGTATTGTTGAAAAGGATTTCTTTTTATTGTTTACATTTATTATATATTCATAATTATTATTCAATAGCTCTTATTTCTCAACAATACAAACATAAAATTTATTTTTCTAACGTGAATATTATTTTAATATTTTGATATGCACTATCTATCGAAGAAATTCTAAATATATCTACACAAGAGAATATACTTTGCAGTCAAGCGTAAAGTTTAGAGTTGGGCTCAAACTAACCTGTCATTTTTTAAATAAAAGTTTAAATGAGTTAGATTTTGAAAGTTTACATCAAGATAAATTTTAAAATTAAAAATATTCACAACCCAGCTTTTAAATCGAATAGTCGAGTCCTTATAATTTTAAGTGACTAATAATAAAAAGAAAAAAAAATTATAGGGATTAGATTAAAAATCAAGTGTAACTATAAGAAACTTCATAAAAAAAAAAAAAACTACAAAGATCTAATTAAAAATAAGGTAAATCCATGCAGATTAATTTTTCTTACTTGTTAATAAGGATTTTCGTAAATTTTTATCTCTCTCCTGGACTCCCTTTGACATGCAAAACACGAGAAGTTTCCTCCCTCTCTATCTCTCTTCTTTCTTTCTTTCTTTCTTTCTTGCTTTCTCTATAGTCTTCCCTAACACAGTTCAACTTTGTAAGTAAAGAAATGAAAGCTAAAGTGATAGAAATGGGAAGAGCTTTCTTCATGTTGCAAACGCTTTTGCCATCCTTTCCTGCCATCAGTGCTGCTAATTTGCTTTACTTTTGGGTCATGTTATTGCTCATAAGGCAGACTATGCCCATTGGCACTTTTCTTTTTTGGGTTCTTTTTTGGCACTTCAAAAAAAGTATACAAAGGAAGTTTGACTGAACCAATTGAACATAAACCAAGGGAAAAAAACAAGCAACATTAGTTCTTGGTTTGTCCTTCTATCTTTCTTTCTTTCTTGAGGACCTGAAAATATAATGAACAGAGCAATTCTTCAAGATTATTCTTTCCAGTAATTTAGAATTACTATGTTTTTAAGCAATAGTCAACAACAAGCTGCCTCAGTAATAGCATTATTTTTAACATCTGGGCGAGGTCAATGACTCAAACCCAGTGTTAACGTAATTGTATGTGAGTATATTTACATTAGTTAAGGAAAAGTCTTTAAGCAATAAGAGCCCCTGCACTTCTCAGCAGAGACAATATGAATTTAATATAATTAAAGAATGCTCGTATCTGTGGTGTTTCGGCAATCCTCTCTGATTTGCCTTCAGAAAAATTTTCCTTACAATTGATGCAAAGTTGAATCAAACAAACCACTCTTCCTACTTCTAACCAATCTAGCAACTGCATTAACTTTCTCAATGATTGATGGAAGAAGCTCAGCTGCTTCATCATGTAACTGAGTTCCAGCTCCTTCTAAAATATCATCCCCACAGCTACTAATTTCTAATCTTGAAAATAACTGCACAGCACTCTCAGCTGCAGAATCCAATCTATTTAATGCATTCTTGCATGCAATTATGGTTTCCTCCGGTTTACTCTTTTTATGAAGACTTTCTTTTTTATCTCTGTCCTTGCTCATATCATCATCAGCCAAATTTTCTTTGATTGTGCATCTAGCTAATGCACATTCTGAATTTGCTGAAATTTTTCTCGAATTCATGAGGTCCTATTGAAAAAGCAAACATGTAAGCGAAGTAAATAGATATGTTACGGTATCTTGATGCAATTTCTGAGGAATATAATGGAAACAGATTGTCAGTACTAGAAATGACACTAGCAATTAGCATATTCACTTATGAAAATGCTCAATAGGCTATATATAACATATCTACTTCCAATCCACATATTCTATGAAATTTTCATCAAATTTGATAGCTGTGTGAGTATGTCTTATGCCCCTTGATGTACCTGTTCCAAAGAATTTTTTACTTCATTTTCCATCATCCTAGAGGATGCATTTTCCAACGTACTGCGAATCGTGGCGTCTCCCTCATAGTTACTGGTTTTATCAGTTATATTTCTAACAGGAGTGCTAAATAGCCTCTTGCAGTCCCCAGGGCCATGATGTTGCACAACAAATCTTGCAGAGTACCTATGTAATAGTGATTTTCGTGCCTCCATCTGCACAATAACACACATTTGAGGAAAATAAGATAATAGCCATAATACAAAGCTCCAGATTGCAGTAGCTTAAATCAGTTAGAGGATGTCTTGCTTCCCTAGAGATTTGGGAGCAATTCAACCACATCTATTTATAAATCTTACGTCCAATCTTAGTTTCATGTACAAAGATGACTCATATATTTGTTATAACTCACATTTTAGTGCTTCAATACTCAAATCAGGAAAATGATAACTAACCATTTTATTAAAAATCTTAAGTGTCATGCAGAAGGACTGACCTTTTTGGCATTTGATAAACTGCCAAAATGTTGCTTGAATAGTTCACTATCTTCTTCGGGATGCATGTTGTGTAAGTTAGACTCAGTAGAAGCTTTTGAATCACTTTCACATTCATCTGTATGTAACTGCTCTGTTGTGCTGCCAGAAATTTGTTCTGGATACTCGCAACATGATCCATTATTACTGTTGCAACCTGCAAGTTGGTCTGAGAAAAGATCCCTCTCTTCTTGTTTCATATGGCTACGGCGCCCAAAACAGCTTTGGTCATTTTCGATCTCAGCCTCATCTTGTCCTGCAACAAGCCACCATTTGTAAAACAAACATCGCTTTATAAACTCGTAAGTTGCATGAAATCACAAACGTTTGCTTTTAGCTTCAGAGTTTGGCATGCTTCCAAAATCAGGAATTTACTGAGCCTGCCATGCATGCTAAAATCATAAATATGAAAAAAACTGCAACAGATTATGCTAGTGACAATAAAGATTAATTAGCACCGCGTATCAACAGCAATATTACAGGAAAATTGAGGTCCTTTCTTGAAATAGTTGATTGCTTCGACCCTAGATTTTCATAATTATTTCACCTTCAAATAATCAATGAAATGGCCGGTTCATTTAAATTGGTCAGAAAGTAGACATAAGTGCATCTACAATAAGAAGAACGTAGAGACATGGATGTCACAGAGAACATCTTAATTATTCGAAGCTATTGGTTGTGACAAACAAAACGCTGGTGTCATTGAGCAAGAATTTCATCCAGGAGATGTCAACACTAAAATTAAGATAAACAGATCAAACTGAAGAAATTTCACATGGAACAATGCTTTTGACATATATTTATGTAAGACACCCATAGCCATAATGGCAGCATCCTGGAAACGAAAAAGTTGATGGAGAACAAGTGAGAGAATGGGGAAGAAGGAATGTGGGAGAAATAGAGATAGGGGAAAGAGCCGACGGCAAAAATTCAGTCTCAGTAATAATTCAGCAAAAGGTCTAAAAATGGAAATAATCAAGGGCTATTTATAGAGCCCTAAATACAATAATAACTACTTAAACCTAATATGAAATAAACCCTAACTTAAAAGAAAAGAAAACCTAACTTACCATCAGAAGCATCTATAAAATCAGACAGCAATTCATTAAACACTTTGCATGCAATGCCGTCTCCACCAAGTGCGTCCAATCGCCACACACAAGTGATTATAGCCTTAAGATTTGCAATAGAAACTCTATATTTTGTCGTCAACAACACATTCTTCAAATTAGATTTGTGAGACGCTTAATTAACAAGGTTGGTCTTCTTTCCTTTCCTCAACAAGGGTGAAGACTGGGAGATAAATAATGTAAGCATAAAGGTTGGCCTTACTTAAACTTGAGGAAAACTCTGACATCTTTGTATCCATTAAACTTTGCATCTCTGGGGAGGACAAAGCATCCATGCAAACAGTATAAACAGAGAGCCAACGGTTGTCCAAAGCAAAGTTGCTGAAATTATAGTGAATCCATGAGCCAAGTATTCATGCCATCAGAAGTTAATGACTGAGACCCAATGCTTACCTGAAAGTTCCTCCAGGCCTTGAAAGACATTGAGTTTTTGTATACTCTGGTGACGAAGAAGCATGACCAACTGGCATAATGACTTCTGGGGATAGGGAATAGGCCTGATCATCACCAATGAAACCATAAGCATTCGCGTGCTAATTTTACACAATTCTCTTAGTGTGTGTTGGAGTAATCTAAGAAAGGGAAGTGTTTGGCATGAATTTAAATTATGTAATCAGAAAATTCCTTATTTAAATTTGGATAGTATCAATTTTTAAATTACTTAGATAATTTAATCAAGTAAATTTCAAAAAACTTGCCATTCCACCAAAACATGAGAATTTGACAATTACCTCTTCCCTCTTTTTTTTTTTTTTTTTTGGGAATAACATGACCACGGTCAAAACCATCTCATAGCCTCCTCCCTCATTTTTGAGGACCCCCCCCCCCCCAAACAAAAAAACACACACACGCAGACACAGAGCACAAGCTCAATTGCAATTTTTAAAAATATTAGGATTATACAAACAAATAATTTTAAATACAAGGAATTCAACAAAATATGGTAATGCAACATTAGATATTTACTTTATGTATTTCCATTTCTTGATATCTGTTTTATTTTCTAGTACTGTTTTTTAACTCTCAAACTTCAAAGATTAAATTTTCACTGTGGTTATATTTTTATCATTGAAGAAGGTTATCCGGGTTTTCACTGTGGTTATATTTTTGTCATTGAAGAAACATGATGGGGATTCTAAAAGGGTCCAGCAAGAATATAGAACACACATACCTCTGATAAAGTATTGTTTACACTCCCGCAGACAATATTGGAGCCGGTCACTTTGGTTTGTGCCCATTTTGGAAGTCTTGAAACACTAAATTTAAAAGCTTTAGCCTCCCTACCACTGCTTCCTGGATAAGGCATTCTCCCGCTACTTTGGTTGTTGTTCCTCAATGACCAGACATCCTCCGGATTGATTTTAGATTGCTGAAACTGCTCTTCATAGGGTGGTAGATGGCGAAAAGTAGCTGGCTGAGCTAAGCTTCTTGGAGACAATGGATTACTTTTCCCCGTTATATTCTTAAGTATTTTAGAAGACAAAGAAGAAGGCAATTTCCACAGGAAAACACAACCATCACCATCTACCTGAACACATCAATAAAAAAGTGTAGGTGGTTACAAGAAGATATTGACAACCTTCTTTTTCTATCACGGCGACAAGAAAAGCTATTTAGAGTCAAACACTATAAAAGTGACTTCCATTAGTATGTCGTCTTATATTTATTCATCTGGTCTTAAATATGCACGTTCAAGTTTCTGAACTTCATGACCTGTGAACATTTTATGCAGTGTTTTCACTCTAGTTCATACATGCAGACACATGTCAAAAGCAAAGCCCTACTTCACATACAAAGCCATGAATGCCCAAACAATGTCAAAAAGTACTGCCTAAAAATTGTGCCTGTGAGGTTTGTCCTTTCAACGACACATTAAAAAAGAGTATTAATTGTTAAGATTCAAGAAACGTATTGAAATGCTGTCTTTGATATGTACTCTGTGATATGAACTTTTCCTAGATCTTGACATTGTGATGGACGTGGGCATCCATTGACTTGGGTTCGGAAGAAGCCCAAGGATTTAGTAAAGGGTAATTGAGGTATTTTCTGCATGACCGTTAGAGGAAATTGTAAAGAGAGTATGGAAGGTGTAAACTGTAAAAGTGGGTTTGGTCAGAGGGAGAGGGGTAAAGAAGGTTTTGCCAGTCTGTTGGGAGAGCTGTGGATATTCCTCTTTGCTTGTAGTAGTTTCCCTTCATTATACCTATACTCTCTGGGTGTTTTGTGATTGAATAACATAAATCTGAGACTGTTTCCGTCACATTCCTACGCTGGAAATAAAATATGGTAAGACTGTTAATTTAAGAACAGATTAAACAAATTAAAAGGTTACTTTACATAATAAGACTAGAATCGTGGTACTTGGGGAATCCTAATTGCACTCAAAAGTCATACTACGTTAATTTTAAGGATGCCTTTTTTCGGAAAATCCGTTAAGGATGAAATATTAATCATCTTGGAAGTGATGTCAAGAAGTCTCCGAGTACATCTTTGTCTTTCCTTCTCCAACATCATGCTTTGGTAAGTGATTAAACTCAACCATTGAAGTCCCGAAGCACACCTTTTTATCTCTCCTCTCTGTTAATATCTACTATGGATTCATGAGACTTGAAGTCTGCAAGTACATGTTTTGTTTCGCATTGTGATGCTTTAATGTTACGATCTTTAAACGTAAACATAGTTAATTTCTTTTAGAAAATTAAAAACAGGGGCACCTCTTAGAAATTGCATATAGTTTTTGAAAACAGGTCTATAAAAAACCGAAGGTCCAGCACGAGGGAAACTCACAGAAACTATATGCTTGCAATCGGGCAAGAAGATGATGCCAGTTACAACTTCAGCATGTCCCATGGCACTTGCAACCATTTGTCCCGTGAATAAGTCATATATGCAGATGGACTTGTTAGAGAATGAGCAGACCACATAAGTGCCGCTTGGATCCATTGTAACCTGCAAACATAATTACTTCCCAGCAAAACAGCATTTTAACATTTTGTAATCTTTTCTTGACCATGTAACTCACCTTTATAGGGTCTCCACAATTTTTATCTTGCTTGTACGACCTAATTAGCTTTCGATCAGTAATGTCAAATGTGTTTATCTTCTTATCCTATGATTAGGAAAAGAAAATCAGTACCTTCAAGCAGAAGCATTCTGGAATTACGATCAATATCTTTTTTCAAAAAAGGAAACAAACAGGAAAGTGTGCTCATATAGAATTAGGTGGGCTGAATATTGTGTTTTTTGGATAGTCTTTTAAGTCACTGCTGAGCACGAATAATAACTTTTGTTAACCATTACCTATATTACCTGCCCAACTGTGATTACAATCCCCAATCTTTGATCTACATCCATGTCATAAACAGTTCCATGCGAAGCCTTTAAACTATGTTGCTGCAGAATTTTATAATCAGCATCTGCTATCCTAATGTCACGAAGCACCAGCGAACTAAAAGTATGAAACAAAGGGTTAAGTTAATATAAAGGGAAACATTCAGTATCAAAAGATGAAAAAGGTTGGGCCGACTTCTTCTTGTAACAACATTCTACAACACCACTAGTCACAGATTTATCTAGGAAAGAAAAATAATATGCTCTTGATTCTATCGAAATTCAGGGTGAAAAACAAATATGATGAATCGGACTCACATTTATTGTTCATTTTTTCCCTAAACTAATAAATTAGAAATATAAACCGAATGATTTTTTTCAAATCCATTGTGAGAAACTTAAAGGGACGAAACTGTTTGATAGGATTTAACAAAAATTATAACCCTGATGTTCATAAATATATGATCTTGATCTGTGAAACTGATACTAAAAGCTGAGTGCATCGGACTATTGTAAGGTAGATGGGCCACACAAATAAAGCATAAAATCTCTTAGTCAAATTGACCACATAACAAGCCCCTTATTACATTTTGATATGATTCATCTGCTAAACAGATGATCTAAAGAAAAGCAAAATAAAAATTCTTTGGTAGTCTTGTAAGTTCCACAATTCATACCCATGCAAAGGTTGCATCAAATGTTGAATACAATGGTGTATTCTGTTGATATTTGTTAGGATGTATTTTCTAAATATAATCACAGCAGCTTGGTAATGTTCAAACCCATTCTTTTGCTGAACATCGTCAGCCTCAGAATGTTCAACATCAAAATTTCTAAAACTTACACAGCCCATTTTAGTCTTTTTACTTCCTTTTCAAAGTTGTTACAATTTATGTGAAGACAAATTATATCATAATCTCTTTGAAGAGAAACTTGTATTTTGCCCCAACAAAAGCACAAACCTGTGCCAGCATACCTATCAGCACTACAACTGAGGATCTTGCAGTTGTTGCTTGTAATCTTTATTGAGGTCACTGCCGCCGAATGATCATCAATACTGTCAATGAGATTGAAATTTCTGCCGCATGCAAAATACAGACAGTCATTGAATGATCATCAACCTCTTAGCTAAGTAAAACATTTACAAGACATACCTTCCTACATCGTAGAGATTAATTATACAATCTCTACCACCTGAAGCAAGATAATAACTATTGTTGGCGATTTCTTTATATGTGTCTTGGCCGCATAAAGTGAAGCTCAGCGTGAGGATCTCTGCACCATGAGCACTCTGAAAGAACAGCCAACCTTTACTCTTTAAAAGATTGCATAAATGACCATTAACAGGAGTGAAGGGGGGAGGAGACGGCATGTCCTCATATAGCATTTTACAGCTCAGTAGTCTTATAAAAACACTTAGGCACCTCAGTTCACCTGAATGCATGTGTAATCTGATGTTTCAAGGTTGTATATATGAAGGTTTCCTTTGCAATCACCAGCAGCCAGATACTTTCCATCTGAACTAGTGGCAAGAGACCGGAACCCTTGCTTGCCAACATCTGCTTCAACTGCTTCACGTTCGAAAGTCCCAGTAGTTACTGCAACAAGAAACAGGAAACATGCAACACGAATACAAAAGTTTAAAAACATATTGCAGGTAGTCTTGATTGTGAGAGCCTGAACAGAAGATCACCGAATTGGCCACATTACCTAAACTTGAAGAACTCATTAGCTCAGCCTTTACAGAGCAATGCTCTGCAGCATCTTTTGGTAAATCAGATCGCAAAGCAAGATCCCATAGCCTTATCGTACCATCAGTAGAGCATGTTGCAAATGAAATTCCACCTGAACAACCTCTAGCAATGCATGCAAGAGATGGATCATGGATGTTTTCACAACATAGATTTTTGACATCCCATATACACGAGGAATGTGAAACTAGCACACAACACCTTGCAGCCTGGAAAATGGGAAACATTTTGTTGCATCAATCACTGTTTCTCTCTGTTTTTTGGGGGGGGCCTTTAGGAGCTCTGTGCCAAAAATTATCAAACATATGAAGTTACAATGATATAAGTAGCACAAAAACCTGTTACCTGATTTCATGGATGCTCCAAATGCATAGACTATGATCCCCGTAAATAACCACTGTGGTGAAATATGGAGAATATTTTAAGGCACAACGTTATGACATGCGCGATCATCAAAACTAGGTTAATTTGAACGCTCACCAAGCTTTTCTAAGGCTGAAAACTGACATGACTGCGTCCGGCAGGGGAGGCAA